>NC_090442.1:173955950-174605395 GCF_031143425.1 Pleurodeles waltl
CAGGCAGTACACCTACCTCTCAAGGCATTCCTCCCCTCAATCACCACCGACAACTTGCTGGTACAGACAGACAATACCACCACTATGTACTACCTGAACAAGCAAGGGGGCATCAGATCCAGAGTCTTGTCTCAAGAGTCCCAGACAATATTGCACTGCTCCTAGCCAGGAAATTGAGCATAGTGACAACCCACCTTCCAGGGGTTGAGAATATGCAAGTGGATATCCTCAGCAGAGTTCTAGAAGAGAACCACAAGTGGGTGCTCAACAAAGACGTTACTCAAGACATTTTCCTTTTGTGGGGCACACCTTCTATCAACCTCCTCGCCACAGAAGAAAACAGGAAATGCTGCGCCTTTGCCGCCAGGTTTTACCTACCCAGAATCGCTGGGGAATGCTCTGTGGATAGACTGGTCCAACAAATTTCTGTACACATTTCCACCAATTCCGCTGATCCCAGCAGTCCTCCTCAAACTCTCGATGACGTCAGCCACAATGATCCTCATGGCACCAGAGTGGCCGAGACAGTGGTGGTTCCCGGATCTCTTTCACCGATTACTCCAGCCACATCTCAGGCTACCCTGCAGACCGGACCTCCTGACGAAGTTCGGAGGACAAATGAGACATCCCAATCTCTCCTCCTTGAATTTGGCAGCAAGGCTCCTGAGTTAGTCCAGTACGGACATCTAAACCTTCCACAGGATTGTATGGAAATCCTAAAGGAGGCGAAGCGTTGTAGGAAAGTACCATCTTGCCTGGCATGTTACCCCTATACTTCACTGTATATATGTTGTTTTAGTGTATGTGTCACTGGGACCCTGCCAGCCAGGGCCCCAGTGCTCATAAGTGTGCCCTGTATGTGTTCCCTGTGTGATGACTAACTGTCTCACTGAGGATCTGCTAATCAGAACCTCAGTGGTTATGCTCTCTCTGATTTCCAAATTGTCACAAACAGGCTAGTGACCAATTTCACCAATTCACATTGGCATACTGGAACACCCTTATAATTCCCTAGTATATGGTACTGAGGCACCCAGGGTATTGGGGTTCCAGGAGATCCCTATGGGCTGCAGCATTTCTTTTGCCACCCATAGGGAGCTCTGACAATTATTACACAGGCCTGCCACTGCAGCCTGAGTGAAATAACGTCCACGTTATTTCACAGCCATTTACCACTGCACTTAAGTAACTTATAAGTCACCTATATGTCTCACCTTCACCTGGTGAAGGTTGGGTGCAAAGTTACTTAGTGTGTGGGCACCCTGGCACCAGCCAAGGTGCCCCCACATCGTTCAGGGCAAATTCGCCGGACTTTGTGAGTGGGGGGGGACACCATTTCACACGTGCACTATACATAGGTCACTACCTATGTATAGCGTCATAATGGTAACTCCGAACATGGCCATGTAACATGTCTAAGATCATGGAATTGTCACCCCAATGCCATTCTGGCATTGGGGAGACAATTCCATGATCCCCCGAGTCTCTAGCACAGACCCGGGTACTGCCAAACTGCCTTTCCCGGGGTTTCACTGCAGCTGCTGCTGCAGCTAACCCCTCAGACAGGTTTCTGCCCTCCTGGGGTCCAGCCAGGCCTGGCCCAGGAAGGCAGAACAAAGGACTTCCTCAGAGAGAGGATGTTACACCCTCTCCCTTTGGAAAAAGGTGTCAGGGCTGGGGAGGAGTAGCCTCCCCCAGCCTCTGGAAATGCTTTGATGGGCACAGATGGTGCCCATGTCTGCATAAGCCAGTCTACACCGGTTAAGGGATCCCCCAGGAAGGCCGCAGGATCAGCGATACAAGGATGCAGTAGTCGTCTTTGCTACTTTGTTGCGGTTTTGCAGGCGTCCAGAGCAGTCAGCGGTCGATTCTTTGGCAGAAGGTGAAGAGAGACATGCAGAGGAACTCTGATGAGCTCTTGCATTCGTTATCTAAATAATTCCCCAAAGCAGAGACACTAAATAGCCAGAAAAGGAGGTTTGGCTACCTAGGAAGGAGGATAGGCTAGCAACACAGGTAAGAGCCTATCAGAAGGAGTCTCTGATGTCACCTGCTGGCACTGGCCACTCAGAGCAGTCCAGTGTGCCAGCAGCACCTCTGTTTCCAAGATGGCAGAGGTCTGGAGCACACTGGAGGAGCTCTGGGCACCTCCCCTGGGAGGTGCAGGTCAGGGGAGTGGTCACTCCCCTTTCCTTTGTCCAGTTTCGCGCCACAGCAGTGCTGGGGGATCCCTGAACCGGTGTAGACTGGCTTAAGCAGAGATGGGCACCATCTGTGCCCATCAAAGCATTTCCAGAGGCTGGGGGAGGCTACTCCTCCCCCGCCCTGACACCTTTTTCCAAAGGGAGAGGGTGTAACACCCTCTCTCTGAGGAAGTCCTTTGTTCTGCCTTCCTGGGCCAATCCTGGCTGGACCCCAGGAGGGCAGAAACCTGTCTGAGGGGTTGGCAGCAGCAGCAGCTGCGGTGAAACCCCGGGAAAGGTAGTTTGGCAGTACCCGGGTCTGTGCTAGAGACTCGGGGGATCATGGAATTGTCTCCCCAATGCCAGAATGGCATTGGGGTGACAATTCCATGATCTTAGACATGTTACATGGCCATGTTCGGAGTTACCATTGTGACGCTATACATAGGTAGTGACCTATGTATAGTGCACGCGTGTAATGGTGTCCCCGCACTCACAAAGTCCGGGGAATTTTCCCTGAACAATGTGGGGGCACCTTGTCTAGTGCCAGGGTGCCCACACTAAGTAACTTAGCACCCAACCTTTACCAGGTAAAGGTTAGACATATAGGTGACTTATAAGTTACTTAAGTGCAGTGGTAAATGGCTGTGAAATAACGTGGACGTTATTTCACTCAGGCTGCACTGGCAGGCCTGTGTAAGAATTGTCAGAGCTCCCTATGGGTGGCAAAAGAAATGCTGCAACCCATTGGGATCTCCTGGAACCCCAATACCCTGGGTACCTCAGTACCATATACTAGGGAATTAGAAGGGTGTTCCAGTATGCCAATGTGAATTGGTGAAATTGGTCACTAGCCTGTTAGTGACAATTTGGAAAGCAAAGAGAGAGCATAACCACTGAGGTTCTGGTTAGCAGAGCCTCAGTGAGACAGTTAGTCATCACACAGGGAACACATACAGGGCACACTTATGAGCACTGGGGCCCTGGCTGGCAGGGTCCCAGTGACACAGATAACTAAAACAACATATCTACAGTGAAATATGGGGGTAACATGCCAGGCAAGATGGTACTTTCCTACATGCACCTCCCAGGGGAGGTGCCCAGAGCTCCTCCAGCGTGCCCCACACCTCTGCCATCTTGGATTCAGAGGTGTGCTGGCACACTGGACTGCTCTGAGTGGCCAGGACCAGCAGGTGACATCAGAGACTTCTTCTGATAGGCTCTTACCTTCGTGCACAGCCAAGCCTGGGTCCCCGACACTCTAACCTGCAGTGCACAACCTTCTGAGTTGTCATCCGGCGTCGTAGGACTCCCTTTTCTGACTTTGGGTGGACTCCGGTTCACTCCTTTGCTAAGTGCCTGTTCTGGTATTTCTGCGGGTGCTGCCTGCTTCTGTGAGGGCTCCCTGACTTGCTGGGTGCCCCCTCTGTCTCCTCATCCAAGTAGCAACATCCTGGTCCCTCCTGGGCCCCAGCAGCATCCAAAAACCCTAACCGCGACCCTTGCAGCTAGCAAGGCTTGTTTGCGGTCTTTGTGTGTGGGAACACCTCTGCAAGCTTCTTCACGATGTGGGACATCCAACCTGCAAAGGGGAAGTTCCTAGTCCTCTTCGTTCTTGCATGACACAAAGCTTCTTCCATCCGGTGGCAGCTTCCTTGCACCCTCAGCTGGCATTTCGTGGGCATCTGCCCACTCTCGATACTGTCGCGACTCTTGGAATTGGTTCCCTTGTCTTACAGGTATTCAGGTCCGGGATTCCACTGTGGTCGCATTGCTGGTGTTGGCCTTCCTTCCAGAATCCCCCTATCACGACTTCTGTGCTCTCTGGGGGTTGTAGGTGCACTTTACACCTACTTTTCAGGGTCTTGGGGTGGGCTATTTTTCTAACCCTCACTGTTTTCTTACAGTCCCAGCGACCCTCTACAAGCTCAATTAGGATTGGGGTCCATTCGTGGTTCGCATTCCACTTTTGGAGTATATGGTTTGTGTTGCCCCTATACCTATGTGCTCCTATTGCAATCTATTGTAACTTTACACTGCTTGCGTTACTTCCTTTTGCTATTACTGCATATTTTTTGTATTGTGTACATACATCTTGTGTATATTTGTCATCCTCATACTGAGGGTACTCACTGAGATACTTTTGGCATATTGTCATTGTAGGAGGCTGGACTGGCTTGTAGTGAGTACCAAGGGGTACTTGCACCTTGCACCAGGCCCAGTTATCCCTTATTAGTGTATAGGGTGTCTAGCAGCTTAGGCTGATAGATAATGGTAGCTTAGCAGAGCAGCTTAGGCTGAACTAGGAGACGTGTGAAGCTACTACAGTACCACTTAGTGTCATATGCACAATATCATAAGAGAACACAATACACAGTTATACTAAAAATAAAGGTACTTTATTTTTATGACAATATGCCAAAGTATCTTAGAGTGTACCCTCAGTGATAGGATAGGAAATATACACAAGATATATATACACAATAGCAAAAATATGCAGTATAGTCTTAGAAAACAGTGCAAACAATGTATAGTTACAATAGGATGCAATGGGGAAACATAGGGATAGGGGCAACACAAACCATATACTCCAAAAGTGGAATGCGAACCACGAATGGACCCCAAACCTATGTGACCTTGTAGAGGGTCGCTGGGACTATTAGAAAATAGTGAGAGTTAGAAAAATAACCCTCCCCAAGACTCTGAAAAGTGAGTGCAAAGTGCACTAAAGTTCCCCTAAGGACAAAGAAGTCGTGTTAGAGGAATAATGCAGGAAAGACACAAACCAGCAATGCAACAACTGTGGATTTCCAATCTAGGGTACCTGTGGAACAAGGGGACCAAGTCCAAAAGTCACAAGCAAGTCGGAGATGGGCAAATGCCCAGGAAATGCCAGCTGTGGGTGCAAAGAAGCTTCAACTGGACAGAAGAAGCTGAGGTTTCTGCAGGAACGAAAAGGGCTAGAGACTTCCCCTTTGGTGGACGGATCCCACTTGCTGAGGAGAGTCGTGCAGAAGTGTTTTCCCGCCGAAAGAACGCCAACAAGCCTTGCTAGCTGCAAATCGTGCGGTTAACGTTTTTGGACGCTGCTGAGGCCCAGGAGGGACCAGGAGGTCGTAAATTGGACCAGCAGAGAGAGCGGACGTCGAGCAAGACAAGGAGCCCTATCTGAAGCAGGTAGCACTCAGATAAGTGCCAGAAACAGGCACTACAAGGATGCGTGAAACGGTGCTCGCCGAAGTTGCACAAAGGAGTCCCACGTCACCGGAGACCAACTTAGAAAGTCGTGCAATGCAGGTTAGAGTGCCGTGGAACCAGGCTTGGCTGTGCACAAAGGATTTCCGCCGGAAGTGCACAGGGGCCGGAGTAGCTGCAAAGTCGCGGTTCCCAGCAATGCAGCCCAGCGAGGTGAGGCAAGGACTTACCTCCACCAAACTTGGACTGAAGAGTCACTGGACTCTGGGGGTCACTTGGACAGAGTCGCTGGATTCGAGGGACCTCGCTCGTCGTGCTGAGAGGAGACCCAAGGGACCGGTAATGCAGCTTTTTGGTGCCTGCGGTTGCAGGGGGAAGATTCCGTCGACCCACGGGAGATTTCTTCAGAGCTTCTGGTGCAGAGAGGAGGCAGACTACCCCCACAGCATGCACAAGCAGGAAAACAGTCGAGAAGGCGGCAGGATCAGCGTTACAGAGTTGCAGTAGTCGTCTTTGCTACTATGTTGCAGGTTTGCAGGCTTCCAGCGCGGTCAGCAGTCGATTCCTTATCAGAAGGTGAAGAGAGAGATGCAGAGGAACTCGGATGAGCTCTTGCATTCGTTATCTAAAGTTTCCCCAGAGACAGAGACCCTAAATAGCCAGAAAAGAGGGTTTGGCTACCTAGGAGAGAGGATAGGCTACTAACACCTGAAGGAGCCTATCAGCAGGAGTCTCTGACGTCACCTGGTGGCACTGGCCACTCAGAGCAGTCCAGTGTGCCAGCAGCACCTCTGTTTCCAAGATGGCAGAGGTCTGGAGCACACTGGAGGAGCTCTGGACACCTCCCAGGGGAGGTGCAGGTCAGGGGAGTGGTCACTCCCCTTTCCTTTGTCCAGTTTCGCGCCAGAGCAGGGGCTAAGGGGTCCCTGAACCGGTGTAGACTGGCTTAATCAGAATTGGGCACATCTGTGCCCAAGAAAGCATTTCCAGAGGCTGGGGGAGGCTACTCCTCCCCTGCCTTCACACCATTTTCCAAAGGGAGAGGGTGTCACACCCTCTCTCAGAGGAAGTTCTTTGTTCTGCCCTCCTGGGCCAGGCCTGGCTGGACCCCAGGAGGGCAGATGCCTGTCTGAGGGGTTGGCAGCAGCAGCAGCTGCAGTGAAACCCCAGGAAGGGCAGTTTGGCAGTACCAGGGTCTGTGCTACAGACCACTGGGATCATGGGATTGTGCCAACTATGCCAGCATGGCACAGAGGGGGCAATTCCATGATCATAGACATGTTACATGGCCATATTCGGAGTTACCATGGTGAAGCTACATATAGGTAGTGACCTATATGTAGTGCACGCGTGTAATGGTGTCCCCGCACTCACAAAGTTCAGTGAATTGGCTCTGAACAATGTGGGGGCACCTTGGCTAGTGCCAGGGTGCCCACACACTAAGTAACTTTGCACCTAACCTTTACCAGGTAAAGGTTAGACATATCGGTGACTTATAAGTTACTTAAGTGCAGTGTAAAATGGCTGTGAAATAACGTGGACGTTATTTCACTCAGGCTGCAGTGGCAGGCCTGTGTAAGAATTGTCAGAGCTCCCTATGGGTGGCAAAAGAAATGCTGCAGCCCATAGGGATCTCCTGGAACCCCAATACCCTGGGTACCTCAGTACCATATACTAGGGAATTATAAGGGTGTTCCAGTAAGCCAATGTAAATTGGTAAAATTGGTCACTAGCCTGTTAGTGACAATTTGAAAGTAATGAGAGAGCATAACCACTGAGGTTCTGGTTAGCAGAGCCTCAGTGAGACAGTTAGGCACCACACAGGGAACATATACATGCACACCTATGAGCACTGGGGCCCTGTGTGACAGGGTCCCAGTGACACATACATATAGGCCACAAACCTATGAGCACTGGGGTCCTGACCAGCAGGATCCCAGTGACACATAACAAACATACTGAAAACATAGTGTTTTTACTATGAGCACTGAGGCCTGGCTATCAGGATCCCAGTGAGACAGTGAAAACAGTGACAAACACCCTGACATACACTCACAAACAGGCCAAAAGTGGGGGTAACAAGGCTAGAAAGAGGCTACCTTCTCACAGTCATAAAAATAAAGTACCTTTATTTTTAGTATATCCATGTATTGTGTTTTCTTATGATATTGTGCATATGACACCAGTGGTATAGTAGGAGCTTTGCATGTTTCTTAGTTCAGCCTAAGCTGCTCTGCTATAGCTACCTTCTATCAGCCTAAGCTGCTAGAAACACCTCTTCTACTCTAATAAGGGATAACTGGACCTGGTACAGAGTGTAAGTACCCTTTGGTACCCACTACAAACAAGGCCAGCATCCTACATTGGTTGTGCAGCAGTGGGATAAGTACTTGTAACTACTTCCCACTTTGTCATTGTGTACTTTTCATAAGAGAATAATATACAAAACAAGCTCAGTGTATGTACACCTAACCAAAAAGTTTTGCTTTTATTCTCTTACACTATCTGCTAAGTGCTGAAAAGTACTCCTAAATTTTCAAAAAGTTTCAAAAGTTTGAAAAAGTTTTTTTTACCTGTTCTTTAAAAAGTCCTGAAACTTTTTCTATCTTTTATCTGTCTCTAAACCTTCTTCTATCATGTCTGGTGTAGGAACTCCTCTTAATTTGGTCAATACAACTTATGACCACCTTAACTTTAAGAGCCTAAAGAGTCTCTGCATTGATAGAGGTTTAGTGGTAGGAAAGAACCCTACTGGAAAATTTCTGTCTAATATGCTTATTGAGAATGATAAGGCCCAGGGTGGCACCTCATCTGAAAAGTTGATAGATAGCTCACACTCTGACTCAGGGGAGCCCCTTGAGAGAGTGGTACAGGGTTCTCCTCCTAATCTGCCCCTTAGCAGACCACCTAGCAATGATGGTAGTAATAGAAGCTCCCATCATAGAAGGGATGTTTTTGTTCCTGAAGGACAGGTTGTTAGAGTGCCAACTGTTAGGGACAGGTCTCCCTCTGCTCATTCCAATATTTCTTCTGTGTCAAGACATTCCCAACCCACCCACCCTGATGACAAAATGTTAGAAAGGGAACTCAGTAAATTGAGAGTGGAAGAGACCAGGCTGAAGATTAAACAGCAACAGCTGGCTCTAGACAGGGAATCCCTAGACTTAGAGAAGGAAAGACAGAGGTTGGGGTTAGGACCCCATGGTGGCAGCAGCAGCATTCCTGATAGTAATCCTGTTAGAGAGCATGATTCCAGGAATCTGCACAAGATAGTTCCCCCTTACAAGGAGAGGGATGACATTAACAAGTGGTTTGCTGCACTTGAGAGGGCCTGTATGGTACAGGGGGTCCCTCAAAGGCAGTGGGCTGCAATCCTATGGCTCTCTTTCAGTGGAAAGGGTAGGGATAGGCTCCTTACTGTTAGAGAAAGTGATGCCAATAATTTTACAGTTTTGAAGAATGCACTCTTGGATGGATTGGGCTTAACCACTGAACAATACAGGATTAAGTTCAGAGAAACCAGAAAAGAGTCCTCACAAGACTGGGTAGACTTTGTTGACTGTTCAGTGAAGGCCTTGGAGGGGTGGTTACATGGCAGTAACGTTTCTGACTATGAAAGCCTGTACAATCTAATCCTGAGAGAGCATATTCTGAATAACTGTGTGTCTGATTTGTTACACCAATATCTAGTAGACTCAGATATGACCTCTCCCCAAGAATTAGGAAAGAAGGCAGACAAATGGGTCAGAACAAGAGTGAACAGAAAAGTTCATACGGGGGTGACAAGGATGGCAAAGAAGAAGGATGGTAAGTCTTCAGACAAGGGTGGGGACAAATCTAAAAATGAGTATTCATCAGGCCCACAAAAACACTCTGGTGGGGGTGGTGGGTCCAAATCCTCTTCCAATCAAGTAAAAAAACCATGGTGCTATTTATGTAAAGTAAAAGGCCATTGGACAACTGATGCCAGTTGTCCAAAGAAAAGCACCAAGCCTCCCACTACCACAACCCTTACTGCAACCTCTAGTGCCCCTAGTAATAGCAGTGGTGGTGGGAGCAAACCTACTAATAGCCAATCCAAGGGAGTAGCTGGGCTCACTTTTGGTAATTTAGTTGGGGTTGGTCTTGTTAGGGAGACCACAGAGGCTGTGCTAGTCTCTGAAGGTGCCATTGATTTGGCCACCTTGATTGCTTGTCCCCTTAATATGGACAAATGGGTCAGAACAAGGGTGAACAGAAAAGTTCATACAGGGGGTGACAAAGATGGCAATAAGAAGAAAGATGGTGAAAAATCTCAAGATAAGCATGGGGATAAGGGTAAAACCAAAGATCCCACTTCAAATCTTAAACACTCTTCAGAGGGTGGGGATAAAACAAATTCTTCCTCTTCTTCCCAACCTGCACACATTAAAAAGCCTTGGTGCTTTGTGTGTAAAAATAGAGGCCATAGGCCAGGGGATAAGTCCTGTCCAGGTAAACCCCCTGAGCCTACCACCACTAATACATCAAGCTCTAGTGCCCCTAGCAGTAGTGGTACTAGTGGTGGGACTGCTGGCAACAGTCTAGCAAAGGGTGTAGTTGGGTTCACTTATGGGTCCATAGTGGAAACTGATGTCATCAGTCCCAAGACAGTTTCTGTCACACCTAGTGGCATTGGCCTTGCCACACTGGCTGCTTGTCCCCTTACAATGGATAAGTACAGGCAGACAGTTACAATAAATGGTGTTGAGGCCTTGGCCTACAGGGACACAGGTGCCAGTTTCACTTTGGTGACTGAAAACCTAGTGCCTCCTGAACAACACATCATTGGACAACAGTATAAGATTATTGATGTCCATAACTCCACTAAGTTTCTTCCCTTAGCTATAATTCAGTTTAGTTGGGGTGGAGTTACTGGCCCTAAGCAGGTGGTGGTATCACCTAGCTTACCTGTAGACTGTCTCTTAGGTAATGACCTAGAGGCCTCAGGTTGGGCTGATGTAGAGTTTTATGCCCATGCAGCCATGCTGGGCATCCCTGAGGAATTGTTCCCTCTCATTTCAAGTGAAATGAAAAAGCAAAGGAGAGAAGGCCTGAAAACTCAGGATCCCTCTCCATCAACAGGTAAAAAGGGTATCACAGTATCCCCTAACCACCCTACCATTCAGGATACTATTCCTGTGGTGGGAGAAACCTCTCCTGGGGTGGCACCTGTTCCAAGGGAATCATCAGCTGGCATAGCTGGACTCCCTGAGGTAGAAGTACCTCTCTGTGGGATAACTAACATTGGTGACAAAAAGAGCACCATTTTAGTTAACATGGAGCATCCCTCCAACCCTCCCAGAGAAACTTTAGTGCAGAAACCCTGCACTACCTCACAACACTTAGGACAGCATCCCTGCCCTAGTGTGGAGCTCATAGGACAGCATCCCTGCCCTGCTCCAACTCAAGAGAAACAGCATCCCTGTTCTCTCTTCCAGCCAGATGGACAAAGTTTTTGCCCAGCTATGGCTTTTCTGAGACAGCATCCCTGTCTGGCATTTCCATCACTACAAATAGGTTCAGTGGACAATTCCCACTGCTCTAAACTAAAACTTACTGATAGAAACTCTGAAAATACATCTTCACATTGTTGCTTAGCTAAAAAACTTCAAACAGGGTGGTTTACATCCCCACAGGGAAGTAACCATATAGTGGATGATAAAGGGAGTAACCAGTCTATTGCAGAGCTACTCTCTACTTATCACCACTTAGACAATAAAGTCTCAACTGGCCAAGGTTAGCCTTATTGTCCTTCGTTTGGGGGGTGGTTGTGTGAGAAGGTAGCCTCTTTCTAGCCTTGTTACCCCCACTTTTGGCCTGTTTGTGAGTGTATGTGAGGGTGTTTGTCACTGTTTTCACTGTCTCACTGGGATCCTGACAGCCAGGCCTCAGTGCTCATAGTGAAAACACCATGTTTTCAGTATGGTTGTTATGTGTCACTGGGATACTGCTGGTCAGGACCCCAGTGCTCATAGGTTTGTGGCCTATATGTATGTGTCACTGGGACCCTGTCACACAGGGCCCCAGTGCTCATAGGTGTGCATGTGTATGTTCCCTGTGTGGTGCCTAACTGTCTCACTGAGGCTCTGCTAACCAGAACCTCAGTGGTTATGCTCTCTCATTACTTTTAAATTGTCACTAACAGGCTAGTGACCAATTTTACCTCAGGGCAAATTCCACAGACATTGTGTGTAGGGGGACACCATTACACACGTGAACAACATATAGGTCAATACCTATGTGTACCTTCACAATGGTAACTCTGAACATAGGAATGTAACATGTCTAGGATCATGGAATTGTCACCCCAATACCATTCTGGTATTGGGGAGACAATTCCATGCATACTGGGGCTCCACTATGGACCCCCAGTACTGCCAAACCATCTCTCTGAGGCTTGCACTGCCACTTCAGATGTTGCCACCTCCCAAACAGGGTTCTGCCCTCCTGGGATCTGGGCATCACAATCCCAGGAAGGCAGAACAAAGCATTTCCTCTGAGAGCAGGGAGCTACATCCTCTCCCTTTGGAAATAGGTGTTACAGTCTTGGGAGGGGTAGCCTCCCCCGACCACTGGAAATGCTTTGAAGGGCACAGATGGTGCCCTCCTTGCATAAGCCAGTCTACACCGGTTCAGGGATCCCTTCTCCCCTGCTCTGGTGTGAAACTGAACAAAGGAAAGGGGAGTGACCACCCCTCTGTCCATCACCATCCTAGAGGTGGTGCCCAGAGCTCCTCCAGTGTGTCCCAGACTTTATCCATCTTGCCTTGCAAGGTGTGTAGGCACTTTGGAGGGCTCTGAGTGGCCAGTGCCAGCAGGTGACGTCAGAGACCCCTCCTGATAAGTCCTTACCTGATAAGGTAGCCAATCCCCCTGTCAGGGCTATTTAGGGTCTCTCCTGTGGGTTCTCTTCAGATTCTACTTGCAGGTTTCCTTCAGGAATCCTCTACAACTACTACTTGATCCTCTGACCTCGGATCAACTGCAGCTTGCTGCAGAAACCGCTGTAATAGCATCAAAGTATCCACAAGGGATATTTTTCCTCTGCAACTTCAGCTCCAGCCAGCAACTGCAACAGTTTCCACGGTGTGCACGCTCTGGCGACTCCCTGTCTTCACCCTGCACCAGATGGACCGAAGAAATCTCCTGTGGGGTGATGGAGTCACTCCCCTGCTCAGGCAGGCATCTTCCAAGGCGACGAGCGGTACCCTTGGACTCCTCTCACAGAGACGAGCGTGCTTCTAAGGACACAGAGGGTGGACCCCATCGACATATACTGTCCTGAAGTCCTGCTGACGCAATTTGGAGGAGGTAAGACCTTGCTTTCCCTGAGATGCTCAACTTGCTGAGTTGTTCTCTGGCGGCGTGGGACCTTCCTTTGTTGTGCTGCACCAACCGCTTTTAACCTCCTTTGTCCCCATATCCTGGGACTCCCGTGGGTGCTATCTGGCATCCTGAGGGCTCTCTAAAGTGCTGAGAGTCCCCTCTTCCTCCTCACACAAACTTGGGCCGCCAGATCCCTCCTGGGTCCAGCCAGCGCCATTTTGATGCAAAACGCACTTTTGTCGTAACCAAGGCTTGTTGGCGACTTCCAACATGAAATCATATCTGCATCCATCTTCACGTCGTGGGACATCTTCTGCATCATGTGGGAACCCCCTGGAATCTTCCTACGGTGCATTCCTGCAGTCTTCGTCCAACCAGGTACCTTTCTTTTGCACCCTCTTCTGGGTTGGCAGGGGCTCCTGCCCATTCCTGGAAATTCTTTTGACTTCTAGACTTGGTCCCCTACTTTTGCAGGACTTCAGGTCCAGGAATCCAGCAGTTGTTACTGCAATATCCCAATCACAAGGTGTAGTGTGTCCTACGGAAATCTGCAGTACTTTATTCCTGCTTTTCTGGGCTCTGGGGGAGGGTAATTTACTTACCTTTGCTGTATTCTTACTCTCCCGGCGATTCTGCGCACACTACACTTGTGTAGGGAGGTATTTGTGATTCGTATTCCAGTTTCTTAGTATATGGTTTGTGTTGCCCCTGGACCTATTTTCTCCCATTACATTCTATAGCATTTCCTATTGTTTCAACTGTTTTATGACTAATTACTTGTCTAATTTTGGTATCTAGTGTATATATTGTGTATAATACTTACCTCCAGAAGGAGTATTGTCTCTAAGATATTTTTGGTAATGTGTCACCCAAATAACTACCTTTATATTTGGTAACACTGAGTATTGTCTTTACTTGTGCATAAGTACTGTGTAACTATAAGTGGTATTTCATGAACTTTGCATGTCTCCTAGTTCAGCCTAAGCTACTCTGCTATAGCTACCTCTATCAGCCTAAGCTGCTAGAACACTACTACTTCACTAATAAGGGATAGCTGGACATGATATAAGTTGTAAGTACCCAAGGTAACCACTATAAACCATGCCAGCCTCCTACATTGGTGGTGCAGCGGTGGGATTTATACTTGCATTTGTTTTACCACTTTGTTACCTGTGCTTTTCACAAGAAAAGCTTGTTCCAATACTTAGAGCATATATAATATATACCTAGAAGTCATTTTCTAACTTTGCAAACGTTTTTACAAAGTTCTCAAAAGTTTTCTTCTTTTCTCTAAAAAGTTAGCTCTGTTATTATACTAACTTTTTACTCACTTTCCCAAACATTTGTTTCTCTTTCAATATGTCTTCTGTAGATGCTACCCCTAGGGTTGTGAAAACAACACATGAAAGTCTCAGCTGTAAAAGTTTGAGGGGTCTTTGTATTGAAAGAGGTTTGGGGATTTGGAAGAACCCCAATAAGGAGTTCTTCTTAAATCTTCTCCTCCAAGATGACGAGGGACTCACCACTGGTCCAGATCAGACAGGGGAAGAGGTAGAGGATGACTCCAACCAAAAGGGCTTGGAGGAGGAAATTGACAATCCTGGGGAGGGTCCTTCCACAGATCTATCTGTCAATAATCCCCCTAGTATAACAGGTAGTGGTAAGGGTTCACACACAAGTAGGGCTCCATTCACCCATAGAGGCAAGGTCACTAGAGTGGCCCCTGTTAGAGATAGATCTGCCTCTGCACACTCTCATGTTACCTCTGTTACAGAGGCTTCACACAATTCTAACCATGAGGACCAGTCCCTAGATAGGGAACTCAGAAAGCTGAGATTAGAGGAGGCCAGACTGAGGATAATACAGCAAAAGTTAGCCTTAGACAGTGAATCCCTGGCTGTGGAGAAAGAAAGGTAGGGTTTGAGGTTAATTCCCCATGGTGGCAGCAAATGGCTCAGAACAAGGGTGAACAGAAAAGTTCATACAGGGGGTTGACAAGGATGACAAGAAGAAGGATGGCAAGTCACATGACCAGGGTAGGGATAAAGAAAGCAAATAATCTGAGTCTTCATCAGGCCCACACAAATCCTCTTGGGGTGGTGGGTCCAAATCCTCTTCTCACACAGATAAGAAACCTTGGTGTTATTTATGTAGAGCCAAAGGTCATTGGGCAACTGACAGTCATTGTCCAAAGAAAAACACCAAACCGCCCACCACCACCACCACAGCCCCAACTGCAACCACTAATGCCTCTAGTAATAGCAGTGCTGGTGGGAAAAGCACTACTAATAGCCAAACAAAGGGTGTAGCTGGGCTCATCATTGGTTATGTAGTTGGGGTTGGTCTAGTTAGGGAGATCACTGAGGCTGTTGTGGTCTCTGACGGTGGCATTGACCTAGCCACTTTAGTCGCTTGTCCCCGTAATATGGATAAGTAGAAGCAGCTACCCCTGATTAATGGTGTTCAGGTTGAAGCCTACGGGGACACAGGTGCCAATGTCACAATGGTGATGGAAAAACTGGTTGCCCCTGAACAACACCTACTTGGTCACCAGTACCAAACAACAGACGCTCATAGCAACACTGTAAGCCACCCCATTGTGGTGAATCTCAACGGGGTACTGGTCCAAAGAAAGTTGTGGTAGCCACTGATTTACCTGTAAAATGTCTGCTAGGCAATGATTTGGAGACTTCAGCTTGGGCTAAAGTGGAGTTGGAGGCCCATGCAGCAATGCTGGGCATTCCTGTGCATATCTTTGCTCTTACCAAGGCTCAGACCAAGAAGCAAAGAGAACAGGGAAACTTGGACCCTGGAATAATGGACCAAGCGCTCCCAAAAACTAGGATTGAGAAGGGCAAACCCTTGTCCACTATCCCTCCCTCTACAGATGATTCTACTTCTGAGGAAGAAGAATTTCCTCCCTGTGCAGAACCTACACCAGAGGAGCTGGAAGCTCATACAGCTGAGCGTTTGGGTGCATGGGGGCCTGCCAGGGAAGAGCTGAGTGTGGCACAGCAAACCTGTCCCACATTGGAGGACCTCAGACAGCAAGCTGTCAAGCAGCAAAATATTGATGTCAGTGACACACACAGAGTTTATTGGGAGAATAATCTCCTCTATATTGAAGCAAGGGACCCTTAACCTGGTGCCGCCAGGAAACTGGTCATCCCCCTTAAGTACAGGGAATTCCTCCTCATTCTGGCTCATGACATCCGTTTAGCTGGGCATTTAGGCCAGAGTAAAACATGGGACAGACTTGTTCCACATTTTACTGGCCCCATATGTCAGAACACACAAATGAGTTTTGTCGCTTCTGTGTCACCTGCCAAGCCAGTGGCAATACTGGTGGCACCCCAAAGGCCCCCTTGATCCCACTGCCAGTGGTTGGGGTTCCCTTTGAAAGGGTAGTGGTTGATATTGTTGGCCCCCTTGACCCACCAAGAGCTTCTGGCAATAGATTTATCCTTGTGGTGGTGGACCATGCCACAAGGTACCCAGAAGCATTCCCCTTAAGGACCACTACAGCTCCTGCAGTGGCAAAGCCCCTCCTGGGAATATTTTCCAGGGTGGGTTTCCCTAAGGAATTGGTGTCAGACGGAGGTAGTAACTTCATGTCTGCATACCTAAAAGAAATGTGAAAGGAGTGTGGTGTTACCTACAAGTTCACCATCCCTTATCATCCCTAAACTAATGGACTGATTGAGGGGTTTAATAAAACTCTCAAAGACATGATTATGGGACTCTCTGAAAATCTCAGAAAGAGATGACATGTCCTATTACCATGCCTCCCTTCGCCTACAGGGAGGTACCCCAAAAAGGAGTGGGCTACAACCCCTTTGAACTCCTCTTTGGTCAACCTGTTAGGGGTCCCCTTGCTCTTGTTAAGGAGGGTTGGGAAGAGCCTTTAAAAGCTCCAGAACAATACATTGTGGACTATGTACATGGCCTGAGAAGTAGAATGGCTGAGTACATGAAAAAGACCAGCAAAAACCTTCAGGCCAGCTAAGAGCTCCAAAAGCAATGGTTTGACCAGAAGGCTGTCCTGACAGAGTACCACCTGTAGGAAAGTACCATCTTGCCTGGCATGTTACCCCGATATTTCACTGTATGTATGTTGTTTTAGCCCTTGTGTCACTGGGATCCTGCCTGGCAGGACCCCAGTGCTCATAGTATGTGCCCTATATGTGTTCCCGGTGTGGTGTCTAACTGTATCACTGAGGCTCTGCTACCCAGAACCTCAGTGTTTATGCTCTCTCTGCTTTCTAAATTTGGCACTGCAGGCTAGTGACTAAATTTACCAATTCTCATTGGCACACTGGTACACCCATATAATTCCCTTGTATATGGTACTTAGGTACCCAGGGTATTGGGGTTCCAGGAGATCCCTATGGGCTGCAGCTTTTTTTTTGCCACCCATAGAGAGCTCAGACAATTCTTACACAGGCCTGCCACTGCAGCCTGTGTGAAATAACATCCACATTATTTCACAGCCATTTTACACTGTACATAAGTAACTTATAAGTCACCTATATGTCTAACCTTCACCTGCTGAAGGTTGGGTGCCAAGTTACTTAGTGTGTGGGCACCCTGGCACTAGCCAAGGTGCCCCCACATCGTTCAGGGCAAATTCCCCGGACTTTGTGAGTGCGGGGACACCATTACACGTGTGCACTATACATAGGTCACTACCTATGGATAGCGTCAAAATGGTAACTCTGAACATGGCCATGTAACATGTCTAAGATCATAGAATTGTCACCCCAATACCATTCTGGTATTGGGGGGACAATTCCATGATCCCCCGGGTGTCTAGCACAGAACTCGGGTACTGCCAAACTGCCTTTCTGGGGTTTCCACTGCAGCTGCTGCTGCTGCCAACCCCTCAGACAGGTTTCTGCCCTCCTGGGGTCCAGCCAGCCCTGGCCCAGGAAGGCAGAACAAAGGATTTCCTGTGAGAGAGGGTGTTACACCCTCTCCCTTTGGAAAGAGGTGTTAAGGGCTGGGGAGGAGTAGCCTCCCCCAGCCTCTGGAAAAGCTTTGATGGGCACAGACGGTACCCATCTCTGCAAAAGCCAGTCTACACCAGTTCAGGGATCCCCCAGCCCTGCTCTGGCGCGAAACTGGGCAAAGGAAAGGGGAGTGACCACTCCCCTGACCAGTACCTCCCAGGGGAGGTGCCCAGAGATCTTCCAGTGTGTCCCAGACCTCTGCCATCTTGGAAACATTGTCGCGCCTCATCCTGACGGCTTTCTCAACTGTTTCCTGGTGGTGCATTCTCTGGGTGTCGCCTGCCTTCACCCTGCACCAGAATCTCAGAAGAAATCTCCAGTGGGTCGATGGAATCTTCCCCCTGCTAACTCAGGCACCAAAAGACTGCATCACTGGTCATCTGGGTCCCCTCTCACCCTGACGAGCGTGGTCCCTGGAACACAGGAACTCTATCAAAGTGACTCCCACAGTCCAGATCCCCAAAGCATAGACCCTAAATAGCCAGAAAAGGAGGTTTGTCTACCTAGGAAGGAGGATTGGCTACCAAGAGAGCTAAGAGCCTATCAGAAGGAGCCTCTGACGTCACCTGTTGGCACTGGCCACTCAGAGCAGTCCAGTGTGCCACAAACACCTCTGTTTCCAAGATGGCAGAGGTCTGGGACACACTGGAGGAGCTCTGGGCACCTCCCCTGGGAGGTGCAGGTCAGGGGAGTGGTCACTCCCCTTTCCTTTGTCCAGTTTCACGCCAGAGCAGGGCTGGGGGATCCCTGAACCGGTGTAGACTGGCTTATGCAGAGATGGGCACCATCTGTGCCCATCAAAGCATTTCCAGAGGCTGGGGGAGGCTACTCCTCCCCAACCTTCACACCTATTTCTAAAGGGAGAGGGTGTTTGTTCTGCCTTCCTGGGCCAGGGCTGCCTGGACCCCAGGGGGGCAGAAAGCCATCTGAGGGGTTGGCAGCAGCAGCAGCTGCAGTGGAGACCCCGGAAAGGCAGTTTGGCAGTACCCGGGTTCTGTGCTAGAAACCCAGGGGATCATGAATGGCATTGGGGGGACAATTCCATGATGTTAGACATGCTACATGGCCATGTTCGGAGTTACCATTGTGACGCTGTACATAGGTAGTGACCTATGTACAGTGCACATGTGTAATGGTGTCCCCGCACTCACAAAGTCCGGGGAATTTGCCCTGAATGATGTGGGGGCATCTTGGCTAGTGCCAGGGTGCCCACACACTAAGTAACTTTGCACCCAACCTTCACCAGGTGAAGGTTAGACATATAGGTAACTTATAACTTACTTAAGTGCAGTGGTAAATGGCTGTGAAATAATGTGGACGTTATTTCACTCAGGCTGCACTGGCAGGCCTGTGTAAGAATTGTCAGAGCTCCCTATGGGTGGCAAAAGAAATGCTACAGCCAATAGGGATCTCCTGGTACCCTAATACCCTGGGTACCTCAGTACCATATACTAGGGAATTATATGGGTGTACCCGTATGCCAATGTGAATTGGTGAAATTGGTCACTAGCCTGTTAGTGACGAATTTGGAAAGCAGAGAGAGTATAACCACTGAGTTTCTGGTTAGCAGAGCCTCAGTGAGACAGTTAGGCATCACACAGGGAACACATTCATATAGGCCACAAACTTATGAGCACTGGGGTCCTGGCTAGTAGGGTCCCAGTGACACATAACAAACATACTGACAACATAGGGTTTTCACTATGGGCACTGGGCCCTGGCTAGCAGGATCCCAGTGAGGCAGTGAAAACACCCTGACATATACTCACAAACAGGCCAAAAGTGGGGGTAACAAGGCTAGAAAGAGGCTACTTTCTCACACAACCCCCCCCCCCCCCAAACGAAGGACAATAAGGATAACCTTGGCCAGTTGAGTCTTTATTGTCTAAGTGGTGATAAGGGGAGATTAGCTCTGCAATAGACTGGTTACTCCCTTTAATCATCCACTATATGGTTACTTCCCTGTGGGGATGTAAACCACCCTGTTTGAAGTTTTTTAGCTAACCAACAATGTGAAGATATATTTTCAGAGTTCCTATCAGTAAGTTTTAGTTTAGAACAGTGGGAATTGTCCACTGGACATATTTCTAGTGATGAGAATGCCAGACAGGGATGCTGTCTCAGTAAAGCCATAGCTGGGCAAAAACTTTGTCCATATGGCTGTAAGAGAGAACAGGGATGCTGTTTCTCTTTAGTTGGAGCAGGGCAGGGATGGGCTAGGGCTCCACACTAGGGCAGGGCTGCTGTCCTAAATGTTGTGAGGCAGTGCAGGGTTTCTGCACTAAAGTTTCTCTGGGAGGGTTGGAGAGATGCTCCATGTTAACTAAAATGTTACCCTTTTTCTCACCAATATTAGTTATCCCACAGAGAGGTACTTTCACCTCAGGGAGTACAGCTGTGCCAGCTGATGATTACCTTGGTACAGGTGCCACCCCAGGAGAGGTTTCTCCCACCACAGGAATGGTATCCTGAATGGCAGGGTGGTTAGGGGATACTGTGATACCCTTTTTACCTGTTGTTGGAGAAGGATCCCGAGTTTTCAGGCCTTTTTCTCTCCTTTGCTTTTTCAATTCAGCTGAAATAAGAGGAAGCAATTCCTAAGGGATACCCAGCATGGCTGCATGGGTATAAAACTCTACCTCAGCCCAACCTGAGGACTCTAGGTCTTTACCTAAGAGACAGTCTACAGGTAAGCTAGGTGATACTACCACCTGCTTAGGGCCAGTAACTCCACGCCAACTAAGCTGAACTATAGCTAAGGGAAGAAACTTAGTGGAGTTATGGACATCAATAATGCTGTACTGTTGTCCAATGATGTGTTGTTCAGGAGGCACTAGGTTTTGAGTCACCAAAGTGATACTGGCACCTGTGTCCCTGTAGGCCTGGGCCTCAACACCATTTATTGAAACTGTCTGCCTGTACTTATCCATTGTAAGGGGACAAGCAGCCAGTGTGGCAAGGCCAATGCCACTAGGTGTGACAGAAACTGTCTTGGGACTGACTACCCCAGTTTCTATGATGGACCCATAAGTGACCCCAACTACACCCTTTTTGGGACTGTTGCCAGCAGTCCCACCACTATTACCTCTACTGCTAGGGGCACTAGAGTTTGATGTATTAGTGGTGGATGGCTCAGGGGGTTTACCTGGACAGGACTTATCCCCTTGCCAATGGCCTTTATTTTTACACACATAGCACCAAGGCTTTTTAATGTGTGTGTGTTGTGAAGAAGAGGAAGAATTCGTTTTATCCCCACCCCCTGAAGAGTGTTAAGGATTTGAATAAGGATCTTTGGTTTTACCCTTATCCCCATCCTTATCCTGAGATTTCTCACCATCTTTCTTCTTGCCATCCTTGTCACCCCCTGTATGAACTTTTCTGTTCACTATTGTTCTGACCCATTTGTCTGCCTTCTTTCCCAATTCTTGGGGAGAGGTCAGATCTGAGTCCACTAGATATTGGTGTAACAAGTCAGACACACAGTTATTCAGAATATGCTCTCTCAGAATACGATTATACAGGCTTTCATAGTCAGATACTTTACTGCCATGTAACCACCCCTCCAAGGCCTTCACTGACAAGTCAACAAAGTCTATCCAGTCTTGTGAGGACTCTTTTCTGGTGTCTCTGATCTTAATCCTGTGTTGTTCAGTGGTTAAGCCAAATCCATGCAAGAGTGCATCCTTCAAAACTGCAAAATTGTTAGCATCACTTTCTCTAACAGTAAGGAGCCTATCCCTACACTTTCCAGTGAAAGATAGCCACAATATAGCAGCCCACTGCATTTGAGGGACCCCCTGTACCATACAGGCCCTCTCAAGTGCAGCAAACCACTTGTTGATGTCATCCCCCTCTTTGTAAGGGGGAACTATCTTGTGCAGATTCCTGGAATCATGCTCTCTAACAGGATTACTATCAGGAACACTGCTATTGCTGCTACCATGGGGTCCAAACCCCAATCTCTGTCTCTCCTTCTCCAGGTCTAGGGATTCCCTGTCTAGATGGCAGCTGTTGCTGTTTAAGCTTCAGTCTTGTCTCTTTCACTCTCAACTTTTTGAGTACCCTTTCTAACATGTTGTCTTCAGGGTGCGTGGGTTGGGAATGCTTGGACACTGAGGACAAATTGGAAACAACAGAGGGAGATCTGTCCCTAACAGCTTGGACTCTAACAACCTGGCCTCCAGGAATAAAAACATCCCTACTATGATGGGAGCTCCTATTACTACCACCATTGCTAGGTGGTCTGCTAAGGGGCAGATTTGGAACAGAACCCTCCCCACCTCCCTCAAGGAGTTCCCCTGAGTCAGAATGGGAGCTATCTATTAACTTCTCACTTGAAGTGCCTGCTAGGGACTTATCATTTCCAATGAGCATGTTATATAAAAACTCTCTTGTAGGGTTCTTTCCTATCACTAAACCTCTATCTAAGCAGAGACTCCTTAGGCTCTTGAAATTTAAATTGTCATAGGTAGTATTGGCCATTTTAAGAGCAGCCCCTGTATCAGACATGACAGAAGAAGGTTTAGAGACAGTGAGAAGAAAGAAAAAGTTTCAGAACTTTTTAAAGAACAGAGAAAAAAACGTTTTCAAACTTTTAGAAACTTTTTAGAAGTTTTAGAGTATTTTCAGCACTTAGTACAAAGTGTCAGAGGAGAAAAGCAAAACTTTTTGGTTAAGTGTACATACACTGAACTTGTTTTGTATATTATTCTCTTATGAAAAGTACACAATGACAAAGTGGTAAGTAGTTACAAGTACTTATCCCACCGCTGCACAACCAATGCTGGCCTGGCTTGTAGTGGGTACCAGAGGTACTTACACCTTGTGCCAGGTCCAATGATCCCTTATTAGTGTAGAAGAGGTGTTTCTAGCAGCTTAGGCTGAAAGAAGGTAGCTATAGCAGAGCAGCTTAGGCTGAACTAGGAGACATGCAAAGCTCCTACTATACCACTGGTGTCATATGCACAATATCATAAGAAAACACAATACACAGATGTACAAAAAATAAAGGTACTTTATTTTTATGACAATATGCCAAAAGAATCTCAGTGAGTACCCTCAGTATGAGGATGCCAAATATACACAAGATATATGTACACAATACCAAAAATATGCAGTAATAGCAAAAGGAAGTAATGCAAGCAGTGTAAAGTCACAATAGATTGCAATAGGAGCAAATAGGTATAGGGGCAACACAAACCATATACTCCAAAAGTGGAATGCGAACCACGAATGGACCCCAAACCTATGTGAGCTTGTAGAGGGTCGCTGGGACTGTAAGAAAACAGTGAGGGTTAGAGCAATAGCCCACCCCAAGACCCTGTAAGGTAGGTGTAAACTGCACCTACAACCCCCAGAGACCACAGAAGTCGTGATAGGGGGATTCTGCAAGGAAAACCAACACCAGCAGTGCAACAACAGTGAATTTCTGGACCTGAGTACCTGTAAGACAAGGGGACAAAGTCCAAAATTCGCGACAGTGTCGAGAGTGGGCAGGAGCCCAGGAAATGCCAGCTGAGGGTGCAAGAAAGCTGCCACCGGATGGAAGAAGCTTGGTGTTTTGCAAGAACGAAGAGGACTAGGAACTTCCCCTTTGGAGGATGGATGTCCCACGTCGTGAAGGAGCTTGCAAAGGTGTTCCCACGCAGAAAGACCGCAAACAATCCTTGCTAGCTGCAAGGGTTGTGGTTAGAGTTTTTGGATGCTGCTGTGGCCCAGGAGGGACCAGGATGTTGCCACTTGGATGAGGAGAGAGAGTGGGCACCCAGCAAGTCAGGGAGCCCTCACAGAAGCAGGCAGCACCCGCAGAAGTACCAGAACAGGCCCTTAGAAGAGGAGTGAACCAGAGTCCACCCGAAGTCAGAAAAGGGAGTCCCACGACGCCGGAGGACAACTCAGAAGGTTGTGCACTGCAGGTTAGAGTGTCGGGGACGAGGCTTGGCTGTGCCCGAAGGAAATCCTGGAAGAGTGCACAGGAGCCGGAGCAGCTGCAAATCACGCGGTACCCAGCAATGCAGTCTAGCGTGGGGAGGCAAGGACTTACCTCCACCAAACTTGGACTGAAGAGTCACTGAACTGTGGGAGTCACTTGGACAGAGTTGCTGAGTTCCATGGACCATGCTTGTCGTGCTGAGAGGGGACCCAGAGGACCGGTGATGCAGTCTTTTGTTGCCTGCGGTTGCAGGGGGAAGATTCCATCGACCCACGGGAGATTTCTTCAGAGCTCCTGGTGCAAGAAGGAGGCAGGCTACCCCCAGAGCATGCACCACCAGGAAACAGGCGAGAAAGCCGGCAGGATGAAGCGATACAAGTTTGCAGTAGTCGTCTTTGCTACTTTGTTGCGGTTTTGCAGGCGTCCTGAGCAGTCACCGGTCGATCCTTTGGCAGAAGGTGAAGAGGGAGATGCAGAGTGTAGGAGGCTGGACTGGCTTGTAGTGAGTACCAAGGGGTACTTGCACCTTGCACCAGGCCCAGTTATCCCTTATTAGTGTATAGGGTGTCTAGCAGCTTAGGCTGATAGATAATGGTAGCTTAGCAGAGCAGCTCAGGCTGAACTAGGAGACGTGTGAAGCTACTACAGTACCACTTAGTGTCATATGCACAATATCATAAGAAAACACAATACACAGTTATACTAAAAATAAAGGTACTTTATTTTTACGACAATATGCCAAAGTATCTTAGAGTGTACCCTCAGTGAGAGGATAGGAAATATACACAAGATATATATACACAATAGCAAAAATATGCAGTATAGTCTTAGAAAACAGTGCAAACAATGTATAGTTACAATAGGATGCAATGGGGAAACATAGGGATAGGGGCAACACAAACCATATACTCCAGAAGTGGAATGCGAACCACGAATGGACCCCAAACCTATGTGACCTTGTAGAGGGTCGCTGGGACTATTAGAAAATAGTGAGAGTTAGCAAAATAACCCTCCCCAAGACCCTGAAAAGTGAGTGCAAAGTGCACCAAAGTTCCCCTAAGGACAAAATAGTCGTGTTAGAGGGAAAATGCAAGGAAAACACAAATCAGCAATGCAACAACGATGGATTCCTGACTGAGGGTACCTGTGGAACAAGGGGACCAAGTCCAAAAGTCACAAGCAGCTCGGAGATGGGCAGATGCCCAAGACATGCCAGCGGTTGGTGCAAAGAAGCTCTTACTAGGCTGAAGAACTGTGAATACTGCAGGAACGACAAGGGCTAGAGACTTCCCCTTTGGAGGATGGATCCCCCACGCCTTGGAGAGTCGTGCAGAAGTGTTTTCCTGCCGGATGGACGCCAACAAGCCTTGCTACACGCAAATCGTGCGTTTGGCGTTTTTGGACGCTGCTGGGGCCCAGGAGAGACCAGGAGGTCGCAAATTGGACCTGCAGAGAGAGGGGACGTCGAGCAAGACAAAGAGCCCTCACTGAAGCAGGTAGCACCCGGAGAAGTGCCAGAAACAGGCACTACAAGGATGCGTGAAACGGTGCTCGCCGAAGTTGCACAAAGGAGTCCCCCGTCGCCGGAGACCAACTTAGAAAGTCGTGCAATGCAGGTTAGAGTGCCGTGGACCCAGGCTTGGCTGTGCACGAAGGATTTCCGCCAGAAGTGCACAGGGGCTGGAGAAGCTTGCAAAGTCGCGGTTCCCAGCAATGCAGCCCAGCGAGGTGAGGCAAGGACTTACCTCCACCAAACTTGGGCTGAAGAGTCACTGGACTGTGGGGGTCACTGGGACGGTATCGCTGGATTCGAGGGACCTTGCTCGTCGTGCTGAGAGGAGACCCAAGGGACCGGAAATGCAGCTTTTTGGTGCCTGCGGTTGCAGGGGGAAGATTCCGTCGACCCACGGGAGATTTCTTCGGAGCTTCTGGTGCAGAGAGGAGGCAGACTACCCCCACAGCATGCACAAGCAGGAAAACAGTCGAGAAGGCGGCAGGATCAGCGTTACAGAGTTGCAGTAGTCATCTTTGCTACTATGTTGCAGGTTTGCAGGCTTCCAGCGCGGTCAGCGGTCGATTCCTTATCAGAAGGTGAAGAGGGAGATGCAGAGGAACTCGGCTGAGCTCATGCATTCGTTATCTAAAGTTTCCCCAGAGACAGAGACCCTAAATAGCCAGAAAAGAGGGTTTGGCTACCTAGGAGAGAGGAAAGGCTACTAACACCTGAAGGAGCCTATCACAAGGAGTCTCTGACGTCACCTGGTGGCACTGGCCACTCAGAGCAGTCCAGTGTGCCAGCAGCACCTCTGTTTCCAAGATGGCAGAGGTCTGGAGCACACTGGAGGAGCTCTGGACACCTCCCAGGGGAGGTGCAGGTCAGGGGAGTGGTCACTCCCCTTTCCTTTGTCCAGTTTCGCGCCAGAGCAGGGGCTAAGGGGTCCCTGAACCGGTGTAGACTGGCTTATGCAGAATTGGGCACCTCTGTGCCCAACAAAGCATTTCCAGAGGCTGGGGGAGGCTACTCCTCCCCTGCCTTCACACCATTTTCCAAAGGGAGAGGGTGTCACACCCTCTCTCAGAGGAAGTTCTTTGTTCTGCCATCCTGGGCCAGGCCTGGCTGGACCCCAGGAGGGCAGATGCCTGTCTGAGGGGTTGGCAGCAGCAGCAGCTGCAGTGAAACCCCAGGAAGGGCAGTTTGGCAGTACCAGGGTCTGTGCTACAGACCACTGGGATCATGGAATTGTACCAACAATGCCAGGATGGCATAGAGGGGGCAATTCCATGATCATAGACATGTTACATGGCCATATTCGGAGTTACCATGGTGAAGCTACATATAGGTAGTGACCTATATGTAGTGCACGCGTGTAATGGTGTCCCCGCACTCACAAAGTTCAGGGAATTGGCTCTGAACAATGTGGGGGCACCTTGGCTAGTGCCAGGGTGCCCTCACACTAAGTAACTTTGCACCTAACCTTTACCAGGTAAAGGTTAGACATATAGGTGACTTATAAGTTACTTAAGTGCAGTGTAAAACGGCTGTGAAATAACGTGGACGTTATTTCACTCAGGCTGCAGTGGCAGGCCTGTGTAAGAATTGTCAGAGCTCCCTATGGGTGGCAAAAGAAATGCTGCAGCCCATAGGGATCTCCTGGAACCCCAATACCCTGGGTACCTCAGTACCATATACTAGGGAATTATAAGGGTGTTCCAGTAAGCCAATGTAAATTGGTAAAAATGGTCACTAGCCTGTTAGTGACAATTTGAAAGTAATGAGAGAGCATAACCACTGAGGTTCTGGTTAGCAGAGCCTCAGTGAGACAGTTAGGCACCACACAGGGAACATATACATGCACACCTATGAGCACTGGGGCCCTGTGTGACAGGGTCCCAGTGACACATACATATAGGCCACAAACTTATGAGCACTGGGGTCCTGACCAGCAGGACCCCAGTGACACATAACAAACATACTGAAAACCTAGTGTTTTCACTATGAGCACTGAGGCCTGGCTATCAGGATCCCAGTGAGACAGTGAAAACAGTGACAAACACCCTGACATACACTCACAAACAGGCCAAAAGTGGGGGTAACAAGGCTAGAAAGAGGCTACCTTCTCACACAACCCCCCCCCAAACGAAGGACAATAAGGCTAACCTTGGCCAGTTGAGACTTTATTGTCTAAGTGGTGATAAGTAGAGAGTAGCTCTGCAATAGACTGGTTACTCCCTTTATCATCCACTATATGGTTACTTCCCTGTGGGGATGTTAACCACCCTGTTTGAAGTTTTTTAGCTAAGCAACAATGTGAAGATGTATTTTCAGAGTTTCTATCAGTAAGTTTTAGTTTAGAGCAGTGGGAATTGTCCACTGAACCTATTTGTAGTGATGGAAATGCCAGACAGGGATGCTGTCTCAGAAAAGCCATAGCTGGGCAAAAACTTTGTCCATCTGGCTGGAAGAGAGAACAGGGATGCTGTTTCTCTTGAGTTGGAGCAGGGCAGGGATGCTGTCCTATCAGCTCCACACTAGGGCAGGGATGCTGTCCTAAGTGTTGTGAGGCAGTGCAGAGTTTCTGCACTAAAGTTTCTCTGGGAGGGTTGGAGGGATGCTCCATGTTAACTAAAATGGTGCTCTTTTTCTCACCAATGTTAGTTATCCCACAGAGAGGTACTTCCACCTCAGGGAGTCCAGCTTTGCCAGCTGATGATTCCCTTGGAACAGGTGCCACCCCAGGAGAGGTTTCTCCCACCACAGGAATAGTATCCTGAATGGTAGGGTGGTTAGGGGATACTGTGATACCCTTTTTACCTGTTGATGGAGAGGGATCCTGAGTTTTCAGGCCTTCTCTCCTTTGCTTTTTCATTTCACTTGAAATGAGAGGGAACAATTCCTCAGGGATGCCCAGCATGGCTGCATGGGCATAAAACTCTACATCAGCCCAACCTGAGGCCTCTAGGTCATTACCTAAGAGACAGTCTACAGGTAAGCTAGGTGATACCACCACCTGCTTAGGGCCAGTAACTCCACCCCAACTAAACTGAATTATAGCTAAGGGAAGAAACTTAGTGGAGTTATGGACATCAATAATCTTATACTGTTGTCCAATGATGTGTTGTTCAGGAGGCACTAGGTTTTCAGTCACCAAAGTGAAACTGGCACCTGTGTCCCTGTAGGCCAAGGCCTCAACACCATTTATTGAAACTGTCTGCCTGTACTTATCCATTGTAAGGGGACAAGCAGCCAGTGTGGCAAGGCCAATGCCACTAGGTGTGACAGAAACTGTCTTGGGACTGATTACATCAGTTTCCACTATGGACCCATAAGTGAACCCAACTACACCCTTTGCTTGACTGTTGCCAGCAGTCCCACCACTAGTACCACTACTGCTAGGGGCACTAGAGCTTGATGTATTAGTGGTGGTAGGCTCAGGGGGTTTACCTGGACAGGACTTATCCCCTGTCCTATGGCCTCTATTTTTACACACAAAGCACCAAGGCTTTTTAATGTGTGCAGGTTGGGAAGAAGAGGAAGAATTTGTTTTATCCCCACCCTCTGAAGAGTGTTTAAGATTTGAAGTGGGATCTTTGGTTTTACCCTTATCCCCATGCTTATCTTGAGATTTTTCACCATCTTTCTTCTTATTGCCATCTTTGTCACCCCCTGTATGAACTTTTCTGTTCACCCTTGTTCTGACCCATTTGTCTGCCTTCTTTCCCAGTTCTTGGGGAGAGGTCAGATCAGAGTCTACCAGGTACTGGTGCAACAAATCAGACACACAATTATTAAGTATATGCTCTCTCAGGATTGTGTTATACAGGCTTTCATAATCAGTAACTTTACTGCCATGTAACCACCCCTCCAAGGCCTTCACTGCCTGGTCAATGAAATCAACCCAGTCTTGTGAAGACTCCTTTTTGGTCTCTCTGAACTTTATCCTGTACTGTTCAGTGGTTAAGCCATAACCATCCAGGAGTGCATTCTTAAGAACTGTAAAATTATTGGCATCATTTTCTTTCACAGTAAGGAGCCTATCCCTACCTTTTCCACTAAATGATAGCCATAGGATAGCAGCCCACTGCTTTTGAGGGACATCCTGTACAGCACAGGCCCTCTCAAGTGCAGCAAACCACTTGTTAATGTCATCCCCCTCCTTATAAGGGGGAACTATCTTGTGCAGATTCCTGGAATCATGCTCTTTTGCAGGATGACTATGGGGAATACTGCTGCTGCCACCATGGGTATCTAAACCCAACTTCTGTCTTTCCTTCTCTAATTCTAAAGACTGTCTATCCAAATCCAGCTGTTGCTTCTTGAGCTTCAGTCTGGTTTGTTCCACTCTCAATCTATTGAGCTCCCTTTCTAACAATCTGTCATCAGGGTGGGTGGGAGGGACATTTCTAGATACAGAGGTATGATGGGAATGAACAGAAGGAGACCTGTCCCTTACAGAGGGCACCCTAACAGCTTGGCTACCAGCATAATGTGAGAGCACATCATCAGTATGATGTGATTCAACCTCTGTACCAACTATGCTAGACTGTCTAGTAATGGGCAGGCTGAGAAGTTTCTTTCCTGAACCTTTTCCTGGGGGAGTCCCTGGATCAGATTGAGAACCATTAGCTACTTTTTCTACAGATTGGGCACTTATGGCCTTATCCTGTACTCTAAGCATATTAATTAACAGTTCTAAGGAAGGATTCTTCCCTACACTCAAACCTCTCTCCATGCAGAGACTCCTTGCTCCTTTCCAGCTAAGGTGATCATATGCAAGTTTGGACAGTTCAACATTTTTTCCTGTGCCAGACATTTTTTAGAGAGAGTTAAAGTGATAGACAAAGAGAAAAAAGTTTTCAGAACTTTTTGGAAAGACAGAAAAAAACTTTTAAAACTTTTAAGAACTTTTTGAAAGTTTAGAAGTACTTTTCAGCACTTAGAAAAGAGTGAAAAGAGGAAATGCAAGACTTTTTGGCTATGTGTAATACTGACCTTGTTTTGTATATTTTTCTCTTATGAAAAGTACAATGACAAGAGTGGTAAGTAGTCTCAAAGCACTTATCCCGTCGCTGCTTCCAATGTAGGAGGCTGGACTGGCTTGTAGTGAGTACCAAGGGGTACTTGCACCTTGCACCAGGCCCAGTTATCCCTTATTAGTGTATAGGGTGTCTAGCAGCTTAGGCTGATAGATAATGGTAGCTTAGCAGAGCAGCTCAGGCTGAACTAGGAGACGTGTGAAGCTACTACAGTACCACTTAGTGTCATATGCACAATATCATAAGAAAACACAATACACAGTTATACTAAAAATAAAGGTACTTTATTTTTACGACAATATGCCAAAGTATCTTAGAGTGTACCCTCAGTGAGAGGATAGGAAATATACACAAGATATATATACACAATAGCAAAAATATGCAGTATAGTCTTAGAAAACAGTGCAAACAATGTATAGTTACAATAGGATGCAATGGGGAAACATATGGATAGGGGCAACACAAACCATATACTCCAGAAGTGGAATGCGAACCACGAATGGACCCCAAACCTATGTGACCTTGTAGAGGGTCGCTGGGACTATTAGAAAATAGTGAGAGTTAGCAAAATAACCCTCCCCAAGACCCTGAAAAGTGAGTGCAAAGTGCACCAAAGTTACCCTAAGGACAAAATAGTCGTGTTAGAGGGAAAATGCAAGGAAGACACAAATCAGCAATGCAACAACGATGGATTCCTGACTGAGGGTACCTGTGGAACAAGGGGACCAAGTCCAAAAGTCACAAGCAGCTCGGAGATGGGCAGATGCCCAAGAAATGCCAGTGGTTGGTGCAAAGAAGCTCTTACTAGGCTGAAGAACTGTGAATACTGCAGGAACGACAAGGGCTAGAGACTTCCCCTTTGGAGGATGGATCCCCCACGGCTTGAAGAGTCGTGCAGAAGTGTTTTCCCGCCGGATGGACGCCAACAAGCCTTGCTACACGCAAATCGTGCGTTTGGCGTTTTTGGACGCTGCTGGGGCCCAGGAGGGACCAGGAGGTCGCAAATTGGACCTGCGGAGAGAGGGGACGTCGTGCAAGACAAAGAGCCCTCACTGAAGCAGGTAGCACCCGGAGAAGTGCCAGAAACAGGCACTACGAAGATGCGTGAAACGGTGCTCGCCGAAGTTGCACAAAGGAGTCCCCCGTCGCCGGAGACCAACTTAGAAAGTCGTGCAATGCAGGTTAGAGTGCCGTGGACCCAGGCTTGGCTGTGCACGAAGGATTTCCGCCGGAAGTGCACAGGGGCCGGAGAAGCTTGCAAAGTCGCGGTTCCCAGCAATGCAGCCCAGCGAGGTGAGGCAAGGACTTACCTCCACCAAACTTGGGCTGAAGAGTCACTGGACTGTGGGGGTCACTTGGACTGTGTCGCTGGATTCGAGGGACCTCGCTCGTCGTGCTGAGAGGAGACCCAAGGGACCGGAAATGCAGCTTTTTGGTGCCTGCGGTTGCAGGGGGAAGATTCCGTCGACCCACGGGAGATTTCTTCGGAGCTTCTGGTGCAGAGAGGAGGCAGACTACCCCTACAGCATGCACAAGCAGGAAAACAGTCGAGAAGGCGGCAGGATCAGCGTTACAGAGTTGCAGTAGTCATCTTTGCTACTATGTTGCAGGTTTGCAGGCTTCCAGCGCGGTCAGCGGTCGATTCCTTATCAGAAGGTGAAGAGGGAGATGCAGAGGAACTCGGCTGAGCTCATGCATTCGTTATCTAAAGTTTCCCCAGAGACAGAGACCCTAAATAGCCAGAAAAGAGGGTTTGGCTACCTAGGAGAGAGGAAAGGCTACTAACACCTGAAGGAGCCTATCACAAGGAGTCTCTGACGTCACCTGGTGGCACTGGCCACTCAGAGCAGTCCAGTGTGCCAGCAGCACCTCTGTTTCCAAGATGGCAGAGGTCTGGAGCACACTGGAGGAGCTCTGGACACCTCCCAGGGGAGGTGCAGGTCAGGGGAGTGGTCACTCCCCTTTCCTTTGTCCAGTTTCGCGCCAGAGCAGGGGCTAAGGGGTCCCTGAACCGGTGTAGACTGGCTTATGCAGAATTGGGCACCTCTGTGCCCAACAAAGCATTTCCAGAGGCTGGGGGAGGCTACTCCTCCCCTGCCTTCACACCATTTTCCAAAGGGAGAGGGTGTCACACCCTCTCTCAGAGGAAGTTCTTTGTTCTGCCATCCTGGGCCAGGCCTGGCTGGACCCCAGGAGGGCAGATGCCTGTCTGAGGGGTTGGCAGCAGCAGCAGCTGCAGTGAAACCCCAGGAAGGGCAGTTTGGCAGTACCAGGGTCTGTGCTACAGACCACTGGGATCATGGAATTGTACCAACAATGCCAGGATGGCATAGAGGGGGCAATTCCATGATCATAGACATGTTACATGGCCATATTCGGAGTTACCATGGTGAAGCTACATATAGGTAGTGACCTATATGTAGTGCACGCGTGTAATGGTGTCCCCGCACTCACAAAGTTCAGGGAATTGGCTCTGAACAATGTGGGGGCACCTTGGCTAGTGCCAGGGTGCCCTCACACTAAGTAACTTTGCACCTAACCTTTACCAGGTAAAGGTTAGACATATAGGTGACTTATAAGTTACTTAAGTGCAGTGTAAAACGGCTGTGAAATAACGTGGACGTTATTTCACTCAGGCTGCAGTGGCAGGCCTGTCTAAGAATTGTCAGAGCTCCCTATGGGTGGCAAAAGAAATGCTGCAGCCCATAGGGATCTCCTGGAACCCCAATACCCTGGGTACCTCAGTACCATATACTAGGGAATTATAAGGGTGTTCCAGTAAGCCAATGTAAATTGGTAAAAATGGTCACTAGCCTGTTAGTGACAATTTGAAAGTAATGAGAGAGCATAACCACTGAGGTTCTGGTTAGCAGACCCTCAGTGAGACAGTTAGGCACCACACAGGGAACATATACATGCACACCTATGAGCACTGGGGCCCTGTGTGACAGGGTCCCAGTGACACATACATATAGGCCACAAACCTATGAGCACTGGGGTCCTGACCAGCAGGACCCCAGTGACACATAACAAACATACTGAAAACCTAGTGTTTTCACTATGAGCACTGAGGCCTGGCTATCAGGATCCCAGTGAGACAGTGAAAACAGTGACAAACACCCTGACATACACTCACAAACAGGCCAAAAGTGGGGGTAACAAGGCTAGAAAGAGGCTACCTTCTCAAACAGAGGAACTCTGGTGAGCTCTTGCATTCGGTATCTGAAGAATTCCCCAAAGCAGAGACCCTAAGTAGCCACCTAGCTTTGGCTACCTAGGAAGGAGGATTGGCTACTAAAAGAGGTAAGAGCCTATCAGAAGGAGTCTCTGACGTCTCCTGCTGGCACTGGCCACTCAGAGCAGTCCAGTTAGCCAGCAACACCTCTGTTTCCAAGATGGCAGAGGTCTGGGGCACACTGGAGGAGCTCTGGGCACCTCCCCTGGGAGGTGCAGGTCAGGGAAGTGGTCACTCCCCTTTCCTTTGTCCAGTTTCGCGCCAGAGCAGGGCTGGGGGATCCCTAAACCGGTGTGGACTGGCTTATGCAGAGATGGGCAGCATCTGTGCCCATCAAAGCATTTCCAGAGGCTGGGGGAGGCTACTCCTCCCCAGCCTTCACACCTATTTCCAAAATGAGAGGGTGCAACACCCTTTCTCAGAGGAAATCCTTTGTTCTGCCTTCCTGGGCCAGGGCTGCCTGGACCCCAGGGGGGCAGAAACCTGCCTGAGGGGTTGGCAGCAGCAGCAGTGCAAACCCTGAAAAGGTAGTTTGGCAGTACCCGGATTCCGTGCTAGAGACCTGGGGGATCATGGAATTGTCCACCCAATGCCAGAATGGCATTGTGGGACAATTCCATGATCTTGGACATGTTACATGGCCATGTTCGGCATTACCATTGTGACGTATATGTGACGTATAGTGACCTATGTATAGTGCACCAGTGTAATGGTGTCCCCGCACTCACAAAGTCCGGAAAATTTGCCCTGAACAATGTGGGGGCACCTTGGCTAGTGCCAGGGTGCCCACACACTAAGTACGTTTGCACCCAACCTTCACCAGGTGAAGGTTAGACATATAGGTGACTTTTAAGTTACTTAAGTGCAGTGGTAAATGGCAGTGAAATAACATGGACGTTATTTCACTCAGGCTGCACTGGCAGGCCTGTGTAAGAATTGTAAGAGCTCCCTATGGGTGGCAAAAGAAATGCTGCAGCCCATAGAGATCTCCTGGAACCCCAACACCCTGGGTACCTCAGTGCCATATACTAGGGAATTATATGGGTGTACCAGTATGCCAATTTGAATTGGTGAAATTGGTCACTAGCCTGTTAGTGACAATTTGTAAAGCAGAGAGAGCAATAACCACTGAGGTTCTGGTTAGCAGAGCCTCAGTGAGACAGTTAGGCATCACACAAGGAACACATACATATAGGCCACAAACTTATGAGCACTGGGGTCCTGGCTAGCAGGGTCCCAGTGACACATAACAAACATACTGACAACATAGGGTTTTCACTATGAGCACTGGGCCCTGGCTAGCAGGATCCCAGTGAGACAGTGAAAACACCCTGACATATACTCACAAACAGGCCAAAAGTGGGGGTAACAAGGCTAGAAAGAGGCTACTTTCTCACACCCTGCACACTAGTAGCTACCCAATTGTACCATTGGGGTAGGGGTGCTTCAGAGCCTGCAAACAAAGGACCTACCCTGGAATGATCGTTCTGGCCTAGGGGCACCCACAGCCCCCACCCCCCACCCAGCTAGTACCTAAACCGCACAGAGTCAGCTTTCTGATACTGTACTCACCCCCTTGTGGCTGCTGTGATGCCCTCAAGTGCCCATCCAGCTCCAGATAGGCCACCGCCAGGATGTAGAACATCAGGGGGGGTCATGGTGCGAAGGACACCCCTTCCACGTTGGGTGGCCATCCCCAGCTGTGCCTCCGCCGTCTTCTTGCTCCAGCGGCGCATGTCCTCCCATCTCTTGCGGCAGTGGGTGCTCTGCCTGTGATAGACCTCCAGGGTCCGCACCTCCTTGGCGATGGCACGCCAAATACCCTTCTGGTGGGCTCTGACCTAGAGGTTAAACAGAGGGAAAAATGTATTTACTCACCCGTCCGGGCCGTCATACTCATTGCCCACCAGTTCCCACCCATGCCCTGAAGCACATACACTGACCACCTTACATGCAGCACTCAAGAAACCCCCTAACATGTGGCTTACATCCACACCACTCCAAACAGGCATTGCCCACACATCATGCTCACAGTGCGCTCATCTGTTTGTCTGAAGGACCGTAGAGTATCATGTACTGGGGGAGGACCCCATCCACCAGTTTGTCCAACTCCTCCGCTGTGAAGGCCCGGGGCCCTTTCCCTAGACATTGTAGCAATTGTCGCTTCCAGAGTCAGGTCACAGCAGCACTTGCAGTGTAGGTCCTCTCCTGTTGATGGTCAGGTATCAAGTGAGTGAAGAGAGAGAAAATGGCGGTGACATCCGTGGCAGTGCGTACCCTCACAGCCGGAGTACATTTCCATTGGCTCCTAGTGCCTCTGTGCACTGTTTGCTAAATTCCTTCGTGCACAGCCTGGCCCAGGTCCCCAGCACTCTATCCTGCAACGCTCAACCTGCTGAGTTGTTCTCCGGCAGCATGGGACCTTCCTTTGAAGTGCTGCAGGAACCGCATTTTCCACCTCCTTTTTCCTCATGTCCTGAGACTCCAGTGGGTGCTATCTAGTGTCCTGAGGGATCTCTGAAGTGCTGAGAGCCCCCTCTTCCTCCTCACACAGAGTTGAGGCCCCCAGTTCTGTCCTGGGTCCAGATAGCACCAACTTGACTCAAAACGCATCTTTGCCGCAAGCCAAGTCTTGTTAGAGGAATCTAGCACTAAAACTTGCCTGCATCCAACTTCTCTCTGTGCCACATTGTAGGAAGCTGGCCTAGCTTATAGTGGGTACATGATGGTAGCCAGGTCTAGTTATCCCTTATTAGTAGATTAGTAGTGTTCTAGTAGTTTAGGCTGATAGAGGTAGCTATAGCAGAGCAGCTTAGGCTGAACTAGGAGACATGCAAAGCTACTACTATACCACTTATATCATATAGCACTATATCATAAGAAACACAACACTCAGAGTTACTGAAAATAAAGGTACTTTATTTAAGGGACAATGGGGGTCATTCTAACCCTGGCGGTCCAAGACTGCCAGGGCTAAAATGACGGGGGCACCGCCAACAGGCTGGCGGTGCCCCGCTGGGCATTCTGACCGCGGCGGTTTGACCGCGGTTTGAAGTGGAAAACCGGCGGTCTCCCGCCGGTTTTCCGCTGCCCATTTGAATCCTCCATGGTGGCGCAGCTCGCTGCGCCGCCATGGGGATTCTGACAGCCCATACCGCCATCCTGTTCCTGGCGGTTCGCCCGCCAGGAACAGGATGACGGTATGGGTTGTCGTGGGGCCCCTGGGGGCCCCTGCAGTGCCCATGCCAATGGCATGGGCACTGCTGGGGCCCCAGTAAGAGGGCCCCACAAAGAATTTCACTGTCTGCATTGCAGACAGTGAAATTCACGACGGGTGCCACTGCACCCGTCGCACCTTCCCACTCCGCCGGCTCCATTCGGAGCCGGCGTCCTCGTGGGAAGGTAGTTTTGCACTGGGCTGGCGGGCGGCCTTTTGGCGGTCGCCCGCCAGCCCAGTGCAAAACCCAGAATACCCTCAGCGGTCTTCCGACCGCGGAGCGGTATTTTGGAGGGACGTTATTTCACTCAGGCTGCAGTGGCAGTCTGTGTAAGAATTGTCTGAGCTCCCTACGGAGTGGCAAATGAAATGCTGCAGCCCATAGGGATCTCCTTGAACCCCAATATCCTGGGTACCTAGGTACCATATACTAGGGAATTATAAGAGTGTTCCAGTGTGCCAATCAGAATTGGTGAAAATAGTCACTAGCCTGCAGTGACAATTTAAAAAGCAGAGAGAGTATAAACACTGAGTTTCTGGTTAGCAGAGCCTAAGTGATACAGTTAGGTACCAAACAGGGAACACATATAGGCCACAAACTATGAGCACTGGGGTCCTGGCTAGCAGGACTTCTTTTGACTTATGGACTTGGTCTCCTTCCTTTCCATGTCTTCAGGTCCAGGATTCCAGTATTTGTTGCTTGCAGTCGTGCTTGGTTCTTGCAATAACACTAATCACGACTTGTAGTGTGTCCTAAGAAAACTTGCAGTACTTTACTCCTGCTTTTCTATGCTCTGGGATGGGGTAATTTACTTACCTTTACTGTATTCTTATTCTCCCAGTGATTCTCTACACACTATACTTGTCTAGGGAGGCATTCATGATTCACTTTCCACTTTCTTAGTATATGGTTTGTGTTTCCCCTGGAACTATTTTCTCCCATTGCATTCTATAGTATTTCCTATTGTTTGCACTATCCTATGTCTAATTACATACCTCATTTTGGTGCCTAGTGTATGTATTGTGTATAATACATACCTCCAGAAGGAGTATTGCCTCTAAGATATTTTTGGCCTTGTGTCACCCAAATAAACTACCTTTATTTTTGGTAACACTGAGTATTGTCTCTACTTGTGTATAAGTACTGTGTAAATATAAGTGGTATTGCAGGAGTTTTGCATGTCTCCAAATTCAGCCTAAGCTGCTCTGCTATAGCTACCTCTGTCAGCGTAAGCTGCTAGAACACTACTACATTTCACTAATATGGGAGAACTGGACCTGGTTTAAGGAGTAAGTACCCAAGGTACCACTACAAACCAGGCCAGCCTCCCACAGCTATGAGTCACAGGAAGGAGTTCTGGGTGCTGGAGCTACATGAAGACTGTAGATCCCTTAGAAGAACTGCCAACAAGCTTTGGCAGCTGCAAATGACAATGTTGCAAGGGGGTACTGTCCTGCGTGGGAAGGCAAGGGCTTTCCTCCACCCAAGTTGGACAGCTGGTAGAAATGACCATCTGGACCACCTCCAACCACTACCCGTGTTGCAGGATCCATGCAGCTCAGGAGGAGATGGGATTCATGCAGTCGGTCGTCGTTGCTGTTGGTGCCTGCAGATGCAGGGGAGTGATTGCTTCACTCCGAGGGCGATTCCTTCTTCTTTCCTGTGCAGACTGAAGACAGGCTGTCCTCAGAGGATGCATGATCGGGGAAATGTTGTTTCAGGTGAAGTCTTCATCTTTGTTGCAGATTGTCGGGTCCTGGAGAGTCCAGATTCAGTTTCTTTGGTCAGAAGTCAAAGTAAGAGATGCAGAGGAATCCTGCTGGAATCTTCCAAGCCGAATCTGAGTTCCCTTTGGGTGGTGATGGATAGGAGAGTGGTCACTCGCCTTTCCATTGTCCAGTTTTGCACCAGAGAAGGGACTGGGGTTCCGTGAACCGGTGTTGACTGGTTTTTGCATAGAGGGCATCAAATGTGCCCTTCAAAGCATACCAGTGGCCTGGGGAGGCTACCCCTTCCAAGCCTAGTAACATTATTTCCCAAAGGAGAGGGTGTAAAACTCCTTGAGCTGCTGGAGCAACAGGAGGACAGAAACCTGTCTGTGAGGTGGCAGCAGCTTAGGCTGCCTAGAAATCCTCAGAAGGCTGTAGGAGCAATGCTGGGGCTCCTCTAAGGAGCCCCCAGAGTGCATGGGATCACACAACCAATACTTGCAAAAGTATTGGGTATGATTCCAACATGTTTGATACCAAACAAACCTAGTTTGGAAGTTACCATTATGTAAATGGACATAGGTAGTGACCCTTATCCAGTACACGTGGAAAATGGCATCCTGGCACTCACAAAGTCCAGTAAAGTGGGTCTGGAGTTTGTGGGGGCAACTCTGCTAATGCAGGGGTGCCCTCACACATAGGTACCTGCACCCTGCCCTCTGGGCTGAGAAGGCCTACCATAGTGGTGACATAGTTACCTGGTGCAGTGACCCATAGTGAAAATGGGTGCATGCAGACTACAATGGCAGGCCTGCAGAACCCTTTGTCTGGGCTCCCTATGGGTGTCAGAATAACTGCTGCAGCCCATAGGGATCCCCAATGCCCTGGGTATCCTGGTATCACGTACTAGGGGATTACATATGGGCACCAGTATGCCAATTGTGGGATGAAATACAGAGTTTTGGGAGAGAGAGCATAATCACTGGGGTTCTGGTTAGCAGGATCCTGTGAACACAGTCAAACACACTGACATCAGGCAGGAAAAGGAGGTAACCATGCCAAGAAAGAGGGTAGTTTCCTACCCAACACCCCCCCAAACGAAGGAAAAGAAGGCTAACCTTGACCAGATGAGTTTTCATTGTCTAAGTGGAAATATCTGGAGAGTCCATCTGCATTGGATTGGTTACTTGTAGGTCTGTGTTCCACTGTATAGTCCATTCCCTGTACAGGAATGGACCACCTCGACAATATGGGTTTTCTCCTTTCATCTGTTTTAGCCATAAGAGAGGTTTGTGGTCTGTCTGAACAATGAAGTGAGTACCAAATAGATATGGTCTCAACTATTTCAGGGCCCAGACCACAGCAAAAGCCTCCCTCTCTGTGGCTGACCAACACTTTTCTCTGGGGGCCAACCTTCTGCTTATAAAAGCTACTGGTTGATCCTGGACCTCTGTATTAAGTTGTGAGAGAACTGCCCCAACCCCTACCCCTGAAGCATCAGTTTGCACTATGAATTTCTTGGAGTAGTTAGGGCTTTTTAGAACAGGTGTAGGGCACATGGCCTGTTTGATTTCCTCAAATGCCTTTTGAATGCTAGCTGCCCATAATACCTTTTTAGGCATTTGTTTGGATGTGAGGTCATTAAGAAGGGCTACAATGGAGCCATAGTTCTTAATGAACCTCCTGTAGTACCCAGTGAGGCCCAAGAAGGCTCTTATCTGGGTTTGTGATGTAGGGGAGTCCAATCCTAAATGGTTTAGATTTTCCCCTGTAGTGGCTGAATCTTGTCCCCACCTACTAGGTGTCCCAGAAAAAAACACTTTCCACTGCCCTGTCTGGCACTTTGAAGAAATGATAGTGAGGCCTGCTTTTTGCAGAGTCTCCAAAACATTCGAGAAGTGGTCCAGGTGGTCATCCCAGGTAGAGCTAAAGATAGCTATATAATCTAGATATGCTGCACTATAGTCTTCCAAACCTTGAAGGACTTTGTTCTCCAGCCTCTGAAAAGTGACAGGTGCATTTTGAAAACCAAAAGGCATTACTGTGAATTGCTAATGCCCTCCAGTGGTAGAAAATGCAGTTTTAGGGTAGCATCTTCTGATAACTGAATCTGCCAATAGACAGCAGTAAGGTCAAAAGCGCTAAGACATTTGGCAGATGCCAGTGTATCTATGAGCTCATCTGCCCTAGGGGTAGAATGAGCATCAGGTTTTGTTACTGCGTTGAGCCCTCTGTAATCAACACAAAACCTCATCTCTTTTTGCCCATTCTGAGAGTGTGGTTTTGGGACTAAGACAACTGGGATAGCTCAATTACTCCTAGATCTAGCATTGTTTGCACTTTAACTTTCATGTAGTCCCTTACATGGTCAGGTTGTCTGTAGAATTTACTCTTTACCAGCAAACTGTCCCCTGTTTTTATGGTGTGTTCACACCATGTGGTTTGACCAGGAATAAGGGAAAACAGTTCAGAGAACTGGTCTAAGAGATTTTTACAGTCTACCTTTTGTGACTCAGAGAGGCAGTCAGCAAGGATTACTCCCTCAACTGATCCATCAGCTGCAGAATATGAGAAGAGATCAGGGAGAGGGTCACTTTCCTCTTCCTATCCCTCATCAGTTGCCATGAGCAGGGTTAAGTCACCCTTGTCATATTAGGTCTTTAGGCGGTTCACATCAAGCACCTTGAGGGGGCTTCTAGGAGTACCTGGGTCAACTAAATAGGTGACCTCACCCTTCTTCTCCACTATAGTGTGGGGACCACTCCATTTTGTTGGAGTGCCCTTGGAGCCACAGTCGCAAGGCCCCACACTTTCAGCCTGGCAGGAAAACAGTCAGAACAGTCTTCTGGTCATGCCATTGCTTTGCAATTCTTGGCTGGCCTGAAGGTTTTTAGTGGCCTTTTTAATGTACTTAGCCACCCTTGAACTGAGGCCAAGTACATAGTCCACAATATCCTGTTTAGGGGGCTTGTTGGTTTGCTCTCATCACTCCTTCACAAGGGCAAGTGGGCCCCTAACAGGGTGTTCAAACAGAAGCTCAAAGGGGCTGTAGCTCAGTCCCTTCTGAAGGACCTCCCCATAGGCAAAAAGGCATGGTAATGGAACATCCCATCTCCTCCTGAGTTTTTCAGAGAGTACCATTATCAAACCTTTGAGAGTTTTGGTAAACCTCTCAACTAACCCATTTGTTTGGAGATGGCAAGGTGTGGTGAATTTATAGGTTACACCACACTCTTTCCACATAGCTTTCAAGTATGCAGACATGAAGTTGCTACCTCTGTAAGATACTACCTCTTTTGAAAAGCCGACTCTTGAGAAGATACCCACAGGAGGGCTTTGGCCACTACAGGTGCTGTAGTGGTCCTTAGAGGGATGACTGGATACCTGGTGGCACGGTCCACCACCACCAGTATAAATCTATTGGCAGAAGCTGTGGGACGTTCTAGGGGGGCAACAATGTCAACCCCTACCATTTCAAAGTGTACACCATCCACTAGAAGTGGGATTAAGGTGGCCTTTGGAGTGCCTCCTGTTTTACCATTGGCTTGACAGGGAACACAGGAGCGACAAAACTCCTTTGTGTCTTCAGACATATGGGGCCGGTGAAAGTGAGTGACTAGTCTGTCTCAAGTCTTACTTTGCCCCAAGTGACCAGCTAGGGGAATGTAATGTGCTAGGGTCAATAAAAACTCTCTGTATTGCAGTGTTACTATCAATCTCCTGGTGACATCAGGTTTCAGTTTCCTTGGTTCTGAATACAGGAGGTTAACTTCCCAGTACACCATGTGGTGCCACAGAGATTCCCTGTCTCCTGTTGGAGAGCTTGCTGTCTCAAAACCTCTAGTGTGGGAAAAGTCTGCTGAGCCACACTTAACACTTCCCTGTCAGGCCCCCCTTCACCTAAGAGCTCAGCTGTGTCAGCTTTGAGTTCCTCAGGTGTAGGTTCTATCCAAGGAATGGATTCCTCCTCCTCAAAGAGGGAATCCTCAGTGGAGGGTGGGGTAGGGTACACCATCTTACCCTTCCCACCCTTGCTTTTAGGAAGCTCTTGGTCCATATTTTCAGGGTCCATGTTTCCCTGTTCTCTTTGCTTTTTGGCTTGAGCCCTTGTCAAAGCATATATATGCCCTGGAATCCCAAGCATTGCTGCATGGGCTTACAACTCTACCTCAGCCCAAGCTGAAGTCTCCAAGTCATTCCCTAGTAGACACTCTACAGGTAGGTCTGTGGACACCACAACTTTTTTAGGACTAGTAGCCCCCTCCCCAGCTGAGATCAACAACTGCCATGGGGTGGCTCACAGTATTCTTGTGGGCGTCAGTCACTTGGTGTGCGTGACCAAGTATGTGATGCTCAGGGGACACCAGTTTTTCAGTCATCATGGTGACACTAGCACATGTGTCCCTGTAGGCCTCAGCCTGAACACCATTTATCAAGGAATGCTGCTTGTACTTATCCATATTAAGGGGACAATCAGCAAAGGTGGCAAAGTCAATGCCCCCATCAGAGACTAATATAGCCTCAGTGATTTCCACTAACTAAACCAGCCACCACTGCACTACCCAGAGTTAGCCCTGCTACCCCCTTGGATTGGTTATTGTTATTATTATTCCCACCACTACTGCAATTGCTAGAGGCACTAGATGTAGGAGTGGTTGTAGTGGTGGGTGGCTCTATGTTTTTCTTAGGGCAGGAGCTGTCTCCTGGCCTAAGGCTTTTTTTTTTACACATGTAACACCAAGGCTTTTTCATCTGATTTTAAGAGGAAGAAGTTTTAGACCCACCTCCAGAAGAGTTTTGTGGGCCTGATGAAGACTCCTTTTTATCTTTGTCCCCACCTTTGTCATGAGACGTACCACCTTCCTTTTTCTTGTCTTTGTCATCCCCTGAATAAGCTTTTCTGCTCGCCCTTGTTCTGACCCATTTGTCTGCCTTCTTTCCTAATTCTTGGGGAGAGATCAGATCTGAGTCTACCAAGTAATGGCGCAACAAATGAGATACACCATTATTAAGTATATGCTCTCTCAGAATTAAGTTGTAAAGCCCCTTCTAATCAGACAATTTGCTGCCATGTAAACAGCTTTCCAAAGGTTTAACAGAACAGTCCACAAAGTCTATTGAATCTTGTGATCACTGTTTCCCGATCTCCTTGAAGTTTATTCTGTATTGCTCAGTGGTGAGACCAAACCCATCTAAGAGTGCTGACTTAAGAATATTATAGTTGTCTGCATCATCTTCTCTGACAGTGAGAAGTCTATCCCACCCCCTGTCATAGAAGGACAACCAGAGGATACTAACCCACTGCCTTTGAGGGACCCTGTAAACTTTACATGTCCTCTCAAGTGCAGCAAACAACTTATAAATATAATCCCCAACCTTGTAGGAGGGAACATTTTTGTACAGGTTTCTAGAGTCAAAAGAGTCCTCCCCGACCCTGTGCTCTCAATACACTGAGCTGCTACCACCATGGGGTGTTAGCCTCAACCCCTGCCCTTCCCTCTCAACTGTTAAAGCCTCTCTATCTAGGGCTAGCTGTTGCTGCTGCAGCCTCAACCTGGCCTCTTGAAACCTTAGTCTCCTGAGTTCCGTCTATGGAGTCTCCCTTTGGGTTGGAACGGTTGGTCTTCTCAGACACTGAGGTGTCAGGGGAATGGGAAGAGGAGGATCTGTCACTAGGCTTACTGACCCTTTTCACTAGCCCTCTGGTGTAAAGGGAGCCCTATTAGTATGAATTCCCCTCTCACTTCTTGCAGTGCTTCCAGCTATTTCACTGGGTCTGCTAGGAACTTTGTGACCCTGTGAGCAATCCTGTTGATCCTCCCCAGACCTAGAATATATTTTTCTACCTCTGAGGAGTTAGAATCTACTTTCTCCTCCTCCTCCTCCTGAGCACCAGCTTGTTCCTGGTCATCCTGAAGGAGGAGGCCCAAGAGCAGGTGTAGGAAGGTAGCCTCTTTTTAGCCTTGTTACCCCCACTCTTGGCCTGTTTGTGAGTATTTGTCAGGGTATTTTTACTGTCTCACTGGGATCCTGCTAGCCAGGGCCCCAGTGCTCATAGTGGAAACCCTATGTTGTCAGTGTGTTTGATATGTGTCACTGGGATCCTGCTAGCCAGGACTCCAGTGATCATATGTTTGTGGCCTAAATGTGCTCCCTGTGTGGTGCCTAACTGTGTCACTGAGGCTCTGCTAACCAGAACCTCAGTGTTTATGCTCTCTCTGCTTTTAAAATTGTCACTGCAGGCTAGTGACCATTTTCACCAATTCTGATTGGCACACTGGAACACCCTTTTAATTCCCTAGTGTATGGTACCTAGGTACCCAAGGTATTAGGGTTCCAGGAGATCCCTATGGGCTGCAGCATTTATTTTGCCACCCATAGGGAGCTCAGACAATTCTTACACAGGACTGCCACTGCAGCCTGAGTGAAATAACATCCACGGTATTTCACAGCCATTTTACACTGCACTTAAGTAACTTATAAGTCACCTATATGTTTAACCTTCAGTTGGTGAAGGTTAGGTGCAAAGTTACTTAGTGTGAGGGCACCCTGGCACTAGCCAAGGTGCCCCCACATTGTTCAGGCCAATTCCCCGGATTTTGTGAGTGCGGGGACACCATTACACGCGTGAACTACATATGGGTCAATACCTATGTGTAGCTTCACAATGGTAACTCCGAACATGGCCATGTAACATGTCTAGGATCATGGAATTGTCACCCCAATACCATTCTGGTACTGGGGGGACAATTCAATGCATCCCCGGGGCTCCAGCATGGACCCCGGGTACTTTCAAACTAGCTCTCTGGGGTTTTCTCGGCAGCTACTGCTGCTGCCAACCCTCAGACAGGTTTCTGCCCTCCTGGGGTCTGGGCAGTCCAGTCCCAGGAAGGCAGAACAAAGGATTTCCTCTGAGAGAGGGTGTTACACCTTCTCCCTTTGGAAATAGGTGTTAAGGGCTGGGGAGGAGTAGCCTCCCCCAGCCTCTGGACATGCTTTGAAGGGCACAGATGATGCCCTCCTTCCATAAACCAGTCTACACCGGTTCAGGGAGCCCCCAGCCCCTGCTCTGGTGCGAAATTGGACAAAGGAAAGGGGAGTGACCACTCCCCTGTCCATCACCACCCCAGGGGTGGAGCCCAGAGCTCCTCCAGTGTGTCCCAGACCTCTGCCATCTTGAATGCAGAGGTGTGAGGGCACAATGGAGTCCTCTGAGTGGCCAGTGCCAGCAGGTGATGTCAGAGACCCCTCCTGAAAGGCTCCTACATGGTTAGGTGGCCAGTCCTCCTCTGATGGTTATTTAGAGTCTCTCCTGTGGGTTTCTCATCAGATAACGAATGCAAGCGCTCACCAGAGTTCCTCTGCACTTCCCTCTTCGAGTTCTGCCAAGGATCGACCACTGACTGCTCCAGGACGACTGCAAAACTGCAACAAAGTAGCAAGAAGACTACCAGCAACATTGTAGCGCCTAATGCTGCCAGCTTTCTCGACTGTTTCCTGGTGGTGCATGCTCTGAGAGCTGTATGCCTTCACCCTGCACTGGAAGCCAAGAAGAAATGTCCTGTGGGTTGACGGAATCTTGCCCCTGCCAATGCAGGCACCATATTTCTGCATCACCGGTCCTCTGGGTCCCCTCTCATCTTGACGAGCGTGGTTCCTGGAACACAGGAGCTGGGTCCAAGTATACCCGACAGTCCAGTGGCCCTTCTGTCCAAATTTGGTGGAGGTAAGTCCATGCCTCCCCACGCCAGACAGTAATCCTGTGTACTGTGTGAACTGCAGCTGCTAGGGCTTCTGTACACTTTTGCAAGACTTCCTTCATGCACAGCACAGCCCAGGTCCCCAGCACTCTGTCCTGCATTGCCCAACTCGCTGAGTTGGACTCCGACTTCGTGGGACCCTCTTTTGTTGTGCTGAGACGGCCGCCATGCTCAGATCCTCTGAATGCCTGTTCAGGTACTTCTGCGGGTGCTGCCTGCCTCTGTGTGGGCTCTCTCTGTTGCTGAGTGCCCCCTCTGTCTCCTCCTCCAAGGGGCGACCTCCTGGTCCTTCCTGGGCCCTGGCAGCACCCAAAATCCTCAACCACGACTCTTGCAGCTAGCAGGGCTTGTTTATGGTCTTTCTGCATGGAAACAACTTTGCATCCTCCAGTACGCCGTGGAACATCTTCTGACCAAAGGAGAAGTTCCTGGCACCTTCTGTGGTTGCAGAATCTTTGGCTTCTTCCACCCAGAGGCAGCCCTTTTGCACCTTCATCCGGGGTTTAGCGGGCTCCTGCCCCCCTTGGACACTTGCGTGACTCTTGGACTTGGTCCTCTTCCTTTGCAGGTCCTCAGGTCCAGGAATCCCTCTTCAATGCTTTGCAGTCCGTTGTGGTCTTTGCAAAATCCTCTATCCCAACTTTTGTGTTTCTGGGGAAATAGTAGTACTTTACTCCTACATTTCAGGGTTTTGGGGTGGGGTATCTTGGACACCCTTAGTGTTTTCTTACACTCCCAGTGACCCTCTACACACTACACTAGGCCTGGGGTCCATTCATGGTTCGCATTCCACTTTTGGAGTATGTGGTTTGTGTTGCCCGAGGCCTATTTTCTCCTATTGCATTCTAGTGTGTTCTACAGTGTTTGCACTACTTTTCTAAGTGTTTTACTTACCTGATTGGGGTTTGTGTGTATATTTTTGTGTATTTTACTTACCTCCTAATGGAGCATGTCCTCTGAGATACTTTTGGCATATTGTCACTAAAATAAAGTACCTTTATTTTTAGGAACTCTGAGTATTGTGTTTTCTTATGATATAGTGCTATATGATATATGTGGTATAGTAGGAGCTTTGCATGTCTCCTAGTTCAGCCTAAGCTGCTCTTCTATAGCTACCTCTATCAGCCTAAGCTGCTAGAACACTACTAATCTACTAATAAGGGATAACTGGACCTGCACAAGGTGTAAGTACCATCAGGTACCCACTATAAGCCAGGCCAGCCTCCTACATTGGTGGTGAAGCGGTGGGATGAGTACTTGTAACTAGTTTACCACTTTGTCATTGGTGCTTTCCATAAGAAAAACATATACCAAATACTTCAGAATATACACAGTAACCTAAACAGTTTAACAACAACAACAGCTTTATTCGGTCAATTGACCATGAAAGCAACAAAATACAATGAGTGATCATGTTTAAATACAGTCATCAATAATCTAATATAAAATATTTGATACATAGAAGTAAAACCAGATTAACACATAAAAGTCTTGTCCAGGTCAATTGCATGAATCCTTGTTTTTTAAAAGACAGCGATGAATATGCCATGCTGCCACTAAAAACTTACTAACTGCAAGAATTAAGTCATTGGAACTATGGCTTTTTAGGACCCTTATGGCAGAAGTGCAGTTTTTTAGTCCCATGACCTGCAGATTTTGCGGATCCATTTTGACCATGGGATCGAATAAGCAGGGCAAAAGAACATAAAATGTTCGACAGTTTTTGAAGTAGCACCACAAGCAGGACATATGTCGGGATGGGTTGTCTGCCCCCAACTGTTAGTCAATGACATCAAAGGTAAAGATCCAAACCGAAATCTTGGATATAAGCTTTTACCCTGCAAGTCAGGTATGATATCCAAATATGGTTCAAACTGTGGGAACCATTTAAAATCAATAAAAGAATTTGTTAAACAACCATGTGATTTACAGATTATATAATTATCCTTTACATGGGACCTATAAACTGACTTTAAAACATTTTTGTGGCGTCTCTCTAAATTGCGGGGATTTTCCCAATGATCACCCAGACCCAACAAACGAAACCAGTGGGACACATGTCTAATCCAAGGGAGTGTGACAGCGTTTTGACATTTTAATAAATCAAGTAATGAAGCCCTATTATATATCTAATTCAGGAGTGGTTCATATCCTAATCCCACATAAAAAAGGTCTTAAAATGACTAGGTCAGCTACTCGATTTAAACCCAAGTCAAAAAATAAGGGAGACAAGGGTGTGCTGCGGGGGCACGCAATCAGGGCCCTTGAAAAATTATTTTCACCCACTGATATCTTGTTACAATTGGAAAATCCCCATACTTCCACTCCATACATAGCTGCTCCTTACGCCTTGGTTGTATATATTTTAAATGCTGGGGATACAACTTTTGTTAAGGAGCTTTGGTAAAAACACAGTATGAATGCAGCTCTATGTTGTAACAACCCTGCACTCTTCATGGTCTGATCTTCCCATGATAATTTACTGGTTAGCCTAACACCCAAATAATCTATGGAGCTAACTTTCTTCAAGGGGACTCCATCGATGTTGATGGTGCATCTTTTGCTAGGACCTGTACAGAGCACCATCAATTTAGTTTTATTGATGTTAACCTCCAACCCATGTTCTATGCAAAATAAATTAAATCTATCAATGAGGGTTTGCAACCCCATTCGTGTCTTTGAAATGAGGAGTGAGTGGTCTGCAAAAAGAAGAATGGGAATATTTATTGTGTATTCATCGAGGGTGCATCATTCTGGCAAGTAATCATGGCCTTCACAACCTCATTAATGAATAGGGTGAATAGAAAGGGGGCTAACACACAACCTTGGCGAACTCCCCTTTTAATTGGAATCTTTTCAGTTAGCTCGGCTCGATTGCCCCATCTCACTTGCGCATAGGTGTTTTCGTGTAATCGTTTTAACAGAAGTAGTATGTCCCCTGGAACTCCCAGTCTGCCCAGCACTTCCCACAATTTAGCTCTTGGGACCAGATCAAAAGCAGATCTATAAAAATAACATATAGGCGCTGCTTGGCAATAGCTACATATTTCCAGTACAGTATAGTCAACCTAAAAACCTGGTCCATCGTGCTAGTTTTCACGCGGAATACTGCCTGAAGTGGAGAGAGAATCTGATTGTCCTCGACCCAGCTGGTTAGCCTCTGTAAAATTTGTTTAGCGAAAATCTTTTGCAAATTGTCTGTAAGGCTGGTTGGCCTATAATTAGCTGGAAGATTTGCATTGCCTTTTTTATGAATTGGTATAATTTTGGCCCCCTTCCATGTGTCTGGGATTTGTCCCCCTGAAGCAACGCTATTCGAAATAGCATTGATATACCAGGACCAAATATTTTGTTCGGATCTGTAAAGATCTCCAGGAAGCTTATCTGGCCCAGGTGATTTGCCAGGTTTTAAGCTATTTATGGCCTCAAGAGTTTCTTCTATAGAGAAAATGGTGCAACCCTCAGAGGCATGAAGGCCCCCCTCTGAAGGGGGCAAACTAGGACTTGAATCTGGCAGCATTGAGAGAGAATAAACTACATTGTTAACCGTCAGGTCCGCTGGTAAGGCGTAAAGACTGGAAAAATGCTCTACCCAACTTTCAGGTTGTATATGATTATTAGGGGAATTCCTGCCTCCATTTTCTCTTTTGGACAAAAGTTCCCAGAAGTGCTTGTTCTTTGTTCTTGAGGCATCTAGTGGTTCCTGCCACAAGAGGTCCTCCCACCGCCTTTTAGCATGGGTTAAAGTTTCTTTATATATGAGCCTGGCTTGTTTTATCTCCCCCTGGGAACCTGAGATTACTGCTACTTTTAGCCCAGACTTTGCCCTGGAACAGGTCTTATCGAACCATTCCTTGCAGACCTTTTTGCCTTCAGTAGGCCTTGGCCGGCCCACTTTGTAGAAAAAGCTCTATAACTGTATGGCCAGGCTGTCATGTATTTTGAGAATCGGAATATTTTCAGCAGCCTGGTCTTCATACACAGCCAGGTTATCTAAAAAAGTTTGGTAAATCGCTCTGATCCGATGGGGGTTGGACATCACTTTTGGCCAAGTAACCTTAGTGAAGTTATTGTTCCAGCATGGTGATGGAACCACTGTAACAAGATTATTTAGTGTTCTCCTAAACAATTTCCCAGACAGGGTGAGAAGCAGGGGGAAGTGATCACTGTCGCATCTCACTTCCACTCTCATATCCTTCAAGTATGGCCACAGCCTAACATCCACCAGGAAGTAATCAATAGTACTTATGGACATGCCCCTTTTAAATGTCGGTGCAATGTTCAAATCAGATGATGTTCTACCATTGCAAGCCCTGAGGCCATGTTTTAGGCATAATGTGGCTAACTGTGTGGCCACACGAGAGCGTATACAGGACCAGGTGGTGGATAACTGTGGGATCCCCCACAGCTCGTCTTCTTCATCAGTTAGGCCACTAAGCAAGGTAGAGGGGTCGAATGTACAAAAACCATAAGTTGAGTCACCAGAGTCTTATTTTCAAAATGAATAGAAATGTTATCAAAGTTAGTGCCTGGAATGCAGCTTCTCTCGGCTGCTAGTATGTCTGAGCGAATAACAGAAAGGCAATTCCGTTCTAGAGCGTATCCAATGTATTACTTTATTAGTCAGGGAGTCCTGGTTCTCGACCAACCCTAGGTGCAATTTTGGAACATCAGTCAAATAGATTATATTGCTACCACTTCCCATACCCAAATCCTGTACCTTGTTTGCTGCGCCTCCAGTGTCGTTACAGGGGAGGATTTTACTTTTATATTTCCAGTATTTTCCCATCCTTGGGAGGACCCTTCTTCGGGGGCATTACCCCTGTTGGATGTGTGTTTAATATAGACTCGACTTCTTCGAGTAAAGAGGTCGATTTCGTCAAGTGGATTTGACCTGCTCAGGTGTCCCGGGTTCAAGGATCTACCTGAGCGTTTTTTTCGCTTTTTTGTTCCCTTAATTGGCGCCGGTATATCTACGGCCTTTCTTTTCCCCATAATGTACAGGTAGTCACAGGGTCAATAAATACAAATTAAAAAGTTCCTTTACTTGTATGTTGGTTATTCCTGTAGCCAAGATGGTAGGCCCTGCCGGGCCTCATCTGGGCGATGATGGGCGAAGATGGGCCCGCCCTTGGCCCGGGCTTTGCCCGGGTGCGGTCCACACGCATCCTACGCAGCGGCGAGGTGCGGCGCGCTTTGTAGCGCCCGCGAGTCAATGGCCCCAAGGTGAGGAACAGCAGCAGTGGAGTCTGGCACTCGGAGTCCCACCAGTTTTAAAGGGGAGCAACGTCTGTGCGGCGATGCGCGGCACGCTTTGTAGCGACCGCGAGTCAATGGCCGCCAGGTGAGGAACAGCAGCAGTGGAGCCTGGAACTCGGAGTCCCACCAGGCTTAGAGGGGAGCAACGTCTGTGCGGCAAGGCGCGGCGCACTTTGTAGCACCCGTGAGTCAATGGCCCCCAGGTGAGGAACAGCAGCAATGGAGCCTGGGACTCAGAGTCCCACCAGGCTTAGAGGGAAGCAACGTCTGTGCGGCGAGGCGCTGCGCGCTATGTAGCGCCCGCGAGTCAATGGCCCCCAGGTGAGGAACTGTCATGGGTGTGGCATCTCCCCGGGGACAGCAATGGCCCCCAGGTGAGGAACAGCAGAGTGGAGCCTGGGACTCGGAGTGCCACCAGGCTTAGAGGGGAGCAACGTCTGTGCGGCGAAGCACGGCGCGCTATGTAGCGCCCGCGATTCAATGGCCCCCAGGTGAGGAACAGCAGCAGTGGAGCCTGGGACTCGGAGTCCCACAAGGCTTAGAGGGGAGCAACCCTAAACAGTTTAAGTTTCCTTCTTTAAAACTTTCTAAAAAGTTTCTGAAAACTTTCAAAAGTTTTCAAAAGTTTGTCTCTGTTCTTTTAAAAAGTTCCAAAAACTTTTTTCACTCTCTGTCCTAAACCTTTTCTATCATGTCTGCAGTAGAGCTTACTCCCACAGTTGTCCAGGCAACATGTGGGAATCTAAACTTTAAAAGTTTGAGGGGTCTCTGCATAGAAAGAGGATTAGCAATTGGTAAGAATCCTACAAAAGATCTTTTCCTTAGCCTTCTCCTAGAAATTGACCAGAACCAGTCTAGCCCATCCCAGGATCAGGAGGTAGAGGAGGGGGGTACCCAGCCAGACTCAGAGGAGTCCCCTGAGGAGGCTGGGCAGAGTTCTTCCAAGGACCTGCCAGCTAACAGGCCATCTAGTGACATTGGTAGAGGGAGGGGGTCACACATTAGTAGGGCACCTTTCACTCCTAAAGGCCAGGTTACTAGAGTTCAGTCAGTTATGGACAGGTCCAACTCTACCAATTCTCACATTTCTTCTGTGTCTCACAATTCCCAAGCCTCCCAACCTGAGGATAACTTAACGGAAAGGAAACTCAGAATGCTGAGGTTGGAAGAGGCCAGTCTGAAGCTTAAACAGCAGCAGCTGGCCTTAGGCAGGGAAGCTCTGTGTGTGGAAAGGGAAAGGCAGAGGTTGGGGTTAGTTCCCCATGGTGGCAGCAGCAGTGTTTTTGATAGTAATCCTGTTAGAGAGCAAGATTCCAGAAACCTGCATAAGATAGTCCCCCTTACAAGGAGGGTGTAGGAAAGTACCATCTTGCCTGACATGTTACCCCCATATTTCACTGTATATATGTTGTTTTTAGTCTATGTGTCACTGAGACCCTGCCAGGCAGGACCCCAGTGCTCATAAGTATGTGCCCTGTATGTGTTCCCTGTGTGATGCCTAACTGTCTCACTGAGGTTCTGCTAACCAGAACCTCATTGGTTATGCTCTCTCAGGCTAATGACTAAATTTACCAATTCACATTGGCATACTGGTACACCCATATAATTCCCTGGTATATGGTACTGAGGTACCCAGGGTATTGGGGTTCCAGGACCTCCCTATGGGCTGCAGCATTTATTTTGCCACCCATAGGGAGCTCTGACAATTCTTACACAGGCCAGCCACTGCAGCCTGAGTGAAATAATGTCCACGTTATTTCACAGCCATTTACCACTGCACATAAGTAACTTATAAGTCACCTATATGTCTAACCTTCACCTGGTGAAGGTTGGGTGCCAAGTTACTTAGTGTGTGGGCACCCTGGCATTAGCCAAGGTCTCCCCACATCGATCAGGGCAATTTCCCCGGACTTTGTGTGTGCGGGGACACCATTACACGTGTGCACTATACATAGGTCACTACCTATGTATAGCGTCACAATGGTAACTCCGAACATGGCCATGTAACATGTCTAAGATCATGGAATTGTCACCCCAATACCATTCGGGTATTGGGGGGACAATTCCATGATCCCCCGGGTCTCTAGCACAGAACCCGGGTACTGCCAAACTGCCTTTCTGAGGTCTCCACTGCAGCTGCTGCCAACCCCTCAGACAGGTTTCTGCCCTCCTGGGGTCCAGGCAGCCCTGGCCCAGGAAGGCAGAACAAAGGATTTCCTCTGAGAGAGAGTGTTACACACTCTCCCTTTGGAAATAGGTGTGAAGGGCTGGGGAGGAGTAGCCTCCCCCAGCCTCTGGAAATGCTTTGATGGGCACAGATGGTGTCCATCTCTGCATAAGCCAGTCTACACTGGTTCAGGGATCCCCCAGCCCTGCCCTGGCGTGAAACTGGACAAAGGAAAGGGGAGTGACCACTCCCCTGACCAGTACCTCCCAGGGGAGGTGCCCAGAGATCCTCCAGTGTGTCCCAGACCTGTGCCATCTTGGAAACAGAGGTGTTGGGGGCACACTGGACTGCTCTGAGTGGCCAGTGCCATCAGGTGACGTCAGAGGCTCCTTCTTATAGGCTCTTACCCCTCTTGGTAGCCAATCCTCCTAACCTGGTAGCCAAACCTCCTTTTCTGGCTATTTAGGGTCTCTGCTTTGGGGAATTCTTCAGATAACGAATGCAAGAGCTCACCAGAGTTCCTCTGCATCTCCCTCTTTACCTTCTACCAAGGATCGACCGCTGACTGCTCCAGGACGCCTGCAAAACCGCAACAGAGTAGCAAGACAACTACCAGCAACATTGCAGCGCCTAATCCTGCTGGCTTTCTCGACTGTTTCCAGGTAGTGCATGCTCTGGGGGTAGCCTGCCTTCACCCTGCACCAGAAGCTCCGAAGAAATCTCCTGTGGGTCGACGGAATCTTCCCCCAGCTAACGCAGGCACCAAAAGACTGCAACACTGGTCCTCTGGGTCCCCTCTCATCCTGACGAGCGTGGTCCCTGGAACTCAGCAACTCTGTCCAAGTGACTCCCACAGTCCAGTGACTCTTCAGTCCAAGTTTGGTGGAGGTAAGTCCTTGCCTCCCCACGCTAGACTGCAAAGCTGTGTATCGTATGATTTTCAGCTGCTCCAGCTCCTGTGCACTCTTCCAGGATTTCCTTTGTGCACAGCCAAGCCTGGGTCCCAGGCACTCCGACCTGCAGTGCACAACCTTCTGTGTTGTCCTCCTGCATTGTGGGACTCCCTTTTGTGACTTCGTGTGGACTCTAGTTCACTTTTTTTCTAAGTGCCTGTTGGGGTACTTATGCGGGTGCTGCCTGCTTCTGAGAGGGCTCTCTGAGTTGCTGAGCGCCCCCTCTGTCTCTCCTCCAAGTGGCGACTTCCTGGTCCCTCCTGGGCCACAGCAGCCCCCAAAAACCTCTACTGCGACCTTTGCAGCTAGGAAGGCTTGTTTATGGTCTTTCTGCGTGGGAACACCTCTGCAAGCTTCAACGTGACGTTGGGCATCCATCTTCCAAAGGAGAAGTCCCTAGTCCTCTTCTTTCTTGCAGAACTCCAAGCTTGTTCCAACCGGTGGCAGCTTCCTTGAATCTTCAGCTGGCATTTCCTTGGCTCCTGCCCACTCTCGACACTGTCGCGACTATTGGACTTGGTCCCCTTGTTTTACAGGTACTCAGATCTGGAAATTCACTGTTGTTGCATTGCTGGTGTTTGTTCTTCCTGCATAATCCCCCTATCATCACGACTTCTGTGCTCTATGGGGGTAGTAGGTGTATTTTACTCCTACTTTTCAGGGTCTTGGGGTGGGGTATTTTTCCAACCCTCACTGGTTTCTTACAGTCCCAGCGACCCTCTACAAGCTCACATAGGTCTGGGGTCCATTCGTGGTTCGCATTCCACTTTTGGAGTATATGGTTGGTGTTGCCCCTATACCTATGTGCTCCTATTGCAATTTATTGTAATTTTACGCTGTTTGCATTACTTTTCTTGCTCTTACTTACCTAATTTTGGTTTGTGTACATATAACTTGTGTATATAACTTATCTTCTTACTGAGAATACTCACTGAGATACTTTTGGCACATTGTCATAAAAATAAAGTACCTTTATTTTTAGTAACTCTGTGTATTGTGTTTTCTTATGATATTGCGCATATGATATAAGTGGTATAGTAGGACCTTTACATGTCTCCTAGTTCAGCCTCAGCTGCTTTGCCATAGCTACCTTCTATCAGCCTAAGATGCTAGAAACACCTCTTCTACACTAAAAAGGGATAACTGGACCTGGCACAAGGTGTAAATACCTCTGGTACCCACTACAAGCCAGGCCAGCCTCCTACAGTGTCTGGTTGTTTTTCTTTCCTTATTTATGACCGAGCTGACAAAACTTCTCTGGAATGCACTTCTTAGTTTAAAGAAGACATTTATTATTACTTCACCATGAGGTTCCTGAGAAATGAGATTAGTAGGTTGGAAGCACACGTTTAAAAGTAGTCACAGCAACGAAAGGAAAATATATCAAAGTACTTCTCAATTGCAACGTACACAGCAAATACATGTGATTATATTATAGCATAACTTCAAAGCAAAGAATAAAAGTCCAAATTAATCACCGTAGGGCCTGTCACTGCTCGTCATCTTTCTCATGCCTGCAAGTTGATGACTCCTTTTCAACTGCGAGAAAGAGATTCTCCACCCAAACGGGAGGTCAAGCAGCTGACGTCCGCTCCTGACTGAAGTCCTGGAAAATTCCCCTCGCTGCTGCCCAAGGACACCGTAAAAAGTCTGCTAACAGGCCCCTTCCTCTCAGAGTTGGGAATAAACAAGCTATTGGAGATTGGCCAGATCTCCCAAGCCTCGCCTCTTCCCAAGGCTGAGTAGAAAGGAAAACACAAAATATATGTTCTCTTATCACGCTAGGGTTCGGTGTAAACACAATACGAAAAACACAGTTTGGTCTATCATGTGGAAAAACACAGCTCATCTGCAATGTCTCAACTGCAATGTCGAACTCCACGATAAAGCCAATAGGCAGCTAAACTGAATACAGAATGTAATGTCTAATGCTATGTTAAAGCCAAGAGGCAGCTAACCTAAATACCAAATGTAATGTCTAATGCCACGTTAAAGCCAATAGGCAGCTAAACTGAATACAGATTGTAATGTGCTACTGATGAACATTTAACAACTAATATGCGCAGTGGTGAAACACAAAGTCATTGGTCAAACACAATTAATGGCATAACATCTCCACCCTATGACCAACGACTGTTGTTTACATTCCTCTTATTTCAAACAAACAAAAAAACAAAAGGAACAACAAAAAAAACATTATAAGCAAATCTGATATGAATGAGAAAAACAATCACTGAAAAGACTGAAACTTATATACTCTGATTGGGATAATAACTGATTGAATAGTATCTCTAAAACAGCAAGTTGATGTAGCATGAGTTCTACTTATGTAAAGGTACACGGTCCACCTGAAAGGTTTGCTGGAATGTAAGTGAAAGTCAGGGTTCCACACGAAAAAAACAGACAGTTAACTGGCAATGTTGCTTAGTTCCAGTGGAAGAATGTAATCAAACAAGTTGACAAAATTTATATTGATCCCATGTATAACTTGAACTGAAGGCGCCAGTTGCGCAACATGGATCCATGGGGTTTGTACTTTATTCAATCAGGTTCAGGTTGGGGGTGCGGTCCCTCCCCCAACCCCACACGCAAACACCCAAAGGGAGACCACACAGCACACTCATGGTCAGTGGCGAGTCGTGGTAGGATCTGCAAAAGAAAAAAGTATGACTTTTCTTGCAAATAACATTTGTCATCTGAATTGTGCCCTTCTTCTTCCTTTTTTCCTTGTTTTATAATCAGCAGGATGTTAGTGGGGCCCGTTGTTATGATTTCTGCAGGTTCTGGAGGGTCATTTGGGGATTCAACCCACACTTTAGCACCGAGGTTTTTATCTGCTGCACCACAGCTTCCCTTTCCTTGCACTGCCAGAAGGGCTGGGGCAGACTCCTTCCTTACCAAACCTTCATTCACTGCACTTATGACAAATTGGGCAATTCTGTCTCCAATCTGTATGAATGAATCAGATTCTCTTCTATTTATTAGAATAACTTTGATTTCGACTTGGTAATCTGCAGCAATCACTCCCCCTAAAACCTGATCAATTTGCCATATCTGTCCTGGTAACTTTCCTCTCCCCAACTGATCTTTGACTATTTGTGGGACAGATCTCTGTTGTGTGTGCTGACAAATAGGACATTGCAAAATCACAGTTTTTATCAAATCTAAGAGAATGTGCATCTCTCTAATCTCTGCCCACCTGTAAGTGGCTTTTTCTCTCAGATGTCCACATTTCTGGTGCGCCCACTTAGCCATCCCCACCAAGTCAGAATTCTGAGGTTGACACTTCTGTCTCTGAAATTTTGGCTTCATCACCATCCTCTGAATATATGAAGCAGTTATGTACAAGCCCTGTGGAAAACCAAACGGCTAATCCATTCGCAGTGAACCAAGAATCAGTTTAAAAATGGCACATCTCTAGCAGCTCTTGCTTTAAAGTCTGACACACATTGTACAACTCTGCATATTGGTTACTTTTTCCTTCTCCTGTGGTAGACAACAACTTTTCAGTAACTGGATTGTATAACACTGCTTTCCACTGTCTTTTAGTACTCCTGCATTTCAATGAATCATTAGTCAAACAAACACACTTTCTATTCTCAGGGGACTAGAATTCAAATGGTGCACTCAGTTTCATTAGTGACTCTTTTGCCTGTGGTACCTTCTGCACTCTCTCCTCATCCTGTAAAGGGGCTTGTGACACCTGTTCATGTAGGGCTGCAGTGCCTCGAGCCCCGTTTTGCTTGTACCAGATCCAGTGTATGATACTAGCCTCTTGTGCCTGTCCTATACTGTGAGATTTATGTGAACTCATCACACACTGCATGATTGATAGTTCAGGTTTCAGAATTACATTATTATTTAATGTCATTTGTTCAGTATTCACTAGAGCCCAATAACAAGTCAAAAACTGTTTTTCAAAAGGAGTAAAGCGCTCCACAAAGTCAGATAGTTTTCTAATCCAAAGCTCCAGGGGCACGCTCGTCCTCCCCTGTTTGTGCCACATACTCAAGATGGCAAATTGTTCCTGGTTTACATGTAAATCAGTGTTTCCCTCTTGCACTGCACACAAATCGAAAGGCTGTTGAATTATTTCATTTGCCAAATCAAAAGCATGCAGCTGCTTCTCACTCCCTTCAAACTCATATTTTTTCCTAGTTACTTTGTACCAAAGTGTTAAGATTTTACTCAGATGAGGGCTATACTGTTTCCAAAAATCAAACAAGATAGTGAAACTCGGTGTCTCTTGCTTAGTGCAAATAGTAAGAAACTCTAAAATCTTTTGTTTTACCTGTGACAACATCTGTCTATTTTCTGGATTCCACTGAATTCCGAGATACTGCACATTTTGCGACAGTACCTCTGCCTTGTGTGAATTAATTTTACACATCGCACTTTGCAAAAGCGGTCTGAATATAACATTCTCAACTTCGTGCTCAGTGTAATCTTTTAAGGAATGCACTTCAGCTGCCAAAAACCATGGGCTGCTCTGCGCATGGAGATCTACGCGCTGCTCCAGAGGATCACACTGGCCCCCACCTTTTTTAACCTACCCATTACTGGAATGGGAAAAGCAAGATTCTCCTGCAACAGCTTTATCTTGCAACAATTTGTTCTGGCTAATTTGCTCACGTAAATTCTTATTCTCATGTTCTAACTGCCTACATCTCGCATGCATTTTTCTGTAAGCAGACAAAAGTATCCAAACCCTTCTGTCAAGAACAAAAGGGACATCATGTCTTTCAAAAAGCACATTTTCTAAATATTAAAACACTTTTGATTTATCCAAGCACTCATCCCAAGACTCACAAAGTCCTGATAAACAAGAAAACATGTTTCTCACAGCACCATAAGGCAGTTTAACTTTACATGCATTTTCAAACATGGTCTGCCGTGCTTCTTTAATTCTCTAAACAACAAAAACAATTACATTTTTAAATCGTGCACCTCCAATCTCTAATTCGACTCCCAGACTGATGACGCATGCCAAAATGTTTTGCTTTCCTTATCTTATGACCGAGCTGACAAAACGTCTCTGGAATGCACTTCTTAGTTTAAAGAAGACATTTATTATTACTTTACCACGAGGTTCCTGAGAGACGAGATTAGTAGGTTGGAAGCACACGTTTAAAAGTAGTCACAGCAATGAAAGGAAAATATATCAAAGTACTTCTCAATTGCAATGTACACAGCAAATACATGTGATCATATTATAGCATAACTTCAAAGCAAAGAATAAAAGTCAAAATTGATCACCGTAGGGCCTATCACTCCTCGTCATCTTTCTCATGCCTGCAAGTTGATGACTCCTGTTCAACTGCGAGAAAGAGATTCTCCACCCAAACGGGAGGTCAGGCAGCTGACGTCCGCTCCTGACTGAAGTCCTGGAAATTCCCCTTGCTGCTGCCCAGGGACACAGTAAAAAGCCTGCTAACAGGCCCCTTCCTCTCAGAGTTGGGAAATAAACAAGCCATTGGAGATTGGCCAGATGTCCCAAACCTCGCCTTTTCCCAAGGCTGAGTAGAAAGGAAAACACAAAATATACGCTCTCTTATCACGCTAGGGGTCGGTATAAACACAATACGAAAAGCACAGCTTGGTCTATCATGTGGAAAAACACAGCTCACCTACAATGTCTCAACTGCAATGTCGAACTCCACGATAAAGTCAATAGGCAGCTAAACTGAATACAGAATGTAATGCCTAATGCCATGTTAAAGCCAATAGGCAGCTAAACTCAATACCAAATGTAATGTCTAATGCCACGTTAAAGCCAATAGGCAGCTAAACTGAATACAGAATATAATGTGCTACTAATGAATATTGAACAACTAATATGCACAGTGGTGAAACACAAAGTCATTGGTCAAACACAATTAATGGCATAACACTGGTATCGAAGGGGGGTTGGAAGGGGGTGCTGTTCTGGTAGGGGGTTGGGGGGGTTGCTATTCTGGTAGAGCGGTGTAGGGAGGGGGTTCTGGTATGGAAGGGGGAGGGGGTGCTGTTCTGGTAGGGGTGGGGGAATAGGGTTCTCATGTGGAAGGGGAGTTGAGGGGTGTTGGGATTGCAGTGGGGGTTGGGGGAGTTCTCTACCGGTGACAGGAAAGAAATGTCCTGTCACTGGTAGCCTTTCTACCAGAGTTTTCATGGCAGTGCTACCGCCACGGAAATCCTGCTGGAAAGCCGAGTCGTGATTGTAGGAAAGTACCATCTTGCCTGGCATGTTACCCCCATATTTCACTGTATATATGTTGTTTTAGTCTATGTGTCACTGGGACCCTGCCAGGCAGGGCCCCAGTGCTCATAAGTATGAGCCCTGTATGTGTTCCCTGTGTGATGACTAACTGTCTCACTGAGGCTCTGCTAACCAGAACCTCAGTGGTTATGCTCTCTCTGCTTTCCAAATTGTCACTAACAGGCTAGTGACCAATTTCAACAATTCACATTGGCATACTGGAACACCCTTTTAATTCCCTAGTATATGGTACTCGGGTACCCAGGGTATTGGGGTTCCATGAGATCCCTATGGGCTGCAGCATTTCTTTTGCCACCCATAGGGAGATCTGACTATTCTTACACAGGCCTGCCAGCGCAGCCTGAGTGAAATAACGTCCATGTTATTTCACAGCCATTTACCACTGCACTTAAGTAACTTATAAGTCACCTATATGTCTAACCTTCACCTGGTGAAGGTTGGGTGCAAAGTTACTTAGTGTGTGGGCACCCTGGCACTAGCCAAGGTACCCCCACATTGTTCAGGGCAAATTCCCCGGACTTTGTGAGTGCGGGGACACCATTTCACGGGTGCACTATACAACCTATGTATAGCGTCACAATAGTAACTCCGAACATGGCCATGTAACATGTCTAAGATCATGCAATTGTCACCCCAATGCCATTCTGGCATTGGGGAGACAATTCCAAGATCCCCCGGGTCTCTAGCACAGAACCCGGGTACTGTCAAACTGCCTTTCCAGGGTCTCCACTGCAGCTGCTGCTGCCAACCCCTCAGACAGGTTTCTGCCCTCCTAGGGTCCTGGCCCAGAAAGGCAGAACAAAAGATTTCCTCTGAGAGAGGGTGTGACACCCTCTCCCTTTGGAAATAGGTGTGATGGCTGGGAAGGAGTAGCCTCCCCCAGCCTCTGGAAATGCTTTGATGGGCACAGATGATGCCCATCTCTGCATAAGCCAGTCTACACCGGTTTAGGGATCGCCCAGCCCTGCTCTGGCGCGAAACTGGACAAAGGAAAGCGGAGTGACCACTCCCCTTACCTGCACATCCCAGGAGAGGTGCCCAGAGCTCCTCCAGCGTGCCCCAGACTTCTGCCATCTTGGAAACAGAGGTGTTGCTGGCACACTCGACTGCTCTGAGTGGCCAGTGCCAGCAGGTGACATCAGAGACTCCTTCTGATAGGCTCTTACCTTTCTTACTAGCCTATCCTCCTTCCTAGGTAGCCAAACCTCCTTTTATGGCTATTTAGGGTCTCTGCTTTGGGGAATTCTTCAGATGCCGACTTCTAGAGCTCACCAAAGTTCCTCTGCATCTCCCTCTTCAACTTCTGCCAAAGGATCGACCGCTGACTGCTCAGGACGCCTGCCAAACCACAACAAAGTAGCAAAGAGGACTACTGTAACCTTGTATCGCTTCATCCTGCCAGCTTTCTCAACTGTTTCCTGGTGGTGCATGCTCTGGCGATAGCCTGCCTCCTTCTTGCACCAGGAGCTCTGAAGAAATCTCCCGTGGGTCGACGGAATCTTCCCCCTGCAACCGCAGGCAACAAAAGACTGCATCACCGGTCCTCTGGGTCCCCTGTCAGCACGACGAGCGTGGTCCCTGTAACTCAGCAACTCTGTCCAAGTGACTCCCACAGTCCAGTGACTCTTCAGTCCAAGTTTGGTGGAGGTAAGTCCTTGCCTCCGCACGCTAGCCTGCATTGCTGGGTACCGCGTGATTTGCAGCTGCTCCGGCTCCTGTGCACTCTTCCAAGGTTTCCTTCGTGCACAGCCAAGCCTGGGTCCCCGACACTCTAACCTGCAGTGCGCAACCTTCTGAGTTGTCCTCTGGCGTCGTGGGACTCCCTTTTCTGACTTCAGGTGGACTCTGGTTCACCCCTCTTCTAAGTGCCTGTTACGGTACTTCTGCGGGTGCTGCCTGCTTCTGTGAGGGCTCCCTGACTTGCTGGGCGCCCCCTCTGTCTCCTCATCCAAGTGGCGACATCCTGGTCCCTCCTGGGCTACAGCAGCATCCAAAAATCCTAAACGTGACTCTTGCAGCTAGCAAGGCTTGTTTGTGGTCTTTTTGCGTGGGAACTCCTCTGCAAGCTTCTCCACGACGTGGGACATCCATTCTCCAAAGGGGAAGTTCCTAGTCCTCTTTGTTCTTGCAAAACACAAAGCTTCTTCCATCCAGTGTCAGCTTCCTTGCACCCTCAGCTGGCATTTCCTGGGCTCCTGCCCACTCTCGACACTGTCGTGACTCCTGGACTTGGTCCCCTTGTCTTACAGGTACTCAGGTCCAGAAATCCACTGTTGTTGCTTTGCTGGTGTTGGTTTTCCTTGCAGAATCCCCCTTTCACGACTTCTGTGCTCTCTGGGGGTTGTAGGTGCACTTTACACCTACCTTACAGGGTCTTGGGGTGGGCTATTTTTCTAACCCTGACTGTTTTCTTACAGTCCCAGCGACCCTCTACAAACTCACATAGGTTTAGGGTCCATTCGTGGTTCGCATTCCACTTTGGAGTATATGGTTTGTGTTGCCCCTATACCTATGTGCTCCTATTGCAATCTACTGTATTGTAACTTTACACTGCTTGCATTACTTCCTTTTGCTATTACTGCATATTTTTGGTATTGTGTACATATATCTTGTGTATATTTGGCATCCTCATACTGAGGTTACTCACTGAGATACTTTTGGCATATTGTCATAAAAATAAAGTACCTTTATTTTTAGTATATCTGTGTATTGTGTTTTCTAATGATATTGTGCATATGACACCAGTGGTATAGTGGGAGCTTTGCATGTTTCCTAGTTCAGCCTAAGCTGCTCTGCTATAGCTACCTTCTATCAGCCTAAGCTGCTAGAAACACCTCTTCTACACTAATAAGGGATAACTGGACCTGGTACAGAGTGTAATTATCCCTTGGTACCCAAGCCAGGCCAGCCTCCTACAAGAGCCAATTCCAAAATCCAATGTTTTGATACCATCTAAAAGGAAATATTTTTCAACCATAGCCCTTGGGCTGGATGAGGTAACTACTAAATAACTATTGCTCCAATGCGTGGTGATATATTCAGTGATTGTGAATTTGTGAGTGATGACTGATATATGTGGTGGCTGACAGTGAGGGAGGAAGTTCAACAAATTTCGAAACGTAGTGAAATTTACCTGCAGGGTACACTCCTTTTTTCTGGTTCCTCAGAACAGACCAGGCACTTTAGTTCCCAAACACAAAACTACACAAAATGCTCCATTTGTATTTCTCTATTTGTTCTTCAACAGCACTGCACTTCATAAGTCTGCCTTGGTTGGTCTGGGACAGCAGAATCTGGAGAAGGAGGTTGGAAGGACTCAGGGCAGGACTCCCTTAACAGCTAGAAGGAGAACGTTATCAACTTCAAAGAGAAACCATGATGATGGCAAAGACTCTGAGGCCTAGCACACACTCAAATCTTTAAACTGGAGAGAAGTGCGTTGATTTGGAAATGCTGCTGAGTATGTGTTTTCTGCATTGCTGGCTCAAACTTGAAACTCCTCTCTTATGTTCTTGCTTTGTCTTTTTGGTACACTCCTGACTCCTCATGAAGCTTACCTTGCTTCTTTTTTTACTTCTCCTTTACTCTATAACACAGCTACTGTTTTTTTATGCAGGCCTTCTCATAGTCCTCTCCTGCATGAACAAATCTTGGAGAAAGCGTAAGACTCCAGCTTACCTACCAGACAGGTTTAGACAGGCACCAAGGAGTGACGGACTTTCCAAGAAGAATGTAGATGCATCACCAAATTTGGCAATATAGTATCACTTTCCTTTTAACAAGCATAATTTGTAGAATTGGGTGGGTTAAATCCAATCTTCCATAATTTGTATATTTTAAAACTAGAAGACATAACATTTATGATATACTATCTGGGGTCTCTCTGAGGCAGAAGGACTGTTTGCAAGACATTTAACTGAACTGTGTCATACGCATCCCTTTGTTTCCTTCCACAACAGATTGATGACGGTATACTGCTTAGCACCAAATTAATATTGTTGTGGTTTCTTTTGTTTAGTATTTGTCTTTGTCATACCTTTCCCCAAATCCCCTTTCCCATCCAATCATCAAGTCCCTAACCCTCTTCCCCCGGGCTGTGTGATTAATTAAGGTGTGACTTTATTTTATACCATACATGTTTCACACACTTGCTGGGTGGATGTAGTAAAAGCAATACCAACTCACTGCATGACCTTCTAACCTTCTATTACCTGAGCAATATTCCACACCAGCCCAATCAACATCATCATCCATGCCTTATGTGTGTGTTCCATAAACTCTTAACCTAGCCAAACGACTCTTGAGTCTGAACACCCTTTTCCTGACTCCATTATTTCATTTCCTAAGTTTTCTTTTATAGCTTCCCACCATTGCTCAGAAGAAATTGATATTGCTAGATTTTATTGTCATATCATGTCTTCTTTGTTGTATGTCTAATGCTGTTGTTGTGGTAGTCTGGTCTCATTCTTCCTAAAGTTATAATACATGACTCACTAACTCTCTGTTTTCTTTCAACCTAGTTGACATTGATGGATAACCCTTTGATTAATCCTGCAGTTATAGTATGCATAGTTGGGAGTGGCACCTTCTGTCTTCCCTGTTAGCACGCTAGCCTGCTACTACGTCTACCCTTACCACCCCCTTAAGATGCCTCCTTAGGAAAAATCCTGCAGTAAGAATACTCCCTCGCTTCATCTATGGATAGAAATGAACTTGTTTAGTTAGTAATTAGCTCTTACTGATGAAGATGTTATCTGTGTGTACTAGGCAAAATAAGCAATGGCAATCATCCCTTTGGCCCTCATTACAACCCTGGTGGTAAATTTCTGCTTACTGCCGTGCCGACGGCCGCCAACATACCGTGACCGCAGCGGTATTCCGGTACGAGTGTTATGACCCACACTGAGAATACCGCCACAACACAGACACCCACACAAGTCCTCCACACCAAAGGTCAGTGATAAACTGGAGTTAGCAAAACCCACACCGTCATGCCAACAGGAATACGCCCACAGTATCACGACCCACGGATCAACGTGGCGGTCTTTCAACCGTGGTAACCCATTGGCGGTAGATACTGCTGCGCTCAAAATACACACACACTTACAAAACTACACCACATTGGACAATTCAAAATACACACACCTGACACACACACACACACACACCACACCCTCACACTCATACCACTATAAAACACATACCCCATTACCCATAACCCTTTCAATGAACAAATTAGAACAAGCAGAGAGAGAAAAGCAAAGATCGCACCTTCACCCAGAGGCACAGAACACCATCACCCGTACACAATCCACACGCATCACATAAGACATCACAACACAGCACCCCACACATCAACTCACACATATCACTCACACCACATCATGGCACCTCAAAGACACCCCAGGTTTTCTGAGGAGGAGCTAAGGGTCATGGTGGAGGAAATCATCCGGGTAGAGCCACAGCTATTCGGATCACAGGTGCAGCAGACCTCCATTGCAAGGAAGATGGAGCTATGACGGAGAATCGTCGACAGGGTCAACGCTGTGGGACAGCATCCAAGAACCAGGGATGACATCAGGAAGAGGTGGAACGACCTACCGGGGAAGGTGCGTTCCTTGGTATCAAGACACCAGATTGCAGTACAGAGGACTAGCGGTGGGCCTCCATCTCCTCCCCCACAACTAACAACATGGGAGGAGGAAGTCTTGGTGATCATGCATCCTGAGGGCATTGCAGGAGTAGCAGGAGGACTGGACTCTGGTAAGGCAAATCTTGACTACTATATCCCCCACCCTACCTGCATGCCATCACGTAACCCCACCCCTACCCTCACACCCATCACCCTACCACCTCACATATACCCCACCATCACAGCCCACCCATCCCAAAACCAAGCCCTGCATGCAACAACAATGCATGGGTACCCATCACAGACCTGCATGGACACCCATCACTACAGCATGCACACTAGTGACAATCACATAGCCACACCAATAACATCTCACACAACCCAAAGGTGCCTTGCTAATAACAAGCATAGAGGAAAACATATCCATGCACAAGATGGCACACGCAGATACAATAACACTGCATTTGCATCCTAACAGGACCCCTACCCAGTGTCACCGGATAGGAGGTGCCAGCTACATCCAGTCCCCCCACAGATGACAGCAGATCTGCACGCCTGGATCAGGATGACCAGCCAGGCCCATCTGGGACCTCTGGACAGCTGGTTCCCCTGCCACAGTCCCAAACCACCACAGAGCCTCCCCCCTCAGGAAACACCACCATAGCCCCCACCCAGCGGACCATGCCACTGTCCCCAGGACACATCAATCAGCAGTGTGTCCACCACTATAGGGAACCCAGGCAACCCCACAAACACAGGATGATCAGGGACCGGGATCAGTGTCAGTGGGCACACGGTTCAGGGGACAGAGGCAGAGGACAACAGGGAAGCTGGGAGGACTGCTGTGCGACGGGGACGACAGGCCCAGGGAACCCACTCTCCACGAGGCACTCTCCAACATCATGGGAGCATACCACCATTCCCAGGAGACCATGGTACTGGCCAAGTTTCAGGAGACCCAGCGGCTGCAGGAGGGACACTACACGGAGATCAGGGATGACCTCACCAAAATCTACACCATCCTGGTCACCGTAGCAGGGGTGCTGGCTGATCATGACCAGGGACCATGAGGGAGGCAGTGGCTCAACAAAGGGCCCCTGACACTAGCCAAACCAATGAACAGCCTTCCACCTCCGCCGGCGCTAGTAGAAAGGAGGCCCCGCAACAGGACCAACAGGCCACCAGCACCCAACCCCAGCAGAAGGAGAACCACCCCGCAAATGGTCCCTGCGATCCAGGCAGAAGACAGAGAACATTGCCAAGACCCCCGCCAGGAAATAGGACTCTCCTGAATGTCACCCTTCTGTCCCACTCTTTTACCCTGTCCACTTTGAATTGCCATTGCTCCCTTTCCTATGCCCCATTGGAAAATGCACCTGTGATACCAAGAGACTGGACTCTAACTGGACATTCCTCCACCATCACCCCTGCCCATTGCACATACCCCTATACTCGTTAGCACCTAAATAAACACCCTTTAAACAAATACCAATCTGGAGTCAGTCTGATGATTCACAAATGTATTACTACAACGTTCGCAAAAATTGCAAGGTATATGTCCATTTACTCATACCAATGTATGACAGTTGTTGGGCAGCAGTACACATAGCAGAAAGCAGAATGGGGTACACAGATCTGAAAAAAGGAAATCCAAATGGAACAGTCAGTGGCCATAGACAGAGTTTAAGAGGCTGCCATGTACAATGTCCTAAAGTTAACTGATATGTGAAGAGGAGTTACAGTCCCTTACCTGTGTGTGAATGGAAGTACTGCAGGATGATGTTTGTTTGGTTGTCAACATCTTCTTCCTCTGCCTCCTCTTCCTCACTGTCTACAAACTCCACCGCTGCACAAGACCATCACCAGGCTCATCCTCCAGCAGAAAAGGCACCTGGCGTCTCATTGCCAGGTTGTGCAAAATACAGCATGCCACGATGATCTGGCACACCTTCTTGGGTGAGTTGTACAGGGAGCCACCTGTCAGATGGAGGCACCGGAATCTGGCCTTCAGGAGGCCGAAAGTCCTCTCAATAATACGCCTAGTTCGCCCATGTGCCTCATTGTAGGGTTCCTCTGCCCTTATCCTGGCATTCCTCACTGGGGTCGGTAGCCATGAGAGGTTGGGGTAACCTGCAAATTTTGATGGATACCTGTTAGACACACATTCACCCTAAGGGACTACCCCATACCCAGAACCCTACTCATACTGTGTTGGGTCCTTGGGCTCACCTATTAGACAAACCCGGTGCCTCTGGTGTTGGACCATCACATAAGGGATGCTCCTCAAGATATATGTGTCATGCACAGAGCCAGGATGCTTGGCATTCACATGGGAGATGTACTGGTCCGCCAAACACACCATTTGCACATTTATCGAATGGTAGCCTTTTCTATTTCTGTACACTTGTTCATTTCTGCGGGGGGGCAAATGCCACATGGGTCCCATCAATGGCAGCAATGATGTTGGGGATATGTCCCAGGGCATAGAAGTCAGCTTTCACTGTGGCCAAATCCTCCACCTGGGGGAACACGATGTAGCTGCGCATGTGTTTCAGCAGGGCAGACAACACCCTGCTCAACATGTTTGGGAACTTGGCTGAGACATCCCAGATGCCATTTCCACTGTATTTTGGAAGGAGCCACTTGCCAGGAAATGGAGCACTGACAGGACCTGCACAAGAGGGGGGATACCTGTGGGCTGGCGGATAGCTAACATCAGGTCAGGCTCCAATTGGGCACACAGCTCTTGGATTGTGGCACAATCAAGTCTACATGTGATTATGATGTGTCTGTCTTCCATTGTCAACAGGTCCACCAGGGGTCTGTACACCGGAGGGTGCCGCCATCTCATATGCTGCCTCAGCGGGTGTAGCCAATGAAGGCGGACGGTGACCAGAAAGTTGTTTACCACATAGATAGCACAACTGTGTCAGAACTAATGTTACAGAATGCGTGTGTGAAATCCCGAGGCAGTAGCTGTGCCAATATGTGCTGTGACGCAGTTAGGTGATAGGCCATGTGCTCCCCTAAAATGGCAGCTGCCTGACTTGTGATGAGGGACAAGGGGAAATTAGGTAACTGTGCTGGTGTTGTGCAGCGTCGCGGTAGGCAGTCGAAAACCGCCGCGCAACTCCGCATTGGTTATCATTGGATCCTATGGGTCCTAGGAGCCAATGGAGATGTACGCCGGCGGTGAGGGTACGCACTGCCACGGATGTTACCGCCATTTTCTCTCTCTTCACTCACTTGATACCTGACCATCAACAGGAGAGGACCTACACTGCAAGTGCTGCTGTGACCTGACTCTGGAAGCGACAATTGCTACAATGTCTGGGCAAAGGGCCCCAGGCCTTCACAGCGGAGGAGTTGGACAAACTGGTGGATGGGGTCCTCCCCCAGTACATGATACTCTACAGTCCTTCAGACAAACAGATGAGCGCACTGTGAGCATGATGTGTGGGCAATGCCTGTTTGGAGTGGTGTGGATGTAAGCCACATGTTAGGGGGTTTCTTGAGTGCTGCATGTAAGGTGGTCAGTGTATGTGCTTCAGGGCATGGGTGGGAACTGGTGGGCAATGAGTATGACGGCCCGGACGGGTGAGTAAATACATTTTTCCCTCTCTTTAACCTCTAGGTCAGAGCCCACCAGAATAAGGGTATTTGGCGTGCCATCGCCAAGGAGGTGCGGACACTGGAGGTCTATCACAGACAGAGCACCCACTGCCGCAAGAGATGGGAGGACATGTGCCACTGGAGCAAGAAGACGGCGGAGGCACAGCTGGGGATGGCCACCCAACGTGGAAGGGTTGTCCTTCGTACCATGACCCCCCCTGATGTTCTACATCCTGGCGGTGGCCTATCTGGAGCTGGATGGGCACTTGAGGGCATCACAGCAGCCACAAGGGGGTGAGTACAGTATCAGAAAGCTGACTCTGTGCGGTTTAGGTACTAGCTGGGTGGGGGGTGGGGGCTGTGGGTGCCCCTAGGCCAGAACGATCATTCCAGGGTAGGTCCTTTGTTTGCAGGCTCTGAAGCACCCCTACCCCAATGGTACAATTGGGCAGCTACTAGTGTGCAGGGTGTGAGAAAGTAGCCTCTTTCCAGCCTTGTTACCCCCACTTTTGGCCTGTTTGTGAGTATATGTCAGGGTGTTTTCACTGTCTCACTGGAATCCTGCTAGCCAGGGCCCAGTGCTCATACTGAAAACCCTATGTTGTCAGTATGGTTGTTATGTGACACTGGGATCCTGCTAGCCAGGACCCCAGTGCTCATAAGTTTGTGGCCTATATGTGTTCCATGTGTGATGCCTAACTGTCTCACTGAGGCTCTGCTAACCAGAACCTCAGTGGTCATGCTCTCTCTGCTTTCTAAATTTGTCACTAACAGGCTAGTGACTAAATTTACCAATTCACATTGGCATACTGGTACACCCATATAATTCCCTAGTATATGGTACTGAGGTACCCAGGGTATTGGGGTTCCAGGAGATCCCTATGGGCTACAGCATTTCTTTTGCCACCCATAGGGAGCTCAGACAATTCGTACACAGGCCTGCCAGTGCAGCCCGTGTGAAATAACGTCCACGTTATTTCACAGCCATTTACCACTGCACTTAAGTAACTTATAAGTCACCTATATGTCTAACCTTCACCTGGTGAAGGTTGGGTGCAAAGTTACTTAGTGTGTGGGCACCCTGGCACTAGCCAAGGTACCCCCACCTCGTTCAGGGCAAATTCCCCGGACTTTGTGAGTGCGGGGACACCATTACACGTGTGCACTATACATAGGTCACCAACTATGTATAGCGTATCACAATGGTAACTCCGAACATGGCCATGTAACATGTCTAAGATCATGGAATTGTCACCCCAATACCATTCTGGTACTGTGGGGACAATTCCATGATCCCCCGGGTCTCTAGCACAGAACCCAGGTACTGCGAAACTGCCTTTCCGGGATTTCCACTGCAGCTGCTGCCAACCCCTCAGACAGGTTCCTGCCCTCCTGGGGTCCAGGCAGCCCTGGCCCAGGCAGGCAGAACAAATTATTTCCTCTGAGAGAGGGTGTTACACCCTCTCCCTTTGGAAATAAATGTGAAGGGCTGGGGAGGAGTAGCCTCCCCCAGCCTCTGGAAATGCTTTGATAGGCACAGATGGTGCCCATCTCTGCATAAGCTAGTTTACTCCGGTTCAGGGATCCCCCAGCCCTGCTCTGGCGTGAAACTTTACAAAGGAAAGGGGAGTGACCACTCCCCTGACCTGCACATCCCAGGAGTGGTGCCCAGAGCTCCTCCAGTGTGTCCCAGAACTCTGCCATCTTGGAAACAGAGGTATTGGAGGCACACTGGACTGCTCTGAGTGGCCAGTGCCAGCAGGTGAGGTAAGAGGCTCCTTCTGATAGGCTCTTACCTCTCTTGGTAGCCAATCCTCCTAACCTGGTAGCCAAACCTCCTTTTCTGGCTATTTAGGGTCTCTTCTTTGGGGAATTCTTCAGATAACGAATGCAAGAGCTCACCAGAGTTCCTCTGCATCTCCCTCTTCACCTTCTGCCAAAGGATCGACCGCTGAGTGCTCAGGACGCCTGCAAAACCGCAACAAAGTAGCAAGACTTCTACTAGCAACATTGTAGCGCCTCATCCTGCCGGCTTTCTCAACTGTTTCCAGGTGGTGCATGTTCTGGGGGTAGCCTGCCTTCACCCTGCACCAGAAGCTCCGAAGAAATCTCCTGTGGGTCGACGGAATCTTCGCCCTGCCAAAGCAGGCACCAAAAGACTGCAACACTGGTCCTCTGGGTCCCCCCTCATCCTGATGAACGTGGTCCCTGGAACTCAGCAACTCTGTCCAAGTGACTCCCACAGTCCAGTGACTCTTCAGTCCAAGTTTGGTGGAGGTAAGTCCTTGCCTCCCCACGCTAGATTGCATTGCTGGGTACCACATGATTTGCAGCTGCTCCGGCTCCTGTGACACTGTTGCGACTATTAGACTTGGTCCCCTTGTCTCACAGGTACCCAGGTCCGGAAATCCACTGTTGTTGCATTGATGGTATTTGTTCTTCCTGCAGAATCCCCCTATCACGACTTCTGTGCTCTATGGGAGAAGTAGGTGCACTTTACACCTACCTTTCAGGGTCTTGGGGTGGGCTATTTTTCTAACCCTCACTGTTTTCTTACAGTCAGAGCGACCCTCTACAAGCTCACATAGGTGTGGGGTCCATTCGTGGTACGCATTCCACTTTTGGAGTATATGGTTTGTGTTGCCCCTATACCTATGTGCTCCTATTGCAATCTATTGTAATTCTACACTGTTTGCATTACCTTTCTTGCTATTACTTACCTAATTTTGGTTTGTGTACATATATCTTGTGTATATAACTTATCCTCATACTGAGGGTACTAACTGAGATACTTTTGGCATATTGTCATAAAAATAAAGTACCTTTCTTTTTAGTACTTCTTTGTATTGTGTTTTCTTTTGATATTGTGCATATGACACCAGTTGTATAGTAGGAGCTTTACATGTCTCCTAGTTCAGACTAATCTGCTTTGCCATAGCTACCTTCTATCAGCCTAATCTGCTAGAAACACCTCTTCTACACTAATAAGGGATAACTGGACCTGGCACAGGGTGTACGTACCTCTGGTACCCACTGCAAGCCAGGCCAGCATCCTACACAGGGTCCTGTGGGTGTCAGGTGTGCAGGTGCTGGCATTAGGCATTGTACCCCATGGGCTGGTGACTACCATAGTGAGTGGTTGGGCAAGGCCTAGTGCATAGTGCAGCTCAGTGTGTGTTGTGTCTGCCAACAGTAGTGGTGTTGCTGGCATTGACCATGTGTGTCCTCTGTCTTTCCACCCCTTCTTGTTTTGTCACCCTGTCCTTGTGTGCATTAGCATCATATGGCGGATGAGCTGAGGCACCGGCGACTGAGGGAGCTGCATCCCACATGGCCCATGAGGGTGAATCCACGGAGGGTGAAGGCACCAGTGGGACGGAGGGTGAGGGGAGCTTCACGACGGGGACAGGAGGGGTTACCAGCAACAGTGACTCCTCCTCTGATGGAAGCTCCCTGGTGGTGGCGGACACCTCTGTGCCCACCCGAACAACAGATACAGCCGCCACCCCCTACCAGCAGAGCCCTCCCAGAAGCCCCTCAGCATGTTTCCCATGCCTGCTCACCCAGGAGGGTGGGCATCTCCTTCACCCCAGGCACCTCAGGCCCTGCCCCAGTCAGCCCTGGTGCCCTCAGTGAGGAGGCTATTGACCTCCTGAGATCCCTCACTGTTGGGCAGTCAACCATTCTGAATGCCATCCAGGTTGTCAAGAGGCATTTGCAGCAAACAAATGTATTCCAGGAGGGTATTCATTCTGGCGTGGTGGCCCAACAGAAAGCATTTCAGGCTCTGGCCTCAGCACTGATGGCAGCCATTGTCCCTGTGTCTAGCCTCCCCTCTCCAACTTCCACTACCCAGACCCAATCCCCTCTACCTCAGCGTATCCCAAGCACACCTTCAGGCCAGCATGCACACACATCAACAAACAAAAGTGGCTCAGGAAAACATAAGCACCACACATTATCACACAGGCACTCACACAAGCACCATACCCCTGCACACATACAAACATCCACTTCCTCCACTGTGTCCCCCTCCTCCACGTTCTCCACCTCCCTCCCAGTCTCGTCTACACTCACACCTGCATGCACTACATCATCAGCCACTGCCTCCATCACCAGCATGCCCATCATGACACACCGCTCACGAGCAATCACCACCCCCACAACCATTCACACATCCCCTGTGTCCTCTCCCAGTGTGTCTGTGTGTCTGTGAGCCCTCCTCCCAAAGTACACAAACGCAGGCACGCACCCACTCAACAGCCATCTACCTCACAACAGCCTCCATCCTATGCACCTTCACCCAAACTCAGTAGACATACACCTCCTACAACCGCTACCTCTTCCACCACTCCCATCCCCCCATCTTCCCGTCCCAGTGTGTCTAAAAAATGTTTCCTAGCTAACTTTGACCTCTTCCCTACTCTTCCCCCCTTGTCCTTGCCCTACGGCCAGGATGTCTTGACCCCAGCCCAGCACCTCAGCCACCAAATCTGTGCCTGCTGTGGTCCCTGCAAGTCCGGGTGGATCGAAGGGGGCACCCGTCAGAGCTGCCAGTGTGCCACCTACATATGTGAAGGACCACCCAAGTCCGCCACCTGCCAAGGTCAAGAAGGGGCCAGCATCCAGCAGGGCAAAGGCACACCACCCACCCAGCAAGGCCTCATCAAAACACAAAGAGGACAGTGCCAAGGTCCCAGCAGTGACTGCCAAGGTGGGGAAAGGACACAAACCAAAGGGCAAGTCACCTCAGGGCATGATGCCTCCTGGTGAGGGGCTGGTAACCACCATTTCCTCAGAGATGCCAGCGACCTGTACCATGGTCACTGTAGGAGGCTGGCCTGGCTTATGGTGGTTACCTGATTGTACTTACAGCTTGTGCCAGGTCCAGTTATCCCTTATTAGTAGATTAGTAGTGTTCTAGCAGCTTAGGCGGATAGTGGTAGCTATAGCAGAGCAGCTTAGGCTGAACTAGGAGACAGGCAAAGCTCCTCCTATACCACTTATATCATATAGCACTATATCATAAAAATCACAATACTCGGAGTTACCAAAAATAAAGGTACTTTATTTTAGTGACAATTTCCCAAAAATATCTCAGAGGATATACTTGTGGGAGGCTGGCATGGCTTATAGTGGGTGCCAGGTCCAGTTATCCCTTATTAGTAGAATAGAGGTGTTTCTAGCAGCTTAGGCTGATAGAAGGTAGCTATGGCAAAGCAGCTTAGGCTGAACTAGGAGACATACAAAGCTCCTACTATACCACTTATATCATATAGCACAATAGCATAAGAAAACACAATACTCAGAGTTCCTAAAAATAAAGGTACTTTATTTTTATGACAATATGGCAAAAGTATCTCAGAGAATACCCTCACTTAGAAGGTAAGTAATATACACAAGTTATATGTACACAAACCCAAAACAGGTAAGTAACAGTAAGAAAGTAGTGCAAACAATGTAGAATCACAATAGGATGCAATAGGTGAACATAGGTATAGGGGCAACACAAACCATATACTCCAAAAGTGGAATGCGAATCACGAATGGACTCCAGACCTAAGGGAGCTTGTAGAGGGTCGCTGGGACAGTAGGAAAACAGTAAGGGTGTCCAAAATACCCCACCCCAAGGCCGTGAAAAGTAGGAGTAAAGTTAACCTACTACCCCAGAAAGACACAATAGTCGTGATAGAAGGATTCTGCAAGAACCACAAGCACCAGCAAAACACTGAATACGGATTCCTGGACATGAGGACCTGCAAGGCAAGTGGACCAAGTCCAAGAGTTGCAATAGTGTCCAGGGGGGGCAGGAGCCCAGGAAACCCCAGATGAAGGTACAAAAGGGCTACCTCCGGGTGAAGAAGCCGAAGATTCTGCAACAATGAAAAGGGCTAGGAACTTCTCCTTTGGATGGAAGATGTCCCACAGCGTGCTAGATGTTGCAGAAGTGTTTGCTCGCAGAAATACTGCAAACACGCCTTTCTCGCTGCAAGGGTCGTGGTAGAGGTTTTTGGGTGCTGCTCGGGACCAGGAAGGACCAGGATGTAGCCCCTTGGAGAAGGAGACAGAGGGGACGCTCAGCAACTCAGAGAGCCACTGCAGAAGCAGGCAGCACCCGAAGAAGTACCAGAGCAGGCACTTGGGAGATCTGTGAACTCAGAGTCACAAAAGGAGGGTCCTACGACGTCGGAGTAAAACTCAGCGGGTTGAGCACTGCAGGACAGAGTGCTGGGGACCCAAGCAAGGCTGTGCACAAAGGAATCCTTGGACAAGTGCACAGAAGCTGGAGCAGCAGCAAATCACGCAGTACACAGGTTTGCTGTCTGGCATGGGGAGTCTAGGAAAGCCTGGCATGTTACCCCCAATTTCACTATATGTATGTAGGTATGTTTTAGCCCTTGTGTCACTGGAATCCTGTGCCCTGTATATGTTGCCTGTGTGGAGCTTAACTGTAGGAGGCTGGCCTGGCTTGTAGTGGGTACCAGAGGTACTTACACCTTGTGCCAGGTCCAGTTATCCCTTATTAGTGTAGAAGAGGTGTTTCTAGCAGCTTAGGCTGATAGAAGGTATCTATGGCAAAGCAGCTTAGGCTGAACTAGGAGACATGTAAAGCTCCTACTATACCACTGGTGTCATATGCACAATATCATAAGAAAACACAATACACAGAAGTACTAAAAATAAAGGTACTTTATTTTTATGGCAATATGCCAAAAGTATCTCAGTGAGTACCCTCAGTATGAGGATAAGATATATGCACAAGATATATGTACACAAACCAAAATTATGCAGGTAATAGCAAGAAAAGTAATGCAAGCAATGTAAAGTTACAGTACATTTATAAAAGGAAAACATAGGTATAGGGGCAACACAAACCACATACTCCAAAAGTGGAATGCGAACCACGAATGGACCCCAAACCTATGTGAGCTTGTAGAGGGTCGCTGGGACTGTAAGAAAACAGTGAGGGTTAGAGCAATAGCCCACCCCAAGACCCTGTAAGGTAGGTGTAAACTGCACCTACAACCCCCAGAGACCACAGAAGTCGTGATAGGGGGATTCTGCAAGGAAAACCAACACCAGCATTGCAACAACAGTGAATTTCTGGACCTGAGTACCTGTAAGACAAGGGGACAAAGTCCAAAATTCGCAACAGTGTCGAGAGTGGGCAGGAGCCCAGGAAATGCCAGCTGAGGGTGCAAGAAAGCTGCCACCGGATGGAAGAAGCTTGGTGTTTTGCAAGAACGAAGAGGACTAGGAACTTCCCCTTTGGAGGATGGATGTCCCACGCCGTGAAGAAGCTTGCAGAGGTATTCCCACGCAGAAAGACCGCAAACAATCCTTGCTAGCTGCAAGGGTCGTGGTTAGAGTTTTTGGATGCTGCTGTGGCCCAGGAGGGACCAGGATGTTGCCACTTGGATGAGGAGAGAGAGTGAGCACCCAGCAAGTCAGGGAGCCCTCACAGAAGCAGGCAGCACCCGCAGAAGTACCGGAACAGGCACTTAGAAGAGGAATGAACCAGAGTCCACCCGAAGTCAGAAAAGGGAGTCCCACGACGCCGGAGGACAACTCAGAAGGTTGTGCACTGCAGGTTAGAGTGTCGGGGACCGAGGCTTGGCTGTGCCCGAAGGAAATCCTGGAAGAGTGCACAGGAGCCGGAGCAGCTGCAAATCACGCGGTACCCAGCAATGCAGTCTAGCGTGGGGAGGCAAGGACTTACCTCCACCAAACTTGGACTGAAGAGTCACTGGACTGTGGGAGTCACTTGGACAGAGTTGCTGAGTTCCAGGGACCATGCTTGTCGTGCTGAGAGGGGACCCAAAGGACCGGTGATGCAGTCTTTTGTTGCCTGCGGTTGCAGGGGGAAGATTCCGTCGACCCACAGGAGATTTCTTCAGAGCTCCTGGTGCAAGAAGGAGGCAGGCTACCCCCAGAGCATGCACCACCAGGAATCAGGCGAGAAAGCCGGCAGGATGAAGCGATACAAGTTTGCAGTAGTCGTCTTTGCTACTTTGTTGCGGTTTTGCAGGCGTCCTGAGCAGTCAGCGGTCGATCCTTTGGCAGAAGGTGAAGAGGGAGATGCAGAGGAACTCTGGTGAGCTCTTGCATTCGGTATCTGAAGAATTCCCCAAAGCAGAGACCCTAAGTAGCCACCTAGCTTTGGCTACCTAGGAAGGAGGATTGGCTACTAAAAGAGGTAAGAGCCTATCATAAGGAGTCTCTGACGTCTCCTGCTGGCACTGGCCACTCAGAGCAGTCCAGTTAGCCAGCAACACCTCTGTTTCCAAGATGGCAGAGGTCTGGGGCACACTGGAGGAGCTCTGGGCACCTCCCCAGGGAGGTGCAGGTCAGGGGAGTGGTCACTCCCCTTTCCTTTGTCCAGTTTCGCACCAGAGCACGGCTGGGGGATCCCTATACCGGTGTGGACTGGCTTATGCAGAGATGGGCAGCATCTGTGCCCATCAAAGCATTTCCAGAGGCTGGGGGAGGCTACTCCTCCCCAGCCTTCACACCTATTTCCAAAATGAGAGGGTGCAACACCCTTTCTCAGAGGAAATCCTTTGTTCTGCCTTCCTGGGCCAGGGCTGCCTGGACCCCAGGGGGGCAGAAACCTGTCTGAGGGGTTGGCAGCAGCAGCAGTGCAAACCCTGAAAAGGTAATTTGGCAGTACCCGGATTCCGTGCTAGAGACCTGGGGGATCATGGAATTGTCCCCCCAATGCCAGAATGGCATTGGGGGGACAATTCCATGATCTTAGACATGTTACATGTCCATGTTCGGCGTTACCATTGTGACGCCATACATAGGTAGTGACCTATGTATAGTGCACCAGTGTAATGGTGTCCCCGCACTCACAAAGTCCGGAAAATTTGCCCTGAACAATGTGGGGGCACCTTGGCTAGTGCCAGGGTGCCCACACACTAAGTACGTTTGCACCCAACCTTCACCAGGTGAAGGTTAGACATATAGGTGACTTTTGAGTTACTTAAGTGCAGTGGTAAATGGCAGTGAAATAACATGGACGTTATTTCACTCAGGCTGCACTAGCAGGCCTGTGTAAGAATTGTCAGAGCTCCCTATGGGTGGCAAAAGAAATGCTGCAGCCCATAGGGATCTCCTGGAACCCCAACACTCTGGGTACCTCAGTACCATATACTAGGGAATTATATGGGTGTACCAGTATGCCAATTTGAATTGGTGAAATTGGTCACTAGCCTGTTAGTGACAATTTGTAAAGCAGAGAGAGCATAACCACTGAGGTTCTGGTTAGCAGAGCCTCAGTGAGACAGTTAGGCATCACACAGGGAACACATACATATAGGCCACAAACTTATGAGCACTGGGGTCCTGGCTAGCAGGGTCCCAGTGACACATAACAAACATACTGACAACATAGGGTTTTCACTATGAGCACTGGGCCCTGGCTAGCAGGATCCCAGTGAGACAGTGAAAACACCCTGACATATACTCACAAACAGGCCAAAAGTGGGGGTAACAAGGCTAGAAAGAGGCTACTTTCTCACACCTGTGCACTGCGTCTTCTTCACCTCCTGAGGCCTCTGTGCACTGTTTGCTAAATTCCTTTGTGCACAGCCTGGCCCAGGTCCCCAGCACTCTATCCTGCAACGCTCAACCTGCTGAGTTGTTCTCCGGCAGCGTGGGACCTTCCTTTGAAGTGCTGCAGCAACCGCATTTTCCACCTCCTTTTTCCTCATGTCCTGAGACTCCAGTGGGTGCTATCTAGTGTCCTGAGGGATCTCTGAAGTGCTGAGAGCCCCCTCTTCCTCCTCACACAGAGTTGAGGCCCCCAGTTCTGTCCTGGGTCCAGATAGCACCAACTTGACTCAAAACGCATCTTTGCCGCAAGCCAATTCTTGTTAGAGGAATCTAGCACTAAAACTTGCCTGCATCCAACTTCTCTCTGTGCCACATTGTAGGAAGCTGGCCTGGCTTATAGTGGGTACATGATGGTAGCCAGGTCCAGTTATCCCTTATTAGTAGATTAGTAGTGTTCTAGTAGTTTAGGCTGATAGAGGTAGCTATAGCAGAGCAGCTTAGGCTGAACTATGAGACATGCAAAGCTACTACTATACCACTTATATCATATAGCACTATATCATAAGAAACACAACACTCAGAGTTACTGAAAATAAAGGTACTTTATTTAAGGGACAATATGCCAAAAGTATCTCAAAGAGTATACAGTTAGAAAAGTAGTACAAACACTGTAGAACACAAAAGAATGCAGTAGGAGACAATAGGAATAGGGGCAACAAAAACCATATACTCCAAAAGTGGAATGCAAACTACAAATGGACCCCAGGCCTAATGTAGTGTGTAGAGGGTCTCTGGGAGTGTAAAAAAACACTAAGGGTGTCCAAAATAACCCACCCGAGACCCTGAAAAGTAGGAGTAAAGTTACCCTACTACCCCAGAGAGACAGTAAAGTCGAGATAGGGGATTCTGCAAAGGCAACAACTGACTGCAAAGCCCTGAAAATGGATTCCTGGACTTGAGGACCTGCAAAGGAAGGGGACTAAGTCCAAGAGTCACGCAAGTGTCCGGGGGGGCAGGAGCCCACTAAACCCCGGACGAAGGTGCAAAAGGGCTGCCTCTGGGTGGAAGAAGCCAAAGTTTCTGCAACAACGGAAGGTTCCAGGAACTTCTCCTTTGGTCAGAAGATGTCCCATGGCGTGCTGGAGGATGCAGAGTTGTTTCCACGCAGAAAGACTGCAAACAAGCCTTGCTAGCTGCACAAGTTGTGGTTGAAGAAAATGGGTGCTGCCCGGACCCAGAAAGGACCAGGAGGTTGTCCCTTGGAGAAGGAGACAGAGGGGTCGCTCAGTAACAGAGAGAGCCCACGCAGAAGCAGGCAGCACCTGCAAAAACACTTAAACAGGCATTCAAGAAATCTGAGCACAGAGGTCGTCTCAACACTACAAAGGAGGGTCTCACGAAGTCGGTGGTCAACTCAGCGAGTTGAGCAATGCAGGACGGAGTGCTGGGGACCTGGGCTATGCTGTGCACGAAGGATTCCTTGCAAAAGTGCACAGAAGCTCTAGCAGCTGCAGATCATGCAGTACACAGGATTACTGTCTGGCGTGGAGAGACAAGGACTTACCTCCACCACCTTTGGACAGAAGGACTACTGGACTGTCGGGGTCACTTGGATCCAGCTCCTGTGTTCTAGGGACCACGCTCGTCAAGATGAGAGGGGACCCAGAGGACCGGTGATGCAGACGTTCGGTGCCTGCGTTAGCAGGATGAAGATTCTGTCGACCCACGGGAGATTTCTTCTTGGCTTCCAGTGCAGGGTGAAGACAGAAAGCCCTTAGAGCATGCACCACCAGGAAACATTCGAGAAAGCTGGCAGAATTAGGCGCTACAATGTTGCTGGTAGTCGTCTTGCTACTTTGTTGTGGTTTTGCAGGCATCCTGGAGCAGTCAGCGGTCGATTCTTGGCAGAAGTTTAAGAGAGGGGTGCAGAGGAACTCTGGTGAGCTCTTACATTCGTTATCTGACGAGAAACCCACAAGAGAGAAATAGCACTCAGAGGAGGATTGGCTACCTAACCAGGTAAGAGCCTATCAGGAGGGGTCTCTGAAGTCACCTGCTGGCACTGGCCACTCAGAGGTCTCCATTGTGCCCTCACTCCTCTGCATTCAAGATGGCAGAGATCTGGGACACACTGGAGGAGCTCTGGGCACCATTCCTTTTCCTTTCCTTTGTCCAGTTTTGCCCCAGATCAGGGGCTGGGGGTTCCCTGAACCGGTGTAGACTTGCTTATGCAAGGAGGGCACCATCTGTTCCCTTCGAATCATTTCCAGAGGCTGAGGGAGGCTATTCCACCCCAGCCCTTAACACCTATTTCCAAAGGGAGAGGGTGTAACACTTTCTCTCAGAGAAAATCCTTTGTTCTGCCTTCCTGGGACTGGGTTGCCCAGACCCCTGTCTGAGGGTTGGCAGCAGCGGTAGCTACAGAGAAAACCCCAGAGAGCTGGTTTGGCAGTACCCGGGGTCCATGCTGGAGCCCCGGGGATGCATGGGATTGGCACCCCAATACCAGATTTGGCTTGGGGGGGATAATTCCATGATCTTAGATATGTTACATGGCCATATTCGGAGTTACCATTGTGAAGCTACATATAGGTATTGACCTATATGTAGTGCACACGTGTAATGGTGTCCCTGCAACTCACAAAGTTCGGGGAAATTGCCCTGAACAATAATGGGGGCACCTTGGCTAGTGCCAAGGTCCCCTCACACTTAGTAACTTTGCACCTAACCTTCACCAAGTGAGGGTTAGACATATACGTGACTTATAAGTTACTTAAGTGCAGTGTAAAATGGCTGTGAAATAACGTGGACGTTATTTCACTCAGGCTGCAGTGGCAGTCTGTGTAAGAATTGTCTGAGCTCCCTACGGAGGGGCAAATGAAATGCTGCAGCCCATAGGGATCTCGTTGAACCCCAATATCCTGAGTACCTAGGTACCATATACTAGGGAATTATAAGAGTGTTCCAGTGTGCCAATCAGAATTGGTGAAAATAGTCACTAGCCTGCAGTGACAATTTAAAAAGCAGAGAGAGTATAAACACTGAGTTTCTGGTTAGCAGAGCCTCAGTGATACAGTTAAGTACCAAACAGGGAACACATATAGGCCACAAACTATGAGCACTGGGGTCCTGGCTAGCAGGACTTCTTTTGACTTATGGACTTGGTCTCCTTCCTTTCCATGTCTTCAGGTCCAGGATTCCAGTATTTGTTGCTTGCAGTCGTGCTTGGTTCTTGCAATAACACTAATCACGACTTGTAGTGTGTCCTAAGGAAACTTGCAGTACTTTACTCCTGCTTTTCTATGCTCTGGGTTGGGGTAATTTACTTACCTTTACTGTATTCTTATTCTCCCAGTGATTCTCTACACACTATACTTGTCTAGGGAGGCATTCGTGATTCACTTTCCACTTTCTTAGTATATGGTTTGTGTTTCCCCTGGACCTATTTTCTCCCATTGCATTCTATAGTATTTCCTATTGTTTGCACTATCCTATGTCTAATTACATACCTCATTTTGGTGTCTAGTGTATGTATTGTGTATAATACATACCTCCAGAAGGAGTATTGCCTCTAAGATATTTTTGGCCTTGTGTCACCCAAATAAACTACCTTTATTTTTGGTAACACTGAGTATTGTCTCTACTTGTGTATAAGTACTGTGTAAATATAAGTGGTATTGCAGGAGTTTTGCATGTCTCCTAATTCAGCCTAAGCTGCTCTGCTATAGCTACCTCTGTCAGCGTAAGCTGCTAGAACACTACTACATTTCACTAATATGGGAGAACTGGACCTGGTTTAAGGAGTAAGTACCCAAGGTACCACTACAAACCAGGCCAGCCTCCTACAGCTATGAGTCACAGGAAGGAGTTCTGGGTGCTGGAGCTACATGAAGACTGTAGACCCCTTGGAAGAACTGCCAACAAGCCTTGGCAGCTGCAAATGACAATGTTGCAAGGGGGTACTGTCCTGCGTGGGAAGGCAAGGGCTTTCCTCCACCCAAGTTGGACAGCTGGTAGAAATGACCATCTGGACCACCTCCAACCACTACCCGTGTTGCAGGATCCATGCAGCTCAGGAGGAGATGGGATTCATGCAGTCGGTCGTCGTTGGTGTTGATGCCTGCAGATGCAGGGGAGTGATTGCTTCACTCCGAGGGCGATTCCTTCTTCTTTCCTGTGCAGACTGAAGACAGGCTGTCCTCAGAGGATGCATGATCGGGGAAATGTTGTTTCAGGTGAAGACTTCATCTTTGTTGCAGATTGTCGGGTCATGGATAGTCCAGATTCAGTTTCTTTGGTCAGAAGTCAAAGTAAGAGATGCAGAGGAATCCTGCTGGAATCTTCCAAGCCGAATCTGAGTTCCCTTTGGGTGGTGATGGATAGGAGAGTGGTCACTCCCCTTTCCATTGTCCAGTTTTGCACCAGAGAAGGGACTGGGGTTCCGTGAACCGGTGTCGACTGGTTTATGCACGGAGGGCATCAAATGTGCCCTTCAAAGCATACCAGTGGCCTGGGGAGGCTACCCCTTCCAAGCCTAGTAACATTATTTCCCAAAGGAGAGGGTGTAAAACTCCTTGAGCTGCTGGAGCAACAGGAGGACAGAAACCTGTCTGTGAGGTGGCAGCAGCTTAGGCTGCCTAGAAATCCTCAGAAGGCTGTAGGAGCAATGCTGGGGCTCCTCTAAGGAGCCCCCAGAGTGCATGGGATCACACAACCAATACTTGCAAAAGTATTGGGTATGATTCCAACATGTTTGATACCAAACAAACCTAGTTTGGAAGTTACCATTATGTAAATGGACATAGGTAGTGACCCTTATCCAGTACACGTGGAAAATGGCATCCCGGCACTCACAAAGTCCAGTAAAGTGGGTCTGGAGTTTGTGGGGGCAACTCTGCTAATGCAGGGGTGCCCTCACACATAGGTACCTGCACCCTGCCCTCTGGGCTGAGAAGGCCTACCATAGTGGTGACATAGTTACCTGGTGCAGTGACCTATAGTGAAAATGGGTGCATGCAGACTACAATGGCAGGCCTGCAGAACCCTTTGTCTGGGCTCCCTATGGGTGTCAGAATAACTGCTGTAGCCCATAGGGATCCCCAATGCCCTGGGTATCCTGGTATCACGTACTAGGGGATTACACATGGGCACCAGTATGCCAATTGTGGGATGAAATACAGAGTTTTGGGAGAGAGAGCATAATCACTGGGGTTCTGGTTAGCAGGATCCTGTGAACACAGTCAAACACACTGACATCAGGCAGGAAAAGGAGGTAACCATGCAAAGAAAGAGGGTAGTTTCCTACCCAACACCCCCCCAAACGAAGGAAAAGAAGGCTAACCTTGCCCAGATGAGTTTTCATTGTCTAAGTGGAAATATCTGGAGAGTCCATCTGCATTGGATTGGTTACTTGTAAGTCTGTGTTCCACTGTATAGTCCATTCCCTGTACAGGAATGGACCACCTCGACAATTTGGGTTTTCTCCTTTCATCTGTTTTAGCCATAAGAGAGGTTTGTGGTCTGTCTGAACAATGAAGTGAGTACCAAATAGATATGGTCTCAACTATTTCAGGGCCCAGACCACAGCAAAAGCCTCCCTCTCTGTGGCTGACCAACGCTTTTCTCTGGGGGTCAACCTTCTGCTTATAAAAGCTACTGGTTGATCCTGGACCTCTGTATTAAGTTGTGAGAGAACTGCCCCAACCCCTACCCCTGAAGCATCAGTTTGCACTATGAATTTCTTGGAGTAGTTAGGGCTTTTTAGAACAGGTGTAGGGCACATGGCCTGTTTGATTTCCGCAAATGCCTTTTGAATGCTAGCTGCCCATAATACCTTTTTAGGCATTTGTTTGGATGTGAGGTCATTAAGAAGGGCTACAATGGAGCCATAGTTCTTAATGAACCACCTGTAGTACCCAGTGAGGCCCAAGAAGGCTCTTATCTGGGTTTGTGATGTAGGGGAGTCCAATCCTAAATGGTTTAGATTTTCCCCTGTAGTGGCTGAATCTTGTCCCCACCTACTAGGTGTCCCAGAAAAAAACACTTTCCACTGCCCTGTCTGGCACTTTGAAGAAATGATAGTGAGGCCTGCTTTTTGCAGAGTCTCCAAAACATTTGAGAAGTGGTCCAGGTGGTCATCCCAGGTAGAGCTAAAGATAGCTATATCATCTAGATATGCTGCACTATAGTCTTCCAAACCTTGAAGGACTTTGTTCTCCAGCCTCTGAAAAGTGACAGGTGCATTTTGAAAACCAAAGGGCATTACTGTGAATTGCTAATGCCCTCCAGTGGTAGAAAATGCAGTTTTAGGGTAGCATCTTCTGATAACTGAATCTGCCAATAGACAGCAGTAAGGTCAAAAGCGCTAAGACATTTGGCAGATGCCAGTGTATCTGTGAGCTCATCTGCCCTAGGGGTAGAATGAGCATCAGGTTTTGTTACTGCGTTGAGCCCTCTGTAATCAACACAAAACCTCATCTCTTTTTGCCCATTCTGAGAGTGTGGTTTTGGGACTAAGACAACTGGGCTAGCTCAACTACTCCTAGATCTAGCATTGTTTGCACTTTAACTTTCATGTAGTCCCTTACATGGTCAGGTTGGCTGTAGAATTTACTCTTTACCAGTAAACTGTCCCCTGTTTTTATGGTGTGTTCACACCATGTGGTTTGACCAGGAATAAGGGAAAACAGTTCAGAGAACTGGTCTAAGAGATTTTTACAGTCTACCTTTTGTGACTCAGAGAGGCAGTCAGCAAGGATTACTCCCTCAACTGATCCATCAGCTGCAGAATATGAGAAGAGATCAGGGAGAGGGTCACTTTCCTCTTCCTATCCCTCATCAGTTGCCATGAGCAGGGTTAAGTCACCCTTGTCATATTAGGTCTTTAGGCGGTTCACATCAAGCACCTTGAGGGGGCTTCTAGGAGTACCTGGGTCAACTAAATAGGTGACCTCACCCTTCTTCTCCACTATAATGTGGGGACCACTCCATTTTGTTGGAGTGCCCTTGGAGCCACAGTCGCAAGGCCCCACACTTTCAGCCTGGCAGGAAAACAGTCAGAACAGTCTTCTGGTCATGCCATTGCTTTGCAATTCTTGGCTGGCCTGAAAGTTTTTAGTGGCCTTTTTAATGTACTTAGCCACCCTTGAACTGAGGCCAAGTACATAGTCCACAATATCCTGCTTAGGGGGCTTGTTGGTTTGCTCTCATCACTCCTTCACAAGGGCAAGTGGGCCCCTAACAGGGTGTTCAAACAGAAGCTCAAAGGGGCTGTAGCTCAGTCCCTTCTGAAGGACCTCCCCATAGGCAAAAAGGCATGGTAATGGAACATCCCATCTCCTCCTGAGTTTTTCAGAGAGTACCATTATCAAACCTTTGAGAGTTTTGGTAAACCTCTCAACTAACCCATTTGTTTGGAGATGGCAAGGTGTGGTGAATTTATAGGTTACACCACACTCTTTCCACATAGCTTTCAAGTATGCAGACATGAAGTTGCTACCTCTGTAAGATACTGTAGGAGGCTGGACTGGCTTGTAGTGAGTACCAAGGGGTACTTGCACCTTGCACCAGGCCCAGTTATCCCTTATTAGTGTATAGGGTGTCTAGCAGCTTAGGCTGATAGATAATGGTAGCTTAGCAGAGCAGCTTAGGCTGAACTAGGAGACGTGTGAAGCTACTACAGTACCACTTAGTGTCATATGCACAATATCATAAGAAAACGCAATACACAGTTATACTAAAAATAAAGGTACTTTATTTTTATGACAATATGCCAAAGTATCTTAGAGTGTACCCTCAGTGAGAGGATAGGAAATATACACAAGATATATATACACAATAGCAAAAATATGCAGTATAGTCTTAGAAAACAGTGCAAACAATGTATAGTTACAATAGGATGCAATGGGGAAACATAGGGATAGGGGCAACACAAACCATATACTCCAAAAGTGGAATGCGAACCACGAATGGACCCCAAACCTATGTGACCTTGTAGAGGGTCGCTGGGACTATTAGAAAATAGTGAGAGTTAGAAAAATAACCCTCCCCAAGACCCTGAAAAGTGAGTGCAAAGTGCACTAAAGTTCCCCTAAGGACAAAGTAGTCGTGTTAGAGGAATAATGCAGGAAAGACACAAACCAGCAATGCAACAACTGTGGATTTCCAATCTAGGGTACCTGTGGAACAAGGGGACCAAGTCCAAAAGTCACAAGCAAGTCGGAGATGGGCAAATGCCCAGGAAATGCCAGCTGCGGGTGCAAAGAAGCTTCTACTGGACAGAAGAAGCTGAGGTTTCTGCAGGAACGAAAAGGGCTAGAGACTTTCCCTTTGGTGGACGGATCCCTCTTGCAGTGGAGAGTCGTGCAGAAGTGTTTTCCCGCCAAAAGAACGCTAACAAGCCTTGCTAGCTGCAAATCGTGCGGTTAGCGTTTTTGGACACTGCTAAGGCCCAGAAGGGACCAGGAGGTCGCAAATTGGACCAGCACAGAGAAGGGACGTCGAGCAAGACAAGGAGCCCTCTCTGAAGCCGGTAGCACCCAGAGAAGTGCCAGAAACAGGCACTACGAGGATGCGTGAAATGGTGCTCGCCGAAGTTGCACAAAGGAGTTCCACATCGCCGGAGACCAACTTAGAAAGTCGTGCAATGCAGGTTAGAGTGCCGTGGACCCAGGCTTGGCTGTGCACAAAGAATTTCCGCCGGAAGTGCACAGGGGCCGGAGTAGCTGCAAAGTCGCGGTTCCCAGCAATGCAGCCCACCGAGGTGAGGCAAGGACTTACCTCCACCAAACTTGGACTGAAGAGTCACTGGACTGTGGGGGTCACTTGGACAGAGTCGCTGGATTCGAGGGACCTCGCTCGTTGTGGTGAGAGGAGACCCAAGGGACCGGTAATGCAGCTTTTTGGTGCCTGCGGTTGCAGGGGGAAGATTCCGTCGACCCACAGGAGATTTCTTCGGAGCTTCTGGTGCAGAGAGGAGGCAGACTACCCCCACAGCATGCACAAGCAGGAAAACAGTCGAGAAGGCGGCAGGATCAGCGTTACAGAGTTGCAGTAGTCGTCTTTGCTACTATGTTGCAGGTTTGCAGGCTTCTAGCGCGGTCAGCGGTCGATTCCTTATCAGAAGGTGAAGAGAGAGATGCAGAGGAACTCGGATGAGCTCTTGCATTCGTTATCTAAAGTTTCCCCAGAGACAGAGACCCTAAATAGCCAGAAAAGAGGGTTTGGCTACTTAGGAGAGAGGATAGGCTAGCAACACCTGAAGGAGCCTATCACAAGGAGTCTCTGACGTCACCTGGTGGCACTGGCCACTCAGAGCAGTCCAGTGTGCCAGCAGCACCTCTGTTTCCAAGATGGCAGAGGTCTGGAGCACACTGGAGGAGCTCTGGACACCTCCCAGGGGAGGTGCAGGTCAGGGGAGTGGTCACTCCCCTTTCCTTTGTCCAGTTTCGTGCCAGAGCAGGGCTAAGGGGTCCCCTGAACCGGTGTAGACTGGCTTATGCAGAATTGGGCACCTCTGTGCCCAACAAAGCATTTCCAGAGGCTGGGGGAGGCTACTCCTCCCCTGCCTTCACAGCATTTTCCAAAGGGAGAGGGTGTCACACCCTTTCTCAGAGGAAGTTCTTTGTTCTGCCATCCTGGGCCAGGCCTGGCTGGACCCCAGGAGGGCAGCTGCCTGTCTGAGGGGTTGGAAGCAGCAGCAGCTGCAGTGAAACCCCAGGAAGGGCAGTTTGGCAGTACCAGGGTCTGTGCTACAGACCACTGGGATCATGGGATTGTGCCAACTATGCCAGGATGGCATAGAGGGGGCAATTCCATGATCATAGACATTTTACATGGCCATATTCGGAGTTACCATTGTGAAGCTACATATAGGTAGTGACCTATATGTAGTACACGCGTGTAATGGTGTCCCCGCACTCACAAAGTTCAGGGAATTGGCTCTGAACAATGTGGGGACACCTTGGCTAGTGCCAGGGTGCCCTCACACTAAGTAACTTTGCACCTAACCTTTACCAGGTAAAGGTTAGACATATAGGTGACTTATAAGTTACTTAAGTGCAGTGTAAAATGGCTGTGAAATAACGTGGACGTTATTTCACTCAGGCTGCAGTGGCAGGCCTGTGTAAGAATTGTCAGAGCTCCCTATGGGTGGCAAAAGAAATGCTGCAGCCCCTAGGGATCTCCTGGAACCCCAATACCCTGGGTACCTCAGTACCATATACTAGGGAATTATAAGGGTGTTCCAGTAAGCCAATGTAAATTGGTAAAAATGGTCACTAGCCTGTTAGTGACAATTTGGAAAGAAATGAGAGAGCATAACCACTGAGGTTCTGATTAGCAGAGCCTCAGTGAGACAGTTAGTCACTACACAGGTAACACATTCAGGCACACTTATGAGCACTGGGGCCCTGGGTTACCAGGGTCCCAGTGACACATACAACTAAAACAACATATATACAGTGAAAAATGGGGGTAACATGCCAGGCAAGATGGTACTTTCCTACACAACCCCCCCCAACCGAAGGACAATAAGACTAGCCATGACCTGATGAGTCTTCATTGTCTAAGTGGAAATATCTGGAGAGTCCATCTGCATTGGAGTGGCTACTCCCAGGTCTATGTTCCACTGTATAGTCCATTCCCTGTAGGGATATGGACCACCTCAACAATTTAGGATTTTCACCTTTCATTTGTTTTAGCCAAAGTAGAGGTTTGTGGTCTGTCTGAACAATGAAGTGAGTGCCAAACAGGTATGGCCTCAACTTCTTCAGTGCCCAGACCACAGCAAAGGCCTCCCTCTCTATGGCAGACCAACGCTTTTCTCTAGGGGTCAACCTCCTACTAATAAAAGCAACAGGTTGATCCTGGCCCTCAGAATTAAGTTGTGATAGGACTGCCCCTACTCCTAATTCAGATGCATCAGTTTGGACATAGAATTTTTTAGAGTAACAAGGGCTTTTCAGGACAGGTGCAGAACACATGGCCTGCTTCAGCTCCTCAAAAGCTTTCTGACAGTTTGCTGTCCATAATACCTTTTTAGGCATTTTCTTGGATGTGAGGTCATTAAGAGGGGCTGCAATGGAGCCATAGTTCTTAATGAACCTCCTGTAATACCCAGTGAGGCCTAGGAAGGCTCTCACCTGAGTCTGAGTGGTAGGGGGAACCCAATCAATAATAGTTTGGATTTTCCCCTGAAGTGGTGCAATCTGTTCCCCACCAACAAGGTGTCCCAGATAAACCACCTTACCCTGACCTATCTGGCACTTTGAAGCCTTGATAGTGAGGCCTGCCTTTTGCAGGGCCTCCAAAACTTTCCATAGGTGGACCAGGTGATCATCCTAGCTGGAGCTAAAGACAGCTATATCGTCCAAATATGCTGCACTGAAAGCTTCCAGCCCTTGCAGGACTGTGTTCACCAACCTCTGAAAAGTGGCAGGTGCATTTTTGAAACCAAAAGGCATTACAGTAAACTGGTAATGTCCTCCAATGGTAGAAAATGCAGTCTTAGGTTTAGCATCTTCTGATAATTTGATCTGCCAATACCCTGCAGTCAAATCAAAAGTGCTTAGATACTTGGCAGATGCCAGTGTATCTATGAGCTCATCTGCCCTGGGTATAGGGTGAGCATCAGTTTTGGTTACCAAGTTGAGACCTCTATAGTCTACACAAAACCGCATTTCCTTCTTTCCATCTTTGGAATGGGGTTTTGGTACCAGTACCACAGGAGAAGCCCATGGACTGTCAGAGTGCTCAACCACTCCTAGTTCTAACATTTTCTGGACCTCTTGCTTTATGCAGTCCCTGACATGGTCAGGCTGCCTATAGATCTTACTTTTGACAGGTAAACTGTCTCCAGTATCTATAGTGTGCTCACACCAAGAAGTGGTACCTGGCACAGTAGAGAAGAGTTCAGAGAATTGATCTAGGAGATTTATGCAATTGTCTTTCTGCTCAGCAGTAAGACAATCAGCCAAAACTACACCTTCCACAAGAGCATCTTGATCTGTGGAAGAGAAGAGATCAGGTAGAGGATCACTGTCTTCTTCCTGTCCCTCAACAGTTGCCATGAGCAGGGTGAGATCAGCCCTGTCATAGTAGGGTTTCAGGCGGTTTACATGGAGTACCCTAAGGGGACTCCTTGCAGTGCCTAAGTCAACTAAATAGGTGACTTCACCCTTTTTCTCAACAATTGTGTGGGGACCACTCCATTTATCTTGGAGTGCTCTTGGGGCCACAGGCTCCAAGACCCACACTTTCTGCCCTGGTTTGTACTGAACCAAAACAGCCTTTTGATCATGCCATTGCTTCTGGAGCTCTTGGCTGGCCTGAAGGTTTTTACTGGCCTTTTTCATGTACTCAGCCATCCTTGATCTGAGGCCAAGTACATAATCCACAATATCCTGCTTAGGAGCTTTTAAAGGTTGTTCCCAACCCTCCTTTACAAGTGTGAGTGGACCCCTAACAGGGTGTCCAAAAAGAAGTTCAAAGGGGCTGAAGCCCACTCCTTTCTGGGGTACCTCCCTGTAGGCAAAAATGAGGCATGGTAGAAGGATATCCCATCTCCTGCGGAGTTTTTCAGGGAGACCCATGATCATGCCTTTGAGAGTTTTATTAAATCTCTCCACCAGTCCATTTGTTTGTGGATGATAGGGTGTTGTGAACTTGTACGTTACACCACACTCCTTCCACATGGCCTTTAAGTATGCAGACATGAAATTGCTTCCCCTGTCTGATCCCACTTCCTTTGGGAAGCCCACCCTGGAAAATATTCCCAGGAGGGCCTTTGCCACTGCAGGTGCTGTAGTGGTCCTTAAAGGAATAGCTTCAGGATATCTTGTGGCATGGTCCACTACCACCAAGATAAATCTATTGCCTGAAGCAGTAGGAGGGTCAAGGGGGCCAACTATGTCAACCCCTACCCTTTCAAAGGGAACCCCAACCACAGGCAGTGGGATAAGGGGTGCCTTTGGGGTGCCACCTGTCTTGCCACTGGCTTGACAGGTTTCACAGGACTTACAAAATTCCTTTGTGTCCTCAGACATCCTAGGCCAATGAAACAATGGAACCAATCTGTCCCAAGTTTTCATTTGACCCAGGTGTCCAGCTACGGGAATGTCATGTGCCAGTGTTAGGAGGAACTTTCTGTACTCCTGAGGAATCACTAATCTCCTGGCAGCTCCAGGTTTAGGATCCCTATGCTCAGTGTACAAGAGGTTGTCCTCCCAGTAAACTCTGTGAGAGTCACTGACATCCCCATTAGCCTGTTTGACAGCTTGCTGTCTGAGACCCTCTAATGTGGGACAGGTTTGCTGTGCCACACTCAGCTCCTCTCTGGCAGGCCCCCCTTCACCCAAAAGCTCAGCAGTATCTGCTTCCAGCTCCTCTGGTGTAGGTTCTGCACAGGGAGGGAATTCTTCTTCCTCAGAAGTAGAATCCACTGTAGAGGGAGGGATAGTAGGAAGTGGTTTGCTTCTACTAGCCCTAGCTTTAGGGAGCACTTGGTCCATTGTTCCAGGATCCAAGCTTCCCTGTCCTTTTTGCTTTTTTGCCTGAGCCCTTGTCAAAGCAAAAATATGCCCTGGGATGCCCAGCATTGCTGCATGGGCCTCCAACTCCACATCTGACCAAGCTGATGTCTCCAAATCATTCCCTAATAGACAGTCTACAGGTAAATCTGAAGCTACCACAACTTTCTTTGGACCAGTAACCCCCCCCCAGTTGAGATTAACAACAGCTATGGGGTGGCTAAGTGTGTTGTTGTGAGCATCGGTTACTTGGTACTGGTGACCAAGTAGGTGTTGTTCAGGGTGGACCAGTTTTTCTATGACCATAGTCACACTGGCACCAGTGTCCCTGTAGGCCTGAACCTCAACACCATTTATTAGGGGTAGTTGCTTGTACTTATCCATATTAAGGGGACAAGCAACTAAGGTGGCTAAATCAATAGCCCCCTCAGAGACTAACACAGCCTCTGTGGCCTCCCTAACAAGGCCAACCCCAACTAAGTTACCAATAGTGAGCCCAGCTACTCCCTTGGATTGGCTATTAGTAGGTTTGCTCCCACCACCACTGCTATTAGTAGGGACACTAGGTGTAGCAGTAGGGGTTGTAGTGGTAGGAGGCTTGGTGCCTTTCTTTGGACAACTGGGATCTGTTGTCCAATGGCCTTTTATTTTACATAAATAGCACCATGGTTTCTTTTCCTTGTTCTGATTAAAAGAGGATTTGGGCCCACCCCCCCCCACCAGAGTGTTTTTGTGGGCCTGATGAAGACTCATTTTTAGATTTGTCCCCACCCTTGTCAGAAGACTTACCATCCTTCTTTTTGTTGCCATCTTTGTCACCCCCTGTATGAACTTTTCTGTTCACCCTTGTTCTGACCCATTTGTCTGCCTTCTTTCCCAATTCTTGGGGAGAGGTCAGATCAGAGTCCACCAAGTACTGGTGCAACAAATCAGACACACAATTATTAAGAATATGCTCTCTCAGGATCAAGTTATACAGGCTTTCAAAGTCAGTAACCTTACTGCCATGTAACCACCCCTCCAAGGCCTTCACTGAATGGTCAATGAAATCAACCCAGTCTTGTGAAGACTCCTTTTTGGTCTCTCTGAACTTTATCCTGTACTGTTCAGTGGTTAAGCCATAACCATCCAGGAGTGCATTCTTAAGAACTTGGAAATTATTACCATCATTTTCTTTCACAGTAAGGAGCCTATCCCTACCTTTTCCACTAAATGATAGCCATAGGATAGCAGCCCACTGCCTTTGAGGGACATCCTGTACAACACAGGCCCTCTCAAGTGCAGCAAACCACTTGTTAATGTCATCCCCCTCCTTGTAAGGGGGATGTAGGAGGCTGGACTGGCTTGTAGTGAGTACCAAGGGGTACTTGCACCTTGCACCAGGCCCAGTTATCCCTTATTAGTGTATAGGGTGTCTAGCAGCTTAGGCTGATAGATAATGGTAGCTTAGCAAAGCAGCTCAGGCTGAACTAGGAGACGTGTGAAGCTACTACAGTACCACTTAGTGTCATATGCACAATATCATAAGAAAACACAATACACAGTTATACTAAAAATAAAGGTACTTTATTTTTATGACAATATGCCAAAGTATCTTAGAGTGTACCCTCAGTGAGAGGATAGGAAATATACACAAGATATATATACACAATAGCAAAAATATGCAGTATAGTCTTAGAAAACAGTGCAAACAATGTATAATTACAATAGGATGCAATGGGGAAACATAGGGATAGGGGCAACACAAACCATATACTCCAAAAGTGGAATGTGAACCACGAATGGACCCCAAACCTATGTGACCTTGTAGAGGGTCGCTGGGACTATTAGAAAATAGTGAGAGTTAGAAAAATAACCCTCCCCAAGACCCTGAAAAGTGAGTGCAAAGTGCACCAAAGTTCCCCTAAGGACAAAATAGTCGTGTTAGAGGGAGAATGCAAGGAAAACACAAATCAGCAATGCAACAACGATGGATTCCTGTCTGAAGGTACCTGTGGAACAAGGGGACCAAGTCCAAAAGTCACAAGCAGCTCGGAGATGGGCAGATGCCCAAGAAATGCCAGCGGTTGGTGCAAAGAAGCTCTTACTAGGCTGAAGAACTGTGAATACTGCAGGAACGACAAGGGCTAGAGACTTCCCCTTTGGAGGATGGATCCCCCACGCCTTGGAGAGTCGTGCAGAAGTGTTTTCCCGCCGGATGGACGCCAACAAGCCTTGCTACACGCAAATCGTGCGTTTGGCGTTTTTGGACGCTGCTGGGGCCCAGGAGGGACCAGGAGGTCGCAAATTGGACCTGCAGAGAGAGGGGACGTCGAGCAAGACAAGGAGCCCTCACTGAAGCAGGTAGCACCCGGAGAAGTGCCAGAAACAGGCACTACGAGGATGCGTGAAACGGTGCTCGCCGAAGTTGCACAAAGGAGTCCCACGTCGCCGGAGACCAACTTAGAAAGTCGTGCAATGCAGGTTAGAGTGCCGTGGACCCAGGCTTGGCTGTGCACGAAGGATTTCCGCCGGAAGTGCACAGGGGCCGGAGTAGCTTGCAAAGTCGTGGTTCCCAGCAATGCAGCCCAGCGAGGTGAGGCAAGGACTTACCTCCACCAAACTTGGGCTGAAGAGTCACTGGACTGTGGGGGTCACTTGGACGGTGTCGCTGGATTCGAGGGACCTCGCTCGTCGTGCTGAGAGGAGACCCAAGGGACCGGAAATGCAGCTTTTTGGTGCCTGCGGTTGCAGGGGGAAGATTCCGTCGACCCACGGGAGATTTCTTCGGAGCTTCTGGTGCAGAGAGGAGGCAGACTACCCCCACAGCATGCACAAGCAGGAAAACAGTCGAGAAGGCGGCAGGATCAGCGTTACAGAGTTGCAGTAGTCGTCTTTGCTACTATGTTGCAGGTTTGCAGGCTTCCAGCGCGGTCAGCGGTCGATTCCGTATCAGAAGGTGAAGAGGGAGATGCAGAGGAACTCGGCTGAGCTCATGCATTCGTTATCTAAAGTTTCCCCAGAGACAGAGACCCTAAATAGCCAGAAAAGAGGGTTTGGCTACCTAGGAGAGAGGAAAGGCTACTAACACCTGAAGGAGCCTATCAGCAGGAGTCTCTGACGTCACCTGGTGGCACTGGCCACTCAGAGCAGTCCAGTGTGCCAGCAGCACCTCTGTTTCCAAGATGGCAGAGGTCTGGAGCACACTGGAGGAGCTCTGGACACCTCCCAGGGGAGGTGCAGGTCAGGGGAGTGGTCACTCCCCTTTCCTTTGTCCAGTTTCGCGCCAGAGCAGGGGCTAAGGGGTCCCTGAACCGGTGTAGACTGGCTTATGCAGAATTGGGCACATCTGTGCCCAACAAAGCATTTCCAGAGGCTGGGGGAGGCTACTCCTCCCCGGCCTTCACACCATTTTCCAAAGGGAGAGGGTGTCGCACCCTCTCTCAGAGGAAGTTCTTTGTTCTGCCATCCTGGGCCAGGCCTGGCTGGACCCCAGGAGGGCAGCTGCCTGTCTGAGGGGTTGGCAGCAGCAGCAGCTGCAGAGAAACCCCAGGAAGGGCAGTCTGGCAGTACCAGGGTCTGTGCTACAGACCACTGGGATCATGGAATTGTACCAACAATGCCAGGATGGCATAGAGGGGGCAATTCCATGATCATAGACATGTTACATGGCCATATTCGGAGTTACCATGGTGAAGCTACATATAGGTAGTGACCTATATGTAGTGCACGCGTGTAATGGTGTCCCCGCACTCACAAAGTTCAGTGAATTGGCTCTGAACAATGTGGGGGCACCTTGGCTAGTGCCAGGGTGCCCACACACTAAGTAACTTTGCACCTAACCTTTACCAGGTAAAGGTTAGACATATAGGTGACTTATAAGTTACTTAAGTGCAGTGTAAAATGGCTGTGAAATAACGTGGACGTTATTTCACTCAGGCTGCAGTGGCAGGCCTGTGTAAGAATTGTCAGAGCTCCCTATGGGTGGCAAAAGAAATGCTGCAGCCCATAGGGATCTCCTGGAACCCCAATACCCTGGGTACCTCAGTACCATATACTAGGGAATTATAAGGGTGTTCCAGTAAGCCAATGTAAATTGGTAAAATTGGTCACTAGCCTGTTAGTGACAATTTGAAAGTAATGAGAGAGCATAACCACTGAGGTTCTGGTTAGCAGAGCCTCAGTGAGACAGTTAGGCACCACACAGGGAACATATACATGCACGCCTATGAGCACTGGGGCCCTGTGTGACAGGGTCCCAGTGACACATACATATAGGCCACAAACCTATGAGCACTGGGATCCTGACAAGCAGGATCCCAGTGACACATAACAAACATACTGAAAACATAGTGTTTTCACTATGAGCACTGAGGCCTGGCTATCAGGATCCCAGTGAGACAGTGAAAACAGTGACAAACACCCTGACATACACTCACAAACAGGCCAAAAGTGGGGGTAACAAGGCTAGAAAGAGGCTACCTTCTCACACAACCCCCCCCCAAACGAAGGACAATAAGGCTAACCTTGGCCAGTTGAGACTTTATTGTCTAAGTGGTGATAAGTAGAGAGTAGCTCTGCAATAGACTGGTTACTCCCTTTATCATCCACTATATGGTTACTTCCCTGTGGGGATGTAAACCACCCTGTTTGAAGTTTTTTAGCTAACCAACAATGTGAAGATGTATTTTCAGAGTTTCTATCAGTAAGTTTTAGTTTAGAGCAGTGGGAATTATCCACTGAACCTATTTGTAATGATGGAAATGCCAGACAGGGATGCTGTCTCAGTAAAGCCATAGCTGGGCAAAAACTTTGTCCATTTGGCTGGAAGAGGGAACAGGGATGCTGTTTCTCTTGAGTTGGAGCAGGGCAGGGATGCTGTCCTATGAGCTCCACACTAGGGCAGGGATGCTGTCCTAAGTGTTGTGAGGCAGTACAGGGTTTCTGCACTAAAGTTTCTCTGGGAGGGTTGGAGGGATGCTCCATGTTAACTAAAATGGTGCTCTTTTTGTCACCAATGTTAGTTATCCCACAGAGAGGTACTTCTACCTCAGGGAGTCCAGCTATGCCAGCTGATGATTCCCTTGGAACAGGTGCCACCCCAGGAGAGGTTTCTCCCACCACAGGAATAGTATCCTGAATGGTAGGGTGGTTAGGGGATACTGTGATACCCTTTTTACCTGTTGATGGAGAGGGATCCTGAGTTTTCAGGCCTTCTCTCCTTTGCTTTTTCATTTCACTTGAAATGAGAGGGAACAATTCCTCAGGGATGCCCAGCATGGCTGCATGGGCATAAAACTCTACATCAGCCCAACCTGAGGCCTCTAGGTCATTACCTAAGAGACAGTCTACAGGTAAGCTAGGTGATACCACCACCTGCTTTGGGCCAGTAACTCCACCCCAACTAAACTGAATTATAGCTAAGGGAAGAAACTTAGTGGAGTTATGGACATCAATAATCTTATACTGTTGTCCAATGATGTGTTGTTCAGGAGGCACTAGGTTTTCAGTCACCAAAGTGAAACTGGCACCTGTGACCCTGTAGGCCAAGGCCTCAACACCATTTATTGAAACTGTCTGCCTGTACTTATCCATTGTAAGGGGACAAGCAGCCAGTGTGGCAAGGCCAATGCCACTAGGTGTGACAGAAACTGTCTTGGGACTGATTACATCAGTTTCCACTATGGACCCATAAGTGAACCCAACTACACCCTTTGCTTGACTGTTGCCAGCAGTCCCACCACTAGTACCACTACTGCTAGGGGCACTAGAGCTTGATGTATTAGTGGTGGTAGGCTCAGGGGGTTTACCTGGACAGGACTTATCCCCTGGCCTATGGCCTCTGTTTTTACACACAAAGCACCAAGGCTTTTTAATGTGTGCAGGTTGGGAAGAAGAGGAAGAATTTGTTTTATCCCCACCCTCTGAAGAGTGTTTAAGATTTGAAGTGGGATCTTTGGTTTTACCCTTATCCCCATGCTTATCTTGAGATTTTTCACCATCTTTCTTCTTATTGCCATCTTTGTCACCCCCTGTATGAACTTTTCTGTTCACCCTTGTTCTGACCCATTTGTCTGCCTTCTTTCCCAATTCTTGGGGAGAGGTCAGATCAGAGTCTACCAGGTACTGGTGCAACAAATCAGACACACAATTATTAAGTATATGCTCTCTCAGGATTGTGTTATACAGGCTTTCATAATCAGTAACTTTACTGCCATGTAACCACCCCTCCAAGGCCTTCACTGAATGGTCAATGAAATCAACCCAGTCTTGTGAAGACTCCTTTTTGGTCTCTCTGAACTTTATCCTGTACTGTTCAGTGGTTAAGCCATAACCATCCAGGAGTGCATTCTTAAGAACTGTAAAATTATTGGCATCATTTTCTTTCACTGTAAGGAGCCTATCCCTACCTTTTCCACTAAATGATAGCCATAGGATAGCAGCCCACTGCTTTTGAGGGACATCCTGTACAGCACAGGCCCTCTCAAGTGCAGCAAACCACTTGTTAATGTCATCCCCCTCCTTATAAGGGGGAACTATCTTATGCAGATTCCTGGAATCATGCTCTTTTGCAGGATGACTATGGGGAATACTGCTGCTGCCACCATGGGTATCTAAACCCATTTTCAGTCTTTCCCTCTCTATTTCTAAAGACTGTCTATCCAAATCCAGCTGTTGCTTCTTGAGCTTCAGTCTGGTTTGCTCCACTCTCAATCTATTGAGCTCCCTTTCCAACAATCTGTCATCAGGGTGGGTGGGAGGGACATTTCTAGATACAGAGGTATGATGGGAATGAACAGAAGGAGACCTGTCCCTTACAGAGGGCACCCTAACAGCTTGGCTACCAGTATAATGTGAGAGCACATCATCAGTATGATGTGATTCAACCTCTGTACCAACTATGCTAGACTGTCTAGTAATGGGCAGGCTGAGAAGTTTCTTTCCTGAACCTTTTCCTGGGGGAGTCCCTGGATCAGATTGAGAACCATTAGCTACTTTTTCTACAGATTGGGCACTTATGGCCTTATCCTGTACTCTAAGCATATTAATTAACAGTTCTAAGGAAGGATTCTTCCCTACACTCAAACCTCTCTCTATGCAGAGACTCCTTGCTCCTTTCCAGCTAAGGTGATCATATGCAAGTTTGGACAGTTCAACTTTTTGGCCTGTGCCAGACATTTTTTAGAGAGAGTTAAAGTGATAGACAAAGAGAAAAAAGTTTTCAGAACTTTTTGGAAAGACAGAAAAAAACTTTTTAAACTTTTAAGAACTTTTTGAAAGTTTAGAAGTACTTTTCAGCACTTAGAAAAGAGTGAAAAGAGGAAATGCAAAACTTTTTGGCTATGTGTATATACACTGACCTTGTTTTGTATATTTTTCTCTTATGAAAAGTACAATGACAAGAGTGGTAAGTAGTCTCAAGCACTTATCCCACCACTGCACAACCAATGTAGGAGGCTGGACTGGCTTGTAGTGAGTACCAAGGGGTACTTGCACCTTGCACCAGGCCCAGTTATCCCTTATTAGTGTATAGGGTGTCTAGCAGCTTAGGCTGATAGATAATGGTAGCTTAGCAAAGCAGCTCAGGCTGAACTAGGAGACGTGTGAAGCTACTACAGTACCACTTAGTGTCATATGCACAATATCATAAGAAAACACAATACACAGTTATACTAAAAATAAAGGTACTTTATTTTTATGACAATATGCCAAAGTATCTTAGAGTGTACCCTCAGTGAGAGGATAGGAAATATACACAAGATATATATACACAATAGCAAAAATATGCAGTATAGTCTTAGAAAACAGTGCAAACAATGTATAATTACAATAGGATGCAATGGGGAAACATAGGGATAGGGGCAACACAAACCATATACTCCAAAAGTGGAATGTGAACCACGAATGGACCCCAAACCTATGTGACCTTGTAGAGGGTCGCTGGGACTATTAGAAAATAGTGAGAGTTAGAAAAATAACCCTCCCCAAGACCCTGAAAAGTGAGTGCAAAGTGCACCAAAGTTCCCCTAAGGACAAAATAGTCGTGTTAGAGGGAGAATGCAAGGAAAACACAAATCAGCAATGCAACAACGATGGATTCCTGTCTGAAGGTACCTGTGGAACAAGGGGACCAAGTCCAAAAGTCACAAGCAGCTCGGAGATGGGCAGATGCCCAAGAAATGCCAGCGGTTGGTGCAAAGAAGCTCTTACTAGGCTGAAGAACTGTGAATACTGCAGGAACGACAAGGGCTAGAGACTTCCCCTTTGGAGGATGGATCCCCCACGCCTTGGAGAGTCGTGCAGAAGTGTTTTCCCGCCGGATTGACGCCAACAAGCCTTGCTACACGCAAATCGTGCGTTTGGCGTTTTTGGACGCTGCTGGGGCCCAGGAGGGACCAGGAGGTCGCAAATTGGACCTGCAGAGAGAGGGGACGTCGAGCAAGACAAGGAGCCCTCACTGAAGCAGGTAGCACCCGGAGAAGTGCCAGAAACAGGCACTACGAGGATGCGTGAAACGGTGCTCGCCGAAGTTGCACAAAGGAGTCCCACGTCGCCGGAGACCAACTTAGAAAGTCGTGCAATGCAGGTTAGAGTGCCGTGGACCCAGGCTTGGCTGTGCACGAAGGATTTCCGCCGGAAGTGCACAGGGGCCGGAGTAGCTTGCAAAGTCGCGGTTCCCAGCAATGCAGCCCAGCGAGGTGAGGCAAGGACTTACCTCCACCAAACTTGGGCTGAAGAGTCACTGGACTGTGGGGGTCACTTGGACGGTGTCGCTGGATTCGAGGGACCTCGCTCGTCGTGCTGAGAGGAGACCCAAGGGACCGGAAATGCAGCTTTTTGGTGCCTGCGGTTGCAGGGGGAAGATTCCGTCGACCCACGGGAGATTTCTTCGGAGCTTCTGGTGCAGAGAGGAGGCAGACTACCCCCACAGCATGCACAAGCAGGAAAACAGTCGAGAAGGCGGCAGGATCAGCGTTACAGAGTTGCAGTAGTCGTCTTTGCTACTATGTTGCAGGTTTGCAGGCTTCCAGCGCGGTCAGCGTTCGATTCCGTATCAGAAGGTGAAGAGGGAGATGCAGAGGAACTCGGCTGAGCTCATGCATTCGTTATCTAAAGTTTCCCCAGAGACAGAGACCCTAAATAGCCAGAAAAGAGGGTTTGGCTACCTAGGAGAGAGGAAAGGCTACTAACACCTGAAGGAGCCTATCAGCAGGAGTCTCTGACGTCACCTGGTGGCACTGGCCACTCAGAGCAGTCCAGTGTGCCAGCAGCACCTCTGTTTCCAAGATGGCAGAGGTCTGGAGCACACTGGAGGAGCTCTGGACACCTCCCAGGGGAGGTGCAGGTCAGGGGAGTGGTCACTCCCCTTTCCTTTGTCCAGTTTCGCGCCAGAGCAGGGGCTAAGGGGTCCCTGAACCGGTGTAGACTGGCTTATGCAGAATTGGGCACATCTGTGCCCAACAAAGCATTTCCAGAGGCTGGGGGAGGCTACTCCTCCCCGGCCTTCACACCATTTTCCAAAGGGAGAGGGTGTCGCACCCTCTCTCAGAGGAAGTTCTTTGTTCTGCCATCCTGGGCCAGGCCTGGCTGGACCCCAGGAGGGCAGCTGCCTGTCTGAGGGGTTGGCAGCAGCAGCAGCTGCAGAGAAACCCCAGGAAGGGCAGTCTGGCAGTACCAGGGTCTGTGCTACAGACCACTGGGATCATGGAATTGTACCAACAATGCCAGGATGGCATAGAGGGGGCAATTCCATGATCATAGACATGTTACATGGCCATATTCGGAGTTACCATGGTGAAGCTACATATAGGTAGTGACCTATATGTAGTGCACGCGTGTAATGGTGTCCCCGCACTCACAAAGTTCAGTGAATTGGCTCTGAACAATGTGGGGGCACCTTGGCTAGTGCCAGGGTGCCCACACACTAAGTAACTTTGCACCTAACCTTTACCAGGTAAAGGTTAGACATATAGGTGACTTATAAGTTACTTAAGTGCAGTGTAAAATGGCTGTGAAATAACGTGGACGTTATTTCACTCAGGCTGCAGTGGCAGGCCTGTGTAAGAATTGTCAGAGCTCCCTATGGGTGGCAAAAGAAATGCTGCAGCCCATAGGGATCTCCTGGAACCCCAATACCCTGGGTACCTCAGTACCATATACTAGGGAATTATAAGGGTGTTCCAGTAAGCCAATGTAAATTGGTAAAATTGGTCACTAGCCTGTTAGTGACAATTTGAAAGTAATGAGAGAGCATAACCACTGAGGTTCTGGTTAGCAGAGCCTCAGTGAGACAGTTAGGCACCACACAGGGAACATATACATGCACGCCTATGAGCACTGGGGCCCTGTGTGACAGGGTCCCAGTGACACATACATATAGGCCACAAACCTATGAGCACTGGGATCCTGACAAGCAGGATCCCAGTGACACATAACAAACATACTGAAAACATAGTGTTTTCACTATGAGCACTGAGGCCTGGCTATCAGGATCCCAGTGAGACAGTGAAAACAGTGACAAACACCCTGACATACACTCACAAACAGGCCAAAAGTGGGGGTAACAAGGCTAGAAAGAGGCTACCTTCTCACAGGGGAACTATCTTGTGCAGATTCCTGGAATCATGCTCTTTTGCAGGATGACTATGGGGAATACTGCTGCTGCCACCATGGGTTTCTAAACCCAGTTTCTGTCTCTCCTTCTCTACTTCTAAAGTCTGTCTATCCAAATCCAGCTGTTGCTTCTTGAGTTTCAGTCTGGTTTGTTCCACTCTCAATCTATTGAGCTCCCTTTCTAACAATCTGTCATCATGGTGGGTGGGAGGGACATGCCTTGAAACAGAAGTATGGTGAGAATGGACAGAAGGAGACCTGTCCCTTACAGAAGCCACCCTAACAGCTTGGCTAACAGAAACATCACTACCAGTATGGTGAGAATAAATGCTTTTGCTATGATGTGAGACAACACTATTTATATGGTGTGGCTCATCATCATTACCAACTATGCTAGACTGTCTAGTAATGGGCAGGCTAGGAACTTTCTTTCCTGAATCTTTTCCTGGGGGAGTCCCTGGATCAGATTGAGAACCATTAGCTACTTTTTCTACAGATGGGGCACTTATGGCCTTATCCTGTACTCTAAGCATGTTAATTAACAGTTCTAAGGAAGGATTCTTCCCTACACTCAAACCTCTCTCTATGCAGAGATCCCTTGCTCCTTTCCAGCTAAGGTGATCATATGCAAGTTTGGACAGATCAACATTTTGGCCTGTGCCAGACATTTTTTAGAGAGAGTTAAAGTGATAGTAAAAGATAAAAAGTTTGTCAGAGCTTTTAGAAAGACACAGAAAACAACTTTTTAAACTTTTTAGAACTTTTTAGAAAGTTAGAAGTACTTTTCAGCACTTAGAAAAGAGTGAAAAGAGGAAATGCAAAACTTTTTGGCTATGTGTATATACACTGACCTTGTTTTGTATATTTTTCTCTTATGAAAAGTACAATGACAAGAGTGGTAAGTAGTCTCAAGCACTTATCCCACCACTGCACAACCAATGTAGGAGGCTGGACTGGCTTGTAGTGAGTACCAAGGGGTACTTGCACCTTGCACCAGGCCCAGTTATCCCTTATTAGTGTATAGGGTGTCTAGCAGCTTAGGCTGATAGATAATGGTAGCTTAGCAGAGCAGCTTAGGCTGAACTAGGAGACGTGTGAAGCTACTACAGTACCACTTAGTGTCATATGCACAATATCATAAGAAAACGCAATACACAGTTATACTAAAAATAAAGGTACTTTATTTTTATGACAATATGCCAAAGTATCTTAGAGTGTACCCTCAGTGAGAGGATAGGAAATATACACAAGATATATATACACAATAGCAAAAATATGCAGTATAGTCTTAGAAAACAGTGCAAACAATGTATAGTTACAATAGGATGCAATGGGGAAACATAGGGATAGGGGCAACACAAACCATATACTCCAAAAGTGGAATGCGAACCACGAATGGACCCCAAACCTATGTGACCTTGTAGAGGGTCGCTGGGACTATTAGGAAATAGTGAGAGTTAGAAAAATAACCCTCCCCAAGACCCTGAAAAGTGAGTGCAAAGTGCACTAAAGTTCCCCTAAGGACAAAGTAGTCGTGTTAGAGGAATAATGCAGGAAAGACACAAACCAGCAATGCAACAACTGTGGATTTCCAATCTAGGGTACCTGTGGAACAAGGGGACCAAGTCCAAAAGTCACAAGCAAGTCGGAGATGGGCAAATGCCCAGGAAATGCCAGCTGCGGGTGCAAAGAAGCTTCTACTGGACAGAAGAAGCTGAGGTTTCTGCAGGAACGGAAAGGGCTAGAGACTTTCCCTTTGGTGGACGGATCCCTCTTGCCGTGGAGAGTCGTGCAAAAGTGTTTTCCTGCCGAAAGAACGCAAACAAGCCTTGCTAGCTGCAAATCGTGCGGTTAGCGTTTTTGGACGCTGCTGAGGCCCAGGAGGAACCAGGAGGTCGCAAATTGGACCAGCAGAGAGAGGGGACGTCGAGCAAGACAAGGAGCCCTCTCTGAAGCCGGTAGCACCCAGAGAAGTGCCAGAAACAGGCACTACGAGGATGCGTGAAATGGTGCTCGCCGAAGTTGCACAAAGGAGTCCCACGTCGCCGGAGACCAACTTAGAAAGTCGTGCAATGCAGGTTAGAGTGCCGTGGACCCAGGCTTGGCTGTGCACAAAGGATTTCCGCCGGAAGTGCACAGGGGCCGGAGTAGCTGCAAAGTCGCGGTTCCCAGCAATGCAGCCCAGCGAGGTGAGGCAAGGACTTACCTCCACCAAACTTGGACTGAAGAGTCACTGGACTGTGAGGGTCACTTGCACAGAGTCGCTGGATTCGAGGGACCTCGCTCGTCGTGCTGAGAGGAGACCCAAGGGACCAGTAAGCAGCTTTTTGGTGCCTGCGGTTGCAGGGGGAAGATTCCGTCGACCCACGGGAGATTTCTTCGGAGCTTCTGGTGCAGAGAGGAGGCAGACTACCCCCACAGCATGCACAAGCAGGAAAACAGTCGAGAAGGCGGCCGGATCAGCGTTACAGAGTTGCAGTAGTCGTCTTTGCTACTATGTTGCAGGTTTGCAGGCTTCCAGCGCGGTCAGCAGTCGATTCCTTATCAGAAGGTGAAGAGAGAGATGCAGAGGAACTCGGATGAGCTCTTGCATTCGTTATCTAAAGTTTCCCCAGAGACAGAGACCCTAAATAGCCAGAAAAGAGGGTTTGGCTACTTAGGAGAGAGGATAGGCTAGCAACACCTGAAGGAGCCTATCACAAGGAGTCTCTGACGTCACCTGGTGGCACTGGCCACTCAGAGCAGTCCAGTGTGCCAGCAGCACCTGTGTTTCCAAGATGGCAGAGGTCTGGAGCACACTGGAGGAGCTCTGGACACCTCCCAGGGGAGGTGCAGGTCAGGGGAGTGGTCACTCCCCTTTCCTTTGTCCAGTTTCGCGCCAGAGCAGGGCTAAGGGGTCCCCTGAACCGGTGTAGACTGGCTTATGCAGAATTGGGCACCTCTGTGCCCAACAAAGCATTTCCAGAGGCTGGGGGAGGCTACTCCTCCCCTGCCTTCACACCATTTTCCAAAGGGAGAGGGTGTCACAACCTTTCTCAGAGGAAGTTCTTTGTTCTGCCATCCTGGGCCAGGCCTGGCAGGACCCCAGGAGGGCAGCTGCCTGTCTGAGGGGTTGGCAGCAGCAGCAGCTGCAGTGAAACCCCAGGAAGGGCAGTTTGGCAGTACCAGGGTCTGTGCTACAGACCACTGGGATCATGGAATTGTGCCAACTATGCCAGGCTGGCATAGAGGGGGCAATTCCATGATCATAGACATGTTACATGGCCATATTCGGAGTTACCATTGTGAAGCTACATATAGGTAGTGACCTATATGTAGTGCACGCGTGTAATGGTGTCCCCGCACTCACAAAGTTCAGGGAATTGGCTCTGAACAATGTGGGGGCACCTTGGCTAGTGCCAGGGTGTCCTCACACTAAGTAACTTTGCACCTAACCTTTACCAGGTAAAGGTTAGACATATAGGTGACTTATAAGTTACTTAAGTGCAGTGTAAAATGGCTGTGAAATAACGTGGACGTTATTTCACACAGGCTGCAGTGGCAGGCCTGTGTAAGAATTGTCAGAGCTCCCTATGGGTGGCAAAAGAAATGCTGCAGCCCCTAGGGATCTCCTGGAACCCCAATACCCTGGGTACCTCAGTACCATATACTAGGGAATTATAAGGGTGTTCCAGTAAGCCAATGTAAATTGGTAAAAATGGTCACTAGCCTGTTAGTGACAATTTGGAAAGAAATGAGAGAGAATAACCACTGAGGTTCTGATTAGCAGAGCCTCAGTGAGACAGTTAGTCACTACACAGGTAACACATTCAGGCACACTTATGAGCACTGGGGCCCTGGGTTACCAGGGTCCCAGTGACACATACAACTAAAACAACATATATACAGTGAAAAATGGGGGTAACATGCCAGGCAAGATGGTACTTTCCTACAGATACTACCTCTTTTGAAAAGCCGACTCTTGAGAAGATACCCACAGGAGGGCTTTGGCCACTACAGGTGCTGTAGTGGTCCTTAGAGGGATGACTGGATACCTGGTGGCACGGTCCACCACCACCAGTATAAATCTATTGGCAGAAGCTGTGGGACGTTCTAGGGGGGCAACAATGTCAACCCCTACCCTTTCAAAGTGTACCCCATCCACTAGAAGTGGGATTAAGGTGGCCTTTGGAGTGCCACCTGTCTTACCATTGGCTTGACAGGGAACACAGGAGCGACAAAACTCCTTGGTGTCTTCAGACATATGGGGCCGGTGAAAGTGAGTGACTAGTCTGTCTCAAGTCTTACTTTGCCCCAAGTGACCAGCTAGGGGAATGTAATGTGCTAGGGTCAATAAAAACTCTCTGTATTGCAGTGGTACTATCAATCTCCTGGTGACATCAGGTTTCAGTTTCCTTGGTTCTGAATACAGGAGGTTAACTTCCCAGTACACCATGTGGTGCCACAGAGATTCCCTGTCTCCTGTTGGAGAGCTTGCTGTCTCAAAACCTCTAGTGTGGGAAAAGTCTGCTGAGCCACACTTAACACTTCCCTGGCAGGCCCCCCTGAACCTAAGAGCTCAGCTGTGTCAGCTTTGAGTTCCTCAGGTGTAGGTTCTATACAAGGAATGGATTCCTCCTCCTCAAAGAGGGAATCCTCAGTGGAGGGTGGGGTAGGGTACACCATCTTACCCTTCCCACCCTTGCTTTTAGGAAGCTCTTGGTCCATATTTTCAGGGTCCAAGTTTCCCTGTTCTCTTTGCTTTTTGGCTTGAGCCCTTGTCAAAGCATATGTATGCCCTGGAATCCCAAGCATTGCTGCATGGGCTTACAACTCTACCTCAGCCCAAGCTGAAGTCTCCAAGTCATTCCCTAGTAGACACTCTACAGGTAGGTCTGTGGACACCACAACTTTTTTAGGACTAGTAGCCCCCTCCCCAGCTGAGATCAACAACTGCCATGGGGTGGCTCACAGTATTGTTGTGGGCGTCAGTCACTTGGTGTGCGTAACCAAGTATGTGTTGCTCAGGGAACACCAGTTTTTCAGTCATCATGGTGACACTAGCACATGTGTCCCTGTAGGCCTCAGCCTGAACACCATTTATCAAGGAATGCTGCTTGTACTTATCCATATTAAGGGGACAATCAGCAAAGGTGGCAAAGTCAATGCCCCCATCAGAGACTAATATAGCCTCAGTGATTTCCACTAACTAAACCAGCCACCACTGCACTACCCAGAGTTAGCCCTGCTACCCCCTTGGATTGGTTATTGTTATTATTATTCCCACCACTACTGCAATTGCTAGAGGCACTAGATGTAGGAGTGGTTGTAGTGGTGGGTGGCTTTATGTTTTTCTTAGGGCAGGAGCTGTCTCCTGGCCTAAGGCTTTTTTTTTACAAATGTAACACCAAGGCTTTTTCATCTGATTTTAAGAGGAAGAAGTTTTAGACCCACCCCCAGAAGAGTTTTGTGGGCCTGATGAAGACTCCTTTTTATCTTTGTCCCCACCTTTGTCATGAGACGTACCACCTTCCTTTTTCTTGTCTTTGTCATCCCCTGAATAAGCTTTTCTGCTCGCCCTTGTTCTGACCCATTTGTCTGCCTTCTTTCCTAATTCTTGGGGAGAGATCAGATCTGAGTCTACCAAGTAATGGCGCAACAAATGAGATACACAATTATTAAGTATATGCTCTCTCAGAATTAAGTTGTAAAGCCCCTTCTAATCAGACAATTTGCTGCCATGTAAACAGCTTTCCAAAGGTTTAACAGAACAGTCCACAAAGTCTATTGAATCTTGTGATCACTGTTTCCTGATCTCCTTGAAGTTTATTCTGTATTGCTCAGTGGTGAGACCAAACCCATCTAAGAGTGCTGACTTAAGAATATTATAGTTGTCTGCATCATCTTCTCTGACAGTGAGAAGTCTATCCCACCCCCTGTCAGAGAAGGACAACCAGAGGATACTAACCCACTGCCTTTGAGGGACCCTGTAAACTTTACATGTCCTCTCAAGTGCAGCAAACAACTTATAAATATAATCCCCAACCTTGTAGGAGGGAACATTTTTGTACAGGTTTCTAGAGTCAAAAGAGTCCTCCCCGACCCTGTGCTCTCAATACACTGAGCTGCTACCACCATGGGGTGTTAGCCTCAACCCCTGCCCTTCCCTATCAACTGTTAAAGCCTCTCTATCTAGGGCTAGCTGTTGCTGCTGCAGCCTCAACCTGGCCTCTTGAAACCTTAGTTTCCTGAGTTCCGTCTATGGAGTCTCCCTTTGGGTTGGAACGGTTGGTCTTCTCAGACACTGAGGTGTCAGGGGAATGGGAAGAGGAGGATCTGTCACTAGGCTTACTGACCCTTTCCACTAGCCCTCTGGTGTAAAGGGAGCCCTATTAGTATGAATTCCCCTCTCACTTCTTGCAGTGCTTCCAGCTATTTTACTGGGTCTGCTAGGAACTTTGTGACCCTGTGAGCAATCCTGTTGATCCTCCCCAGACCTAGAATATATTTTTCTACCTCTGAGGAGTTAGAATCTACTTTCTCCTCCTCCTCCTCCTGAGCACCAGCTTGTTCCTGGTCATCCTGAAGGAGGAGGCCCAAGAGCAGGTGTAGGAAGGTAGCCTCTTTTTAGCCTTGTTACCCCCACTCTTGGCCTGTTTGTGAGTATTTGTCAGGGTGTTTTTACTGTCTCACTAGGATCCTGCTAGCCAGGGCCCCAGTGCTCATAGTGGAAACCCTATTTTGTCAGTGTGTTTCATATGTGTCACTGGGATCCTGCTAGCCAGGACCCCAGTGCTCATATGTTTGTGGCCTATATGTGCTCCCTGTGTGGTGCCTAACTGTGTCACTGAGGCTCTGCTAACCAGAACCTCAGTGTTTATGCTCTCTCTGCTTTTAAAATTGTCACTGCAGGCTAGTGACCATTTTCACCAATTCTGATTGGCACACTGGAACACCCTTTTAATTCCCTAGTGTATGGTACCTAGGTACCCAAGGTATTAGGGTTCCAGGAGATCCCTATGGGCTGCAGCATTTCTTTTGCCACCCATAGGGAGCTCAGACAATTCTTACACAGAACTGCCACTGCAGCCTGAGTGAAATAACATTTACGGTATTTCACAGCCATTTTACACTGCACTTAAGTAACTTATAAGTCACCTATATGTTTAACCTTCAGTTGGTGAAGGTTAGGTGCAAAGTTACTTAGTGTGCGGGCACCCTGGCACTAGCCAAAGTGCCCCCACATTGTTCAGGCCAATTCCCCGGATCTTGTGAGTGCGGGGACACCATTACACGCGTGAACTACATATGGGTCAATACCTATGTGTAGCTTCACAATGGTAACTCCGAACATGGCCATGTAACATGTCTAGGATCATGGAATTGTCACCCCAATACCATTCTGGTATTGGGGGGACAATTCAATGCATCGCCGGGGCTCCAGCATGGACCCCGGGTACTTTCAAACTAGCTCTCTGGGGTTTCTCTGCAGCTACTGCTGCTGCCAACCCTCAGACAGGTTTCTGCCCTCCTGGGGTCTGGGCAGTCCAGTCCCAGGAAGGCAGAACAAAGGATTTCCTCTGAGAGAGGGTGTTACACCTTCTCCCTTTGGAAATAGGTGTTAAGGGCTGGGGAGGAGTAGCCTCCCCCAGCCTCTGGACATGCTTTGAAGGGCACAGATGGTGCCCTCCTTCCATAAACCAGTCTACACTGGTTCAGGGAGCCCCCAGCCCCTGCTCTGGTGCGAAATTGGACAAAGGAAAGGGGAGTGACCACTCCCCTGTCCATCACCACCCCAGGGGTGGTGCCCAGAGCTCCTCCAGTGTGTCCCAGACCTCTGCCATCTTGAATGCAGAGGTGTGAGGGCACAATGGAGTCCTCTGAGAGGCCAGTGCCAGCAGGAGATGTCAGAGACCCCTCCTGAAAGGCTCCTACCTGGTTAGGTGGCCAGTCCTCCTCTGAGGGTTATTTAGGGTCTCTCCTGTGGGTTTCTCATCAGATAACGAATGCAAGCGCTCACCAGAGTTCCTCTGCACTTCCCTCTTCGAGTTCTGCCAAGGATCGACCACTGACTGCTCCAGGACCACTGCAAAACTGCACCAAAGTAGCAAGAAGACTACCAGAAACATTGTAGCGCCTAATGCTGCCAGCTTTCTCGACTGTTTCCTGGTGGTGCATGCTCTGAGAGCTGTATGCCTTCACCCTGCACTGCAAGCCAAGAAGAAATGTCCTGTGGGTTGACGGAATCTTGCCCCTGCCAATGCAGGCACCATATTTCTGCATCACCGGTCCTCTGGGTCCCCTCTCATCTTGACGAGCGTGGTTCCTGGAACACAGGAGCTGGGTCCAAGTATACCCGACAGTCCAGTGGCCCTTCTGTCCAAATTTGGTGGAGGTAAGTCCTTGCCTCCCCACGCCAGACAGTAATCCTGTGTACTGCGTGAACTGCAGCTGCTAGGGCTTCTGTACACTTTTGCAAGACTTCCTTCATGCACAGCACAGCCCAGGTCCCCAGCACTCTGTCCTGCATTGCCCAACTCGCTGAGTTGGACTCCGACTTCGTGGGACCCTCTTTTGTTGTGCTGAGACGACCGCCATGCTCAGATCCTCTGAATACCTGTTCAGGTACTTCTGCGGGTGCTGCCTGCCTCTGTGTGGGCTCTCTCTGTTGCTGAGTGCCCCCTCTGTCTCCTCCTCCAAGGGGCGACCTCCTGGTCCTTCCTGGGCCCTGGCAGCACCCAAAATCCTCAACCGCGACTCTTGCAGCTAGCAGGGCTTGTTTATGGTCTTTCTGCATGGAAACAACTTTGCATCCTCCAGCACGCCGTGGAACATCTTCTGACCAAAGGAGAAGTTCCTGGCACCTTCTGTGGTTGCAGAATCTTTGGCTTCTTCCACCCAGAGGCAGCCCTTTTGCACATTCATCCGTGGTTTAGCGGGCTCCTGCCCCCCCTGGACACTTGCGTGACTCTTGGACTTGGTCCTCTTCCTTTGCAGGTCCTCAGGTCTAGGAATCCCTCTTCAATGCTTTGCAGTCCGTTGTGGTCTTTGCAAAATCCTCTATCCCAACTTTTGTGTTTCTGGGGAAATAGTAGTACTTTACTCCTACATTTCAGGGTTTTGGGGTGGGGTATCTTGGACACCCTTAGTGTTTTCTTACACTCCCAGCGACCCTCTACACACTACACTAGGCCTGGGGTCCATTCATGGTTCGCATTCCACTTTTGGAGTATGTGGTTTGTGTTGCCCCGAGGCCTATTTTCTCCTATTGCATTCTATTGTGTTCTACAGTGTTTGCACTACTTTTCTAAGTGTTTTACTTACCTGATTGTGGTTTGTGTGTATATTTTTGTGTATTTTACTTACCTCCTAATGGAGCATGTCCTCTGAGATACTTTTGGCATATTGTCACTAAAATAAAGTACCTTTATTTTTAGGAACTCTAAGTATTGTGTTTTCTTATGATATAGTGCTATATGATATAAGTGGTATAGTAGGAGCTTTGCATGTCTCCTAGTTCAGCCTAAGCTGCTCTTCTATAGCTACCTCTATCAGCCTAAGCTGCTAGAACACTACTAATCTACTAATAAGGGATAACTGGACCTGCACAAAGTGTAAGTACCATCAGGTACCCACTATAAGCCAGGCCAGCCTCCTACATTGGTGGTGAAGCGGTGGGATAAGTACTTGTAACTAGTTTACCACTTTGTCATTGGTGCTTTCCATAAGAAAAACATATACCAAATACTTCAGAATATACACAGTAACCTAAACAGTTTAACAACAACAACAGCTTTATTCGGTCAATTGACCATGAAAGCAACAAAATACAATGAGTGATCATGTTTAAATACAGTCATCAATAATCTAATATAAAATATTTGATACATAGAAGTAAAACCAGATTAACACATAAAAGTCTTGTCCAGGTCAATTGCATGAATCCTTGTTTTTTAAAAGACAGCGATGAATATGACATGCTGCCACTAAAAACTTACTAACTGCAAGAATTAAGTCATTGGAACTATGGCTTTTTAGGACCCTTATGGCAGAAGTGCAGTTTTTTAGTCCCATGACCTGCAGATTTTGCGGATCCATTTTGACCATGGGATCGAAAAAGCAGGGCAAAAGAACATAAAATGTTCGACAGTTTTTGAAGTAGCACCACAAGCAGGACATATGTCGGGATGGGTGGTCTGCCCCCAACTGTTAGTCAATGACATCAAAGGTAAAGATCCAAACCGAAATCTTGGATATAAGCTTTTACCCTGCAAGTCAGGTATGATATCCAAATATGGTTCAAACTGTGGGAACCATTTAAAATCAATAAAAGAATTTGTTAAACAACCATGTGATTTACAGATTATATAATTATCCTTTACATGGGACCAATAAACTGACTTTAAAACATTTTTGTGGCGTCTCTCTAAATTGCGGGGATTTTCCCAATGATCACCCAGACCCAACAAACGAAACCAGTGGGACACATGTCTAATCCAAGGGAGTGTGACAGCGTTTTGACATTTTAATAAATCAAGTAATGAAGCCCTATTATATATCTAATTCAGGAGTGGTTCATATCCTAATCCCACATAAAAAAGGTCTTAAAATGACTAGGTCAGCTACTCGATTTAAACCCAAGTCAAAAAATAAGGGAGACAAGGGTGTGCTGCGGGGGCACGCAATCAGGGCCCTTGAAAAATTATTTTCACCCACTGATATCTTGTTACAATTGGAAAATCCCCATACTTCCACTCCATACATAGCTTCTCCTTACGCCTTGGTTGTATATATTTTAAATGCTGGGGATACAACTTTTGTTAAGGAGCTTTGGTAAAAACACAGTATGAATGCAGCTCTATGTTGTAACAACCCTGCACTCTTCATGGTCTGATCTTCCCATGATAATTTACTGGTTAGCCTAACACCCAAATAATCTATGGAGCTAACTTTCTTCAAGGGGACTCCATCGATGTTGATGGTGCATCTTTTGCTAGGACCTGTACAGAGCACCATCAATTTAGTTTTATTGATGTTAACCTCCAACCCATGTACTCTGCAAAATAAATTAAATCTATCAATGAGGGTTTGCAACCCCATTCGTGTCTTTGAAATGCAGAGTGAGTGGTCTGCAAAAAGAAGAATGGGAATATTTATTGTTTATTCAGGGAGGGGGCATCATTCTGGCAAGTAATCATGGCCTTCACAACCTCATTAATGAATAGGGTGAATAGAAAGGGGGCTAACACACAACCTTGGCGAACTCCCCTTTTGATTGGAATCTTTTCAGTTAGCTCGGCTCGATTGCCCCATCTCACTTGCGCATAGGTGTTTTCGTGTAATCGTTTTAACAGAAGTAGTATGTCCCCTGGAACTCCCAGTCTGCCCAGCACTTCCCACAATTTAGCTCTTGGGACCAGATCAAAAGCAGATCGCAGATCTATAAAAATAACATATAGGCGCTGCTTGGAAATAGCTACATATTTCCAGTACAGTATAGTCAACCTAAAAACCTGGTCCATCGTGCTAGTTTTCACGCGGAATACTGCCTATAGTGGAGAGAGAATCTGATGGTCCTCGACCCAGCTGGTTAGCCTCTGTAAAATTTGTTTAGCGAAAATCTTTTGTAAATTGTCTGTAAGGCTGGTTGGCCTATAATTAGCTGGAAGATTTGCATTGCCTTTTTTATGAATTGGTATAATTTTGGCCCCCTTCCATGTGTCTGGGATTTGTCCCCCTGAAGCAACTCTATTCGAAATAGCATTGATATACCAGGACCAAATATTTTGTTCGGATCTGTAAAGATCTCCAGGAAGCTTATCTGGCCCAGGTGATTTGCCAGGTTTTAAGCTATTTATGGCCTCAAGAGTTTCTTCTATAGAGAAAATGGTGCAACCCTCAGAGGCATGAAGGCCCCCCTCTGAAGGGACCAAACTAGGACTTGAATCTGGCAGCATTGAGAGAGAATAAACTACATTGTTAACCGTCAGGTCCGCTGGTAAGGCGTAAAGACTGGAAAAATGCTCTACCCAACTTTCAGGTTGTATATGATTATTAGGGGAATTCCTGCCTCCATTTTCTCTTTTGGACAAAAGATCCCAGAAGTGCTTGTTCTTTGTTCTTGAGGCATCTAGTGGTTCCTGCCACAAGAGGTCCTCCCACCGCCTTTTAGCATGGGTTAAAGTTTCTTTATTTATGAGCCTGGCTTGTTTTATCTCCCCCTGGGAACCTGAGATTACTGCTACTTTTAGCCCAGACTTTGCCCTGGAACAGGTCTTATCGAACCATTCCTTGCAGACCTTTTTGCCTTCAGTAGGCCTTGGCCGGCCCACTTTGTAGAAAAAGCTCTATAACTGTATGGCCAGGCTGTCATGTATTTTGAGAATCGGAATATTTTCAGCAGCCTGGTCTTCATACACAGCCAGGTTATCTAAAAAAGTTTGGTAAATCGCTCTGATCCGATGGGGGTTGGACATCACTTTTGGCCAAGTAACCTTAGTGAAGTTATTGTTCCAGCATGGTGATGGAACCACTGTAACAAGATTATTTAGTGTTCTCCTAAACAATTTCCCAGACAGGGTGAGAAGCAGGGGGAAGTGATCACTGTCGCATCTCACTTCCACTCTCATATCCTTCAAGTATGGCCACAGCCTAACATCCACCAGGAAGTAATCAATAGTACTTATGGACATGCCCCTTTTAAATGTCGGTGCAATGTTCAAATCAGATGATGTTCTACCATTGCAAGCCCTGAGGCCATGTTTTAGGCATAATGTGGCTAACTGTGTGGCCACACGAGAGCGTATACAGGACCAGGTGGTGGATAACTGTGGGATCCCCCACAGCTCGTCTTCTTCATCAGTTAGGCCACTAAGCAAGGTAGAGGGGTCGAATGTACAAAAACCATAAGTTGAGTCACCAGAGTCTTATCTTCAAAATGAATAGAAATGTTATCAAAGTTAGTGCCTGGAATGCAGCTTCTCTCAGCTGCTAGTATGTCTGAGCGAATAACAGAAAGGCAATTCCGTTCTGGAGCGCATCCAATGTATTACTTTATTAGTCAGGGAGTCCTGGTTCTCGACCAACCCTAGGTGCAATTTTGGAACATCAGTCAAATAGATTATATTGCTACCACTTCCCATACCCAAATCCTGTACCTTGTTTGCTACGCCTCCAGTGTCGTTACAGGGGAGGATTTTACTTTTATATTTCCAGTATTTTCCCATCCTTGGGAGGACCCTTCTTCGGGGGCATTACCCCTGTTGGATGTGTGCTTAATATAGACTCGACTTCTTCGAGTAAAGAGGTCGATTTCGTCAAGTGGATTTGACCTGCTCAGGTGTCCCGGGTTCAAGGATCTACCTGAGCGTTTTTTTCGCTTTTTTGTTCCCTTAATTGGCGCCGGTATATCTACGGCCTTTCTTTTCCCCATAATGTACAGGTAGTCACAGGGTCAATAAATACAAATTAAAAAGTTCCTTTACTTGTATGTTGGTTATTCCTGTAGCCAAGATGGTAGGCCCTGCCGGGCCTCTTCTGGGCGATGATGGGCGAAGATGGGCCCACCCTTGACCCGGGCTTTGCCCCGGTGCGGCCCACATGCATCCTACGCAGCGGCGAGGTGCGGCGCGCTTTGTAGAGCCCGCGAGTCAATGGCCCCAAGGTGAGGAACAGCAGCAGTGGAGTCTGGCACTCAGAGTCCCACCAGTTTTAAAGGGGAGCAACGTCTGTGCGGCGATGCGCGGCACGCTTTGTAGCGCCCGCGAGTCAATGGCCGCCAGGTGAGGAACAGCAGCAGTGGAGCCTGGAACTCGGAGTCCCACCAGGCTTAGAGGGGAGCAACGTCTGTGCGGCGAGGCGCGGCACGCTATGTAGCGCCCGCGAGTCAATGGCCCCCAGGTGAGGAACAGCAGCAGTGGAGCCTGGGACTCAGAGTCCCTCCAGGCTTACAGGGGAGCAACGTCTGTGCGGCAAGGCTCGGCGCACTTTGTAGCACCCGTGAGTCAATGGCCCCCAGTTGAGGAACAGCAGCAATGGAGCCTGGGACTCAGAGTCCCACCAGGCTTAGAGGGAAGCAACGTCTGTGCGGCGAGGCGCTGCGCGCTATGTAGCGCCCGCGAGTCAATGGCCCCCAGGTGAGGAACTGTCATGGGTGTGGCATTTCCCCGGGGACAGCAATGGGCCCCAGGTGAGGAACAGCAGAGTGGAGCCTGGGACTCGGAGTGCCACCAGGCTTAGAGGGAAGCAACGTCTGTGCGGCGAAGCACGGCGCGCTATGTAGCGCCCGCGATTCAATGGCCCCCAGGTGAGGAACAGCAGCAGTGGTGCCTGGGACTCGGAGTCCCACAAGGCTTAGAGGGGAGCAACCCTAAACAGTTTAAGTTTCCTTCTTTAAAACTTTCTAAAAAGTTTCTGAAAACTTTCAAAAGTTTTCAAAAGTTTGTCTCTGTTCTTTTAAAAAGTTCCAAAAACTTTTTTCACTCTCTGTCCTAAACCTTTTCTATCATGTCTGCAGTAGAGCTTACTCCTACAGTTGTCCAGGCAACATGTGGGAATCTAAACTTTAAAAGTTTGAGGGGTCTCTGCATAGAAAGAGGATTAGCAATTGGTAAGAATCCTACAAAAGATCTTTTCCTTAGCCTTCTCCTAGAAATTGACCAGAACCAGTCTAGCCCATCCCAGGATCAGGAGGTAGAGGAGGGGGGTACCCAGCCAGACTCAGAGGAGTCCCCTGAGGAGGCTGGGCAGAGTTCTTCCAAGGACCTGTCAGCTAACAGGCCATCTAGTGACATTGGTAGAGGGAGGGGGTCACACATTAGTAGGGCACCTTTCACTCCTAAAGGCCAGGTTACTAGAGTTCAGTCAGTTATGGACAGGTCCAACTCTACCAATTCTCACATTTCTTCTGTGTCTCACAATTCCCAAGCCTCCCAACCTGAGGATAACTTAACGGAAAGGAAACTCAGAATGCTGAGGTTGGAAGAGGCCAGTCTGAAGCTTAAACAGCAGCAGCTGGCCTTAGGCAGGGAATCTCTGGATGTGGAAAGGGAAAGGCAGAGGTTGGGGTTAGTTCCCCATGGTGGCAGCAGCAGTGTTTTTGATAGTAAACCTGTTAGAGAGCAAGATTCCAGAAACCTGCATAAGATAGTCCCCCTTACAAGGAGGGTGTAGGAAAGTACCATCTTGCCTGACATGTTACCCCCATATTTCACTGTATATATGTTGTTTTTAGTCTATGTGTCACTGAGACCCTGCCAGGCAGGACCCCAGTGCTCATAAGTATGTGCCCTGTATGTGTTCCCTGTGTGATGCCTAACTGTCTCACTGAGGTTCTGCTAACCAGAACCTCAGTGGTTATGCTCTCTCTGCTTTCTAAATTTGTCACGAACAGGCTAGTGACTAAATTTACCAATTCACATTGGCATACTGGTACACCCATATAATTCCCTTGTATATGGTACTGAGGTACCCAGGGTATTGGGGTTCCAGGAGCTCCCTATGGGCTGCAGCATTTATTTTGCCACCCATAGGGAGCTCTGACAATTCTTACACAGGCCAGCCACTGCAGCCTGAGTGAAATAACGTCCACGTTATTTCACAGCCATTTACCACTGCACATAAGTAACTTATAAGTCACCTATATGTCTAACCTTCACCTGGTGAAGGTTGGGTGCCAAGTTACTTAGTGTGTGGGCACCCTGGCATTAGCCAAGATCTCCCCACATCGATCAGGGCAATTTCCCCGGACTTTGTGTGTGCGGGGACACCATTACACGTGTGCACTATACATAGGTCACTACCTATGTATAGCGTCACAATGGTAACTCCGAACATGGCCATGTAACATGTCTAAGATCATGGAATTGTCACCCCAATACCATTCGGGTATTGGGGGGACAATTCCATGATCCCCCGGGTCTCTAGCACAGAACCCGGGTACTGCCAAACTGCCTTTCTGAGGTCTCCACTGCAGCTGCTGCTGCTGCCAACCCCTCAGACAGGTTTCTGCCCTCCTGGGGTCCAGGCAGCCCTGGCCCAGGAAGGCAGAACAAAGGATTTCCTCTGAGAGAGAGTGTTACACCCTCTCCCTTTGGAAATAGGTGTGAAGGGCTGGGGAGGAGTAGCCTCCCCAGCCTCTGGAAATGCTTTGATGGGCACAGATGGTGCCCATCTCTGCATAAGCCAGTCTACACTGGTTCAGGGATCCCCCAGCCCTGCCCTGGCGTGAAACTGGACAAAGGAAAGGGGAGTGACCACTCCCCTGACCAGTACCTCCCAGGGGAGGTGCCCAGAGATCCTCCAGTGTGTCCCAGACCTGTGCCTTCTTGGAAACAGAGGTGTTGGGGGCACACTGGACTGCTCTGAGTGGCCAGTGCCATCAGGTGATGTCAGAGGCTCCTTCTGATAGGCTCTTACCTCTCTTGGTAGCCAATCCTCCTAACCTGCTAGCCAAACCTCCTTTTCTGGCTATTTAGGGTCTCTGCTTTGGGGAATTCTTCAGATAACGAATGCAAGAGCTCACCAGAGTTCCTCTGCATCTCCCTCTTTACCTTCTACCAAGGATCGACCGCTGACTGCTCCAGGATGCCTGCAAAACCGCAACAGAGTAGCAAGACAACTACCAGCAACATTGCAGCGCCTAATCCTGCTGGCTTTCTCGACTGTTTCCAGGTAGTGCATGCTCTGGGGGTAGCCTGCCTTCACCCTGCACCAGAAGCTCCGAAGAAATCTCTTGTGGGTCGACGGAATCTTCCCCCTGCTAACGCAGGCACCAAAAGACTGCAACACTGGTCCTCTGGGTCCCCTCTCATCGTGACGAGCGTGGTCCCTGGAACTCAGCAACTCTGTCCAAGTGACTCCCACAGTCCAGTGACTCTTCAGTCCAAGTTTGGTGGAGGTAAGTCCTTGCCTCCCCACGCTAGACTGCAAAGCTGTGTACCGCATGATTTTCAGCTGCTCCAGCTCCTGTGCACTCTTCCAGGATTTCCTTTGTGCACAGCCAAGCCTGGGTCCCAGGCACTCCGACCTGCAGTGCACAACCTTCTGAGTTGTCCTCCTGCATTGTGGGACTCCCTTTTGTGACTTCGTGTGGACTCTGGTTCACTTTTTTTCTAAGTGCCTGTTGGGGTACTTATGCGGGTGCTGCCTGCTTCTGAGAGGGCTCTCTGAGTTGCTGAGCGCCTCCTCTGTCTCCTCCTCCAAGTGGCGACTTCCTGGTCCCTCTTGGGCCACAGCAGCCCCCAAAAACCTCTACTGCGACCCTTGCAGCTAGGAAGGCTTGTTTATGGTCTTTCTGCGTGGGAATACCTCTGCAAGCTTCAACGTGACGTTGGGCATCCATCTTCCAAAGGAGAAGTCCCTAGTCCTCTTCTGTCTTGCAGAACTCCAAGCTTGTTCCAACCGGTGGCAGCTTCCTTGAATCTTCAGCTGGCATTTCCTTGGCTCCTGCCCACTCTCGACACTGTCGCGACTATTGGACTTGGTCCCCTTGTTTTACAGGTACTCAGGTCTGGAAATCCACTGTTGTTGCATTGCTGGTGTTTGTTCTTCCTGCATAATCCCCCTATCATCACGACTTCTGTGCTCTATGGGGGTAGTAGGTGTATTTTACTCCTACTTTTCAGGGTCTTGGGGTGGGGTATTTTTCTAACCCTCACTGGTTTCTTACAGTCCCAGCGACCCTCTACAAGCTCACATAGGTCTGGGGTCCATTCGTGGTTTGCATTCCACTTTTGGAGTATATGGTTGGTGTTGCCCCTATACCTATGTGCTCCTATTGCAATCTATTGTAATTTTACACTGTTTGCATTACTTTTCTTGCTCTTACTTACCTAATTTTGGTTTGTGTACATATAACTTGTGTATATAACTTATCTTCTTACTGAGAATACTCACTGAGATACTTTTGGCACATTGTCATAAAAATAAAGTACCTTTATTTTTAGGAACTCTGTGTATTGTGTTTTCTTATGATATTGCGCATATGATATAAGTGGTATAGTAGGACCTTTACATGTCTCCTAGTTCAGCCTCAGCTGCTTTGCCATAGCTACCTTCTATCAGCCTAAGATGCTAGAAACACCTCTTCTACACTAAAAAGGGATAACTGGACCTGGCACAAGGTGTAAATACCTCTGGTACCCACTACAAGCCAGGCCAGCCTCCTACAGTGTCTGGTTGTTTTTCTTTCCTTATTTATGACCAAGCTGACAAAACTTCTCTGGAATGCACTTCTTAGTTTAAAGAAGACATTTATTATTACTTCACCATGAGGTTCCTGAGAAATGAGATTAGTAGGTTGGAAGCACACGTTTAAAAGTAGTCACAGCAACGAAAGGAAAATATATCAAAGTACTTCTCAATTGCAACGTACACAGCAAATACATGTGATTATATTATAGCATAACTTCAAAGCAAAGAATAAAAGTCCAAATTAATCACCGTAGGGCCTGTCACTGCTCGTCATCTTTCTCATGCCTGCAAGTTGATGACTCCTTTTCAACTGCGACAAAGAGATTCTCCACCCAAACGGGAGGTCAAGCAGCTGACGACCGCTCCTGACTGAAGTCCTGGAAAATTCCCCTCGCTGCTGCCCAGGGACACCGTAAAAAGTCTGCTAACAGGCCCCTTCCTCTCGGAGTTGGGAAATAAACAAGCCATTGGAGATTGGCCAGATGTCCCAAACCTCGCCTCTTCCCAAGGCTGAGTAGAAAGGAAAACACAAAATATACGCTCTCTTATCACGCTAAGGTTCGGTGTAAACACAATACGAAAAGCACAGCTTGGTCTATCATGTGGAAAAACACAGCTCATCTGCAATGTCTCAACTGCAATGTCGAACTCCACGATAAAGCCAATAGGCAGCTAAACTGAATACAGAATGTAATGTCTAATGCCATGTTAAAGCCAAGAGGCAGCTAACCTAAATACCAAATGTAATGTCTAATGCCACGTTAAAGCCAATAGGCAGCTAAACTGAATACAGAATGTAATGTGCTACTGATGAACATTGAACAACTAATATGCGCAGTGGTGAAATACAAAGTCATTGGTCAAACACAATTAATGGCATAACTGGTATGGAAGGGGGGGTTGGAAGGGGGTGCTGTTCTGGTAGGGGGTTGGGGGGGTTGCTATTCTGGTAGAGCGGTGTAGGGAGGGGGTTCTGGTATAGAAGGGGGAGGGGGTGCTGTTCTGGTAGGGGGTGGGGGAATAGGGTTCTCGTGTGGAAGGGGAGTTGGGGTTGCAGTGGGGGTTGGGGGAGTTCTCTACCGGTGACAGGAAAGAAATGTCCTGTCACTGGTAGCCTTTCTACCAGAGATTTCATGGCAGTGCTACCGCCACGGAAATCCTGCTGGAAAGCCGAGTCGTGATTGTAGGAAAGTACCATCTTGCCTGGCATGTTACCCCCATATTTCACTGTATATATGTTGTTTTAGTCTATGTGTCACTGGGTCCCTGCCAGGCAGGGCCCCAGTGCTCATAAGTATGTGCCCTGTATGTGTTCCCTGTGTGATGACTAACTGTCTCACTGAGGCTCTGCTAACCAGAACCTCAGTGGTTATGCTCTCTCTGCTTTCCAAATTGTCACTAACAGGCTAGTGACCAATTTCACCAATTCACATTGGCATACTGGAACACCCTTTTAATTCCCTAGTATATGGTACTCAGGTACCCAGGGTATTGGGGTTCCATGAGATCCCTATGGGCTGCAGCATTTCTTTTGCCACCCATAGGGAGATCTGACTATTCTTACACCGGTCTGCCAGCGCAGCCTGAGTGAAATAACGTCCATGTTATTTCACAGCCATTTACCACTGCACTTAAGTAACTTATAAGTCACCTATATGTTTAACCTTTACCTGGTGAAGGTTGGGTGCCAAGTTACTTAGGCCCTCATTCTGACCCTGGCGGTTCTCTACCGCCAGGGCCAACGGGGGCGGGAGCACCGCCGACAGGCCGGCAGTGCTCCCTTGGTCATTCTGACCGCGGCGCTTTGGCCGCGGTCAGAACGGGAAAACCGGCGGTCTCCCGCCGGTTTTCCACTGCCCCTTAGAATCCTCCAAGGCGGCGCAGCTCGCTGCGCCGCCGAGGGGATTCTGACCCCCCCTACCGCCATCCTGTTCATGGCGGGAAAGCCGCCATGAACAGGATGGCGGTAGGGGGGGTCGCGGGGCCCCTGGGGGCCCCTGCCGTGCCCATGCCCATGGCATGGGCACGGCAGGGGCCCCCTAACAGGGCCCAACTAGGCTTTTCAGTGTCTGCGATGCAGACACTGAAAAGCGCGACGGGTGCTGCTGCACCCGTCGCACGCCTTCCACTCCGCCGGCTCGATTCCGAGCCGGCTTCCTTGTGGAAGGCGCTTTCCCGCTGGGCCGGCGGGCGATCTGAATCAGATCGCCCGCCGGCCCAGCAGGAAAGTCAGAATACCCCTCGCGGTCTATTGACCGCGGGGCGGTATTCAGGCGGCTTCCGACGGGCGGGCGGCAACCGCCGCCCGCCTAGGTCGGAATGACCACCTTAGTGTGTGGGCACCCTGGCACTAGCCAAGGTACCCCCACATTGTTCAGGGCAAATTCCCCGGACTTTGTGAGTGCGGGGACACCATTTCACGCGTGCACTATACAACCTATGTATAGCGTCACAATGGTAACTCCGAACATGGCCATGTAACATGTCTAAGATCACGCAATTGTCACCCCAATGCCATTCTGGCATTGGGGAGACAATTCCATGATCCCCCGGGTCTCTAGCACAGAACCCGGGTACTGTCAAACTGCCTTTCCGGGGTCTCCACTGCAGCTGCTGCTGCCAACCCCTCAGACAGGTTTCTGCCCTCCTGGGGTCCAGGCAGTCCTGGCCCAGAAAGGCAGAACAAAGGATTTCCTCTGAGAGAGGGTGTGACACCCTCTCCCTTTGGAAATAGGTGTGATGGCTGGGGAGGAGTAGCCTCCCCCAGCCTCTGGAAATGCTTTGATGGGCACAGATGATGCCCATCTCTGCATAAGCCAGTCTACACCGGTTTAGGGATCGCCCAGCCCTGCTCTGGCACGAAACTGGACAAAGGAAAGCGGAGTGACCACTCCCCTTACCTGCACATCCCAGGAGAGGTGCCCAGAGCTCCTCCAGCGTGCCCCAGACTTCTGCCATCTTGGAAACAGAGGTGTTGCTGGCACACTGGACTGCTCTGAGTGGCCTGTGCCAGCAGGTGACGTCAGAGACTCCTTCTGATAGGCTCTTACCTTTCTTACTAGCCTATCCTCCTTCCTAGGTAGCCAAACCTCCTTTTCTGGCTATATAGGGTCTCTGCTTTGGGGAATTCTTCAGATGCCGAATGCTAGAGCTCACCAAAGTTCCTCTGCATCTTCCTCTTCAACTTCTGCCAAAGGATCGCCCGCTGACTGCTCAGGACGCCTGCAAAACCGCAACAAAGTAGCAAGGAGGACTACTGCAACCTTGTATCGCTTCATCCTGACAGCTTTCTCAACTGTTTCCTGGTGGTGCATGCTCTGGGAGTAGCCTGCCTCCTTCTTGCACCAGGAGCTCTGAAGAAATCTCCTGTGGGTCGACGGAATCTTCCCCCTGCAACCGCAGGCAACAAAAGACTGCATCACCGGTCCTCTGGGTCTCCTGTCAGCACGACGAGCGTGGTCCCTGTAACTCAGCAACTCTGTCCAAGTGACTCCCACAGTCCAGTGACTCTTCAGTCCAAGTTTGGTGGAGGTAAGTCCTTGCCTCCGCACGCTAGCCTGCATTGCTGGTGGTGCATGCTCTGGGGGTAGCCTGCCTCCTTCTTGCACCAGGAGCTCTGAAGAAATCTCCTATGGGTCGACGGAATCTTCCCCCTGCAACCGCAGGCAACAAAAGACTGCATCACCGGTCCTTTGGGTCCCCTCTCAGCACGACAAGCATGGTCCCTGGAACTCAGCAACTCTGTCCAAGTGACTCCCACAGTCCAGTGACTCTTCAGTCAAAGTTTGGTGGAGGTAAGTCCTTGCCTCCCCACGCTAGACTGCATTGCTGGGTACCGCGTGATTTGCAGCTGCTCCGGCTCCCATGCACTCTTCCAAGGTTTCCTTCGTGCACAGCCAAGCCTGGGTCCCCGACACTCTAACCTGCAGTGCGCAACCTTCTGAGTTGTCCTCTGGCGTCGTGGGACTCCCTTTTCTGACTTCAGGTGGACTCTGGTTCACCCCTCTTCTAAGTGCCTGTTACGGTACTTCTGCGGGTGCTGCCTGCTTCTGTGAGGGCTCCCTGACTTGCTGGGCACCCCCTCTGTCTCCTCATCCAAGTGGCGACATCTTGGTCCCTCCTGGGCTACAGCAGCATCCAAAAATCCTAACCGTGACTCTTGCAGCTAGCAAGGCTTGTTTGTGGTCTTTTTGCGTGGGAACTCCTCTGCAAGCTTCTCCACGACGTGGGACATCCATTCTCCAAAGGGGAAGTTCCTAGTCCTCTTTGTTCTTGCAAAACACAAAGCTTCTTCCATCCAGTGGCAGCTTCCTTGCACCCTCAGCTGGCATTTCCTGGGCTCCTGCCCACTCTCGACACTGTTGCGACTCCTGGACTTGGTACCCTTGTCTTACAGTTACTCAGGTCCAGAAATCCACTGTTGTTGCTTTGCTGGTGTTGGTTTTCTTTGCAGAATCCCCCTATCACGACTTCTGTGCTCTCTGGGGGTTGTAGGTGCACTTTACACCTACCTTACAGGGTCTTGGGGTGGGCTATTTTTCTAACCCTCACTGTTTTCTTACAGTCCCAGCGACCCTCTACAAACTCACATAGGTTTGGGGTCCATTCGTGGTTCGCATTCCACTTTTGGAGTATATGGCTTGTGTTGCCCCTATACCTATGTGCTCCTATTGCAATCTATTGTAACTTTACACTGCTTGCATTACTTCCTTTTGCTATTACTGCATATTTTTGGTATTGTGTACATATATCTTGTGTATATTTGGCATCCTCATACTGAGGTTACTCACTGAGATACTTTTGGCATATTGTCATAAAAATAAAGTACCTTTATTTTTAGTATATCTGTGTATTGTGTTTTCTAATGATATTGTGCATATGACACCAGTGGTATAGTGGGAGCTTTGCATGTTTCCTAGTTCAGCCTAAGCTGCTCTGCTATAGCTACCTTCTATCAGCCTAAGCTGCTAGAAACACCTCTTCTACACTAATAAGGGATAACTGGACCTGGTACAGAGTGTAAGTATCCCTTGGTACCCAAGCCAGGCCAGCCTCCTACAAGAGCCAATGCCAAAATCCAATGTTTTGATACCATCTAAAAGGAAATATTTTTCAACCATAGCCCTTGGACTGGATGAGGTAACTACTAAATAACTATTGCTCCAATGCGTGGTGATATATTCAGTGATTGTGAATTTGTGAGTGATGACTGATATATGTGGTGGCTGACAGTGAGGGAGGAAGTTCAACAAATTTCGAAACGTAGTGAAATTTACCTGCAGGGTACACTCCTTTTTTCTGGTTCCTCAGAACAGACCAGGCACTTTAGTTCCCAAACACAAAACTACACAAAATGCTCCATTTGTATTTCTCTATTTGTTCTTCAACAGCACTGCACTTCATAAGTCTGCCTTGGTTGGTCTGGGACAGCAGAATCTGGAGAAGGAGGTTGGAAGGACTCAGGGCAGGACTCCCTTAACAGCTAGAAGGAGAACGTTATCAACTTCAAAGAGAAACCATGATGATGGCAAAGACTCTGAGGCCTAGCACACACTCAAGTCTTTAAACTGGAGAGAAGTGCGTTGATTTGGAAATGCTGCTGCGTATGTGTTTTCTGCATTGCTGGCTCAAACTTGAAACTCCTCTCTTATGTTCTTGCTTTGCCTTTGAGTCTTTTTGGTACACTCCTGACTCCTCATGAAGCTTACCTTGCTTCTTTTTTTACTTCTCCTTTACTCTATAATACAGCTACTGTTTTTTTATGCAGGCCTTCTCATAGTCCTCTCCTGTATGAACAAATCTTGGAGAAAGCGTAAGACTCCAGCTTACCTACCAGACAGGTTTAGACAGGCACCAAGGAGTGACGGACTTTCCAAGAAGAATGTAGATGCATCACCAAATTTGGCAATATAGTATCACTTTCCTTTTAACAAGCATAATTTGTAGAATTGGGTGGGTTAAATCCTATCTTCCATAATTTGTATATTTTAAAACTAGAAGACATAACATTTATGATATACTATCTGGGGTCTCTCTGAGGCAGAAGGACTGTTTGCAAGACATTTAACTGAACTGTGTCATACGCATCCCTTTGTTTCCTTCCACAACAGATTGATGACGGTATACTGCTTAGCACCAAATTAATATTGTTGTGGTTTCTTTTGTTTAGTATTTGTCTTTGTCATACCTTTCCCCAAATCCCCTTTCCCATCCAATCATCAAGTCCCTAACCCTCTTCCCCCGGGCTGTGTGATTAATTAAGGTGTGACTTTATTTTATACCATACATGTTTCACACACTTGCTGGGTGGATGTAGTAAAAGCAATACCAACTCACTGCATGACCTTCTAACCTTCTATCACCTGAGCAATATTCCACACCAGCCCAATCAACATCATCATCCATGCCTTATGTGTGTGTTCCATAAACTCTTAACCTAGCCAAACGACTCTTGAGTCTGAACACCCTTTTCCTGACTCCATTATTTCATTTCCTAAGTTTTTTTTTATAGCTTCCCACCATTGCTCAGAAGAAATTGATATTGCTAGATTTTATTGTCATATCATGTCTTCTTTGTTGTATGTCTAATGCTGTTGTTGTGGTAGTCTGGTCTCATTCTTCCTAAAGTTATAATACATGACTCACTAACTCTCTGTTTTCTTTCAACCTAGTTGACATTGATGGATAACCCTTTGATTAATCCTGCAGTTAGAGTATGCATAGGTGGGAGTGGCACCTTCTGTCTTCCCTGTTAGCACGCTAGCCTGCTACTACGTCTACCCTTACCACCCCCTTAAGATGCCTCCTTAGGAAAAATCCTGCAGTAAGAATACTCCCTCGCTTCATCTATGGATAGAAATGAACTTGTTTAGTTAGTAATTAGCTCTTACTGATGAAGATGTTATCTGTGTGTACTAGGCAAAATAAGCAATGGCAATCATCCCTTTGGCCCTCATTACAACCCTGGTGGTAAATTTCTGCTTACTGCCGTGCCGACGGCCGCCAACATACCGTGACCGCAGCGGTATTCCGGTATGAGTGTTATGACCCACACTGAGAATACCGCCACCACACAGACACCCACACAAGTCCTCCACACCAAAGGTCAGTGATAAACTGGAGTTAGCAAAACCCACACCGTCATGCCAACAGGAATACGCCCACAGTATCACGACCCAAGGATCAACGCGGCGGTCTTTCAACCGCGGTAACCCATTGGCGGTACATACTGCTGCGCTCAAAATACACACACACTTACAGAACTACACCACATTGGACAATTCAAAATACACACACCTGACACACACACACACACACACACACACCACACCCTCACACTCATACCACTATAAAACACATACCCCATTACCCATAACCCTTTCAATGAACAAATTAGAACAAGCAGAGAGAGAACAGCAAAGATCGCACCTTCACCCAGAGGCACAGAACACCATCACCCGTACACCATCCACACGCATCACATAAGACATAACAACACAGCACCCCACACATCAACTCACACATATCACTCACACCACATCATGGCACCTCAAAGACACCCCAGGTTTTCTGAGGAGGAGCTAAGGGTCATGGTGGAGGAAATCATCCGGGTAGAGCCACAGCTATTCGGATCACAGGTGCAGCAGACCTCCATTGCAAGGAAGATGGAGCTATGACGGAGAATCGTCGACACGGTCAACGCTGTGGGACAGCATCCAAGAACCAGGGATGACATCAGGAAGAGGTGGAACGACCTACCGGGGAAGGTGCGTTCCTTGGTATCAAGACACCAGATTGCAGTACAGAGGACTAGCGGTGGGCCTCCATCTCCTCCCCCACAACTAACAACATGGGAGGAGGAAGTCTTGGTGATCATGCATCCTGAGGGCATTGCAGGAGTAGCAGGAGGACTGGACTCTGGTAAGGCAAATCTTGACTACTATATCCCCCACCCTACCTGCATGCCATCACGTAACCCCACCCCTACCCTCACACCCATCACCCTACCACCTCACATATACCCCACCATCACAGCCCACCCATCCCAAAACCAAGCCCTGCATGCAACAACAATGCATGGGTACCCATCACAGACCTGCATGGACACCCATCACTACAGCATGCACACTAGTGACAATCACATAGCCACACCAATAACATCTCACACAACCCAAAGGTGCCTTGCTAATAACAAGCATAGAGGAAAACATATCCATGCACAAGATGGCACACGCAGATACAATAACACTGCATTTGCATCCTAACAGGACCCCTACCCAGTGTCACCGGATAGGAGGTGCCAGCTACATCCAGTCCCCCCACAGATGACAGCAGATCTGCACGCCTGGATCAGGATGACCAGCCAGGCCCATCTGGGACCTCTGGACAGCTGGTTCCCCTGCCACAGTCCCAAACCACCACAGAGCCTCCCCCCTCAGGAAACACCACCATAGCCCCCACCCAGCGGACCATGCCACTGTCCCCAGGACAAATCAATCAGCAGTGTGTCCACCACTATAGGGAACCCAGGCAACCCCACAAACACAGGATGATCAGGGACCGGGATCAGTGTCAGTGGGCACACGGTTCAGGGGACAGAGGCAGAGGACAACAGGGAAGCTGGGAGGACTGCTGTGCGACGGGGACGACAGGCCCAGGGAACCCACTCTCCACGAGGCACTCTCCAACATCATGGGAGCATACCACCATTCCCAGGAGACCATGGTACTGGCCAAGTTTCAGGAGACCCAGCGGCTGCAGGAGGGACACTACACGGAGATCAGGGATGACCTCACCAAAATCTACACCATCCTGGTCACCGTAGCAGGGGTGCTGGCTGATCATGACCAGGGACCATGAGGGAGGCAGTGGCTCAACAAAGGGCCCCTGACACTAGCCAAACCAATGAACAGCCTTCCACCTCCGCCGGCGCTAGTAGAAAGGAGGCCCCGCCACAGGACCAACAGGCCACCAGCACCCAACCCCAGCAGAAGGAGAACCACCCCGCAAATGGTCCCTGCGATCCAGGCAGAAGACAGAGAACATTGCCAAGACCCCCGCCAGGAAATAGGACTCTCCTGAATGTCACCCTTCTGTCCCACTCTTTTACCCTGTCCACTTTGAATTGCCATTGCTCCCTTTCCTATGCCCCATTGGAAAATGCACCTGTGATACCAAGAGACTGGACTCTAACTGGACATTCCTCCACCATCACCCCTGCCCATTGCACATACCCCTATACTCGTTAGCACCTAAATAAACACCCTTTAAACAAATACCAATCTGGAGTCAGTCTGATGATTCACAAATGTATTACTACAACGTTCGCAAAAATTGCAAGGTATATGTCCATTTACTCATACCAATGTATGACAGTTGTTGGGCAGCAGTACACATAGCAGAAAGCAGAATGGGGTACACAGATCTGAAAAAAGGAAATCCAAATGGAACAGTCAGTGGCCATAGACAGAGTTTAAGAGGCTGCCATGTACAATGTCCTAAAGTTAACTGATATGTGAAGAGGAGTTACAGTCCCTTACCTGTGTGTGAATGGAAGTACTGCAGGATGATGTTTGTTTGGTTGTCAACATCTTCTTCCTCTGCCTCCTCTTCCTCACTGTCTACAAACTCCACCGCTGCACAAGACCATCACCAGGCTCATCCTCCAGCAGAAAAGGCACCTGGCGTCTCATTGCCAGGTTGTGCAAAATACAGCATGCCACGATGATCTGGCACACCTTCTTGGGTGAGTTGTACAGGGAGCCACCTGTCAGATGGAGGCACCGGAATCTGGCCTTCAGGAGGCCGAAAGTCCTCTCAATAATACGCCTAGTTCGCCCATGTGCCTCATTGTAGGGTTCCTCTGCCCTTATCCTGGCATTCCTCACTGGGGTCGGTAGCCATGAGAGGTTGGGGTAACCTGCAAATTTTGATGGATACCTGTTAGACACACATTCACCCTAAGGGACTACCCCATACCCAGACACCTACTCATACTGTGTTGGGTCCTTGGGCTCACCTATTAGACAAACCCGGTGCCTCTGGTGTTGGACCATCACATAAGGGATGCTCCTCAAGATATATGTGTCATGCACAGAGCCAGGATGCTTGGCATTCACATGGGAGATGTACTGGTCCGCCAAACACACCATTTGCACATTTATCGAATGGTAGCCTTTTCTATTTCTGTACACTTGTTAATTTCTGCGGGGGGGCAAATGCCACATGAGTCCCATCAATGGCAGCAATGATGTTGGGGATATGTCCCAGGGCATAGAAGTCAGCTTTCACTGTGGCCAAATCCTCCACCTGGGGGAACACGATGTAGCTGTGCATGTGTTTCAGCAGGGCAGACAACACCCTGCTCAACATGTTTGGGAACTTGGCTGAGACATCCCAGATGCCATTTCCACTGTATTTTGGAAGGAGCCACTTGCCAGGAAATGGAGCACTGACAGGACCTGCACAAGAGGGGGGATACCTGTGGGCTGGCGGATAGCTAACATCAGGTCAGGCTCCAATTGGGCACACAGCTCTTGGATTGTGGCACAATCAAGTCTACATGTGATTATGATGTGTCTGTCTTCCATTGTCAACAGGTCCACCAGGGGTCTGTACACCGGAGGGTGCCGCCATCTCATAAGCTGCCTCAGCGGGTGTAGCCAATGAAGGCGGACGGTGACCAGAAAGTTGTTTACCACATAGATAGCACAACTGTGTCAGAACTAATGTTACAGAATGCGTGTGTGAAATCCCGAGGCAGTAGCTGTGCCAATATGTGCTGTGACGCAGTTAGGTGATAGGCCATGTGCTCCCCTAAAATGGCAGCTGCCTGACTTGTGATGAGGGACAAGGGGAAATTAGGTAACTGTGCTGGTGTTGTGCAGCGTCGCGGTAGGCGGTCGAAAACCGCCGCGCAACTCCGCATTGGTTATCATTGGATCCTATGGGTCCTAGGAGCCAATGGAGATGTACGCCGGCGGTGAGGGTACGCACTGCCACGGATGTTACCGCCATTTTCTCTCTCTTCACTCACTTGATACCTGACCATCAACAGGAGAGGACCTACACTGCAAGTGCTGCTGTGACCTGACTCTGGAAGCGACAATTGCTACAATGTCTGGGGAAAGGGCCCCAGGCCTTCACAGCGGAGGAGTTGGACAAACTGGTGGATGGGGTCCTCCCCCAGTACATGATACTCTACGGTCCTTCAGACAAACAGATGAGCGCACTGTGAGCATGATGTGTGGGCAATGCCTGTTTGGAGTGGTGTGGATGTAAGCCGCATGTTAGGGGGTTTCTTGAGTGCTGCATGTAAGGTGGTCAGTGTATGTGCTTCAGGGCATGGGTGGGAACTGGTGGGCAATGAGTATGACGGCCCGGACGGGTGAGTAAATAAATTTTTCCCTCTGTTTAACCTCTAGGTCAGAGCCCACCAGAATAAGGGTATTTGGCGTGCCATCGCCAAGGAGGTGCGGACACTGGAGGTCTATCACAGACAGAGCACCCACTGCCGCAAGAGATGGGAGGACATGCGCCACTGGAGCAAGAAGACGGCGGAGGCACAGCTGGGGATGGCCACCCAACGTGGAAGGGGTGTCCTTCGCACCATGACCCCCCCTGATGTTCTACATCCTGGCGGTGGCCTATCTGGAGTTGGATGGGCACTTGAGGGCATCACAGCAGCCACAAGGGGGTGAGTACAGTATCAGAAAGCTGACTCTGTGCGGTTTAGGTACTAGCTGGGTGGGGGGTGGGGGCTGTGGGTGCCCCTAGGCCAGAACGATCATTCCAGGGTAGGTCCTTTGTATGCAGGCTCTGAAGCACCCCTACCCCAATGGTACAATTGGGCAGCTACTAGTGTGCAGGGTGTGAGAAAGTAGCCTCTTTCCAGCCTTGTTACCCCCACTTTTGGCCTGTTTGTGAGTATATGTCAGGGTGTTTTCACTGTCTCACTGGAATCCTGCTAGCCAGGGCCCAGTGCTCATACTGAAAACCCTATGTTGTCAGTATGGTTGTTATGTGACACTGGGATCCTGCTAGCCAGGACCCCAGTGCTCATAAGTTTGTGGCCTATATGTGTTTCATGTGTGATGCCTAACTGTCTCACTGAGGCTCTGCTAACCAGAACCTCAGTGGTCATGCTCTCTCTGCTTTCTAAATTTGTCACTAACAGGCTAGTGACTAAATTTACCAATTCACATTGGCATACTGGTACACCCATATAATTCCCTAGTATATGGTACTGAGGTACCCAGGGTATTGGGGTTCCAGGAGATCCCTATGGGCTGCAGCATTTCTTTTGCCACCCATAGGGAGCTCAGACAATTCGTACACAGGCCTGCCAGTGCAGCCTGTGTGAAATAACGTCCACGTTATTTCACAGCCATTTACCACTGCACTTAAGTAACTTATAAGTCACCTATATGTCTAACCTTCACCTGGTGAAGGTTGGGTGCAAAGTTACTTAGTGTGTGGGCACCCTGGCACTATCCTAGGTACCCCCACATCGTTCAGGGCAAATTCCCCGGACTTTGTGAGTGCGGGGACACCATTACACGTGTGCACTATACATAGGTCACCAACTATGTATAGCGTATCACAATGGTAACTCTGAACATGGCCATGTAACATGTCTAAGATCATGGAATTGTCACCCCAATACCATTCTGGTACTGTGGGGACAATTCCATGATCCCCCGGGTCTCTAGCACAGAACCCAGGTACTGCGAAACTGCCTTTCCGGGATTTCCACTGCAGCTGCTGCCAACCCCTCAGACAGGTTTCTGCCCTCCTGGGGTCCAGGCAGCCCTGGCCCAGGCAGGCAGAACAAATGATTTCCTCTGAGAGAGGGTGTTACACCCTCTCCCTTTCGAAATAGGTGTGAAGGGCTGTGGAGGAGTAGCCTCCCCCAGCCTCTGGAAATGCTTTGATAGGCACAGATGGTGCCCATCTCTGCATAAGCTAGTTTACACCGGTTCAGGGATCCCCCAGCCCTGCTCTGGCGTGAAACTTTACAAAGGAAAGGGGAGTGACCACTCCCCTGACCTGCACCTCCCAGGGGTGGTGCCCAGAGCTCCTCCAGTGTGTCCCAGAACTCTGCCATCTTGGAAACAGAGGTATTGGATGCAAACTGGACTGCTCTGAGTGGCCAGTGCCAGCAGGTGAGGTAAGAGGCTCCTTCTGATAGGCTCTTGCCTCTCTTGGTAGCCAATCCTCCTAACCTGGTAGCCAAACCTCCTTTTCTGGCTATTTAGGGTCTCTTCTTTGGGGAATTCTTCAGATAACGAATGCAAGAGCTCACCAGAGTTCCTCTGCATCTCCCTCTTCACCTTCTGCCAAAGGATCGACCGCTGAGTGCTCAGGACGCCTGCAAAACCGCAACAATGTAGCAAGACTTCTACTAGCAACATTGTAGCGCCTCATCCTGCCGGCTTTCTCAACTGTTTCCAGGTGGTGCATGTTCTGGGGGTAGCCTGCCTTCACCCTGCACCAGAAGCTCCGAAGAAATCTCCTGTTGGTCGACGGAATCTTCGCCCTGCCAAAGCAGGCACCAAAAGACTGCAAAACTGGTCCTCTGGGTCCCCCCTCATCCTGATGAACGTGGTCCCTGGAACTCAGCAACTCTGTCCAAGTGACTCCCACAGTCCAGTGACTCTTCAGTCCAAGTTTGGTGGAGGTAAGTCCTTGCCTCCCCACGCTAGACTGCATTGCTCGGTACCACATGATTTGCAGCTGCTCCGGCTCCTGTGACACTGTTGCGACTATTGGACTTGGTCCCCTTGTCTCACAGGTACCCAGGTCCGGAAATCCACTGTTGTTGCATTGCTGGTGTTTGTTCTTCCTGCAGAATCCCCCTATCACGACTTCTGTGCTCTATGGGAGTAGTAGGTGCACTTTACACCTACCTTTCAGGGTCTTGTGGTGGACTATTTTTCTAACCCTCACTGTTTTCTTACAGTCCCAGCGACCCTCTACAAGCTCACATAGGTGTGGGGTCCATTCGTGGTACGCATTCCACCTTTGGAGTATATGGTTTGTGTTGCCCCTATACCTATGTGCTCCTATTGCAATCTATTGTAATTCTACACTGTTTGCATTACTTTTCTTGCTATTACTTACCTAATTTTGGTTTGTGTACATATATCTTGTGTATATAACTTATCCTCATACTGAGGGTACTAACTGAGATACTTTTGGCATATTGTCATAAAAATAAAGTACCTTTCTTTTTAGTACTTCTGTGTATTGTGTTTTCTTTTGATATTGTGCATATGACACCAGTGGTATAGTAGGAGCTTTACATGTCTCCTAGTTCAGACTAATCTGCTTTGCCATAGCTACCTTCTATCAACCTAATCTGCTAGAAACACCTCTTCTACACTAATAAGGGATAACTGGACCTGGCACAGGGTGTACGTACCTCTGGTACCCACTGCAAGCCAGGCCAGCATCCTACACAGGGTCCTGTGGGTGTCAGGTGTGCAGGTGCTGGCGTTAGGCATTGTACCCCATGGGCTGGTGACTACCATAGTGAGTGGTTGGGCAAGGCCTAGTGCATAGTGCAGCTCAGTGTGTGTTGTGTCTGCCAACAGTAGTGGTGTTGCTGGCATTGACCATGTGTGTCCTCTGTCTTTCCACCCCTTCTTGTTTTGTCACCCTGTCCTTGTGTGCATTAGCATCATATGGCGGATGAGCTGAGGCACCGGCGACTGAGGGACCTGCATCCCACATGGCCCATGAGGGTGAATTCACGGAGGGTGAAGGCACCAGTGGGACGGAGGGTGAGGGGAGCTTCACGACGGGGACAGGAGGGGTTACCAGCGACAGTGACTCCTCCTCTGATGGAAGCTCCCTGGTGGTGGCGGACACCTCTGTGCCCACCCGAACAACAGATACAGCCGCCACCCCCTACTAGCAGAGCCCTCCCAGAAGCCCCTCAGCGTGTTTCCCATGCCTGCTCACCCAGGAGGGTAGGCATCTCCTTCACCCCAGGCACCTCAGGCCCTGCCCCAGTCAGCCCTGGTGCCCTCAGTGAGGAGGCTATTGACCTCCTGAGATCCCTCACTGTTGGGCAGTCAACTATTCTGAATGCCATCCAGGTTGTCAAGAGGCATTTGCAGCAAACAAATGTATTCCTGGAGGGCATTCATTCTGGCGTGGCGGCCCAACAGAAAGCATTTCAGGCTCTGGCCTCAGCACTGATGGCAGCCATTGTCCCTGTGTCTAGCCTCCCCTCTCCAACTTCCACTACCCAATCCCCTCTACCTCAGCGTATCCCAAGCACACCTTCAGGCCAGTATGCACACACATCAACAAACAAAAGTGGCTCAGGAAAACATAAACACCACACATTATCACACAGGCACTCTCACAAGCACCATACCCCTGCACACATACCAACATCCACTTCCTCCACTGTGTCCCCCTCCTCCACGTCCTCCACCTCCCTCCCAGTCTCGTCTACACTCACTCCTGCATGCACTACATCATCAGCCACTGCCTCCATCACCAGCATGCCCATCATGACACACCGCTCACGAGCAATCACCACCCCCACAACCATTCACACATCCCCTGTGTCCTCTCCCAGTGTGTCTGTGAGCCCTCCTCCCAAAGTACACAAACGCAGGCACGCACCCACTCAACAGCCATCTACCTCACAACAGCCTCCATCCTATGCACCTTCACCCAAACTCAGTAGACATACACCTCCTACAACCGCTACCTCTTCCACCACTCCCATCCCCCCATCTTCCCGTCCCAGTGTGTCTAAAAAATGTTTCCTAGCTAACTTTGACCTCTTCCCTACTCTTCCCCCCTTGTCCTTGCCCTAGGGCCAGGATGGCTTGACCCCAGCCCAGCACCTCAGCCACCAAATCTGTGCCTGCTGTGGTCCCTGCAAGTCCGGGTGGATCGAAGGGGGCACCCGTCAGAGCTGCTAGTGTGCCACCTACATATGTGAAGGACCACCCAAGTCCGCCACCTGCCAAGGTCAAGAAGGGGCCAGCATCCAGCAGGGCAAAGTCACACCACCCACCCAGCAAGGCCTCATCAAAACACAAAGAGGGCAGTGCCAAGGTCCCAGCAGTGACTGCCAAGGTGGGGAAAGGACACAAACCAAAGGGCAAGTCACCTCAGGGCACGATGCCTCCTGGTGAGGGGCTGGTAACCACCATTTCCTCAGAGATGCCAGCGACCTGTACCATGGTCACTGTAGGAGGCTGGCCTGGCTTATGGTGGTTACCTGATTGTACTTACAGCTTGTGCCAGGTCCAGTTATCCCTTATTAGTAGATTAGTAGTGTTCTAGCAGCTTAGGCTGATAGAGGTAGCTATAGCAGAGCAGCTTAGGCTGAACTAGGAGACAGGCAAAGCTCCTCCTATACCACTTATATCATATAGCACTATATCATAAAAATCACAATACTCGGAGTTACCAAAAATAAAGGTACTTTATTTTAGTGACAATTTCCCAAAAATATCTCAGAGGATATACTTGTGGGAGGCTGGCCTGGCTTATAGTGGGTACCTTGTGGTACTTACACCCTGTGCCAGGTCCAGTTATCCCTTATTAGTAGAATAGAGGTGTTTCTAGCAGCTTAGGCTGATAGAAGGTAGCTATGGCAAAGCAGTTTAGGCTGAACTAGGAGACATGCAAAGCTCCTACTATACCACTTATATCATATAGCACAATAGCATAAGAAAACACAATACTCAGAGTTCCTAAAAATAAAGGTACTTTATTTTTATACACAAGTTATATGTACACAAACCCAAAACAGGTAAGTAACAGTAAGAAAAGTAGTGCAAACAATGTAGAATCACAATAGGATGCAATAGGTGAACATAGGTCCAGGGGCAACACAAACCATATACTCCAAAAGTGGAATGCGAATCATGAATGGACCCCAGACCTAAGGGAGCTTGTAGAGGGTCGCTGGGACAGTAGGAAAACAGTAAGGGTGTCCAAAATACCCCACCCCAAGGCCGTGAAAAGTAGGAGTAAAGTTAACCTACTACCCCAGAAAGACACAATAGTCGTGATAGAAGGATTCTGCAAGAACCACAAGCACCAGCAAAACACTGAATACGGATTCCTGGACATGAGGACCTGCAAGGCAAGTGGACCAAGTCCAAGAGTTGCAATAGTGTCCAGGGGGGGCAGGAGCCCAGGAAACCCCAGATGAAGGTACAAAAGGGCTACCTCCGGGTGAAGAAGCCGAAGATTCTGCAACAATGAAAAGGGCTAGGAACTTCTCCTTTGGATGGAAGATGTCCCACAGCGTGCTAGATGTTGCAGAAGTGTTTGCTCGCAGAAATACTGCAAACAAGCCTTTCTAGCTGCAAGGGTCGTGGTGGAGGTTTTTGGGTGCTGCTCGGGACCAGGGAGGACCAGGATGTAGCCCCTTGGAGAAGGAGACAGAGGGGGCGCTCAGCAACTCAGAGAGCCACTGCAGAAGCAGGCAGCACCCGAAGAAGTACCAGAGCAGGCACTTGGGAGATCTGTGAACTCAGAGTCACAAAAGAAGGGTCCTACGACGTCACAGTAAAACTCAGCGGGTTGAGCACTGCAGGACGGAGTGCTGGGGACCCAAGCAAGGCTGTGCACAAAGGAATCCTTGGAAAAGTGCACAGAAGCCGGAGCAGCAGCAAATCACGCAGTACACAGGTTTGCTGTCTGGCATGGGGAGTCTAGGAAAGCCTGGCATGTTATCCCCAATTTCACTATATGTATGTATGTATGTTTTAGCCCTTGTGTCACTGGAATCCTGTGCCCTGTATGTGTTGCCTGTGTGGAGCCTAACTGTAGGAGGCTGGCCTGGCTTGTAGTGGGTACCAGAGGTACTTACACCTTGTGCCAGGTCCAGTTATCCCTTATTAGTGTAGAAGAGGTGTTTCTAGCAGCTTAGGCTGATAGAAGGTATCTATGGCAAAGCAGCTTAGGCTGAACTAGGAGACATGTAAAGCTCCTACTATACCACTGGTGTCATATGCACAATATCATAGGAAAACACAATACACAGAAGTACTAAAAATAAAGGTACTTTATTTTTATGACAATATGGCAAAAGTATCTCAGAGAATACCCTCACTTAGAAGGTAAGTAATATACACAAGTTATATGTACACAAACCCAAAACAGGTAAGTAACAGTAAGAAAAGTAGTGCAAACAATGTAGAATCACAATAGGATGCAATAGGTGAACATAGGTCCAGGGGCAACACAAACCATATACTCCAAAAGTGGAATGCGAATCACGAATGGACCCCAGACCTAAGGGAGCTTGTAGAGGGTCGCTGGGACAGTAGGAAAACAGTAAGGTTGTCCAAAATACCCCACCCCAAGGCCGTGAAAAGTAGGAGTAAAGTTAACCTACTACCCCAGAAAGACACAATAGTCGTGATAGAAGGATTCTGCAAGAACCACAAGCACCAGCAAAACACTGAATACGGATTCCTGGACATGAGGACCTGCAAGGCAAGTGGACCAAGTCCAAGAGTTGCAATAGTGTCCAGGGGGGGGCAGGAGCCCAGGAAACCCCAGATGAAGGCACAAAAGGGCTTCCTCCGGGTGAAGAAGCCGAAGATTCTGCAACAATGAAAAGGGCTAGGAACTTCTCCTTTGGATGGAAGATGTCCCACAGCGTGCTAGATGTTGCAGAAGTGTTTGCTCGCAGAAATACTGCAAACAAGCCTTTCTAGCTGCAAGGGTCGTGGTAGAGGTTTTTGGGTGCTGCTCGGGACCAGGAAGGACCAAGATGTAGCCCCTTGGAGAAGGAGACAGAGGGGGCGCTCAGCAACTCAGAGAGCCACTGCAGAAGCAGGCAGCACCCGAAGAAGTACCAGAGCAGGCACTTGGGAGATCTGTGAACTCAGAGTCACAAAAGGAGGGTCCTACGACGTCGGAGTAAAACTCAGCGGGTTGAGCACTGCAGGACAGAGTGCTGGGGACCCAAGCAAGGCTGTACACAAAGGAATCCTTGGAAAAGTGCACAGAAGCCGGAGCAGCAGCAAATCACGCAGTACACAGGTTTGCTGTCTGGCATGGGGAGTCTAGGAAAGCCTGGCATGTTACCCCCAATTTCACTATATGTATGTATGTATGTTTTAGCCCTTGTGTCACTGGAATCCTGTGCCCTGTATGTGTTGCCTGTGTGGAGCCTAACTGTAGGAGGCTGGCCTGGCTTGTAGTGGGTACCAGAGGTACTTACACCTTGTGCCAGGTCCAGTTATCCCTTATTAGTGTAGAAGAGGTGTTTCTAGCAGCTTAGGCTGATAGAAGGTATCTATGGCAAAGCAGCTTAGGCTGAACTAGGAGACATGTAAAGCTCCTACTATACCACTGGTGTCATATGCACAATAGCATAGAAAAACACAATACACAGAGGTACTAAAAATAAAGGTACTTTATTTTTATGGCAATATGCCAAAAGTATCTCAGTGAGTACCCTCAGTATGAGGATAAGATATATGCACAAGATATATGTACACAAACCAAAATTATGCAGGTAATAGCAAGAAAAGTAATGCAAGCAATGTAAAGTTACAGTACATTTATAAAAGGAAAACATAGGTATAGGGGCAACACAAACCACATACTCCAAAAGTGGAATGCGAACCACGAATGGACCCCAAACCTATGTGAGCTTGTAGAGGGTCGCTGGGACTGTAAGAAAACAGTGAGGGTTAGAAAAATAGCCCACCCCAAGACCCTGAAAAGTAGGTGTAAAGTGCACCTACTAGCCCCAGAGAGCACAGAAATCGTGATAGTGGGATTCTGCACGAAGAACAAACACCAGCAACGCAACAACAGTGGATTTCCAGACCTGAGTACCTGTAAGACAAGGGGACCAAGTCCAAGAGTCGCGACAGTGTCAAGAATGGGCAGGAGCCCAGGAAATGCCAGCTGAGGGTGCAAGGAAGCTGCCACTGGATGGAAGAAGCTTGGAGTTCTGCAAGCAAGAAGAGAGCTAGGAACTTGTCCTTTGGAAGACGGATGCCCCACGTTGCAATGAAGCTTGCAGAGGTCTTCCCATGCAGAAAGACCACAAACAAGCCTTGCTAGCTGCAAGGGTTGTTGTAGAGGTTTTTGGGTGCTGCTGTGGCCCAGGAGGGACTAGGATGTCTCCACTTGGAGGAGGAGACAGAGGCGGTATCCATCAACTCAGGGAGCCCTCACAGAAGCAGACAGCACACGCAAAAGTACCTGAGCAGGCACTTAGAAGGAAAGTGAACTGGAGTCCATGCAAAGTCACAAAAGGGAGTCCCACGGCGCCGGAGGACAACTCAGAAGGTTGTGCACTGTAGGAAGGAGTGTTGGGGACCCAGGCTTAGCTGTGCACGAAGGAAATCCTGGAAGAGTGCACAGGAGCAGGAGCAGCTGCAAATCACGCGGTACCCAGCAATGCAGGCTAGCGTGCAGAGGCAAGGACTTACCTCCACCAAACTTGGACTGAAGAGTCACTGGACTGTGGGAGTCACTTGGACAGAGTTGCTGAGTTCCAGGGACCACGCTCGTCGGGCTGAGAGGGGACACAGAGGACCAGTGAAGCAGTCTTTTGGTGCCTGCGGTTGCAGGGGGAAGATTCCGTCGACCCGCAGGAGATTTCATCAGAGCTCCTGGTGCAGAGAGGAGGCAGGCTACCCCCAGAGCATGCACCACCTGGAAAAAGTTGAGAAAGCCAGCAGGATGAGGTGATACAAGGTTGCTAGTAGTCATCTTGCTACTTTGTTGCAGTTTTGCAGGCGTCTTGAGCAGCCAACGGTCGATCCTTTGGTAGAAGGTGAAAAGGGAGATGCAGGGGAACTCTGGTGAGCTCTTGCATTCGTTATCTAAAGAATTCCCCAAAGCAGAGACCCCAAATAGCCAGAAAAGGAGGTTTGGCTACCAAGGAAGGAGGATTGGCTACCAAGAGAGGTAAGAGCCTCTGACGTCACCTGCTGGCACTGGCCACTCAGAGCAGTCCAGTGTGCCACAAACACCTCTGTTTCCAAGATGGCAGATGTGAGAAAGTAGCCTCTTTCTAGCCTTGTTACCCCCACTTTTGGCCTGTTTGTGAGTGTATGTCAGGGTGTTTTCACGGTCTCACTGGGATCCTGCTAGCCAGGGCCCAGTGCTCATAGTGAAAACCCTATGTTTTCAGTATGTTTGTTATGTGTCACTGGGACCCTGCTAGTCAGGACCCCGGTGCTCATAAGTTTGTGGCCTATATGTATGTGTTCCCTGTGTGGTGCCTAACTGTCTCACTGAGGCTCTGCTAACTAGAACCTCAGTGGTTATGCTCTCTCATTTCTTTCAAATTGTCACTAACAGGCTAGTGACCAATTTTACCAATTTACATTGGCTTACTGGAACACCCTTATAATTCCCTAGTATGTGGTACTAAGGTACCCAGGGTATTGGGGTTCCAGGAGATCTCTATGGGCTGCAGCATTTCTTTTGCCACCCATAGGGAGCCCTGACAATTCTTACACAGGCCTGCCACTGCAGCCTGAGTGAAATAACGTCCATGTTATTTCACAGCCATTTTACACTGCACTTAAGTAACTTATAAGTCACCTATATGTCTAACCTTTACCTGGTAAAGGTTAGGTGCAAAGTTACTTAGTGTGAGGGCACCCTGGCACTAGCCAAGGTACCCCCACATTGTTCAGGGCCAATTCCCCGGACTTTGTGAGTGCGGGGACACCATTACACGTGTGCACTACATATAGGTCACTACCTATATGTAGCTTCACAATGGTAACTCCGAATACGGCCATGTAACATGTCTATGATCATGGAATTGCCCCCTCTATGCCATCCTGGCATAGTTGGCACAATCCCATGATCCCAGTGGTCTGTAGCACAGACCCTGGTACTGCCAAACTGCCTTTCCTGGGGTTTCACTGCAGCTGCTGCTGCTGCCAACCCCTCAGACAGGTTTCTGCCCTCCTGGGGTCAAGCCAGGCTTGTCCCAGGATGGCAGAACAAAGGACTTCCTCTGAGAGAGGGTGTTACACCCTCTCCCTTTGGAAAATGGTGTGAAGGCAGGGGAGGAGTAGCCTCCCCCAGCCTCTGGAAATGCTTTCTTGGGCACAGATGTGCCCAATTCTGCATAAGCCAGTCTACACCGGTTCAGGGGACCCCTTAGCCCTGCTCTGGCGCGAAACTGGACAAAGGAAAGGGGAGTGACCACTCCCCTGACCTGCACCTCCCCTGGGAGGTGTCCAGAGCTCCTCCAGTGTGCTCCAGACCTCTGCCATCTTGGAAACAGAGGTGCTGCTGGCACACTGGACTGCTCTGAGGGGCCAGTGCCACCAGGTGACGTCAGAGACTCCTTCTGATAGGCTCCTTCAGGTGTTAGTAGCCTATCCTCTCTCCTAGGTAGCCAAACCCTCTTTTCTGGCTATTTAGGGTCTCTGTCTCTGGGGAAACATTAGATAACGAATGCAAGAGCTCATCCGAGTTCCTCTGCATCTCTCTCTTTACCTTCTGCCAAGGAATCGACTACTGACCGCGCTGGAAGCCTGCAAACCTGCAACATAGTAGCAAAGATGACTACTGCAACTCTGTAACACTGATCCTGCCGCCTTCTCGACTGTTTTCCTGGTGGTGCATGCTGTGGGGGTAGTCTGCCTCCTCTCTGCACTAGAAGCTCCAAAGAAATCTCCCGTGGGTCGACGGAATCTTCCCCCTGCAACCGCAGGCACCAAAAAGCTGCATTACCGGTCCCTTGGGTCTCCTCTCAGCACGACGAGCGAGGTCCCTCGAATCCAGCAGCTCTGTCCAAATGACCCCCACAGTCCAGTGACTCTTCAGTCCAAGTTTGGTGGAGGTAAGTCCTTGCCTCACCTCGCTAGACTGCATTGCTGGGAACCGCGACTTTTGCAGCTACTCCGGCCCCTGTGCACTTCCGGCGGAAATCCTTTGTGCACAGCCAAGCCTGGGTCCACGGCACTCTAACCTGCATTGCACGACCTCCTAAGTTGTTCTCCGGCGACGTGGGACTCCTTTGTGCGACTTCGGGTGAGCACTGTTTCACGCATCCTCGTAGTGCCTGTTTCTGGCACTTCTCTGATAGCTACCTGCTGATGAGAGGGCTTTTTGTCTTGCTCGACGTCCCCTCTCTCTCCTGACGCAATTTGCGACATCCTGGTCCTTCCTGGGCCACAGCAGCATCGAAAAACGCTTACCGCACGATTTGCAGCTAACAAGGCTTGCTGGCGGTCTTTCGGCGGGAAAACACTTCTGCACAACTCTCCAAGGCAAGAGGGACGTTCCACCAAAGGGGAAGTCTCTAGCCCTTTTCGTTCCTGCAGAAACCTCAGCTTCTTCTGTCCAGTAGAAGCTTCTTTGCACCCGCAGCTGGCATTTCCTGGGCATCTGCCCATCTCCGACTTGCTTGTGATTTTTGGACTTGGTCCCCTTGTTCCACAGGTACCCAAGATTGGAAATCCATCGTTGTTGCATTGTTGGTTTGTGTCTTTCCTGCATTATTCCTCTAACACGACTTCTTTGTCCTTATGTGAACTTTAGTGCACTTTGCACTCACTTTTCAGGGCCTTGGGGAGGGTTATTTTTCTAACTCTCACTATTTTCTAATAGTCCCAGCGACCCTCTACAAGGTCACATAGGTTTGGGGTCCATTTGTGGTTCGCATTCCACTTTTGGAGTATATGGTTTGTGTTGCCCCTATCCCTATGTGTCCCCATTGCATCCTATTGTAACTATACATTGTTTGCACTGTTTTCTAAGACTATACTGCATATTTTTGGTATTGTGTATATATATCTTGTGTATATTTCCTATCCTCTCACTGAGGGTACACTCTAAGATACTTTGGCATATTGTCATAAAAATAAAGTACCTTTATTTTTTGTATAACTGTGTATTGTGTTTTCTTATGATATTGTGCATATGACACTAAGTGGTACTGTAGTAGCTTCACACGTCTCCTAGTTCAGCCTAAGCTGCTCTGCTAAGCTACCATTATCTATCAGCCTAAGCTGCTAGACACCCTATACACTAATAAGGGATAACTGGGCCTGGTGCAAGGTGCAAGTACCCCTTGGTACTCACTACAAGCCAGTCCAGCCTCCTACATTGGTTGTGCAGCGGTGGGATAAGTGCTTTGAGACTACTTACCACTCTTGTCATTGTACTTTTCATAAGAGAAAAATATACAAAACAAGTTCAGTGTATATACACATAACCAAAAAGTTTTGCATTTCCTCTTTTCACTCTTTTCTAAGTACTGAAAAGTACTTCTAACTTTCTAAAAAGTTCTAAAAAGTTTTAAAAGTTTTTTTTCTCTGTCTTTCTAAAAAGCTCTGACAAACTTTTTATCCTTTTTCTATCACTTTAACTCTTTCTAGAAATGTCTGGCACAGGCCAAAATGTTGATCTGTCCAAACTTGCATATGACCACCTTAGCTGGAAAGGAGCAAGGAGTCTCTGTGTAGAAAGAGGTTTGAGTGTAGGGAAGAATCCTTCCTTGGAATTGTTACTTAACATGCTTAGAGAACAAGATAAGGCTAAAAGTGCCCCATCTGTTGAAAAAGTAGCTAATGGTTCCCAATCTGATCCAGGGACTCCCCCAGGAAAAGATTCAGGAAAGAAACTTCCAAGCCTGCCCATTACTAGACAGTCTAGCATAGTTGGTACTGATGTTGAGTCACACCATACAGATAGTGTTGTCTCACATCATAGCAAGAGCATTCATTCTCATCACAGTAGAAATTATGTTTCTGTTAGCCAAGCTGTTAGGGTGCCCTCTGTAAGGGACAGGTCTCCTTCTGTCCATTCTCATCATACTTCTGTTTCAAGACATGTCCCTCCCACCCACCCTGATGACAGATTGTTAGAAAGGGAGCTCAATAGATTGAGAGTGGAACAAACCAGACTGAAGCTCAAGAAGCAACAGCTGGATTTGGATAGACAGACCTTAGAAGTAGAGAAGGAGAGCCAGAAACTGGGTTTAGAAACCCATGGTGGCAGCAGCAGTATTCCCCATAGTCATCCTGCAAAAGAGCATGATTCCAGGAATCTGCACAAGATAGTTCCCCCTTATAAGGAGGGGTATGACATTAACAAGTGGTTTGCTGCACTTGAGAGGGCCTGTGCTGTACAGGATGTCCCTCAAAGGCAGTGGGCTGCTATCCTATGGCTATCATTTAGTGGAAAATGTAGGGATAGGCTCCTTACTGTGAAAGAAAATGAAGCTAATGATTACAAAGTTCTTAAGAATGCACTTCTGGATGGTTATGGCTTAACCACTGAACAATACAGGATAAAGTTCAGAGAGACCAAAAAGGAGTCTTCACAAGATTGGGTTGATTTCATTGACCATTCAGTGAAGGCCTTGGAGGGGTGGTTACATGGCAGTAAAGTTACTGATTATGACAGCCTGTATAACTTGATCCTGAGAGAGCATATTCTTAATAATTGTGTGTCTAATTTGTTGCACCAGTACCTGGTAGACTCTGATCTGACCTCTCCCCAAGAATTGGGAAAGAAGGCAGACAAATGGGTCAGAACAAGGGTGAACAGAAAGGTTCATACAGGGGGTGACAAAGATGGCAACAAGAAGAAAGGTGGTGAAAAATCTCAAGATAAGCATGGGGATAAGGGTAAAACCAAAGATCCCACTTCAAATCTTAAACACTCTTCAGAGGGTGGGGATAAAACAAATTCTTCCTCTTCTTCTCAACCCACACACATTAAAAAGCCTTGGTGCTTTGTGTGTAAAAACAGAGGCCATAGGCCAGGGGATAAGTCCTGTCCAGGTAAACCCCCTGAGCCTACCACCACTAATACATCAAGCTCTAGTGCCCCTAGCAGTAGTGGTACTAGTGGTGGGACTGCTGGCAACAGTCAAGCAAAGGGTGTAGTTGGGTTCACTTATGGGTCCATCATAGAAACTGGGGTAGTCAGTCCTAAGACAGTTTCTGTCACACCTAGTGGCATTGGCCTTGCCACACTGGCTGCTTGTCCCCTTACAATGGATAAGTACAGGCAGACAGTTTCAATAAATGATGTTGAGGCCTTGGCCTACAGGGACACAGGTGCCAGTATCACTTTGGTGACTGAAAACCTAGTGCACCCTGATCAACACATCATTGGACAACAGTATAAGATTATTGATGTCTATAACTCCACTAAGTTTCTTCCCTTAGCTATAATTCAGTTTAGTTGGGGTGGAGTTACTGGCCCTAAGTAGGTGGTGGTATCACCTAGCTTACCTGTAGACTGTCTCTTAGGTAATGACCTAGAGGCCTCAGGTTGGGCTGATGTAGAGTTTTATGCCCATGCAGCCATGCTGGGCATCCCAGAGGAATTGTTCCCTCTCATTTCTACTGAAATGAAAAAGCAAAGGAGAGAAGGCCTGAAAACTCAGGATCCCTCTCCATCAACAGGTAAAAAGGGTATCACAGAATCCCCTAACCACCCTACCATTCAGGATACCATTCCTGTGGTGGGAGAAACCTCTCCTGGGGTGGCACCTGTTCCAAGGGAATCATCAGTTGGCAAAACTGTACTCCCTGAGGTGGAAGTACCTCTCTGTGGGATAACTAACATTGGTGAGAAAAAGAGCACCATTTTAGTTAACATGGAGCATCCCTCCCACCCTCCCAGAGAAACTTTAGTGCAGAAACCCTGCACTGCCTCACAACACTTAGGACAGCATCCCTGCCCTAGTGTGGAACTCATAGGACAGCATCCCTGCCCTGCTCCAACTCAAGAGAAACAGCATCCCTGTTCTCTCTTCCAGCCATATGGACAAAGTTTTTGCCCAGCTATGGCTTTTCTGAGACAGCATCCCTGTCTGGCATTTCCATCACTACAAATAGGTTCAGTGGACAATTCCCACTGTTCTAAACTAAAACTTACTGATAGAAACTCTGAAAATACATCTTCACATTGTTGCTTAGCTAAAAAACTTCAAACAGGGTGGTTTACATCCCCACAGGGAAGTAACCATATAGTGGATGATAAAGGGAGTAACCAGTCTATTGCAGAGCTACTCTCTACTTATCACCACTTAGACAATAAAGTCTCAACTGGCCAAGGTTAGCCTTATTGTCCTTCGTTTGGGGGGGGGGGGTTGTGTGAGAAAGTAGCCTCTTTCTAGCCTTGTTACCCCCACTTTTGGCCTGTTTGTGAGTGTATGTCAGGGTGTTTTCACTGTCTCACTGGGATCCTGCTAGCCAGGGCCCAGTGCTCATAGTGAAAACCCTATGTTTTCAGTATGTTTGTTATGTGTCACTGGGACCCTGCTAGTCAGGACCCCAGTGCTCATAAGTTTGTGGCCTATATATATGTGTTCCCTGTGTGGTGCCTAACTGTCTCACTGAGGCTCTGCTAACCAGAACCTCAGTGGTTATGCTCTCTCATTTCTTTCAAATTGTCACTAACAGGCTAGTGACCAATTTTACCAATTTACATTGGCTTACTGGAACACCCTTATAATTCCCTAGTATATGGTACTAAGGTACCCAGGGTATTGGGGTTCCAGGAGATCTCTATGGGCTGCAGCATTTCTTTTGCCACCCATAGGGAGCTCTGACAATTCTTACACAGGCCTGCCACTGCAGCCTGAGTGAAATAACGTCCATGTTATTTCACAGCCATTTTACACTGCACTTAAGTAACTTATAAGTCACCTATATGTCTAACCTTTACCTGGTAAAGGTTAGGTGCAAAGTTACTTAGTGTGAGGGCACCCTGGCACTAGCCAAGGTACCCCCACATTGTTCAGGGCCACTTCCCCGGACTTTGTGAGTGCGGGGACACCATTACACGTGTGCACTACATATAGGTCACTACCTATATGTAGCTTCACAATGGTAACTCCGAATATGGCCATGTAACATGTCTATGATCATGGAATTGCCCCCTCTATGCCATCCTGGCATAGTTGGCACAATCCCATGATCCCAGTGGTCTGTAGCACAGACCATGGTACTGCCAAACTGCCTTTCCTGGGGTTTCACTGCAGCTGCTGCTGCTGCCAACCCCTCAGACAGGTTTCTGCCCTCCTGGGGTCAAGCCAGGCTTGTCCCAGGATGGCAGAACAAAGGACTTCCTCTGAGAGAGGGTGTTACACCCTCTCCCTTTGGAAAATGGTGTGAAGGCAGTGGAGGAGTAGCCTCCCCCAGCCTCTGGAAATGCTTTTTTGGGCAGAGATGTGCCCAATTCTGCATAAGCCAGTCTACACCGGTTCAGGGGACCCCTTAGCCCTGCTCTGGCGCGAAACTGGACAAAGGAAAGGGGAGTGACCACTCCCCTGACCTGCACCTCCCCTGGGAGGTGTCCAGAGCTCCTCCAGTGTGCTCCAGACCTCTGCCATCTTGGAAACAGAGGTGCTGCTGGCACACTGGACTGCTCTGAGTGGCCAGTGCCACCAGGTGACGTCAGAGACTCCTTCTGATAGGCTCCTTCAGGTGTTAATAGCCTATCCTCTCTCCTAGGTAGCCAAACCTTCTTTTCTGGCTATTTAGGGTCTCTGTCTCTGGGGAAACTTTAGATAACGAATGCAAGAGCTCATCCGAGTTCCTCTGCATTTCTCTCTTCACCTTCTGCCAAGGAATCGACTGCTGACCGCGCTGGAAGCCTGCAAACCTGCAACATAGTAGCAAAGACGACTACTGCAACTCTGTAACGCTGATCCTGCCGCCTTCTCGACTGTTTTCCTGGTGGTGCATGCTGTGGGGGTAGTCTGCCTCCTCTCTGCACTAGAAGCTCCGAAGAAATCTCCCGTGGGTCGACGGAATCTTCCCCCTGCAACCGCAGGCACCAAAAAGCTGCATTACCAGTCCCTTGGGTCTCCTCTCAGCACGACGAGCGAGGTCCCTCGAATCCAGCAACTCTGTCCAAGTGACCCCCACAGTCCAGTGACTCTTCAGTCCAAGTTTGGTGGAGGTAAGTCCTTGCCTCACCTCGCTAGACTGCATTGCTGGGCACCGCGACTTTTGCAGCTACTCCGGCCCCTGTGCACTTCCGGCGGAAATCCTTTGTGCACAGCCAAGCCTGGGTCCACGGCACTCTAACCTGCATTGCACGACTTTCTAAGTTGGTCTCCGGCGACGTGGGACTCCTTTGTGTAACCTCGGGTGAGCACTGTTTCACGCATCCTTGTAGTGCCTGTTTCTGGCACTTCTCCGGTTGCTACCTGCTGATGAGAGGGCTTCTTGTCTTGCTCGACGTCCCCTCTCTCTCCTGACGCAATTTGCGACATCCTGGTCCTTCCTGGGCCACAGCAGCATCCAAAAACGCTTACCGCACGATTTGCAGCTAACAAGGCTTGTTGGCGGTCGTTCGGCGGGAATACACTTCTGCACGACTCTCCAAGGCAAGAGGGACCCTTCCACCAAAGGGGAAGTCTCTAGCCCTTTTCGTTCCTGCAGAAACCTCAGCTTCTTCTGTCCAGTAGTAATTTCTTTGCACCCGCAGCTGGCATTTCCTGGGCCTCTGCCCATCTCCGACTTGCTTGTGATTTTTGGACTTGGTCCCCTTGTTCCACAGGTACCCAAGATTGGAAATCCATCGTTGTTGCATTGTTGGTTTGTGTCTTTCCTGCATTATTCCTCTAACACGACTTCTTTGTCCTTAGGGGAACTTTAGTGCACTTTGCACTCACTTTTCAGGGCCTTGGGGAGGGTTACTTTTCTAACTCTCACTATTTTCTAATAGTCCCTGCGACCCTCTACAAGGTCACATAGGTTTGGGGTCCATTCGTGGTTCTCATTCCACTTTTGGAGTATATGGTTTGTGTTGCCCCTATCCCTATGTGTCCCCATTGCATCCTATTGTAACTATACATTGTTTGCACTGTTTTCTAAGACTATACTGCATATTTTTGGTATTGTGTATATATATCTTGTGTATATTTCCTATCCTCTCACTGAGGGTACACTCTAAGATACTTTGGCATATTGTCATAAAAATAAAGTACCTTTATTTTTAGTATAACTGTGTATTGTGTTTTCTTATGATATTGTGCATATGACACTAAGTGGTACTGTAGTAGCTTCACACGTCTCCTAGTTCAGCCTAAGCTGCTCTGCTAAGCTACCATTATCTATCAGCCTAAGCTGCTAGACACCCTATACACTAATAAGGGATAACTGGGCCTGGTGCAAGGTGCAAGTACCCCTTGGTACTCACTACAAGCCAGTCCAGCCTCCTACAGCAGAGGTCTGGGACACACTGGAGGAGCTCTGGGCACCTCCCCTGGGAGGTGCAGGTCAGGGGAGTGGTCACTCCCCTTTCCTTTGTCCAGTTTGGCGCCAGAGCAGGGCTGGGGATCCCTAAATCGGTTTAGACTGGCTTATGCAGAGATGGGCACCATCTGTGCCCATCAAAGCATTTCCAGAGGCTGGGGGAGGCTACTCCTCCCCAGCCCTGACACCTATTTCCAAAGGGAGAGGGTGTTACACCCTTTCTCAGGGGAAATCCTTTGTTCTGCCTTCCTGGGCCAGGGCTGCCTGGACCCCAAGAGGGCAGAAACCTGTCTGAGGGGTTGGCAGCAGCAGCTGCAGTGGAGACCCCAGAAAGGCAGTTTGGCAGTACTCGGGTACTTTGCTAGAGACCCGGGGGATCATAGAATTGTCACCCCAATGCCAGAATGGCATTGGGCTGACAATTCCATGATCTTAGACATGTTACATGGCCATGTTCGGAGTTACCATTGTGATGCTGTACATATGTAGTGACCTATGTACAGTGCACGGGTGTAATGGTGTCCCCGCCCTCACAACGTCTGGGGAATTTGCCCTGAACGATGTGGGGGCACCTTGGCTAGTGCCAGGGTGCCCACACACTAAGTAACTTTGCACCCAACCTTCACCAGGTGAAGATTAGACATATAGGTGACTTATAAGTTACTTAAGTGCAGTGGTAAATGGCTGTGAAATAACTTGGACGTTATTTCACGCAGGCTGCAGTGGCAGGCCTGTGAAAGAATTGTCAGAGCTCCCTATGGGTGGCAAAAGAAATGCTGCAGCCCATAGGGATCTCCTGGAACCCCAATACCCTGGGTACCTCAGTACCATATAATAGGGAATTATATGGGTATACCAGTATGCCAATGTGAATTGGTAAATTTAGTCACTAGCCTGTTAGTGACTAATGTGGAAAGCAGAGAGCGCATAACCACTGAGGTTGTGGTTAGCAGAGCCTTGGTGATACAGTTAGGCATCACACAGGGAACACATACAGGGCACATACTTATGAGCACTGGGGCCCTCCCTGGCAGGGTCCCAGTGACACATAGACTAAAACAACATATATACAGTGAAATATGGGGGTAACATGCCAGGCAAGATGGTACTTTCCTACACTAAGGCTGCAGTGGTAGTCCTGTGTAATAATTGTCAGAGCTCCCTATGGGTGGCAAAAGAAATGCTGCAGCCCATAGGGATCTCCTGAAACCCCAATACCCTGGGTACCTAGGTACCATATACAGGGGAATTATATGGGTGTTCCAGTGTGCCAATGAGAATTGATGAAGATGGTCACTAGCCTGCAGTGACAATTGTGAAAGCAGAGAGAGCATAAAGACTGAGGTTCTGGTTAGTAGAGACTCAGTGATACAGTTAGGCACCACAAAGGGAACACATACAGGGCATACATTATGAGCACTGGGGTTCTGCCTAGCAGGATCCCAGTGACACAAGGGCAAAAACAAACATACATACAGTGAAAATGGGGGTAACATGCCAGGCAAGATGGTACTTTCCTACATACTGCCTCCAGGAAATCTATTAAATCATTAGAATTACTAGGAGACAGGTATTTTTAACTCACCCAAGACCCCACCACTCCTATCCTTCCTGTGATTCACATTGACAAGACTACATCAGTGCCCCCATGTATTCCATAGGTCGTTTCACACCCCCTCCTTAGCGGGAAGGGGTAGCCCTGGTGCGTGAGGGTTTTTTCTAACAGGAACATCTTTTTTGTTAGCCATCCTGTGGTAGTTCTTTGAGATAGGCCTCTTTTGTAATGTTACATAGGCTATAAGGAGGACAGCCCCAGCCCCACAACCTCCTTCTCCATCTTCAATCAATCAATCAATCAATCACTGCATTTGTAAAGCGCGCTACATACCCGCAAGGGTCTCAAGGCGCTGGGGAGGGGGGGTGCTACTGGTTGAAGAGCCAGGTCTTGAGGAGTCTTCTGAAGGCCAGCAGGTCCTGGGTCTGTCGTAGGATGGTGGGGAGAGTGTTCCAGGTCTTGGCGGCGAGGTAGGAGAAGGATCTGCCACCGGCTGTGGTTTTTCGGATGCGGGGGACTGTGACGAGGGCGAGGTTGGCTGAGCGGAGGCTTCGGGTGGGGGTGTGGAAGCTGAGTCGGTTGTTGAGGTAGGTGGGTCCGGTGTTGTGCAGTGCTTTGTGTGCATGGATCAGGAGCTTGAAGGTGATCCTTTTGTTGATGGGGAGCCAGTGCAGGCCTCTTAGGTGGAGTGTGATGTGGCTGAGGCGGGGGACATCGAGGATGAGTCGGGCCGGGGCGTTCTGGATGCGTTGGAGTCGTCTCAGGAGCTTGTTTGTAGTTCCTGAGTAGAGGGCGTTCCCATAGTCAAGTCTGTTGGTGATGAGGGCCTGGGTAACGGTTTTTCTCGTGTCAAGGGGGATCCATTAGAAGATCCTGCGGAGCATACGGAGGGTGTTGAAGCAGGACGCGGAGATGGCGTTGACTTGCCTGGTCATGGAGAGAGTGGAGTCGAGGATGACCCCCAGGTTGCGTGTGTGGTCCGTGGGTTCCGGGGCTGTGCCTAGTGACGTGGGCCACCAAGAGTCGTCCCAGGCTGATGGGGTGGGTCCAAGAATGAGGACCTCCTTCTTGTCTGAGTTCAGCTTCAGTCTGCTGTCCTTCATCCAGTCGGCTATGGCCTTCATTCCTCGGTGGAGGTTAGCTTTGGCGGTGTCGCGATCTTCGGTGAGGGATATGATCAGCTGGGTGTCGTCTGCGTAGGAGATGATGTTGAGGTTGTGTTGTCGTGCGACGTGGGCGAGGGGGGCCATGTAGATATTGAACAGTGTCGGGCTGAGGGAGGATCCCTGTGGGACGCCGCAGATGATCTCAGTGGTTTTGGAGCGGAAGGGTGGGAGGCGGACGCTCTGGGTTCTGCCGGAGAGGAAGGATGTGGTCCAGGCCAGGGCCTTCTCTTGGATACCAGCGTCATGGAGGCGTGCTGATAGGGTGCGGTGGCAGACCGTGTCAAAGGCTGCTGATAGGTCCAGAAGGATGAGGGCAGCTGTTTCTCCTTTGTCCATCAGGGTCCGGATGTCGTCAGTGGCGGCGATGAGGGCGGTCTCGGTGCTGTGGTTACTGCGAAAACCAGATTGGGACGGGTCCAGGATGTTGTTGACTTCGAGGTAGCGGGTCAGCTGTTTGTTGACAATCTTCTCGGTCACTTTTGCCGGGAAAGGGAGCAGGGAGATGGGACGGAAGTTCTTGAGGTCCTTGGGGTCCGCCTTGGGCTTCTTCAGAAGTGTGTTGATCTCGGCGTGCTTCCAGCTTTCTGGGAAGGTTTCTGTCTCGAAGGAACAGTTGATTGTTTTCCGGAGGTGGGGCGCGATGGCTGCGCTGGCTTTGTTGAAGACGTGGTGATGGCAGGGGTCCGATGGGGATCCGGAGTGGATGGAGTTCATGGTTTTGATGGTGTCTTCGTCGCTGACGCTGGACCAGGCGGTCAGGCGACTGGTGCGAGTGGTAGTCGCAGGGGTGGTGGACTCGGTGGTGGGTGAGGGGGGGTCGGGGTTGAAGCTGTCGTGGATGTCGGTGATCTTGCGGTGGAAGAAGGTGGCCAGGGAGTCGCACAGGTCTTGAGATGGCGGGATGTCGTTGGTGATGGAGCTGGGGTTGGAGAGTTCTTTCACGATGCTGAAGAGCTCTTTGCTGTTGTGTGCGTTGTTGTCTAGGCGGTCCTTGAAGGCAGTCTTCTTGGCGGTCCTGATGAGTTGGTGATGTCTGCGGGTGGCACTCTTGAGGGCTGTGTGGTTGTCTGGTGTTCGGTCGTGGAGCCATTTCTTTTCCAGCTTCCGACAGGTGTGCTTGGAGATACGGAGGTCCTCGGTGAACCAGGCGGCTTTCTTGTTGGTGTGGTTGGTTGTAAAGGTCTTGAGAGGGGCGAGGGTGTTGGCGCAGTCGTTGATCCACTGTGTGAGGTTGGTCGCAGCAGTGTCTGGGTCGGTGGGGTTGGTGGGTGGTCTCAGGGCGAGGGCGGTAGTCAGTTGGTCCCTGGTGACCTTGCCCCAGCAGCGGCGTGGTAGCTGTTGGGTGCGGGGGTGTGTGGTGGGTTTTCTGAAGGTGAAGTGGACGCATCTGTGGTCGGTCCAGTGTGGTTCGGTTGTGTGGTTGAAGGAGACGTGGGGGCTTGCGGAGAAGATGGGGTCAAGCGTGTGTTGTAGGAAAGTACCATCTTGCCTGGCATGTTACCCCCATTTTTCACTGTATATATGTTGTTTTAGTTGTATGTGTCACTGGGACCCTGGTAACCCAGGGCCCCAGTGCTCATAAGTGTGCCTGAATGTGTTACCTGTGTAGTGACTAACTGTCTCACTGAGGCTCTGCTAATCAGAACCTCAGTGGTTATGCTCTCTCATTTCTTTCCAAATTGTCACTAACAGGCTAGTGACCATTTTTACCAATTTACATTGGCTTACTGGAACACCCTTATAATTCCCTAGTATATGGTACTGAGGTACCCAGGGTATTGGGGTTCCAGGAGATCCCTATGGGCTGCAGCATTTCTTTTGCCACCCATAGGGAGCTCTGACAATTCTTACACAGGCCTGCCACTGCAGCCTGAGTGAAATAACGTCCACGTTATTTCACAGCCATTTTACACTGCACTTAAGTAACTTATAAGTCACCTATATGTCTAACCTTTACCTGGTAAAGGTTAGGTGCAAAGTTACTTAGTGTGAGGGCACCCTGGCACTAGCCAAGGTGCCCCCACATTGTTCAGAGCCAATTCCCTGAACTTTGTGAGTGTGGGGACACCATTACACGTGTGCACTACATATAGGTCAGTACCTATATGTAGCTTCACCATGGTAACTCCGAATATGGCCATGTAACATGTCTATGATCATGGAATTGCCCCCTCTATGCCATCCTGGCATAGTTGGCACAATCCCATGATCCCAGTGGTCTGTAGCACAGACCCTGGTACTGCCAAACTGCCCTTCCTGGGGTTTCACTGCAGCTGCTGCTGCTGCCAACCCCTCAGACAGGCAGCTGCCCTCCTGGGGTCCAGCCAGGCCTGGCCCAGGATGGCAGAACAAAGAACTTCCTCTGAGAGAGGGTGTGACACCCTCTCCCTTTGGAAAATGGTGTGAAGGCAGGGGAGGAGTAGCCTCCCCCAGCCTCTGGAAATGCTTTGTTGGGCACAGAGGTGCCCAATTCTGCATAAGCCAGTCTACACCGGTTCAGGGGACCCCTTAGCCCTGCTCTGGCGCGAAACTGGACAAAGGAAAGGGGAGTGACCACTCCCCTGACCTGCACCTCCCCTGGGAGGTGTCCAGAGCTCCTCCAGTGTGCTCCAGACCTCTGCCATCTTGGAAACAGAGGTGCTGCTGGCACACTGGACTGCTCTGAGTGGCCAGTGCCACCAGGTGACGTCAGAGACTCCTGCTGATAGGCTCCTTCAGGTGTTAGTAGCCTATCCTCTCTCCTAGGTAGCCAAACCCTCTTTTCTGACTATTTAGGGTCTCTGTCTCTGGGGAAACTTTAGATAACGAATGCATGAGCTCAGCCGAGTTCCTCTGCATCTCTCTCTTCACCTTCTGATAAGGAATCGACTGCTGACCGCGCTGGAAGCCTGCAAACCTGCAACATAGTAGCAAAGACGACTACTGCAACTCTGTAACGCTGAGCCTGCCGCCTTCTCGACTGTTTTCCTGCTTGTGCATGCTGTGGGGGTAGCCTGCCTCCTCTCTGCACCAGAAGCTCCGAAGAAATCTCCTGTGGGTCGACGGAATCTTCCCCCTGCAACCGCAGGCACCAAAAAGCTGCATTACCGGTCCCTTGGGTCTCCTCTCAGCATGACGAGCGAGGTCCCTCGAATCCAGCGACTCTGTCCAAGTGACCCCCACAGTCCAGTGACTCTTCAGTCCAAGTTTGGTGGAGGTAAGTCCTTGCCTCACCTCGCTGGGCTGCATTGCTGGGAACCGCGACTTTGCAGCTACTCCGGCCCCTGTGCACTTCCGGCGGAAATCCTTTGTGCACAGCCAAGCCTGGGTCCACGGCACTCTAACCTGCATTGCACGACTTTCTAAGTTGGTCTCCGGCGATGTGGGACTCCTTTGTGCAACTTCGGCAAGCACCGTTTCACGCATCCTCGTAGTGCCTGTTTCTGGCACTTCTCTGGGTGCTACCTGCTTCAGTGAGGGCTCTTTGTCTTGCTCGACGTCCCCTCTCTCTTCAGGTCCAATTTGCGACCTCCTGGTCCCTCTTGGGCCCAAGCAGCGTCCAAAAACGCCAAACGCACGATTTGCGACTAGCAAGGCTTGTTGGCGTCCTTTCGGCAGGAAAACACTTTTGCACGACTCTCCAAGGCGAGAGGGATCCGTCCACCAAAGGGGAAATCTCTAGCCTATTTCGTTCCTGCAGAAACCTCAGCTTCTTCTGTCCAGTAGAAGCTTCTTTGCACCCGCAGCTGGCATTTCCTGGGCATCTGCCCATCTCCGACTTGCTTGTGACTTTTGGACTTGGTCCCCTTGTTCCACAGGTACCCTAGATTGGAAATCCACAGTTGTTGCATTGCTGGTTTGTGTCTTTCCTGCATTATTCCTCTAACACGACTACTTTGTCCTTAGGGGAACTTTAGTGCACTTTGCACTCACTTTTCAGGGTCTTGGGGAGGGTTATTTTTCTAACTCTCACTATTTTCTAATAGTCCCAGCGACCCTCTACAAGGTCACATAGGTTTGGGGTCCATTCGTGGTTCGCATTCCACTTTTGGAGTATATGGTTTGTGTTGCCCCTATCCCTATGTTTCCCCATTGCATCCTATTGTAACTATACATTGTTTGCACTGTTTTCTAAGACTATACTGCATATTTTTGGTATTGTGTATATATATCTTGTGTATATTTCCTATCCTCTCACTGAGGGTACACTCTAAGATACTTTGGCATATTGTCATAAAAATAAAGTACCTTTATTTTTAGTATAACTGTGTATTGTGTTTTCTTATGATATTGTGCATATGACACTAAGTGGTACTGTAGTAGCTTCACACGTCTCCTAGTTCAGCCTAAGCTGCTCTGCTAAGCTACCATTATCTATCAGCCTAAGCTGCTAGACACCCTATACACTAATAAGGGATAACTGGGCCTGGTGCAAGGTGCAAGTACCCCTTGGTACTCACTACAAGCCAGTCCAGCCTCCTACATGTGTCCAGCGGCGTGAGTGGGTGTCGTTACTAGCTGTTTGAGTCCGAGGTTGGCGAGGTTGTCGATCAGGGCGGTGGAGTTGGCGTCGTTGTTGTTCTCGAGGTGGAAGTTCAGGTCCCCGAGGAGGATGTAGTCCGTGGAAGCGAGGGCGTGGGTGCTGATGAGGTCAGCGATGGTGTCACTGAACTGTGGGCGGGGTCCGGGAGGTCTGTAGATGAGAGTTCCTCTGAGGGTGGTGTTGGGGTCGGTGTGGATCTGGAAGTGCATGTGCTTGGCAGTGGTGAGGGTGTCATCGGTGTTCGTTGAGATTTTGATGGAGTCTTTGTGGATGATGGCGATTCCTCCTCCCACTCCGTTGGTGCGGTCTCTGCGGGAGATCTTGTAGCCCTGTGGGATGGCTATGGCAATGTCTGGTGCTGAGGTGGCGTTCAGCCAGGTCTCCGTCAGGAAGGCAACGTCAGGGGCAGTGGAGTCTAGGAGGTCCCAAAGTTCGATGGCGTGCTTGCGAGCAGAGCGGGTGTTGAGGAGGATGCAGCGGAGGTGGTTGGGTTCTCTGGCTGGTGGTGTGGAGGGTTGGATGCTGGAGAATCTGCAGTTCCGGCAGGTGAAAGGCCCCTGGGTGCGTTTCGGGGTGGCCCGGTAGCAGGGCTGGTCTCGTCTGGTGTTGAGTGCGTGCAGGGTGCTTGCGTCGTAGTGCAGTCTGGATTTGCGGGGTGCGGGTTCCAGGGGTTCTGGTGCTGGTGCTGGGTGCGGTCCAGGCGCGGACGGGCGCAGACGGGCTTACCTTAGGCACGCCTTCGGCGCGTCCGCTGCGCGCCCGCTTCGCGGCCTTCATATGAGGGCAGAGGGAGGGAGGAGCAGCTGGGAGGTGGGAGCGGGGCGGCCAATGGGAGTGAAGGGGGCGGGGCAGCAGGGGCTCAGCAGCAAGGGAAAAACCCGGGGAAAAACCCAGGGAAAAATCGGCGGGAAAAGACGGCGGGAGAGGGACAACAGAGCACAGGGGTACAGAAGCAAAACACAGGGGCACAGAATGGAAAAAACAAGTGGCACAGAAGCACAAGCTCAGGGGAATAGAAAAAAGGGAGCGAGTAGTCAGGCGGCAAAAGTGGCAACGGAGGTTCAACCCACAGGGGGCTGCGTGGCAGATGGGGGGAGCGACCTGCCTGGTGACAGGGTCAAAGGTCGCTCTCTACCACCGCTTCGCGGCCTCCATATGAGGGCAGAGGGAGGGAGGAGCAGCTGGGAGGTGGGAGCGGGGCGGCCAATGGCAGTGAAGGGGGCGGGGCAGCAGGGGCTCAGCAGCAAGGGAAAAACCCGGGGAAAAACCCAGGGGAAAACCCAGGGAAAAAACTGCGGGAAAAGACGGCGGGAGAGGGACAACAGAGCACAGGGGTACAGAAGCAAAACACAGGGGCACAGAATGGAAAAAACAAGTGGCACAGAAGCACAAGCTCAGGGGAATAGAAAAAAGGGAGCGAGTAGTCAGGTGGCAAAAGTGGCAACGGAGGTTCAACCCACAGGGGGCTGCGTGGCAAATGGGTGGAGCGACCTGCCTGGTGACAGGGTCAAAGGTCGCTTTGTTATCTTTCTTTGTTTTTGTAAGTCCATTCTTAGACATTGTAAGTGCAGTGAAGCCATATTGAGTACATGGTATAGGAAGGTAGCCTTTTTTAGCCTTGTTACCCCCACTTTTGGTCTGTTTGTGAGTATATGTCAGGGTGTTTTTACTGTCTCATAGGGACCCTGCTAGCCAGGGCCCCGGTGCACATAGTGGAAACCCTATGTTGTCAGTGTGTTTGATATGTGTCACTGGGATCTTGCTAGCCAGGACCCCAGTGCTCATATGTTTGTGGCCTATATGTGTTCCCTGTGTGGTGCCTAACTGTATCATTGAGGCTCTGCTAACCAGAAGCTCAGTGTTTTTAGGTAAGTCCTTGCCTCCCCACGCCAGACAGTAATCCTGTGTACTGCGTGAACTGCAGCTGCTAGGGCTTCTGTGCACTTTTGCAAGGATTCCTTCGTGCACAGCCTAGCCCAGGTCCCCAGCACTCCGTCTTGCATTGCTAAACTCGATGAGTTGACCTCCGATTTCATGGGACCCTCTTTTGTTGTGCTGAGACGACCACCATGCTCAGATGTCCTTCCCAAATTTACTACTAAAACATAGACCTACATGTGGTGAGATTTCCACACTTGTGGCGGAAAACATTGCATTGGAAAGATAGGAGAGGGCAAGATCTATGCACAAAGTTTGTAAATTGTATGTGTAGTACAAGTACGTAAGTAGTACCAATGTAGTACTACTAAATGTGTAATAAAATGCAGTTTGGGAACAGGGCCCTTTCTGTCCCACTTGGAGATATTACCTACGCAGAGCTGCCATTCAAAGCAGAAAAAGTCAGGTTCCCCTAACACGCCATGCTCGAGATCTTGTCCTACCTGAGACTTGGCTCAACCTAGCATCAGTCCCCAACATCGCCACCACCATACGAGCTGGACACAAAATCAACTACCGCAACTGCATCAACAAGCTACTTGGAGGAATCGCCATCATCCACAGAGACTCCATCAAATGCACCTTACTCGCAGATTGTGAGAAAGTAGCCTCTTTCTAGCCTTGTTACCCCCACTTTTGGACTGTTTGTGAGTATATGCCAGGGTGTTTGTATTGTCTCACTGGGATTCTGCTAGCCAGGGCCCAGTGCTCATAGTGAAAACCCTATGTTGTCAGTATGTTTGTTATGTGTCACTGGGACCCTGCTAGCCAGAACCCCAGTGCTCATAAGTTTGTGGCCTATATGTATGTGTTCCCTGTGTGATGCCTAACTGTCTCACTGAGGCTCTGCTAACCAGAACCTCAGTGGTTATGCTCTCTCTGCTTTATAAATTGTCATTAACAGGCTAGTGACCAATTTCACCAATTCACATTGGCATACTGGTACACCCATATAATTCCCTAGTATATGGTACTAAGGTACCCAGGGTATTGGGGTTCCAGGAGATCCCTATGGGCTGCAGCAATTCTTTTGCCACCCATAGGGAGATCTGACTATTCTTACACAGGTCTGCCAGTGCAGCCTGAGTGAAATAACGTCCACGTTATTTCACAGCCATTTACCACTGCACTTAAGTAACTTATAAGTCACCTATATGTCTAATCTTCACCTGGTGAAGGTTGGGTGCAAAGTTACTTAGTGTGTGGGTACCCTGGCACTAGCCAAGGTGCCCCCACATTGTTCAGGGTGAATTCCCCGGACTTTGTGAGTGCGGGGACACCATTTCACGTGTGCACTATACATAGGTCACTACCTATGTATAGCGTCACAATGGTAACTCCGAACATGGCCATGTAACATGTCTAAGATCATGGAATTGTCATCCCAATGCCATTCTGGCATTGGGGAGACAATTCCATGATCCCCCGGGTCTCTAGCACAGAACCTGGGTACTGCCAAACTGCCTTTTCAGGGTTTGCACTGCAGCTGCTGCTGCTGCCAACCCCTCAGACAGGTTTCTGCCCCCCTGGGGCCCAGGCAGCCCTGGCCCAGGAAGGCAGAACAAAGGATTTCCTCTGAGACAGGGTGTGACACCCTCTCCCTTTGGAAATAGGTGTGAAGGCTGGGGAGGAGTAGCCTCCCCCAGCCTTTGGAAATGCTTTGATGGGCACAGATGTTGCCCATCTCTGCATAAGCCAGTCTACACCGGTTTAGGGATCCCCCAGCCCTGCTCTGGCGCGAAACTGGACAAAGGAAAGGGGAGTGACCACTCCCCTGACCTGCACCTCACAGGGGAGGTGCCCAGAGCTCCTCCAGCGTGCCCTAGACCTCTGCCATCTTGGAATCAGAGGTGTGCTGGCACACTGGACTGCTCTGAGTGGCCAGGGCCAGCAGGTGACGTCAGAGACCCCTTCTGATAGGTTCCTACCTGTGTTACTAGCCTATCCTCCTTCCTAAGTAGCCAAACCTCCTTTTCTGGCTATTTAGGGTCTCTGCTTTGGGGAATTCTTCAGACACCGAATGCAAGAGCTCACCAGAGTTCCTCTGCACTTCTCTCTTCACCTTCTGCCAAAGGATCGACCGCTGACTGCTCAGGACGCCTGCAAAACCGCAACAAAGTAGCAAAGACGACTACTGCAACCTTGTATCGCTTCATCCTGCCGACTTTCTCGCCTGTTTCCTGGTGGTGCATGCTCTGGGGGTAGCCTGCCTCCTTCTTGCTCCAGGAGCTCTGAAGAAATCTCCCATGGGTCGACGGAATCTTCCCCCTGCAACCGCAGGCAACAAAAGACTGCATCACCGGTCCTCTGGGTCCCCTCTCAGCACAACGAGCATGGTCCCTGGAACTCAGCAACTCCGTCCAAGTGACTCCCACCGTTCGCTGACTCTTCAGTCCAAGTTTAGTGGAGGTAAGTCCTTGCCTCCCCAGGCTAGACTGCATTGCTGGGTTCCGCGTGATTTGCAGCTGCTCCGGCTCCTGTGCACTCTTCCAGGATTTCCTTCATGCACAGCCAAGCCTGGGTCCCTGGCACTCTAACCTGCGGTGCTCAACCTTCTGAGTTGTCCTCCGGCGTTGTGGGACTCCCTTTTCTGACTTCGGGTGGACTCCAGTTCACTCCTCTTCCAAATGCCCGTTCTGGTACTTCTGCGGGTGCTGCCTGCTTCTGTGAGGGCTCCCTGACTTGCTGGGCGCCCCCTCTGTCTCCTCATCCAATTGGCGACATCCTGGTCCCTCCTGGGCAACAGCAGCATCCAAAAACCCTAACGGCGATCCTTGCAGCTAGCAAGGCTTGTTTGTAGTCTTTCTGCGTTGGAATACCTCTGCAAGCTTCTTCATGACGTGGGACATACATCCTCCAAAGGGGAAGTTCCTAGTCCTCTTCATTCTTGCAGAAACCAAAGCTTCTTCCATCCAGTGGCAGCTTCTTTGCACCCTCAGCTGGCATTTCCTGGGCATCTGCCCACTCTCGACATTGTCGCGACTCTTGGACTTGGTCCCCTTGTTTCGCAGGTACTCAGGTCCGGAAATCCACTGTTGTTGCTTTGTTGGTGTTGGTCTTCCTTGCAGAAACCCCCTATCATGACTTCTGTGCTCTCTGGGGGTTATAGGTGCACTTTACACCTACTTTTCAGGGTCTTGGGGTGGGCTACTTTTCTAACCCTCACTGTTTTCTTACAGTCCCAGCGACCCTCTACAAGCTCACATAGGTTTGGAGTCCATTCGTGGTTTGCATTCCACTTTTGGAGTATATGGTTTGTGCTGCCCCTATACCTATGTGCTCCTATTGCAATCTACTGTAACTTTACATTGCTTGCATTACTTCCTTTTGCTATTACTGCATACTTTTGGTATTGTGTACATATATCTTGTGTATATTTGGCATCCTCATACTGAGGGTACTCACTGAGATACTTTTGGCATATTGTCATAAAAATAAAGTACCTTTATTTTTAGTATATCTGTGTATTGTGTTTTCTTATGATATTGTACATATGACACCAGTGGTATAGTAGGAGCTTTGCATTTCTCCTAGTTCAGCCTAAGCTGCTCTGCTATAGCTACTTTCTATCAGCCTAAGCTGCTAGAAACACCTCTTCTACACTAATAAGGGATAACTGGACCTGGTACAGAGTGTAAGTACCCCTTGGTACCCCCTACAAGCCAGGCCAGCCTCCTACATTGGTTGTGCAGCGGTGGGATAAGTACTTGCAACTACTTACCACTTTGTCATTTTGTACTTTTCATAAGAGAAAAATATACAAAACAAGTTCAGTGTATGTACCTAACCAAAAAGTTTTGCTTTTCTTCTCTTACACTATTTGCTAAGTGCTGAAAAGTACTTCTAAACTTTATAAAAGTTTCAAAAAGTTTTTTTCGTTCTTTAAAAAGTCCTGAAACTTTTTCTCTCTTTCATCTGTCTTTAAACCTTCTTCTATCATGTCTGGTGTAGGAACTCCTCTTAATTTGGTCAGTACAACTTATGACAATCTTAACTTTAAGAGCCTAAGGAGTCTCTGCATTGATAGAGGTTTAGTGGTAGGAAAGAACCCTTCTAGAGAATTACTGTCTAACATGCTCATTGAGAATGATAAGGCCCAGGGTGGCACCTCATCTAAAAAGTTAGTAGACAGCTCACACTCTGACTCAGGGGAGCCTCTTGAGGTAGTGGTAAAGGGTTCTCTTCCTAATCTGCCCCTTAGCAGAACACCTAGCATAGCTGGTAGTAATAGAAGCTCCCATCACAGTAGGGATGTTTTTGTTCCTGGAGGCCAGGTTGTTAGAGTGCCAACTGTTAGGGACAGGTCTCCCTCTGCTCATTCAAATCTTTCTTCTGTGTCAAAACATTTCCAACCCACCCACCCTGATGACAAAATGTTAGAAAGGGAACTCAATAAGTTGAGAGTGGAAGAGACCAGGCTGAAGCTTAAACAGCAACAGCTGGCTCTAGACAGGGAATCCCTAGACTTAGGAAAAGAGAGACAGAGGTTGGGGTTTGGACCCCATGGTGGCAGCAGCAGTATTCCTGATAGAAATCCTGTGAGAGAGCATGATTCTAGGAATCTTCATAAGATAGTTCCCCCTTACAAGGAGGGTGATGACATTAACAAGTGGTTTGATGCACTTGAAAGGGCCTGTATGGTACAGGGGGTCCCTCAAAGGCATTGGGCTGCTATCCTATGGCTATCTTTCAGTGAAAAGGGTAGGGATAGGCTCCTTACTGTGAAGGAAAGTGATGGCAATAATTTTACAGTTTTTGAAGAATGCACTCTTGTGAGAAAGTAGCCTCTTTCTAGCCTTGTTACCCCCACTTTAGGCCTGTTTGTGAGTGTATGTCAGGGTGTTTTCACTGTCTCACTGGGATCCTGCCAGCCAGGGCCCGGTGCTCATAGTGAAAACCCTATGTTTTCAGTATGTTTGTTATGTGTCACTGGTACCCTGCTAGTCAGGACCCCAGTGCTCATAAGTTTGTGGCCTATATGTATGTGTTCCCTGTGTGGTGCCTAACTGTCTCACTGAGGCTCTGCTAACCAGAACCTCAGTGGTTATGCTCTCTCTGTACAAATTGTCACTAACAGGCTAGTGACCAATTTTACCAATTTACATTGGCTTACTGGAACACCCTTATAATTCCCTAGTATATGGTACTGAGGTACCCAGGATATTGGGGTTCCAGGAGATCCCTATGGGCTGCAGCATTTCTTTTGCCACCCATAGGGAGCTCTGACAATTCTTACACAGGCCTGCCACTGCAGCCTGAGTGAAATAACGTCCACGTTATTTCACAGCCATTTTACACTGCACTTAAGTAACTTATAAGTCACCTATATGTCTAACCTTTGCCTGGTAAAGGTTAGGTGCAAAGTTACTTAGTGTGAGGGCACCCTGGCAATAGCCAAGGTGCCCCCACATTGTTCAGGGCCAATTCCCCGGACTTTGTGAGTGCGGGGACACCATTACACGCGTGTACTACATATAGGTCACTACCTATATGTAGCTTTACAATGGTAACTCCGAATATGGCCATGTAACATGTCTATGATCATGGAATTGCCCCCTTTATGCCATCCTGGCATAGTTGGCACAATCCCATGATCCCAGTGGTCTGTAGCACAGACCCTGGTACTGCCAAACTACCTTTCCTGGGGTTTCACTGCAGCTGCTGCTGCTGCCAACCCCTCAGACAGGCATCTGCCCTCCTGGGGTCCAGCCAGGCCTAGCCCAGGATGGCAGAACAAAGAACTTCCTCTGAGAGAGGGTGTTACACCCTCTCCCTTTGGAAAATGGTGTGAAGGCAGGGGAGGAGTAGCCTCCCCCAGCCTCTGGAAATGCTTTCTTGGGCACAGATGTGCCCAATTCTGCATAAGCCAGTCTACACCGGTTCAGGGGACCCCTTAGCCCTGCTCTGGTGCGAAACTGGACAAAGGAAAGGGGAGTGACCACTCCCCTGACCTGCACCTCCCCTGGGAGGTGTCCAGAGCTCCTCCAGGGTGCTCCAGACCTCTGCCATCTTGGAAACAGAGGTGCTGCTGGCACACTGGACTGCTCTGAGTGGCCAGTGCCACCAGGTGACGTCAGAGACTCCTTCTGATAGGCTCCTTCAGGTGTTGCTAGCCTATCCTCTCTCCTAGGTAGCCAAACCCTCTTTTCTGGCTATTTAGTGTCTGTGTCTCTGGGGAAACTTTAGATAACGAATGCAAGAGCTCAGCCGAGTTCCTCTGCATCTCTCTCTTCACCTTCTGCCAAGGAATCGACTGCTGACCCCGCTGGAAGCCTGCAAACCTGCAACATAGTAGCAAAGACGACTACTGCAACTCTGTAACGCTGATCCTGCCGCCTTCTCGACTGTTTTCCTGGTGGTGCATGCTGTGGGGGTAGTCTGCCTCCTCTCTGCACTAGAAGCTCCGAAGAAATCTCCCGTGGGTCGACGGAATCTTCCCCCTGCAACCGCAGGCACCAAAAAGCTGCATTACCGGTCCCTTGGGTCTCCTCTCAGCACAACGAGCGAGGTCCCTTGAATCCAGCAACTCTGTCCAAGTGACTCCCACAGTCCAGTGACTCTTCAGTCCAAGTTTGGTGGAGGTAAGTCCTTGCATTACCTCGCTAGACTGCATTGCTGGGAACCGCGACTGTTGCAGCTACTCCGGCCCCTGTGCACTTCCGGCGGAAATCTTTTGTGCACAGCCAAGCCTGGGTCCACGGCACTCTAACCTGCATTGCACGACCTCCTAAGTTGTTCTCCGGCGACGTGGGACTCCTTTGTGCGACTTCAGGTGAGCACTGTTTCACGCATCCTCGTAGTGCCTATTTCTGGCACTTCTCTGGGTGCTACCTGCTCCTAAAAGAGCTCCTTGTCTTGCTCGACATCCCCTCTACCTCCTGGTCCAATTTGCGTCCTCCTGGTCCCTCCTGGGCCACAGCAGCGTCCAAAAACGCTAACCGCACGATTTGCAGCTAGCAAGGCTTGTTGGCGTTCTTTTGGCGGGAAAACACTTCTGCACGACTCTCCACGGCGAGAGGGATCCGTCCACCAAAGGAGAAGTCTCTAGCCCTTTTCGTTCCTGCAGAAACCTCAGCTTCTTCTGTCCAGTAGAAGCTTCTTTGCACCCGCAGCTGGCATTTCCTGGGCATCTGCCCATCTCCGACTTGCTTGTGACTTTTGGCCTTGGTCCCCTTGTTCCACAGGTACCCTAGATTGGAAATCCACAGTTGTTGCATTGTTGGTTTGTGTCTTTCCTGCATTATTCCTCTAACACGACTTCTTTGTCCTTAGGGGAACTTTAGTGCACTTTGCACTCACTTTTCAGGGTCTTGGGGAGGGTTATTTTTCTAACTCTCACTATTTTCTAATAGTCCCAGCGACCCTCTACAAGGTCACATAGGTTTGGGGTCCATTCGTGGTTCGCATTCCACTTTTGGAGTATATGGTTTGTGTTGCCCCTATCCCTATGTTTCCCCATTGCATCCTATTGTAACTATACATTGTTTGCACTGTTTTCTAAGACTATACTGCATATTTTTGGTATTGTGTATATATATCTTGTGTATATTTCCTATCCTCTCACTGAGGGTACACTCTAAGATACTTTGGCATATTGTCATAAAAATAAAGTACCTTTATTTTTAGTATAACTGTGTATTGTGTTTTCTTGTGATATTGTGCATATGACACTAAGTGGTACTGTAGTAGCTTCACACGTCTCCTAGTTCAGCCTGAGCTGCTCTGCTAAGCTACCATTATCTATCAGCCTAAGCTGCTAGACACCCTATTGTGAGAAGGTAGCCTCTTTCTAGCCTTGTTACCCCCACTTTTGGCCTGTTTGTGAGTGTATGTCAGGGTGTTTGTCACTGTTTTCACTGTCTCACTGGGATCCTGATAGCCAGGCCTCAGTGCTCATAGTGAAAACACTAGGTTTTCAGTATGGTTGTTATGTGTCACTGGGATCCTGCTGGTCAGGACCCCAGTGCTCATAGGTTTGTGGCCTATATGTATGTGTCACTGGGACCCTGTCACACAGGGCCCCAGTGCTCATAGGTGTGCATGTATATGTTCCCTGTGTGGTGCCTAACTGTCTCACTGAGGCTCTGCTAACCAGAACCTCAGTGGTTATGCTCTCTCATTTCTTTCCAAATTGTCACTAACAGGCTAGTGACCAATTTTACCAATTTACATTGGCTTACTGGAACACCCTTATAAATTCCCTAGTATATGGTACTGAGGTACCCAGGGTATTGGGGTTCCAGGAGATCCCTATGGGCTGCAGCATTTCTTTTGCCACCCATAGGGAGCTCTGACAATTCTTACACAGGCCTGCCACTGCAGCCTGAGTGAAATAACGTCCACGTTATTTCACAGCCATTTTACACTGCACTTAAGTAACTTATAAGTCACCTATATGTCTAACCTTTACCTGGTAAAGGTTAGGTGCAAAGTTACTTAGTGTGAGGGCACCCTGGCACTAGCCAAGGTGCCCCCACATTGTTCAGAGCCAATTCCCTGAACTTTGTGAGTGCGGGGACACCATTACACGCGTGCACTACATATAGGTCACTACCTATATGTAGCTTCACCATGGTAACTCCGAATATGGCCATGTAACATGTCTATGATCATGGAATTGCCCCCTCTATACCATCCTGGCATAGTTGGCACAATCCCATGATCCCAGTGGTCTGTAGCACAGACCCTGGTACTGCCAAACTGCCCTTCCTGGGGTTTCACTGCAGCTGCTGCTGCTGCCAACCCCTCAGACAGGCAGCTGCCCTCCTGGGGTCCAGCCAGGCCTGGCCCAGGATGGCAGAACAAAGAACTTCCTCTGAGAGAGGGTGTGACACCCTCTCCCTTTGGAAAATGGTGTGAAGGCAGGGGAGGAGTAGCCTCCCCCAGCCTCTGGAAATGCTTTGTTGGGCACAGAGGTGCCCAATTCTGCATAAGCCAGTCTACACCGGTTCAGGGACCCCTTAGCCCCTGCTCTGGCGTGAAACTGGACAAAGGAAAGGGGAGTGACCACTCCCCTGACCTGCACCTCCCCTGGGAGGTGTCCAGAGCTCCTCCAGTGTGCTCCAGACCTCTGCCATCTTGGAAACAGAGGTGCTGCTGGCACACTGGACTGCTCTGAGTGGCCAGTGCCACCAGGTGACGTCAGAGACTCCTGCTGATAGGCTCCTTCAGGTGTTAGTAGCCTATCCTCTCTCCTAGGTAGCCAAACCCTCTTTTCTGGCTATTTAGGGTCTCTGTCTCTGGGGAAACTTTAGATAACGAATGCATGAGCTCAGCCGAGTTCCTCTGCATCTCTCTCTTCACCTTCTGATAAGGAATCGACCGCTGACCGCGCTGGAAGCCTGCAAACCTGCAACATAGTAGCAAAGACGACTACTGCAACTCTGTAACGCTGATCCTGCCGCCTTCTCGACTGTTTTCCTGCTTGTGCATGCTGTGGGGGTAGTCTGCCTCCTCTCTGCACCAGAAGCTCCGAAGAAATCTCCCGTGGGTCGACGGAATCTTCCCCCTGCAACCGCAGGCACCAAAAAGCTGCATTACCGGTCCCTTGGGTCTCCTCTCAGCACGACGAGCGAGGTCCCTCGAATCCAGCGACACCGTCCAAGTGACCCCCACAGTCCAGTGACTCTTCAGCCCAAGTTTGGTGGAGGTAAGTCCTTGCCTCACCTCGCTGGGCTGCGTTGCTGGGAACCGCGACTTTGCAAGCTACTCCGGCCCCTGTGCACTTCCGGCGGAAATCCTTCGTGCACAGCCAAGCGTGGGTCCACGGCACTCTAACCTGCATTGCACGACTTTCTAAGTTGGTCTCCGGCGACGTGGGACTCCTTTGTGCAACTTCGGCGAGCACCGTTTCACGCATCCTCGTAGTGCCTGTTTCTGGCACTTCTCCGGGTGCTACCTGCTTCTGCGAGGGCTCTTTGTCTTGCTCGACGTCCCCTCTCTCTGCAGGTCCAATTTGCGACCTCCTGGTCCCTCCTGGGCCCCAGCAGCGTCCAAAAACGCTAAACGCACGATTTGCGTGTAGCAAGGCTTGTTGGCGTCCATCCGGCGGGAAAACACTTCTGCACGACTCTCCAAGGAGTGGGGGATCCATCCTCCAAAGGGGAAGTCTCTAGCCCTTGTCGTTTCTGCAGTATTCACAGTTCTTCAGCCTAGTAAGAGCTTCTTTGCACCAACCGCTGGCATTTCTTGGGCATCTGCCCATCTCCGAGTTGCTTGTGACTTTTGGACTTGGTCCCCTTGTTCCACAGGTACCCTCAGTCAGGAATCCATCGTTGTTGCATTGCTGATTTGTGTTTTCCTTGCATTTTCCCTCTAACACGACTATTTTGTCCTTAGGGGAACTTTAGTGCACTTTGCACTCACTTTTCAGGGTCTTGGGGAGGGTTATTTTTCTAACTCTCACTATTTTCTAATAGTCCCAGCGACCCTCTACAAGGTCACATAGGTTTGGGGTCCATTCGTGGTTCGCATTCCACTTTTGGAGTATATGGTTTGTGTTGCCCCTATCCCTATGTTTCCCCATTGCATCCTATTGTAACTATACATTGTTTGCACTGTTTTCTAAGACTATACTGCATATTTTTGCTATTGTGTATATATATCTTGTGTATATTTCCTATCCTCTCACTGAGGGTACACTCTAAGATACTTTGGCATATTGTCATAAAAATAAAGTACCTTTATTTTTAGTATAACTGTGTATTGTGTTTTCTTATGATATTGTGCATATGACACTAAGTGGTACTGTAGTAGCTTCACACGTCTCCTAGTTCAGCCTAAGCTGCTCTGCTAAGCTACCATTATCTATCAGCCTAAGCTGCTAGACACCCTATACACTAATAAGGGATACCTGGGCCTGGTACAAGGTGTAAGTACCCCTTGGTACTCACTACAAGCCAGTCCAGCCTCCTACATTGGTTGTGCAGTGGTGGGATAAGTGCTTGAGACTACTTACCACTCTTGTCATTGTACTTTTCATAAGAGAAAAATATACAAAACAAGGTCAGTGTATATACACATAGCCAAAAAGTTTTGCATTTCCTCTTTTCACTCTTTTCTAAGTGCTGAAAAGTACTTCTAAACTTTCAAAAAGTTCTTAAAAGTTTAAAAAGTTTTTTCTGTCTTTCCAAAAAGTTCTGAAAACTTTTTTCTCTTTTTCTATCACTTTAACTCTCTCAAAAAAATGTCTGGCACAGGAAAAAATGTTGAACTGTCCAAACTTGCATATGATCACCTTAGCTGGAAAGGAGCAAGGAGTCTCTGCATAGAGAGAGGTTTGAGTGTAGGGAAGAATCCTTCCTTAGAACTGTTAATTAATATGCTTAGAGTACAGGATAAGGCCATAAGTGCCCAATCTGTAGAAAAAGTAGCTAATGGTTCTCAATCTGATCCAGGGACTCCCCCAGGAAAAGGTTCAGGAAAGAAACTTCTCAGCCTGCCCATTACTAGACAGTCTAGCATAGTTGGTACAGAGGTTGAATCACACCATACTGATGGTGTGCTCTCACATTATGCTGGTAGCCAAGCTGTTAGGGTGCCCTCTGTAAGGGACAGGTCTCCTTCTGTTCATTCCCATCATACCTCTGTATCTAGAAATGTCCCTCCCACCCACCCTGATGACAGATTGTTAGAAAGGGAGCTCAATAGATTGAGAGTGGAACAAACCAGACTGAAGCTCAAGAAGCAACAGCTGGATTGGGATAGACAGTCTTTAGAAATAGAGAGGGAAAGACAGAAGTTGGGTTTAGATACCCATGGTGGCAGCAGCAGTATTCCCCATAGTCATCCTGCAAAAGAGCATGATTCCAGGAATCTGCACAAGATAGTTCCCCCTTATAAGGAGGGGGATAACATTAACAAGTGGTTTGCTGCACTTGAGAGGGCCTGTGCTGTACAGGGTGTCCCTCAAAAGCAGTGGGCTGCTATCCTATGGCTATCATTTACTGGAAAAGGTAGGGATAGGCTCCTTACTGTAAAAGAAAATGATGCTAATAATTTTACAGTTCTTAAGAATGCACTCCTGGATGGTTATGGCTTAACCACTGAACAGTACAGGATAAAGTTCAGAGAGACCAAAAAGGAGTCTTCACAAGACTGGGTTGATTTCATTGACCATTCAGTGAAGGCCTTGGAGGGGTGGTTACATGGCAGTAAAGTTACTGATTATGAAAGCCTGTATAACACAATCCTGAGAGAGCATATACTTAATAATTGTGTGTCTGATTTGTTGCACCAGTACCTGGTAGACTCTGATCTGACCTCTCCCCAAGAATTGGGAAAGAAGGCAGACAAATGGGTCAGAACAAGGGTGAACAGAAAAGTTCATACAGGGGGTGACAAAGATGGCAATAAGAAGAAAGATGGTGAAAAATCTCAAGATAAGCATGGGGATAAGGGTAAAACCAAAGATCCCACTTCAAATCTTAAACACTCTTCAGAGGGTGGGGATAAAACAAATTCTTCCTCTTCTTCCCAACCTGCACACATTAAAAAGCCTTGGTGCTTTGTGTGTAAAAATAGAGGCCATAGGCCAGGGGATAAGTCCTGTCCAGGTAAACCCCCTGAGCCTACCACCACTAATACATCAAGCTCTAGTGCCCCTAGCAGTAGTGGTACTAGTGGTGGGACTGCTGGCAACAGTCAAGCAAAGGGTGAAGTTGGGTTCACTTATGGGTCCATAGTGGAAACTGATGTAATCAGTCCCAAGACAGTTTCTGTCACACCTAGTGGCATTGGCCTTGCCACACTGGCTGCTTGTCCCCTTACAATGGATAAGTACAAGCAGACAGTTTCAATAAATGGTGTTGAGGCCTTGGCCTACAGGGACACAGGTGCCAGTTTCACTTTGGTGACTGACAACCAAGTGAACCCTGATCAACACATCATTGGACAACAGTATAAGATTATTGATGTCCATAACTCCACTAAGTTTCTTCCCTTAGCTATAATTCAGTTTAGTTGGGGTGGAGTTACTGGCCCTAAGCAGGTGGTGGTATCACCTAGCTTACCTGTAGACTGTCTCTTAGGTAATGACCTAGAGGCCTCAGGTTGGGCTGATGTAGAGTTTTATGCCCATGCAGCCATGCTGGGCATCCCTGAGGAATTGTTCCCTCTCATTTCAAGTGAAATGAAAAAGCAAAGGAGAGAAGGCCTGAAAACTCAGGATCCCTCTCCATCAACAGGTAAAAAGGGTATCACAGTATCCCCTAACCACCCTACCATTCAGGATACCATTCCTGTGGTGGGAGAAACCTCTCCTGGGGTGGCACCTGTTCCAAGGGAATCATCAGTTGGCAAAACTGCACTCCCTGAGGTGGAAGTACCTCTCTGTGGGATAACTAACATTGGTGAGAAAAAGAGCACCATTTTAGTTAACATGGAGCATCCCTCCAACCCTCCCAGAGAAACTTTAGTGCAGAAACTCTGCACTGCCTCACAACACGTAGGACAGCATCCCTGCCCTAGTGTGGAGCTGATAGGACAGCATCCCTGCCCTGCTCCAACTCAAGAGAAACAGCATCCCTGTTCTCTCTTCCAGCCAAATGGACAAAGTTTTTGTCCAGCTATGGCTTTACTAAGACAGCATCCCTGTCTGGCATTTCCATCATTACAAATAGGTTCAGTGGATAATTCCCACTGCTCTAAACTAAAACTTACTGATAGAAACTCTGAAAATACATCTTCACATTGTTGGTTAGCTAAAAAACTTCAAACAGGGTGGTTTACATCCCCACAGGGAAGTAACCATATAGTGGATGATAAAGGGAGTAACCAGTCTATTGCAGAGCTACTCTCTACTTATCACCACTTAGACAATAAAGTCTCAACTGGCCAAGGTTAGCCTTATTGTCCTTCGTTTGGGGGGGGGGTTGTGTGAGAAGGTAGCCTCTTTCTAGCCTTGTTACCCCCACTTTTGGCCTGTTTGTGAGTGTATGTCAGGGTGTTTGTCACTGTTTTCACTGTCTCACTGGGATCCTGATAGCCAGGCCTCAGTGCTCATAGTGAAAACACTAGGTTTTCAGTATGGTTGTTATGTGTCACTGGGATCCTGCTGGTCAGGACCCCAGTGCTCATAGGTTTGTGGCCTATATGTATGTGTCACTGGGACCCTGTCACACAGGGCCCCAGTGCTCATAGGTGTGCATGTATATGTTCCCTGTGTGGTGCCTAACTGTCTCACTGAGGCTCTGCTAACCAGAACCTCAGTGGTTATGCTCTCTCATTTCTTTCCAAATTGTCACTAACAGGCTAGTGACCAATTTTACCAATTTACATTGGCTTACTGGAACACCCTTATAAATTCCCTAGTATATGGTACTGAGGTACCCAGGGTATTGGGGTTCCAGGAGATCCCTATGGGCTGCAGCATTTCTTTTGCCACCCATAGGGAGCTCTGACAATTCTTACACAGGCCTGCCACTGCAGCCTGAGTGAAATAACGTCCACGTTATTTCACAGCCATTTTACACTGCACTTAAGTAACTTATAAGTCACCTATATGTCTAACCTTTACCTGGTAAAGGTTAGGTGCAAAGTTACTTAGTGTGAGGGCACCCTGGCACTAGCCAAGGTGCCACCACATTGTTCAGAGCCAATTCCCTGAACTTTGTGAGTGCGGGGACACCATTACACGCGTGCACTACATATAGGTCACTACCTATATGTAGCTTCACCATGGTAACTCCGAATATGGCCATGTAACATGTCTATGATCATGGAATTGCCCCCTCTATACCATCCTGGCATAGTTGGCACAATCCCATGATCCCAGTGGTCTGTAGCACAGACCCTGGGACTGCCAAACTGCCCTTCCTGGGGTTTCACTGCAGCTGCTGCTGCTGCCAACCCCTCAGACAGGCAGCTGCCCTCCTGGGGTCCAGCCAGGCCTGGCCCAGGATGGCAGAACAAAGAACTTCCTCTGAGAGAGGGTGTGACACCCTCTCCCTTTGGAAAATGGTGTGAAGGCAGGGGAGGAGTAGCCTCCCCCAGCCTCTGGAAATGCTTTGTTGGGCACAGAGGTGCCCAATTCTGCATAAGCCAGTCTACACCGGTTCAGGGACCCCTTAGCCCCTGCTCTGGCGTGAAACTGGACAAGGAAAGGGGAGTGACCACTCCCCTGACCTGCACCTCCCCTGGGAGGTGTCCAGAGCTCCTCCAGTGTGCTCCAGACCTCTGCCATCTTGGAAACAGAGGTGCTGCTGGCACACTGGACTGCTCTGAGTGGCCAGTGCCACCAGGTGACGTCAGAGACTCCTGCTGATAGGCTCCTTCAGGTGTTAGTAGCCTATCCTCTCTCCTAGGTAGCCAAACCCTCTTTTCTGGCTATTTAGGGTCTCTGTCTCTGGGGAAACTTTAGATAACGAATGCATGAGCTCAGCCGAGTTCCTCTGCATCTCTCTCTTCACCTTCTGATAAGGAATCGACCGCTGACCGCGCTGGAAGCCTGCAAACCTGCAACATAGTAGCAAAGACGACTACTGCAACTCTGTAACGCTGATCCTGCCACCTTCTCGACTGTTTTCCTGCTTGTGCATGCTGTGGGGGTAGTCTGCCTCCTCTCTGCACCAGAAGCTCCGAAGAAATCTCCCGTGGGTCGACGGAATCTTCCCCCTGCAACCGCAGGCACCAAAAAGCTGCATTACCGGTCCCTTGGGTCTCCTCTCAGCACGACGAGCGAGGTCCCTCGAATCCAGCGACACCGTCCAAGTGACCCCCACAGTCCAGTGACTCTTCAGCCCAAGTTTGGTGGAGGTAAGTCCTTGCCTCACCTCGCTGGGCTGCATTGCTGGGAACCGCGACTTTGCAAGCTACTCCGGCCCCTGTGCACTTCCGGCGGAAATCCTTCGTGCACAGCCAAGCCTGGGTCCACGGCACTCTAACCTGCATTGCACGACTTTCTAAGTTGGTCTCCGGCGACGTGGGACTCCTTTGTGCAACTTCGGCGAGCACCGTTTCACGCATCTTCGTAGTGCCTGTTTCTGGCACTTCTCCGGGTGCTACCTGCTTCAGTGAGGGCTCTTTGTCTTGCTCGACGTCCCCTCTCTCTGCAGGTCCAATTTGCGACCTCCTGGTCCCTCCTGGGCCCCAGCAGCGTCCAAAAACGCCAAACGCACGATTTGCGTGTAGCAAGGCTTGTTGGCGTCCATCCGGCGGGAAAACACTTCTGCACGACTCTCCAAGGAGTGGGGGATCCATCCTCCAAAGGGGAAGTCTCTAGCCCTTGTCGTTTCTGCAGTATTCACAGTTCTTCAGCCTAGTAAGAGCTTCTTTGCACCAACCGCTGGCATTTCTTGGGCATCTGCCCATCTCCGAGTTGCTTGTGACTTTTGGACTTGGTCCCCTTGTTCCACAGGTACCCTCAGTCAGGAATCCATCGTTGTTGCATTGCTGATTTGCGTTTTCCTTGCATTTTCCCTCTAACACGACTATTTTGTCCTTAGGGGAACTTTAGTGCACTTTGCACTCACTTTTCAGGGTCTTGGGGAGGGTTATTTTTCTAACTCTCACTATTTTCTAATAGTCCCAGCGACCCTCTACAAGGTCACATAGGTTTGGGGTCCATTCGTGGTTCGCATTCCACTTTTGGAGTATATGGTTTGTGTTGCCCCTATCCCTATGTTTCCCCATTGCATCCTATTGTAACTATACATTGTTTGCACTGTTTTCTAAGACTATACTGCATATTTTTGCTATTGTGTATATATATCTTGTGTATATTTCCTATCCTCTCACTGAGGGTACACTCTAAGATACTTTGGCATATTGTCATAAAAATAAAGTACCTTTATTTTTAGTATAACTGTGTATTGTGTTTTCTTATGATATTGTGCATATGACACTAAGTGGTACTGTAGTAGCTTCACACGTCTCCTAGTTCAGCCTAAGCTGCTCTGCTAAGCTACCATTATCTATCAGCCTAAGCTGCTAGACACCCTATACACTAATAAGGGATACCTGGGCCTGGTACAAGGTGTAAGTACCCCTTGGTACTCACTACAAGCCAGTCCAGCCTCCTACACCTATACACTAATAAGGGATACCTGGGCCTGGTGCAAGGTGCAAGTACCCCTTGGTACTCACTACAAGCCAGTCCAGCCTCCTACATTGGTTGTGCAGCGGTGGGATAAGTGCTTTGAGACTACTTACCACTCTTGTCATTGTACTTTTCATAAGAGAAAAATATACAAAACAAGGTCAGTGTATATACACATAGCCAAAAAGTTTTGCATTTCCTCTTTTCACTCTTTTCTAAGTGCTGAAAAGTACTTCTAACTTTCTAAAAAGTTCTAAAAAGTTTAAAAAGTTTTTTCTCTGTCTTTCTAAAAGCTCTGACAAACTTTTTATCTTTTACTATCACTTTAACTCTCTCTAAAAATGTCTGGCACAGGCCAAAATGTTGATCTGTCCAAACTTGCATATGATCACCTTAGCTGGAAAGGAGCAAGGAGTCTCTGCATAGAGAGAGGTTTGAGTGTAGGGAAGAATCCTTCCTTAGAACTGTTAATTAACATGCTTAGAGTACAGGATAAGGCCATAAGTGCCCAATCTGTTGAAAAAGTAGCTAATGGTTCTCAATCTGATCCAGGGACTCCCCCAGGAAAAGATTCAGGAAAGAAACTTCCTAGCCTGCCCATTACTAGACAGTCTAGCATAGTTGGTAATGATGATGAGCCACACCATATAAATAGTGTTGTCTCACATCATAGCAAAAGCATTTATTCTCACCATACTGGTAGTGATGTTTCTGTTAACCAAGCTGTTAGGGTGGCTTCTGTAAGGGACAGGTCTCCTTCTGTCCATTCTCACCATACTTCTGTTTCAAGGCATGTCCCTCCCACCCACCCTGATGACAGATTGTTAGAAAGGGAGCTCAATAGATTGAGAGTGGAACAAACCAGACTGAAGCTCAAGAAGCAACAGCTGGATTTGGATAGACAGACTTTAGATGTAGAGAAGGAGAGACAGAAAATGGGTTTAGAAACCCATGGTGGCAGCAGCAGTATTCCCCATAGTCATCCTGTAAAAGAGCATGATTCCAGGAATCTGCACAAGATAGTTCCCCCTTACAAGGAGGGGGATGACATTAACAAGTGGTTTGCTGCACTTGAGAGGGCCTGTGTTGTATAGGATGTCCCTCAAAGGCAGTGGGCTGCTATCCTATGGCTATCATTTAGTGGAAAAGGTAGGGATAGGCTCCTTACTGTGAAAGAAAATGATGCTAATAATTTCCAAGTTCTTAAGAATGCACTCCTGGATGGTTATGGCTTAACCACTGAACAATACAGGATAAAGTTCAGAGAGACCAAAAAGGAGTCTTCACAAGACTGGGTTGATTTCATTGACCATTCAGTGAAGGCCTTGGAGGGGTGGTTACATGGCAGTAAGGTTACTGACTTTGAAAGCCTGTATAACTTGATCCTGAGAGAGCATATTCTTAATAATTGTGTGTCTGATTTGTTGCACCAGTACTTGGTGGACTCTGATCTGACCTCTCCCCAAGAATTGGGAAAGAAGGCAGACAAATGGGTCAGAACAAGGGTGAACAGAAAAGTTCATACAGGGGGTGACAAAGATGGCAACAAAAAGAAGGATGGTAAGTCTTCTGACAAGGGTGGGGACAAATCTAAAAATGAGTCTTCATCAGGCCCACAAAAACACTCTGGTGGGGGTGGTGGGCCCAAATCCTCTTCTAATCAGAACAAGGAAAAGAAACCATGGTGCTATTTATGTAAAATAAAAGGCCATTGGACAACAGATCCCAGATGTCCAAAGAAAGGCACCAAGCCTCCTACCACTACAACCCCTACTGCTACACCTAGTGTCCCTACTAATAGCAGTGGTGGTGGGAGCAAACCTACTAATAGCCAATCCAAGGGAGTAGCTGGGCTCACTATTGGTAACTTAGTTGGGGTTGGCCTTGTTAGGGAGGCCACAGAGGCTGTGTTAGTCTCTGAGGGGGCTATTGATTTAGCCACCTTAGTTGCTTGTCCCCTTAATATGGATAAGTACAAGCAGCTACCCCTAATAAATGGTGTTGAGGTTCAGGCCTACAGGGACACTGGTGCCAGTGTGACTATGGTCATAGAGAAACTGGTCCACCCTGAACAACACCTACTTGGTCACCAGTACCAAGTAACCGATGCTCACAACAACACACTTAGCCACCCCATGGCTGTTGTAAATCTCAACTGGGGGGGGTTACTGGTCCAAAGAAAGTTGTGGTAGCTTCAGATTTACCTGTAGACTGTCTATTAGGGAATGATTTGGAGACATCAGCTTGGTCAGATGTGGAGTTGGAGGCCCATGTAGCAATGCTGGGCATCCCAGAGCATATTTTTGCTTTGACAAGGGCTCAGGCCAAAAAGCAAAAAGGACAGGGAAGCTTGGATCCTGGAACAATGGACCAAGTGCTCCCTAAAGCTAGGGCTAGTAGAAGCAAACCACTTCCTACTATCCCTCCCTCTACAGTGGATTCTACTTCTGAGGAAGAAGAATTCCCTCCCTGTGCAGAACCTACACCAGAGGAGCTGGAAGCAGACACTGCTGAGCTTTTGGGTGAAGGGGGGGCTGCCAGAGAGGAGCTGAGTGTGGCACAGCAAACCTGTCCCACATTAGAGGGTCTCAGACAGCAAGCTGTCAAACAGGCTAATGGGGATGTCAGTGACTCTCACAGAGTTTACTGGGAGGACAACCTCTTATACACTGAGCATAGGGATCCTAAACCTGGAGCTGCCAGGAGATTAGTGATTCCTCAGGAGTACAGAAAGTTCCTCCTAACACTGGCACATGACATTCCCTTAGCTGGGCATCTAGGACAAATGAAAACTTGGGACAGGCTTGTTCCCCTGTTTCATTGGCCTAGAATGTCTGAGGACACAAAGGAATTTTGTAAGTCCTGTGAAACCTGTCAAGCCAGTGGCAAGACAGGTGGCACCCCAAAGGCACCCCTTATCCCACTGCCTGTGGTTGGGGTTCCCTTTGAAAGGGTAGGGGTTGACATAGTTGGCCCCCTTGACCCTCCTACTGCTTCAGGCAATAGGTTTATCTTGGTGGTAGTGGACCATGCCACAAGATATCCTGAAGCTATTCCTTTAAGGACCACTACAGCACCTGCAGTGGCAAAGGCCCTCCTGGGAATATTTTCCAGGGTGGGCTTCCCAAAGGAAGTAGTATCAGACAGGGGAAGCAATTTCATGTCTGCATACTTAAAGGCCATGTGGAAGGAGTGTGGTGTAACGTACAAGTTCACAACACCCTATCATCCACAAACAAATGGACTGGTGGAGAGATTTAATAAAACTCTCAAAGGCATGATTATGGGTCTCCCTGAAAAACTCCGCAGGAGATGGGATATCCTTCTACCATGCCTCCTTTTTGCCTACAGGGAGGTACCCCAGAAAGGAGTGGGCTTCAGCCCCTTAGAACTTCTTTTTGGACACCCTGTTAGGGGTCCACTCACACTTGTAAAGGAGGGTTGGGAACAACCTTTAAAAGCTCCTAAGCAGGATATTGTGGATTATGTACTTGGCCTCAGATCAAGGATGGCTGAGTACATGAAAATGGCCAGTAAAAACCTTCAGGCCAGCCAAGAGCTCCAGAAGCAATGGCATGATCAGAAGGCTGTTTTGGTTCAGTACCAACCAGGGCAGAAAGTGTGGGTCTTGGAGCCTGTGGCCCCAAGAGCACTCCAAGATAAATGGAGTGGACCCCACACAATTGTTGAAAAGAAGGGAGAAGTCACCTATTTAGTTGACTTAGGCACTGCCAGGAGTCCCCTTAGGGTGCTCCATGTCAACCGCCTGAAACCCTGCTATGACAGGGCTGATCTCACCCTGCTCATGGCAACTGATGAGGGACAGGAAGAAGACAGTGATCTTCTACCTGATCTCTTCTCTTCCACAGAATAAGATGCTCTTGTGGAAGGTGTAGTTTTGGCTGATTGTCTTACTGCTGAGCAGAAAGACAATTGCATAAATCTCCTAGATCAATTCTCTGAACTCTTCTCTACTGTGCCAGGTACCACTTCTTGGTGTGAGCACACTATAGATACTGGAGACAGTTTACCTGTCAAAAGTAAGATCTATAGGCAGCCTGACCATGTCAGAGACTGCATAAAGCAAGAGGTCCAGAAAATGTTAGAACTGGGAGTGGTTGAGCACTCTGACAGTCCATGGGCTTCTCCTGTGGTACTGGTACCAAAACCCCATTCCAAAGATGGAAAGAAGGAAATGCGGTTTTGTGTAGACTATAGAGGTCTCAACTTGGTAACCAAAACTGATGCTCACCCTATACCCAGGGCAGATGAGCTCATAGATACACTGGCATCTGCCAAGTATCTAAGCACTTTTGACTTGACTGCAGGGTATTGGCAGATCAAATTGTCAGAAGATGCTAAACCTAAGACTGCATTTTCAACCATTGGAGGACATCACCAGTTTACTGTAATGCCTTTTGGTTTGAAAAATCCACCTGCCACTTTTCAGAGGTTGGTGAACACAGTCCTGCAAGGGCTGGAAGCTTTCAGTGCAGCATATTTGGACGATATAGCTGTCTTTAGCTCCAGCTGGGATGATCACCTGGTCCACCTATGGAAAGTTTTGGAGGCCCTGCAAAAGGCAGGCCTCACTATCAAGGCTTCAAAGTGCCAGATAGGGCAGGGTAAGGTGGTTTATCTGGGACACCTTGTTGGTGGGGAACAGATTGCACCACTTCAGGGGAAAATCCAAACAATTATTGATTGGGTTCCCCCTACCACTCAGACTCAGGTGAGAGCCTTCCTAGGCCTCACTGGGTATTACAGGAGGTTCATTAAGAACTATGGCTCCATTGCAGCCCCTCTTAATGACCTCACATCCAAGAAAATGCCTAAAAAGTTATTATGGACAGCAAACTGTCAGAAAGCTTTTGAGGAGCTGAAGCAGGCCATGTGCTCTGCACCTGTCCTGAAAAGCCCTTGTTACTCTAAAAAATTCTATGTCCAAACTGATGCATCTGAATTAGGAGTAGGGGCAGTCCTATCACAACTTAATTCTGAGGGCCAGGATCAACCTGTTGCTTTTATTAGTAGGAGGTTGACCCCTAGAGAAAAGCGTTGGTCTGCCATTGAGAGGGAGGCCTTTGCTGTGGTCTGGGCACTGAAGAAGTTGAGGCCATACCTGTTTGGCACTCACTTCATTGTTCAGACAGACCACAAACCTCTATTTTGGCTAAAACAAATGAAAGGTGAAAATCCTAAATTGTTGAGGTGGTCCATATCCCTACAGGGAATGGACTATACAGTGGAACATAGACCTGGGAGTAGCCACTCCAATGCAGATGGACTCTCCAGATATTTCCACTTAGACCATGAAGACTCATCAGGTCATGGATAGTCTTATTGTCCTTCGTTTGGGGGGGGGGGTTGTGTAGGAAAGTACCATCTTGCCTGGCATGTTACCCCCATTTTTCACTGTATATATGTTGTTTTCGTTGTATGTGTCACTGGGACCCTGGTAACCCAGGGCCCCAGTACTCATAAGTGTGCCTGAATGTGTTACCTGTGTAGTGACTAACTGTCTCACTGAGGCTCTGCTAATCAGAACCTCAGTGGTTATGCTCTCTCATTTCTTTCCAAATTGTCACTAACAGGCTAGTGACCATTTTTACCAATTTACATTGGCTTACTGGAACACCCTTATAATTCCCTAGTATATGGTACTGAGGTACCCAGGGTATTGGGGTTCCAGGAGATCCCTATGGGCTGCAGCATTTCTTTTGCCACCCATAGGGAGCTCTGACAATTCTTACACAGGCCTGCCACTGCAGCCTGAGTGAAATAATGTCCACGTTATTTCACAGCCATTTTACACTGCACTTAAGTAACTTATAAGTCACCTATATGTCTAACCTTTACCTGGTAAAGGTTAGGTGCAAAGTTACTTAGTGTGAGGGCACCCTGGCACTAGCCAAGGTGCCCCCACATTGTTCAGAGCCAATTCCCTGAACTTTGTGAGTGCGGGGACACCATTACACGCATGCACTACATATAGGTCACTACCTATATGTAGCTTCACAATGGTAACTCCGAATATGGCCATGTAACATGTCTCAGATCATGGAATGGCCCCCCCAATGCCATCCTGGTATTGGGGAGACAATCCCATGATTCCCCGGGTCTCTAGCACAGACCCGAGTACTGCCAAACTGCCTTTCCCGGGGTTTCACTGCAGCTGCTGCTGCTGCCAACCCCTCAGACAGGTTTCTGCCCTCCTGGGGTCCAGCCAGGCTTGGCCCAGGAAGGCAGAATAAAGGACTTCCTCAGAGAGAGGGTGTTACACCCTCTCCCTTTGGAAAACGATGTCAGGGCTGGGGAGGAGTAGCCTCCCCCAGCTTCTGGAAATGATTTGATGGGCACAGATGGTGCCCATCTCTGCATAAGCCAGTCTACACCGGTTCAGGGATCCCCCAGCCCTGCTCTGGCGCGAACCTGGACAAAGGAAAGGGGAGTGACCACTCCCCTGACCTGCACCTCCCCTGGGAGGTGCCCAGAGTACTCCAGTGTGCTCCAGACCTCTGCCATCTTGGAAACAGAGGTGCTGCTGGCACACTGGACTGCTCTGAGTGGCCAGGGCCAGCAGGTGACGTCAGAGACTCCTTCTGATAGGCTCCTCCAGTTGTTGCTAGCCTATCCTCTCTCCCAAGTAGCCAAACCTCCTTTTCTGGCTATTTAGGGTCTCTACTTTGGGGAATTCTTTAGATAACGAATGCAAGAGCTCATCAGAGTTCCTCTGCATCTCTCTCTTCACCGTCTGCCAAGGAATCGACTGCTGACCGCGCTGGAAGCCTGCAAAACCGCAACAAAGTAGCAAAGACGAATACTGCAACCTTGTATCGCTGATCCTGCCGCCTTCTCGACTGTTTTCCTGGTGGTGCATGCTGTGGGGGTAGTCTGCCTCCTCTCTGCACTAGAAGCTCCGAAGAAATCTCCTGTGGGTCGACGGAATCTTCCCCCTGCAACCGCAGGCACCAAAGAACTGCTTCACCGGTCCTCTGGGTCCCCTCTCAGCACGACAAGCGTGGTCCCTGGAAATCAGCAACTCTGTTCAAGTGACTCCCACAGTCCAGTGACTCTTCAGTCCAAGTTTGGTGGAGGTAAGTCCTTGCCTCCCCACGCTGGACTGCATTGTTGGGTACCGCGTGATTTGCAGCTGCTCTGGCTCCTGTGTACTCTTCCAGGATTTCCTTTGTGCACAGCCAAGCCTGGGTCCTCGCCACTCTAACCTGCAGTGCACGACCTCCTGAGTTGTCCTCCGGCGTCGTGGGACCTTCCTTTGTGACTTCGGGTGAGCTCTGGTTCACTCCAATTTGTAGTGCCTGTTACGGCACTTCTGCGGGTGCTGCCTGATTCTGAGTGGGCTCTTTGTCTTGCAGGACACCCCCTCTGTCTCCTTATGGAATTGGCGACATCCTGGTCCCTCCTGGGCCACAGCAGCATCCAAAAACCCTAACCGCAACCCTTGCAGCTAGCAAGGCTTGTTTGCGGTTTTTCTGCACGAAAAAAACCTCTGCAAGCTTCTTCACAACGTGGTACATCCATCCTCCAAAGAGGAAGTTTCTAGCCCTCTTCGTTCTTGCAGAATCCACAGCTTCTACCATCCGATGGCAGCTTCTTTGCACCCACAGCTGGCATTTCCTGGGCATCTGCCCACTCTCGACTTGATCGTGACTCTTGGACTTGGTTTCCTTGTTCCACAGGTACTCTCATCTGGAAATCCATTGTTGTTGCATTGCTGGTGTTGGTCTTTCTTGCAGAATTCCCCTATCACGACTTCTGTGCTCTCTGGGGAACTTAGGTGCACTTTGCACCCACTTTTCAGCGTCTTGGGGTGGGCTATTTTTCTAACCCTCACTGTTTTCTTACAGTCCCAGCGACCCTCTACAAGGTCACATAGGTTTGGGGTCCATTCGTGGTTCGCATTCCACTTCTAGAGTATATGGTTTGTGTTGCCCATATCCCTATGTGCCCCCATTGCATTCTATTGTGACTATACATTGTTTGCACTGTTTTCAATTGCTATTACTGCATATTTTGGTATTGTGTATATATATCTTGTGTATATTTGCTATCCTCATACTGAGGGTACTCACTGAGATACTTTGGCATATTGTCATAAAAATAAAGTACCTTTATTTTTAGTATATCTGTGTATTGTGTTTTCTTATGATATTGTGCATATGACACCAGTGGTATAGTGGGAGCTTCACACGTCTCCTAGTTCAGCCTAAGCTGCTCTGCTAAGCTACCCTTTTCTATCAGCCTAAGCTGCTAGGCACCTCTTCTACACTAATAAGGGATAACTGGACCTGGTACAAAGTGTAAGTACCCCTTGGTACCCACTACAAGCCAGGCCAACCTCCTACATTGGTTGTGCAGTGGTGGGATAAGTATTTGCACCTACTTACCACTTTGTCATTTTGTACTTTTCATAAGAGAAAAATATACAAAACAAGTTCAGTGTATCTACACCTAACCAAAAAGTTTTGCTTTTCTTCTCTTACTCTTTTTGTTAAGTGCTGAAAAGTACCTCTAAACTTTCAAAAAGTTTCTTAAAAGTTGAAAAAGTTTATTTTTCTGCTCCTTAAAAAGTTCTGAAACTTTTTCTTTCTTTTTCTGTCCCTTAAACCTTTTCTATCATGTCTGGTACAGGTCAAACTGTTGATCTGACCAGAGTTGCTTATGATCACCTTAGCTGGAAAGGAGCAAGGAGTCTCTGCATTGAAAGAGGTTTAGGGGTAGGGAAGAATCCCTCAAGAGAATTGTTAGTTAATATGCTCATTGAAAAGGATAAGACCTTAGTTGGCACATCAGGTGAGAAATTAGCTGATGGTTCACACTCTGATTCTGGGGCTCCCCCAGTAAAAGTGTTAGAAGGGAACCTTCCCAATCTGCGCCTTAGCAAGCCACCTAGCATGGCTGGTACTAATGTGAGTTCTCATCACAGTAGGAGTGTTACTTCTGTAGGCCAGAATGTTAGAGTGCCATCTGTTAGGGACAGGTCTCCCTCTGTCCATTCACACCATTCTTCTGTGTTAAGGCATGCCCAACCCACCCTCCCTGAAGACAGAATGTTAGAAAGGGAACTCAATAGATTGAGAGTGGAAGAGTCCAGGCTGAAGCTTAAAAAGCAACAGCTGGATCTAGACAGGGAAGCATTTGACTTAGAAAAAGAAAGACAGAGGTTGGGGTTTGGACCCCATGGTGGCAGCAGCAGTATTCCAAATAGTCATCCTGTAAAAGAGTATGATTCTAGGAATCTGCACAAGATAGTTCCCCCTTACAAGGAGGGGGGTGACATTAACAAGTGGTTTGCTGCACTTGAGAGGGCCTGTGTTGTACAGGAGGTCCCTCAAAGGCAGTGGGCTGCCATCCTATGGCTATCTTTCAGTGGAAAGGGTAGGGATAGGCTCCTTACTGTAAAGGAAAGTGATGCCAATAATGTTACAGTTCTTAAGAATTGCACTCCTAGATGGTTATGGCTTAACCACTGAACAGTACAGGATCAAGTTCAGAGAAACCAAAAAGAAGTCTTCACAAGACTGGGTAGACTTTGTTGACCATTCAGTGAAGGCCTTGGAGGGGTGGTTGCATGGCAGTAAAGTTTCTGACTATGAAAGCCTGTATAACTTAATCCTGAGAGAGCATATTCTTAATATTTGTGTGTCTGATTTGTTGCATCAGTACCTGGTAGACTCTGATCTGACCTCTCCCCAAGAATTGGGAAAGAAGGCAGACAAATGGGTCAGAACACGGGTGAACAGAAAAGTTCATACAGGGGGTGACAAGGATGGCAAGAAGAAGGATGGTAAGTCTTCTGACAAGGGTGGGGACAAATCTAAACATGAGTCTTCATCAGACCCACAAAAACACTCTGGTGGGGGTGGTGGGCCCAAATCCTCTTCAAATCAAAATCAAGTAAAGAAACCATGGTGCTATTTATGTAAAATAAAAGGCCATTGGACAACTGATCCCAGTTGTCCAAAGAAAAGCACCAAGCCTCCTATCAACTACAACCCCTATTGCTACACCTAGTGCCCCTAGTAATAGCAGTGGTGGTGGAAGCAAACCTTCTAATAGCCAATCCAAGGGAGCAGCTGGGCTCACTTTTGGTAATTTAGTTTGGGTTGGTCTTGTTAGTGAGACCACAGAGGCTGTGTTAGTCTCTGAGGGGGCCATTGATTTGGCCACCTTGGTTGCTTGTCCCCTATTATGGATAAGTACAAGCAACTTCCCCTAATAAATGGTGTTGAGGTTCAGGCCTACAGGGACACAGGTGCCAGTGTTACCATGTGTAGGAGGCTGGACTGGCTTGTAGTGAGTACCAAGGGGTACTTACACCTTGCACCAGACCCAGGTATCCCTTATTAGTGTATAGGGTGTCTAGCAGCTTAGGCTGATAGATAATGGTAGCTTAGCAGAGCAGCTTAGGCTGAACTAGGAGACGAGTGAAGCTCCTACAGTACCACTAGTGTCACTTGCACAATATCATAAGAAAACACAATACACAGATATACTAAAAATAAAGGTACTTTATTTTTATGACAATATGCCAAAGTATCTCAGTGAGTACCCTCAGTATGAGGATAGCAAATATACACAAGATATATGTACACAATACCAAAAATATGCAGTATAGCAATAGAAAACAGTGCAAACAATGTATAGTTACAATAGGATGCAATGGGGACACATAGGGATAGGGGCTACACAAACGATATATTCCAAAAGTGGAATGCGAACCACGAATGGACCCCAAACCTATGTGCCCTTGTAGAGGGTCGCTGGGACTGTAAGAAAACAGTGAGGGTTAGAAAAATAGCCCACCCCAAGACCCTGAAAAGTGAGTGCAAAGTGCACTGAAGTTCCCCAAAGAGCACAGAAGTCGTGATAGGGGAATACTGCAGGAAAGACCAACACCAGCAATGCAACAACGATGGATTTCCAGACTAGAGTACCTGTGGAACAAGGGGACCAAGTCCAAAAGTCACGATCAAGTCGAGAGTGGGCAGATGCCCAGGAAATGCCAGCTGTGGGTGCAAAGAAGCTGCTACTAGGCAGTAGAAGCTGAGGATTCTGCAGGAACGACAAGGGCTAGAAACTTCCCGTTTGGAGGATGGATGTCCCACGTCGTGACGAGTTGTGCAGAAGTGTTTTCCCGCCTAAAGACCGCAGACAAGCCTTGCTAGCTACAAATCGTAAGGTTAGGGTTTTTGGATGCTGCTGTGGCCCAGGAGGGACCAGGATGTCGCCAATTGCGTCAGGGGACAGAGGGGGCACCCAGCAAGACAAGGAGCCCTCTCAGAAGCAGGCAGCACCCGCAGAAGTGCCAGAACAGGCACTACAAAGTGGAGTGAAACAGTGCTCACCCAAAGTAGCACAAGAGAGTCCCACGCCGCCGGAGGACAACTCAGGAGGTCGTGCAATGCAGGTTAGAGTGCTGTGGACCCAGGCTTGGCTGTACACAAAGGAAATCCTGGAAAAGTGCACAGGAGCCGGAGTAGCTGCAAAAGACGCGGTTCCCAGCAATGCAGTCTGGCGTGGGGAGGCAAGGACTTACCTCCACCAAACTTGGACTGAAGAGTCACTGGACTGTGGGAGTCACTTGGACAGAGTTGCTGGATTCAAGGGACCTCGCTCGTCGTGCTGAGAGGAGACCCAGGGGACCGGTGATGCAGTTCTTTGGTGCCTGCAGTAGCAGGGGGACGATTCCGTCGACCCACAGGAGATTTCTTCAGAGCTTCTAGTGCAGAGAGGAGGCAGACTACCCCCACAGCATGCACCACCAGGAAAACAGTCGAGAAGGCGGCAGGATCAGCGTTACAGAGTTGCAGTAGTCGTCTTCGCTACTTTGTTGCAGTTTTGCATGCTTCCAGCGCGGTCAGCAGTCGATTCCTTGGTAGAAGGTGAAGAGAGAGATGCAGAGGAACTCTGATGAGCTCTTGCATTCGTTATCTAAGGAATTCCCCAAAGCAGAGACCCTAAATAGCCAGAAAAGAGAGTTTTGCTACTTAGAAGAGAGGATAGGCTAGCAACACCTGAAGGAGCCTATCAGAAGGAGTCTCTGACGTCACCTGCTGGCCCTGGCCACTCAGAGCAGTCCAGTGTGCCAGCAGCACCTCTGTTTCCAAGATGGCAGAGGTTTGGAGCACACTGGAGGAGCTCTGGGCACCTCCCAGGGGAGGTGCAGGTCAGGGGAGTGGTCACTCCCCTTTCCTTTGTCCAGTTTTGCGCCAGAGCAGGGCTGAGGGGTCCCTGAACCGGTGTAGACTGGCTTATGCAGAAATGGGCACCATCTGTGCCCATGAAAGCATTTCCAGAGGCTGGGGGAGGCTACTCCTCCCCTGCCTTAACACATTTTTCCAAAGGGAGAGGGTGTAACACCCTCTCTCTGAGGAAGTCCTTTGTTCTGCCTTCCTGGGCCAAGCCTGGCTGGCTGGACCCCAGGAGGGCAGAAACCTGTCTGAGGGGTTGGCAGCAGCAGCAGCTGCAGTGAAACCCCTGAAAAGGCAGTTTGGCAGTACCCAGGTCTGTGCTAGAGACCCGTGGGATCATGGGATTGTGCCAACAATGCCAGGATGGCATGGAGGGGGCAATTCCATGATCTTAGACATGTTACATGGCCATATTCGGAGTTACCATTGTGAAGCTATACATAGGTAGTGACCTATATGTAGTGCACGCATGTAATGGTGTCCCCGCACTCACAAAGTCCGGGGAATTTGCCCTGAACAATGTGGGAGCACCTTGGCTAGTGCCAGGGTGCCCACACACTAAGTAACTTAGCACCCAACCTTTACTAAGTAAAGGTTAGACATATAGGTGACTTATAAGTTACTTAAGAGCAGTGAAAATGGCTGTGAAATAATGTGTGCATTATTTCACTCAGGCTGCAGTGGCAGGCCTGTGTAAGAATTGTCAGAGCTCCCTATGGGTGGCAAAAGAAATGCTGCAGCCCATAGGGATCTCCTGGAACCCCAATACCCTGGGCACCTCAGTACCATATGCTAGGGAATTATAAGGGTGTTCCAGTATGCCAATGTAAATTGGTGAAATTGGTCACTAGCCTGTTAGTGACAATTTGTAAAGAAATGAGAGAGCATAACCACTGAGGTTTTGGATAGCAGAGCCTCAGTGAGACAGTTAGTCATAACACAGGTAACACATTCAGGGCACACTTATGAGCACTTGGGCCCTGGCTGGCAGGGTCCCAGTGACACATACAACTAAAACAACATATATACAGTGAAAAATGGGGGTAACATGCCAGGCAAGATGGTACTTTCCTACACCATGGTAATAGAGAAATTGGTCCACCCTGAACAACACCTACTTGGTCACCAGTACCAAGTGACTGATGCTCATAACAACACACTTAGCCACCCCATGGCTGTTGTAAATCTCAACTGGGTGGGGGGGTTACTGGTCCAAAGAAAGTTGTGGTTGCCTCAGATTTACCTGTAGACTGTCTACTAGGGAACGATTTGGAGACATCAGCTTGGTCAGATGTGGAGTTGGAGGCTCATGCAGCAATGCTGGCCATTCCTGGGCATATTTTTGCTTTGACAAGGGCTCAGGCCAAAAAGCAAAAAGGACAGGATGACTTGGATCCTGGAAGAATGGACCAAGTGCTCCCTAAAGCTAGGGTTAGTAAAGGTAAAACACTACCTACTATCCCTCCCTCTACAGTAAATTCAACTTCTGAGGAAGAAGAATTTCCACCCTGTTCAGAACCTACACCAGAGGAGCTGGAAGCAGATACTGCTGAGCTTTTGGGTCGAGGGGTGTGAGAAGGTAGCCTCTTTCTAGCCTTGTTACCCCCACTTTTGGCCTGTTTGTGAGTGTATGTCAGGGTGTTTGTCACTGTTTTCACTGTCTCACTGGGATCCTGATAGCCAGGCCTCAGTGCTCATAGTGAAAACACTATGTTTTCAGTATGTTTGTTATGTGTCACTGGGATCCTGCTGGTCAGGACCCCAGTGCTCATAGGTTTGTGGCCTATATGTATGTGTCACTGGGACCCTGTCACACAGGGCCCCAGTGCTCATAGGTGTGCATGTATATGTTCCCTGTGTGGTGCCTAACTGTCTCACTGAGGCTCTGCTAACCAGAACCTCAGTGGTTATGCTCTCTCATTACTTTCAAATTGTCACTGACAGGCTAGTGACCATTTTTACCAATTTACATTGGCTTACTGGAACACCCTTATAATTCCCTAGTATATGGTACTGAGGTACCCAGGGTATTGGGGTTCCAGGAGATCCCTATGGGCTGCAGCATTTCTTTTGCCACCCATAGGGAGCTCTGACAATTCTTACACAGGCCTGCCACTGCAGCCTGAGTGAAATAACGTCCACGTTATTTCACAGCCATTTTACACTGCACTTAAGTAACTTATAAGTCACCTATATGTCTAACCTTCACCTAGTAAAGGTTAGGTGCAAAGTTACTAAGTGTGAGGGCACCCTGGCACTAGCCAAGGTGCCCCCACATTGTTCAGAGCCAATTCCCTGAACTTTGTGAGTGCGGGGACACCATTACACGCGTGCACTACATATAGGTCACCACCTATATGTAGCTTCACCATGGTAACTCCGAATATGGCCATGTAACATGTCTATGATCATGGAATTGCCCCCTCTATACCATCCTGGCATAGTTGGCACAATCCCATGACCCCAGTGGTCTGTAGCACAGACCCTGGTACTGCCAAACTGCCCTTCCTGGGGTTTCACTGCAGCTGCTGCTGCTGCCAACCCCTCAGACAGGCAGCTGCCCTCCTGGGGTCCAGCCAGGCCTGGCCCAGGATGGCAGAACAAAGAATTTCCTCTGAGAGAGGGTGTGACACCCTCTCCCTTTGGAAAATGGTGTGAAGGCAGGGGAGGAGTAGCCTCCCCCAGCCTCTGGAAATGCTTTGTTGGGCACAGATGTGCCCAATTCTGCATAAGCCAGTCTACACCGGTTCAGGGACCCCTTAGCCCCTGCTCTGGCGCGAAACTGGACAAAGGAAAGGGGAGTGACCACTCCCCTGACCTGCACCTCCCCTGGGAGGTGTCCAGAGCTCCTCCAGTGTGCTCCAGACCTCTGCCATCTTGGAAACAGAGGTGCTGCTGGCACACTGGACTGCTCTGAGTGGCCAGTGCCACCAGGTGACGTCAGAGACTCCTGCTGATAGGCTCCTTCAGGTGTTAGTAGCCTTTCCTCTCTCCTAGGTAGCCAAACCCTCTTTTCTGGCTATTTAGGGTCTCTGTCTCTGGGGAAATTTTAGATAACGAATGCATGAGCTCAGCCGAGTTCCTCTGCATCTCCCTCTTCACCTTCTGATAAGGAAACGACCGCTGACCGCCCTGGAAGCCTGCAAACCTGCAACATAGTAGCAAAGACGACTACTGCAACTCTGTAACGCTGATCCTGCCGCCTTCTCGACTGTTTTCCTGCTTGTGCATGCTGTGGGGGTAGCCTGCCTCCTCTCTGCACCAGAAGCTCCGAAGAAATCTCCCGTGGGTCGACGGAATCTTCCCCCTGCAACCGCAGGCACCAAAAAGCTGCATTACCCGTCCCTTGGGTCTCCTCTCAGCACGACGAGCGAGGTCCCTCGAATCCAGCGATGCTGTCCAAGTGACCCCCACAGTCCAGTGACTCTTCAGCCCAAGTTTGGTGGAGGTAAGTCCTTGCCTCACCTCGCTGGGCTGCATTGCTGGGAACCGCGACTTTGCAGCTACTCCGGCCCCTGTGCACTTCCGGCGGAAATCCTTTGTGCACAGCCAAGCCTGGGTCCACGGCACTCTAACCTGCATTGCACGACTTTCTAAGTTGGTCTCCGGCGACGTGGGACTCCTTTGTGCAACTTCGGCGAGCACCGTTTCACGCATCCTCGTAGTGCCTGTTTCTGGCACTTCTCCGGGTGCTACCTGCTTTATTGAGGGCTCTTTGTCTTGGTCGACGTCCCCTCTCTCTGCAGGTCCAATTTGCGACCTTCTGGTCCCTCCTGGGCCCCAGCAGCGTCCAAAAACGCCAAACGCACGATTTGCGTGTAGCAAGGCTTATTGGCGTCCTTCCGGCGGGAAATTACTTCTGCACAACTCTCCAAGGCGAGTGCGATCCGTCCACCAAAGGGGAAGTCTCTAGCCCTTTTTGTTCCTGCAGAAACCTCAGCTTCTTCTGTCCAGTCGAAGCTTCTTTGCACCCGCAGCTGGCATTTCCTGGGCATCTGCCCATCTCCGACTTGCTTGTGACTTTTGGACTTGGTCCCCTTGTTCCACAGGTACCCTAGATTGGAAATCCACAGTTGTTGCATTGCTGGTTTGTGTCTTTCCTGCATTATTCCTCTACACGACTTCTTTGTCCTTAGGGGAACTTTAGTGCACTTTGCACTCACTTTTCAGGGTCTTGGGGAGGGTTATTTTTCTAACTCCCACTATTTTCTAATAGCCCCAGCGACCCTCTACAAGGTCACATAGGTTTGGGGTCCATTCGTGGTTCACATTCCACTTTTGGAGTATATGGTTTGTGTTGCCCCTATCCCTATGTTTCCCCATTGCATCCTATTGTAACTATACATTGTTTGCACTGTTTTCTAAGACTATACTGCATATTTTTGCTATTGTGTATATATATCTTGTGTATATTTCCTATCCTCTCACTGAGGGTACACTCTAAGATACTTTGGCATATTGTCATAAAAATAAAGTACCTTTATTTTTAGTATAACTGTGTATTGTGTTTTCTTATGATATTGTGCATATGACACTAAGTGGTACTGTAGTAGCTTCACACGTCTCCTAGTTCAGCCTAAGCTGCTCTGCTAAGCTACCATTATCTATCAGCCTAAGCTGCTAGACACCCTATACACTAATAAGGGATAACTGGGCCTGGTGCAAGGTGCAAGTACCCCTTGGTACTCACTACAAGCCAGTCCAGCCTCCTACATTGGTTGTGCAGTGGTGGGATAAGTGCTTGAGACTACTTACCACTCTTGTCATTGTACTTTTCATAAGAGAAAAATATACAAAACAAGGTCAGTGTATATACACATAGCCAAAAAGTTTGCATTTTCCTCTTTTCACTCTTTTCTAAGTGCTGAAAAGTACTTCTAAAACTTTCAAAAAGTTCTTAAAAGTTTAAAAAGTTTTTTCTGTCTTTCCAAAAAGTTCTGAAAACTTTTTTTCTCTTTTTCTATCACTATAACTCTCTCTAAAAAATGTCTGGCACAGGAAAAAATGTTGAACTGTCCAAACTTGCATATGATCACCTTAGCTGGAAAGGAGCAAGGAGTCTCTGCATAGAGAGAGGTTTGAGTGTAGGGAAGAATCCTTCCTTAGAACTGTTAATTAATATGCTTAGAGTACAGGATAAGGCCATAAGTGCCCAATCTGGTGAAAAAGTAGCTAATGGTTCTCAATCTGATCCAGGGACTCCCCCAGGAAAAGGTTCAGGAAAGAAACTTCTCAGCCTGCCCATTACTAGACAGTCTAGCATAGTTGGTACAGAGGTTGAATCACACCATACTGATGGTGTGCTCTCACATTATACTGGTAGCCAAGCTGTTAGGGTGCCCTTTGTAAGGGACAGGTCTCCTTCTGTTCATTCCCATCATACCTCTGTATCTAGAAATGTCCCTCCCACCCACCCTGATGACAGATTGTTAGAAAGGGAGCTCAATAGATTGAGAGTGGAACAAACCAGACTGAAGCTCAAGAAGCAACAGCTGGATTTGGATAGACAGTCTTTAGAATTAGAGAAGGAAAGACAGAAGTTGGGTTTAGATACCCATGGTGGCAGCAGCAGTATTCCCCATAGTCATCCTGCAAAAGAGCATGATTCCAGGAATCTGCACAAGATAGTTCCCCCTTATAAGGAGGGGGATGACATTAACAAGTGGTTTGCTGCACTTGAGAGGGCCTGTGTTGTACAGGATGTCCCTCAAAGGCAGTGGGCTGCTATCCTATGGCTATCATTTAGTGGAAAGGGTAGGGATAGACTCCTTACTGTGAAAGAAAGTGATGCCAATAATTTTACAGTTCTTAAGAATGCACTCCTGGATGGTTATGGCTTAACCACTGAACAGTACAGGATAAAGTTCAGGGAGACCAAAAAGGAGTCTTCACAAGACTGGGTGGATTTCATTGACCATTCAGTGAAGGCCTTGGAGGGGTGGTTACATGGCAGTAAAGTTACTGATTATGAAAGCCTGTATAACACAATCCTGAGAGAGCATATACTTAATAATTGTGTGTCTGATTTGTTGCACCAGTACCTGGTAGACTCTGATCTGACCTCTCCCCAAGAATTGGGAAAGAAGGCAGACAAATGGGTCAGAACAAGGGTGAACAGAAAAGTTCATACAGGGGGTGACAAAGATGGCAATAAGAAGAAAGATGGAGAAAAATCTCAAGATAAGCATGGGGATAAGGGTAAAACCAAAGATCCCACTTCAAATCTTAAACACTCTTCAGAGGGTGGGGATAAAACAAATTCTTCCTCTTCTTCCCAACCTGCACACATTAAAAAGCCTTGGTGCTTTGTGTGTAAAAACAGAGGCCATGGGCCAGGGGATAAGTCCTGTCCAGGTAAACCCCCTGAGCCTACCACCACTAATACATCAAGCTCTAGTGCCCCTAGCAGTAGTGGTACTAGTGGTGGGACTGCTGGCAACAGTCAAGCAAAGGGTGTAGTTGGGTTCACTTATGGGTCCATAGTGGAAACTGATGTAATCAGTCCCAAGACAGTTTCTGTCACACCTAGTGGCATTGGCCTTGCCACACTGGCTGCTTGTCCCCTTACAATGGATAAGTACAGGCAGACAGTTTCAATAAATGGTGTTGAGGCCTTGGCCTACAGGGACACAGGTGGCAGTTTCACTTTGGTGACTGAAAACCTAGTGCCCCCTGAACAACACATCATTGGACAACAGTATAAGATTATTGATGTCCATAACTCCACTAAGTTTCTTCCCTTAGCTATAATTCAGTTTAGTTGGGGTGGAGTTACTGGCCCTAAGCAGGTGGTGGTATCACCTAGCTTACCTGTAGACTGTCTCTTAGGTAATGACCTAGAGGCCTCAGGTTGGGCTGATGTAGAGTTTTATGCCCATGCAGCCATGCTGGGCATCCCTGAGGAATTGTTCCCTCTCATTTCAAGTGAAATGAAAAAGCAAAGGAGAGAAGGCCTGAAAACTCAGGATCCCTCTCCATCAACAGGTAAAAAGGGTATCACAGTATCCCCTAACCACCCTACCATTCAGGATACTATTCCTGTGGTGGGAGAAACCTCTCCTGGGGTGGCACCTGTTCCAAGGGAATCATCAGTTGGCAAAACTGTACTCCCTGAGGTGGAAGTACCTCTCTGTGGGATAACTAACATTGGTGAGAAAAACAGCACCATTTTAGTTAACATGGAGCATCCCTCCAACCCTCCCAGAGAAACTTTAGTGCAGAAACTCTGCACTGCCTCACAACACTTAGGACAGCATCCCTGCCCTAATGTGGAGCTGATAGGACAGCATCCCTGCCCTGCTCCAACTCAAGAGAAACAGCATCCCTGTTCTCTCTTCCAGCCAGATGGACAAAATTTTTGCCCAGCTATGGCTCTTCTGAGACAGCATCCCTGTCTGGCATTTCCATCACTACAAATAGGTTCAGTGGACAATTCCCACTGCTCTAAACTAAAACTTACTGATAGAAACTCTGAAAATACATCTTCACATTGTTGCTTAGCTAAAAAACTTCAAACAGGGTGGTTTACATCCCCACAGGGAAGTAACCATATAGTGGATGATAAAGGGAGTAACCAGTCTATTGCAGAGCTACTCTCTACTTATCACCACTTAGACAATAAAGTCTCAACTGGCCAAGGTTAGCCTTATTGTCCTTCGTTTGGGGGGGGGGTTGTGTGAGAAGGTAGCCTCTTTCTAGCCTTGTTACCCCCACTTTTGGCCTGTTTGTGAGTGTATGTCAGGGTGTTTGTCACTGTTTTCACTGTCTCACTGGGATCCTGATAGCCAGGCCTCAGTGCTCATAGTGAAAACACTATGTTTTCAGTATGTTTGTTATGTGTCACTGGGATCCTGCTGGTCAGGACCCCAGTGCTCATAGGTTTGTGGCCTATATGTATGTGTCACTGGGACCCTGTCACACAGGGCCCCAGTGCTCATAGGTGTGCATGTATATGTTCCCTGTGTGGTGCCTAACTGTCTCACTGAGGCTCTGCTAACCAGAACCTCAGTGGTTATGCTCTCTCATTACTTTCAAATTGTCACTGACAGGCTAGTGACCATTTTTACCAATTTACATTGGCTTACTGGAACACCCTTATAATTCCCTAGTATATGGTACTGAGGTACCCAGGGTATTGGGGTTCCAGGAGATCCCTATGGGCTGCAGCATTTCTTTTGCCACCCATAGGGAGCTCTGACAATTCTTACACAGGCCTGCCACTCCAGCCTGAGTGAAATAACGTCCACGTTATTTCACAGCCATTTTACACTGCACTTAAGTAACTTATAAGTCACCTATATGTCTAACCTTCACCTAGTAAAGGTTAGGTGCAAAGTTACTTAGTGTGAGGGCACCCTGGCACTAGCCAAGGTGCCCCCACATTGTTCAGAGCCAATTCCCTGAACTTTGTGAGTGCGGGGACACCATTACACGCGTGCACTACATATAGGTCACCACCTATATGTAGCTTCACCATGGTAACTCCGAATATGGCCATGTAACATGTCTATGATCATGGAATTGCCCCCTCTATACCATCCTGGCATAGTTGGCACAATCCCATGATCCCAGTGGTCTGTAGCACAGACCCTGGTACTGCCAAACTGCCCTTCCTGGGGTTTCACTGCAGCTGCTGCTGCTGCCAACCCCTCAGACAGGCAGCTGCCCTCCTGGGGTCCAGCCAGGCCTGGCCCAGGATGGCAGAACAAAGAACTTCCTCTGAGAGAGGGTGTGACACCCTCTCCCTTTGGAAAATGGTGTGAAGGCAGGGGAGGAGTAGCCTCCCCCAGCCTCTGGAAATGCTTTGTTGGGCACAGATGTGCCCAATTCTGCATAAGCCAGTCTACACCGGTTCAGGGACCCCTTAGCCCCTGCTCTGGCGCGAAACTGGACAAAGGAAAGGGGAGTGACCACTCCCCTGACCTGCACCTCCCCTGGGAGGTGTCCAGAGCTCCTCCAGTGTGCTCCAGACCTCTGCCATCTTGGAAACAGAGGTGCTGCTGGCACACTGGACTGCTCTGAGTGGCCAGTGCCACCAGGTGACGTCAGAGACTCCTGCTGATAGGCTCCTTCAGGTGTTAGTAGCCTTTCCTCTCTCCTAGGTAGCCAAACCCTCTTTTCTGGCTATTTAGGGTCTCTGTCTCTGGGGAAATTTTAGATAACGAATGCATGAGCTCAGCCGAGTTCCTCTGCATCTCCCTCTTCACCTTCTGATAAGGAAACGACCGCTGACCGCGCTGGAAGCCTGCAAACCTGCAACATAGTAGCAAAGACGACTACTGCAACTCTGTAACGCTGATCCTGCCGCCTTCTCGACTGTTTTCCTGCTTGTGCATGCTGTGGGGGTAGCCTGCCTCCTCTCTGCACCAGAAGCTCTGAAGAAATCTCCCGTGGGTCGACGGAATCTTCCCCCTGCAACCGCAGGCACCAAAAAGCTGCATTACCGGTCCCTTGGGTCTCCTCTCAGCACGACGAGCGAGGTCCCTCGAATCCAGCGACGCTGTCCAAGTGACCCCCACAGTCCAGTGACTCTTCAGCCCAAGTTTGGTGGAGGTAAGTCCTTGCCTCACCTCGCTGGGCTGCATTGCTGGGAACCGCGACTTTGCAGCTACTCCGGCCCCTGTGCACTTCCGGCGGAAATCCTTTGTGCACAGCCAAGCCTGGGTCCACGGCACTCTAACCTGCATTGCACGACTTTCTAAGTTGGTCTCCGGCGACGTGGGACTCCTTTGTGCAACTTCGGCGAGCACCGTTTCACGCATCCTCGTAGTGCCTGTTTCTGGCACTTCTCCGGGTGCTACCTGCTTCAGTGAGGGCTCTTTGTCTTTCTCGACGTCCTCTCTCTCTGCAGGTCCAATTTGCGACCTTCTGGTCCCTCCTGGGCCCCAGCAGCGTCCAAAAACGCCAAACACACGATTTGCGTGTAGCAAGGCTGGTTGGCGTCCTTCCGGCGGGAAAACACTTCTGCACAACTCTCCAAGGCGAGAGGGATCCGTCCACCAAAGGGGAAGTCTCTAGCCCTTTTTGTTCCTGCAGAAACCTCAGCTTCTTCTGTCCAGTTGAAGCTTCTTTGCACCCGCAGCTGGCATTTCCTGGGCATCTGCCCATCTCCGACTTGCTTGTGACTTTTGGACTTGGTCCCCTTGTTCCACAGGTACCCTAGATTGGAAATCCACAGTTGTTGCATTGCTGGTTTGTGTCTTTCCTGCATTATTCCTCTAACACGACTTCTTTGTCCTTAGGGGAACTTTAGTGCACTTTGCACTCACTTTTCAGGGTCTTGGGGAGGGTTATTTTTCTAACTCTCACTATTTTCTAATAGCCCCAGCGACCCTCTACAAGGTCACATAGGTTTGGGGTCCATTCGTGGTTCACATTCCACTTTTGGAGTATATGGTTTGTGTTGCCCCTATCCCTATGTTTCCCCATTGCATCCTATTGTAACTATACATTGTTTGCACTGTTTTCTAAGACTATACTGCATATTTTTGCTATTGTGTATATATATCTTGTGTATATTTCCTATCCTCTCACTGAGGGTACACTCTAAGATACTTTGGCATATTGTCATAAAAATAAAGTACCTTTATTTTTAGTATAACTGTGTATTGTGTTTTCTTATGATATTGTGCATATGACACTAAGTGGTACTGTAGTAGCTTCACACGTCTCCTAGTTCAGCCTAAGCTGCTCTGCTAAGCTACCATTATCTATCAGCCTAAGCTGCTAGACACCCTATACACTAATAAGGGATAACTGGGCCTGGTGCAAGGTGCAAGTACCCCTTGGTACTCACTACAAGCCAGTCCAGCCTCCTACAAGGGGGGCCTGCCAGGGAGGAGCTGAGTGTGGCACAGCAGACCTGTCCCACACTAGAGGGTCTAAGACAGCAAGCTGTAAAACAGCAAAATGGGGATGTCAGTGACTCTCACAGAGTTTACTGGGAGGACAACCTCTTGTATACTGAAGCAAGGGATCCAAAACCTGGAGCTGCCAGGAGATTGGTGATTCCTCAGCAATACAGAGAGTTCCTCCTATATCTAGCCCACGACATTCCCTTGGCTGGACATTTAGGGCAAATGAAAACTTGGGACAGGCTTGTTCCCTTGTTTCATTGGCCTAGAATGTCAGAGGACACAAAGGAATTTTGTAAGTCCTGTGAAACCTGTCAAGCCAGCGGCAAAACAGGTGGCACTCCAAAGGCTCCCCTTATTCCACTACCTGTGGTTGGGGTCCCCTTTGAAAGGGTAGGGGTTGACATAGTTGGCCCCCTTGACCCTCCTACTGCTTCAGGCAATAGGTTTATCTTGGTGGTAGTGGACCATGCCACCAGATATCCTGAAGCAATTCCTCTAAGGACCACTAGAGCTCCTGCAGTGACAAAGGCCCTCCTGGGAATCTTTTCCAGGGTGGGCTTCCCAAAAGAGGTGGTATCAGACAGGGGAAGCAATTTCATGTCTGCTTACGTAAAGGCCATGTGGAAGGAATGTGGTGAGACATACAAGTTCACCACACCTTATCATCCACAAACAAATGGACTGGTTGAGAGGTTTAATAAAACTCTCAAATGAATGATAATGGGACTCCCTGAAAAACTCAGAAGGAGATGGGATATCCTGTTACCTTGCCTCCTTTTTGCTTACAGGGAGGTACCCCAAAAAGGAGTGGGCATCAGCCCCTTTGAACTCCTAATTGGACACCCTGTAAGAGGTCCTCTAACACTTGTAAGGGAGGGTTGGCAACAACCTCTAAAAGCTCCTAAGCAAGCCAAAGTGGACTATGTACTTGGCCTAAGATCTAGGATGGCTGAGTACATGAAAAAGGCCAGTAAAAACCTTCAGGCCAGCCAAGAGCTCCAAAAGCAATGGCATGACCAGAAGGCTGTTCTGATTCAGTACCAACCAGGGCAGAAAGTGTGGGTCTTGGAGCCTGTGGCCCCAAGAGCACTCCAAGACAAATGGAGTGGTCCCCACACTATTGTTGAGAAAAAGGGACAAGTCACCTACTTAGTTGACTTAGGCACTGCCAGGAGTCCCCTTAGGGTGCTCCATGTCAATCTCCTGAAACCCTACTATGACAGGGCTGATCTCATCCTGCTCATGGCAACAGATGAAGGACAGGAAGAAGAGAGTGACCCTCTCCCTGATCTCTTCTCTTCCACAGAACAAGATGCTCTAGTGGAAGGTGTAGTTTTGGCAGATTGTCTTACTGCTGAGCAGAAAGACCACTGCATAAATCTCCTGGGTCATTTTTCTGAACTCTTTTCTACTGTGTCTGGCACCACTTCTTGGTGTGAGCATACTATAGATACTGGAGACAGCTTGCCTGTCAAAAGTAAGATCTATAGGTAGCCTGACCATATCAGAGACTGTATAAAACAAGAGGTGCAGAAAATGCTTGAAATGGGAGTGGCTGAACACTCTGAAAGTCCATTGGCCTCTCCTGTCGTACTTGTATCAAAGCCTCATTCCAAAGATGGGAAAAAGGAAATGAGATTTTGTGTTGACTACAGATGTCTCAACCAGGTAACTAAAACTGATGCTCACCCTATACCCAGGGCAGATGAGCTAATAGATACACTGGCATCTGCCAAGTATCTAAGCACCTTTGATTTGACTGCAGGGTATTGGCAGATCAAATTATCAGAGGATGCAAAAGCAAAAACTGCATTTTCCACCATTGGAGGGCACTATCAATTCACAGTAATGCCCTTTGGAAAAAAATGCACCGGCCACTTTTCAGAGTTTGATGAATATAGTCCTGCAAGGGTTGGAGACTTTTAGTGCAGCATATCTAGATGATATAGCTGTCTTTAGCTCCAGCTGGGATGATCACCTGGTCCACCTATGGAAAGTTTTGGAGGCCCTGCAAAAGCCTCACTATCAAGGCTTCAAAGTGCCAGATAGGGCAGGGGAAAGTGGTTTATCTGGGACACCTTGTAGGTGGAGAACAGATTGCACCACTTCAGTGGAAAATCCAAACTATAATAGATTGGGTTCCCCCTACAACTCAGACCCAGGTGAGAGCCTTCTTAGGCCTCACTGGGTATTACAGGAGGTTCATAAAGAACTATGGCTCCATAGCAGCCCCTCTTAATGACCTCACATCTAAGAAAATGCCTAAAAAGGTATTGTGGACAGCTAGCTGTCAGAAAGCTTTTGAGGAGCTGAAGCTGGCCATGTGCTCTCCACCTGTCCTGAAAAGCCCCTGTTACTCCAAAAAATTCATTGTCCAAACTCATGCATGTGAATTAGGGGTAGGGGCAGTCTTATCACAACTTATTTCTGAGGGCCAGGATCAACGTGTTGCTTTTATTAGCAGGAGGTTGACCCCTAGAGAAAAGCGTTGGTCTGCCATAGAGAGGGAGGCCTTTGCTGTGGTCTGGGCACTGAAGAAGTTGAGGCCATACCTGTTTGGCACTCACTTCATTGTTCAGACAGACCACAAACCTCTACTTTGGCTAAAACAAATGAAAGGTGAAAACCATAAATTGTTGAGGTGGTCCATATCTCTACAGGAAATGGACTATACAGTGGAACATAGACCTGGGAGTACCCACTCCAATGCAGATGGACTCTCCAGATATTTCCACTTAGACAATGAAGACTCATCAGGTCATGGCTAGTCTTATTGTCCTTCGTTTGGGGGGAGGTTGTGTAGGAAAGTACCATCTTGCCTGGCATGTTACCCCCATATTTCACTGTATATATGTTGTTTTAGTTGTATGTGTCACGGGGACCCTGCCAGCCAGGGCCCCAGTGCTCATAAGTGTGCCCTGTATGTGTTACCTGTGTTATGACCAACTGTCTCACTGAGGCTCTGCTAATCAGAACCTCAGTGGTTATGCTCTCTCATTTCTTTCCAAATTGTCACTAACAGGCTAGTGACCAATTTTACCAATTTACATTGGCATACTGGAACACCCTTATAATTCCCTAGTATATGGTACTGAGGTACCCAGGGTATTGGGGTTCCAGGAGATCCCTATGGGCTGCAGTATTTCTTTTGCCACCCATAGGGAGCTCTGACAATTCTTACACAGGCCTGCCACTGCAGACTGAGTGAAATAACGTCCACGTTATTTCACAGCCATTTACCACTGCACTTAAGTAACTTATAAGTCACCTATATGTCTAACCTTTACCTGGTAAAGGTTGGGTGCTAAGTTACTTAGTGTGTGGGCACCCTGGCACTAGCCAAGGTGCCCCCACATTGTTCAGGGCAAATTCCCCGGACTTTGTGAGTGCGGGGACACCATTACATGCGTGCACTATACATAGGTCACTACCTATGTATAGCTTCACAATGGTAACTCCGAACATGGACATGTAACATGTCTAAGATCATGGAATTGCCCCCCCAATGCCATCCTGGTATTGGGGAGACAATCCCATGATTCCCCGGGTCTCTAGCACAGACCCGGGTACTGCCAAACTGCCTTTCCTGGGGTTTCACTGCAGCTGCTGCTGGTGCCAACCCCTCAGACAGGTTTCTGCCCTCCTGGGGTCCAGCCAGGCTTGGCCCAGGAAGGCAGAACAAAGGACTACCTCAGAGAGAGGGTGTTACACCCTCTCCCTTTGGAAAAAGGTGTCAGGGCTGGGGAGGAGTAGCCTCCCCCAGCACTGGAAATGCTTTGATGGCCACAGATGGTGCCCATCTCTGCATAAGCCAGTCTACACCGGTTCAGGGATCCCCCAGCCCTGCTCTGGCACGAAACTGGACAAAGGAAAGGGGAGTGACTACTCCCCTGACCTGCACCTCCCCTGGGAGGTGCCCAGAGCTCCTCCAGTGTGCTCCAGACCTCTGCCATCTTGGAAACAGAGGTGCTGCTGGCACACTGGACTGCTCTGAGTGGCCAGGGCCAGCAGGTGACATCAGAGACTCCTTCTGATAGGCTCCTCCATGTGTTGCTAGCCTATCCTCTCTCCTAAGTAGCCAAACCTCCTTTTCTGGCTATTTAGGGACTCTGCTTTGGGGAATTCTTTAGATAACGAATGCAAGAGCTCATCAGAGTTCGTCTGCATCTCTTTCTTCACCTTCTGCCAAGGAATCGACTGCTGACCGCGCTTAAAGCCTGCAAAACCGCAACAAAGTAGCAAAGACGACTACTGCAACCTTGTATCGCTGATCCTGCCACCTTCTCGACTGTTTTCCTGGTGGTGCATGCTGTGGGGGTAGTCTGCCTCCTCTCTGCACTAGAAGGTCCAAAGAAATCTCCCGTGGGTCGACGGAATCTTCCCCCTGCAACTGCAGGCACCAAAGAACTGCTTCACCGGTCCTCTGGGTCTCCTCTCAGCACAACGAGCCTGGTCTCTGGAACTCAGCAACTCTGTCCAAGTGACTCCCACAGTCCAGTGACTCTTCAGTCCAAGTTTGGTGGAGGTAAGTCCTTGCCTCCCCACGCTAGACTGCATTGCTGGGAACCGCGTGATTTGCAGCTGCTCTGGCTCCTATGCACTCTTCCAGGATTTCCTTTGTGCACAGCAAGACTGGGTCCCCAGCACTCTAACCTGCAGTGCACGACCTCCTGAGTTGTCCTCCGGCGTTGTGGGACCTTCCTTTGTGACTTCGGGTGAGATCCGGTTTACTCCACTTCGTAGTGCCTGTTCCGGCACTTCTGCGGGTGCTGCCTGCTTCTGAGTGGGCTCTTTGTCTTGCTGGACGCCCCCTCTGTCTCCTCACGCAATTGGTGACATCCTGATCCCTCCTGGGCCACAGCAGCATCCAAAAACCCTAACCGCGACCCTTGCAGCTAGCAATGCTTGTTTGCGGTGTTTCTGCACGAAAACACGTCTGCAAGCTTCTTCACGACGTGGGACATCCATGTAGGAAAGTACCATCTTGCCTGGCATGTTACCCCCATTTTTTCACTGTATATATGTTGTTTTAGTTGTATGTGTCACTGGGACCCTGTCAGCCAGGGCCCCAGTGCTCATCTGTGTTACCTGTGTAATGACTAACTGTCTCACTGAGGCTCTGCTAATCAGAACCTCAGTGGTTATGCTCTCTCATTTCTTTCAAATTGTCACTAACAGGCTAGTGACCAATTTTACCAATTTACATTGGCTTACTGGAACACCCTTATAATTCCCTAGTATATGGTACTGAGGTACTCAAGGTATTGGGGTTCCAGGAGATCCCTATGGGCTGCAGCATTTCTTTTGCCACCCATAGGGAGCTCTGACAATTCTTACACAGGCCTGCCACTGCAGCCTGAGTGAAATAACGTCCACATTATTTCACAGCCATTTTACACTGCACTTAAGTAACTTATAAGTCACCTATATGTCTAACCTTTACCTGGTAAAGGTTAGGTGCAAAGTTACTTAGTGTGAGGGCACCCTGGCACTAGCCAAGGTGCCCCCACATTGTTCAGGGCCAATTCCCCGGACTTTGTGAGTGCGGGGACACCATTACACGCGTGCACTACATATAGGTCACTACCTATATGTAGCTTCACAATGGTAACTCCGAATATGGCCATGTAACATGTCTATGATCATGGAATTGCCCCCTCTATGCCACCCTGGCATAGTTGGCACAATCCCATGATCCCAGTGGTCTGTAGCACAGACCCTGGTACTGCCAAACTGCCTTTTCAGGGGTTTCACTGCAGCTGCAGCTGCTGCCAACCCCTCAGACAGGTTTCTGCCCTCCTGGGGTCCAGCCAGGCTTGTCCCAGGATGGCAGAACAAAGGACTTCCTCTGAGAGAGGGTGTTACACCCTCTCCCTTTGGAAAATGGTGTGAAGGCAGGGGAGGAGTAGCCTCCCCCAGCCTCTGGAAATGCTTTAATGGGCACATTTGGTGCCCATTTCTGCATAAGCCAGTCTACACCGGTTCAGGGACCCCTTAGCCCTGCTCTGGCGCGAAACTGGACAAGAGAAAGGGGAGTGACCACTCCCCTGACCTGTACCTCCCCTGGGAGGTGCCCAGAGCTCCTCCAGAGTGCTCCATACCTCTGCCATCTTGGAAACAGAGGTGCTGCTGGCACACTGGACTGCTCTGAGTGGCCAGTGCCATCAGGTGACGTCAGAGACTCCTTCTGATAGGCTCCTTCAGGTGTTGCTAGCCTATCCTCTCTCCTAGGTAGCCAAACCCTCTTTTCTGGCTATTTAGGGTCTCTGTCTCTTGGGATTCCTTAGATAACGAATGCAAGAGCTCATCCGAGTTCCTCTGTGTAGGAGGCTGGACTGGCTTGTAGTGAGTACCAAGGGGTACTTACACCTTGCACGAGGCCCAGTTATCCCTTATTAGTGTATAGGGTGTCTAGCAGCATAGGCTGATAGATAATGGTAGCTTAGCAGAGCAGCTTAGGCTGAACTAGGAGACGAGTGAAGCTCCTACAGTACCACAAGTGTCATATGCACAATATCATAAGAAAACACAATACACAGATATACTAAAAATAAAGGTACTTTATTTTTATGACAATATGCCAAAGTATCTCAGAGTGTACCCTCAGTATGAGGATAGCAAATATACACAAGATATATGTACACAATACCAAAATATGCAGTAATAGTATTAGAAAACAGTGCAAACAATGTATAGTTACAATAGGATGCAATGGGGACACATAGGGATAGGGGCAACACAAACCATATACTCCAAAAGTGGAATGCGAACCACGAATGGACCCCAAACCTATGTGATCTTGTAGAGGGTCGCTGGGACTATTAGAAAATAGTAAGGGTTAGAAACATAGCCCACCCCAAGACCATGAAAAGTGAGTGCAAAGTGCACTAAAGTTCCCCAAAGGAAATAGAAGTCGTGATAGGGGAATTCTGCAGGAAAGACACAAACCAGCAATGCAACAACGATGGATTTCCAGTCGAGGGTACCTGTGGAACAAGGGGACCAAGTCCAAAAGTCACAAGCAAGTCGGAGATGGGCAGATGCCCAGGAAATGCCAGCTGTGGGTGCAAAGAAGCTGCTACTGGACAGTAGAAGCTTAGGTTTCTGCAAGAACGACAAAGGCTAGAGACTTCCCCTTTGGAGGACGGATCCATCACGCCGTGGAGAGTCGTGCAGAAGCACTACAAGCGTGGTCCCTGGAACTCAGCAACTCTGTCCAAGTGACTCCCACAGTCCAGTGGCTCTTCAGTCCAAGTTTGGTGGAGGTAAGTCCTTGCCTCCCCACGCTAGACTGCATTGCTGGGTACCGCGTGATTTGCAGCTGCTCTGGCTCCTGTGCACTCTTCCAGGATTTCCTTTGTGCACAACCAAGCCTGGGTCCCCAACACTCCTTCTTGCAGTGCACAACCTTCTGAGTTGTCCTCCGGCATCGTGGGACTCCCTTTTGTGACTTCAGGTGGACTCCGGCTCACTTTTCTTCTAAGTGCCTCTTCAGGTACTTCTGTGGGTGCTGCCTGCTTCTGTGAGGACTCCCTGACCTGCTGGGTGCCCCCTCTGTCTCCTCCTCCAAGTGGCAACATCCTGGTCCCTCCTGGGCCACAGCAGCATCCAAAAACCTCTACGGCGACCCTTGCAGCAAGCAAGGCTTGTTTGTGGTTTTCTGCGTGGGAACACCTCTGAAAGCTTCATCGCGACATGGGACATTCATCTTCCAAAGGAGAAGTCCCTAGCTCTCTTCTTTCTTGCAGAACTCCAAGCTTCTTCCAACAGGTGGCAGCTTCCTTGCACCCTCAGCTGGCATTTCCTGGGCTCCTGACTATTGGACTTGGTCCCCTTGTCTTACAGGTACTCAGGTCCGGAAATCCACTGTTGTTGCATTGCTGGTGTTTGTTCTTCCTGCAGAATCCCCCATCACGATTTCTGTGCTCTCTGGGGGTAGTAGGTGCACTTTACACCTACCTTGCAGGGTCTTGGGGTGGGCTATTTTTCTAACCCTCACTGTTTTCTTTCAGTCCCAGCGACTCGCTACAAGCTCACATAGGTTTGGGGTCCATTCGTGGTTCGCATTCCACTTTTGGAGTATATGGTTTGTGTTGCCCCTATACCTATGTGCTCCTATTGCAATCTACTGTAATTTTACACTGCTTGCATTACTTTTCTTGCTATTACCTGCATAATTTTGGTTTGTGTACATATATCTTGTGTATATATCTTATCCTCATACTGAGGGTACTCACTGAGATACTTTTGGCATATTGTCATAAAAATAAAGTACCTTTATTTTGAGTACTTCTGTGTATTGTGTTTTCTTATGATATTGTGCATATGACACCAGTGGAATAGTAGGAGCTTTACATGTCTCCTAGTTCAGCCTAAGCTGCTTTGCCATAGCTACCTTCTATCAGCCTAAGCTGCTAGAAACACCTCTTCTACACTAATAAGGGATAACTGCACCTGTCACAAGGTGTAAGTACCTCTGGTACACACTACAAGCCAGGCCAGCCTCCTACACACCTGAAGTGGTGCAATCTGTTCTCCACCTACCAGGTGGCCCATATAAACCTGTTACGACTCTGTCGTCCCATTTATAGGGGGCGCTGTAAGGGGACTGTCGGAAACCTGGAAATCACCTTAAACACTTATCTAGAGTCCCTTGCTGACTCCTGTTTGTTTCTCTTTTCTCCATGGTACACTTGTGTAGTACTACATTTGCTTCCTGGGACTGCAAATCCCATAATGCACAGCCTGGTAGTCAGGAAAGCCCGGATTCTGTTTCCCATTGTTTTCTATGGGAGAAGTCCAGTTGCTCCTTTTCACCGGATCCTCTGCTCCAGGACTTGCGAGTGTCTGAAACTACACACACCTGAGACCTCTCCTGTGCAGCCCAGCTTGGAACTGCTTATAAGCAGCCATTTCCTCAAGATCCCCGTCGTACGTTGGAGTTCGATTCCTTTGTGGTACAGACCCCTTGTCGGATGGTGTTCCAGTTTTGTTCCTGTGCTGTTCCAGCTTGATCCTGTTTCCTGTTTCTCTGCCCTGCTCCTGATTGTTCCAGCCAGAGTCTTCCCCCTATCTCTTAGCCTTGTACCTGTTTGTTTCTTCCATAGCCTGCTCCCTGTTTCTCTGCCCTGCTCCTGACTTGTTTCAGCCTGAACCTGCTCTCTGTTTCCCAGTCCTGTTTACTACTCATTCCTACTCCCTGTATTCGAGTCCTGTCCTTGCCTGTTCCAGCCAGAGCCTGCTCTTAGCTTCCCAGTCCTATCTCTGTTTGTTCCAGCCAGAAGTTTGCACCCTGTTTTCAAGTCCTAGTCCTGCCTTTACTTCAGCCTGAGCCTGTTCCCAGTTCTTGCCTCTGCCTCTTTGTTAGTTCCCTTCTGTTTCTGTTTTTTCTTGGTTCTTTGTGTCTGGTAAGTGTTCTATCAGTCTTCACCAGTGTATAAGTGTCCTCCTTTGTACTGGGGTTGGCTCCTGGTTTCCAGGAGACAATTCCAGCCCCCATCCTTGTCTAGTGTTATACGTTGTCTTTCGTGACCTAACAGTGACAGTGTGCTATTGCTGTTTTTTCAGGAATTGCCACTGTGTTTCCAGCTGGACCCACAAGAGTGTGTCCTGTGTATGTAAGTACTATCCTTGTTTGTGCTCTAGGGTCCAGAGACAGAATCACTTCTGCTGCCTCCTTTCTATGGGACTGGCAGGATGACTATCTGTAAGAGCAAACTGCACAGAGGCATTGAGATTCCCTGTCACTGTGGGACGTTCTGCGCCTTAATCTGTGTACAACCCCAGCATGTTTGTCCACTAGTAATCCGTTTCCTATTTGTTCACACAAGGGTTGCTCCGCTTTTACCTTCCTGTTTCCTGTGTCTGTTCATAGCTGTCCTTTCCGTGTATGCCTTTAGCTGCTCTTCTTCCCCAGTACACTACCTCTTTAGGATATTCGGTGACCTCAAGGGGTGTCCCAACCAGAGTCCTGCTCAGACCCGCCCGAAACCGTGACAAAACCACTTTTCCCTGCCCTATCTGGCACTTTGAGGGCTTGATAGTGAGGCCTGCCTTTTACAGGGCCTCCAAAACTTTCCAAAGGTGGACCAGGTGCTCATCCCAGGTGGAGCTAAAGACAACAATATCATCAAGATATGCTGCACTGAAAGCCTCCAACCCTTGCAGGACTGTGTTCACCAACCTCTGAAAAGTGGCAGGTGCATTTTGCAAACCAAAGGGCATCACTGTAAATTGGTGTGCCCTCCTCTAGTTGAAAATGCAGTCTTTGGTTTAGCATCTTCTGCCAATACCCTGCAGTCAGATCAAAAGTACGAAGATACTTGGCAGATGCCAGTGTATCAATGAGCTCATCTGCCCTGGGCATAGGGTGAGCATCAGTTTTTGTTACCTGATTGAGACCTCTGTAGTCTACACAAAACCTCATCTCCCTCTTTCCATCTTTGGTGTGAGGCTTTGGTACAAGCACCACTGGGATAGCCCATGGGCTTTCAGAAGGTTCAATCACTCCCAGATCCAACATTTTCTGCACCTCTTGTTTAATGCAGTCTCTGACATGGTCAGGCTGCCTATAAATCTTACTTTTGACAGGCAGGCTGTCTCCAGTATCAATTGTGTGTTCGCACCAGGATGTTGTACCTGGCACAATTGAAAAGACGTCAGAAAATTGTCCTAGGAGTGTAGTGTAGCCATTTTTAATGTAGCTTTCTGCGCATTTGCTTAAAGTATTAGGCCGCTGTGCACTTTGCCCTAGATGCATTTTATTTAGCCTCGTACTGTTATTTTACAATAACCAGTTTCATGGTCTTGTTTTATTTTCTTCTATCACACTGTTTAGCTTACTTCAGCACTGAAGTTCTCAAACAATACATTCTTGCTCGCTCTGTGCTTCAGTCAAGGATACAGTCTGGTACATTTCCGATAGACGTGGTAGAAGTTTAGTCTTTGGGGTTCGTAGAAAGTACACATTCTTACGTAGGGACGTTTCTTAGTACACTGGCGTGTTAGTTATAAAAACACTTCCTAGTCCTGGTACACGTAAGAGGGAGATTCCGACCAGGAACCCACAACTAGACGCTGACTGCCCTGTTGCAGATGCTGATCCCGATCACAGGCCTTTGCTCAGGTATGAGGGTTGATGTCCTTCCGGGGGAACCTGAAAGGCAGGCTTAGAGCTTAACATGCTGTGCTCAAAATAGAACTTAGAAGAGAGAACGTAATCTAGTTGCACTATGATAGTGTTATTCTTATGTTTCACTCTCCTCATTACTATTTCAATCCTACTGTGTTGTATGGTTCTGGTTATTGTGGCTCACGCCTTGTTATCTAAAATGCAGTCGTTTTATCAAACCAATATTTGAAACTCAAACTGCCTTTGTCATTTATATATGAGACCACACTGTGTATGAGAGAACTGGTTGGGATCTGAGTGACCACGACTTCCCTGGGAAGCACTAAGATGTCATGCGCTCGGCTGCCCAATTGTCTCTTCCCTTTGGGAGAGATGAGGCACTGCTAGTTAGCCGGAGCTCAACCCGGATTTGGGGTGACAAGGGTCCTTCGCCGTTAGTTAGACTTAGTCCCCCACACTGTGAACGATCTTGCCGCCCAAAAATCCAGTAGTCTCATTAGGATAATGAGAGCCTACACGACATGGCGCCGCCAACGTTTGGTCTGGCTCTAATTTTCGGGTCCACCAGTCTCTCTGGCTCTCATATATTGTAATGATCCCTCAGTTCCTTTAACGGAGACGTCCGTGGCACTGAGGACTTCCACCACCGCGATATAGGTAACCCTAAATATAGCGGATGGTTGTTCAAGCTTGAACCTTAAAATGAAAGACCCCGTTTTGGTGTGCCTTCTCTGAACCATCGCTGTTTTTCTGATGGCGAATTCCCAGGTAATACAAATAGCTCTTAATATGAGGCAGCCTTGGTTGAGACAGCCGCTCACAGCACATTTGCTTGCACATGGTCTTACAGTCCAGGGTGGTCCAGTCACGTTTGTGGTGGCTGCCCATGCAGCCTATAGAACAGAACTTTTCTACTCCTGGGTCACATTTCCAGCAGTTGATGGGAATACAAATACATTTCACACATATACGGTTGCGAACGCGCCTGGCCAGTACCGGGCGTACGCATACCTGGAAATACGTCTATCTTATCAAGAATATAATAATTGGCTTGGTGGCGCCCTACCCCATACAATATTGCCAGTAAGGCTAGGTCCACTGAGTAATGATGGTCCGACCTGGACTTTATTGGCCACCCATACACCACAACCGCAGTACCCCATAAAACAGGAAGGGAGGGCACCGGTGAGAGAAATACATACGTAATTAGAATACCAGGGGGTGATTGAACCCTGTGTCTCGCCGATGAATAATCCCTTATTCCCTGTAGCTAAACCGGACCATTCATATAGAAAAGTCTTAGACTACAGACATTTGAACGGACATACACGTACATATGCTATACAAAATTCACATACCGCGGAACTGATGAACAACATTGTGCGGAAAAAATATAAAACGACTTTAGACATCTTGAATGGTTTCTTCTGCCAGAATATAGCACCCGAAAGCAGGGATTTGACAAGCTTTAGCGCGTTAGGCTCCCATAAAAAATTATGTTGTTTGCCTCAGGGGTATAAGAACAGCCCAGGATTGTTTGCGGCTCGTGTGACTGCAATTTTACACGAGTTGGACCCTGAAGCATTGTCATATGTAGATGATATATATCTCACGGATGATGAGTTACTGCAACATTTAAGACGGGTAGCCCGCATTGTTGTAGGGTTTGCCAAAATTGGCTACAAATTTAACTTAAAAAAATCTAAAATTGCCTTCCTCAGCGTCATATTCCTGGGATATGAGCTGTCGAATGAAGGTAAGAGCCTAGCGCCACAATTTTTAGAAAAGTGTGCACAATTGCAACCACCTAATATGATTAAGAAACTCCAATCATTGTTGGGCTTTCTAAATTTTGGCAGAACATACATTCCTGATTATGCTACATGCATAAAACCTTTATACAAATTAATCCGTCCTGATTTTTCAAGCAAATTCTGGACAATTGAACATACACATACTCTTCGGGAGTTACAAGCAGATCACCTAGTTGCAAAACATTTACATACACAGGAGAATAAGACGCATTTGGTCATCGGGGTGAAAGCTGGGGCCATTGGGTTTACGTATGTCACATTTAATGAAGGTGAGAGAGTCCCGATTGGATTCGGTTGCTGAACAACGATTTGCACCAACAGAGAAAATTCTCACTGCTGTACAGATGGCTGTTATTAAGGAACGACCTCTTGCACAGGGTAAACGCATTGTAGTAGTTTCGCCTATTCCGGCCCTGGAAGCTGTTACAAAAGCGAGCATTCCTAACGCAAAAGGACTACACCGCGATGGATACAATGGGCTACGTCTTTGACGGCCACTGATGTAGATTACATTTTTGACCCAAAGTTACAAACTCAGAAATTTCTGCAATATGAAGTTGAATATCCAGTTCCCGCTGACACGTTGCCTATTGACCAATATCAAGTAGTCATGTACACCGATAGCTCTGCCCAACCAGGGGTGGGGATAAAACACCAATATTATGCTGCATTTGCAGTAGTGAGCGGCCATATGGAGGGGGAGAAATTCTGCCCCCAACATACTTATACACAGACCATAGGGGATTGTACCGCACAATTGGCAGAGCTTAAGGCTCTACTGATGGCACTAGAACATACAGATCCAACGCAGTTCACACTGATTGTTTGTGATTCATATTATTGCGTCCAGTCTTTTAATGAATGCCTACATTACTGGCGCTTGAATGGGTTCAGAGATTCGAAAGGCAACACCATAAAACACAGACTACTGTGGGGGAAGGTAGCAGACCTGAAGGAGACGCTACCCAAAGTCCATGTTGTACATACTCTTGGACACCAGCGCGTTGGAATGCACGTTGCTGGGAATACATTGGCTGATGAAGCCGCAAAGTCGGCAGTGGCAGTTGCCACTGTGGCCGCAGTGACTCGTTCGAGTTCTAAACCAGACACAGAGATTCTGGCTGCCATAAAAGCTACGGTTGATGGCACGCCGTATCCTAAAGGATTTCCTAATATATATCAATACTTCATGGGAAGTATGCTCAACGCTGAGGTTAAAATACCTGGTGTAGGCGTACGCGAGATCCCCAATAAAGTTGTAAGACCACAATTGATTAATGCAGCGCATGAGCGAGTGGCTTCTGCACATGCTGGCGTGGCCGCCACAATTTCTCTATTACAGGCCCGTTACTGGTGGCCTGGTCTCTATAAAGAGACTAAGCAGTATGTCCTTTGTTGTGACATCCATCAACAAATTAAAGTTTCAACAGCTAAGCGCCCGCCGCAGACACCCCTCTTAAAATCCAACAGAGCTTTACAATGTGTGTACTTGGATCATTGCGGTCCACTCACACCGGATAGTGCATACAAATATATACTATTCCGTTGATTCTTGCTCCAGATTTGTGTGGGTGTGGCCACAGCGCTCAGCTGACGCTCAAACTGTTATTAAAGATTTGCGTGTCTTTGTCAGTACATATGCAGTTGCGGCATTCCATTCGGACCAGGGCCCTGCTTTTGCCTCAAGGGCATTCAGGGACACCATGGCTTCGTTGGGAGTCCAGCTTCAGTTCTCGTCTCCATTTCATCCAGAGGGAAATTCTGTCATGGAGCGATTAAACCGCGATTTAAAGCAATCCTTAACAGCTAAAGTCTTAGGTACGGATCGTAGTTGGCTAACACACCTATATGGAGTTCAGAGAGCACGAAATAACCTGCCTAGAAGGTCCCTCGGGGGTCATACTTCATCTGAGTGCCTGTTCGGAACACAAATGTTTGTTCCGGATCTTGATGGTCTTGGTGTGGAGGCAGCGGAAACGCCTTTTGACATAAATGATCGTGTCACTGTTTTGCAGGAATTACAACAGTTCCGTGAAGATAACTCTTCTAAAAGTGCTGCCTCCACAGGAATTAAGGATGTGCCAGTAACACCTACTAGTTGGATTCCCAGAGTTGGGGATCTTGTGCGTGAAAAGGTCGCAGTGAAAAAATAATTTGGCCCTTCTTATCGAGCACCAGTCCCTGTGTTGGGGATACACGGAACGAGAACTGTTATTTTACCACCGTTGCCAGGTGCCAGAGAAAATCGTTTTGTTTCTATTGACAATGTCAAGTTACAACATGTGGCCGATTCTGCACAGCAAACCAAGGGGAACTTCCAGTAGTTCCCGAATCCCTCTCACTATTGGGGAAGATGTTCCGCTCCAAGTTATTTATACCAACACTGCGCCCTCTCCGAGGTTGGGGAGGGTGGATGATGATCTCGCTTTAGTTCCACTGACAACAAATAACATAGAAACATTTGATCGAGACACTATGGCTCCGGACGTTGCGGATGGCGCTATCTACAGTGTACCTCCGCGAGAAACACCAACTCTTCCATTAAATACGGCGACACCTTTTGCACGAACTGCCTCTAGGTAGTTTGCCAACAACAACGATAGTCTATCGGACTTGTTTGCCTCTTCAACTACTGACCCAGGTCCACGGAAGTGTTGGCTTAAAGATACGTATTTTGTTTTTCCTTGGAACTATCTGTGGCTTTTATTGACTATGTCAGCCTTTTTTCTCTGGATAGGGTTTGTCATTACCTTTTTTCTGTTGATACATGGTCATTTTCTTCCTGAGAGATCAGCGGTTGAACAGGTGGAGGAGGTGTTGAAACCACATTTTTCATCACATAAGGTTCGAAGAGACTTGTCCTTTGTGAACATTTCTACAGTGCCAATTCCGGATGGGATTGTGTGGGATAAAGTAATGTTTGATATATATGGTCCCACTGAGATAATTCAAATACTGTATGTCCTAAAGTTATCTATGAATGATATAGTAATACCAGGCATTTTATCTGATGAATGGGATGTAAAGACAGTTGATTCCATGATGAATGAATTACAATATTATACTGTCTATGAAAATGAAGATGTTTTCCAGTTTAAAGACAATTATGGTGACATGTTTTGCTATAATTATTATGGACACCATTTTATACATAAAGCAAGTAGTCCAAAAACTATATTTTACTATACGCAATGGGAGCATTGCCCAACTCCCCCGCAAGGGAGTTCCAAAACTTATTCCGACTAATTTACATATTTTTCTGGGCATTATCAAATGAATGCTAAGTCATATTATTTTAAGTTAACTCCGTCTAAAGATAAGCAAATGTTGTTGACTAATACGAAATTCATATACTCAGATTCCTTTGTTTCCCGACTGTCGATTTAAGTTTATGAATATTGGTGAAATAATGTTGATTTGAAAAGTGTTTGGGGAACAAAACATTGGCAGACAAAAGGCAGAGAAACACTGTTTAGAGCATGTCTCATTTCCATCCAAATTATTTTTTTTAATGAAACGGTACAACAGACTAGCTGTTTGGGCTTAGCAACGATTAGAGAATTGAACATGCCTAGTATACCTGTCCCTACAAAGATTAATAACTGGCAGAAATACATAAATGACACTTTTAGTGAGCTTACATACTGGGTCCAGACTGGTACATTTAACACTTCATTGACACGTCCGGGCAGGTGGTTATTGTGGCCCATAGACACCAATGGATGTCATCAACGTTTTGTCACCTCCTTGGGGGGTTTCCGGACGAGTTTGGCAGACCCTCGCTATATATCACCAGAACATGCTGAAATTATTACTACGTATAGTGTGGGAAAATTGTGCCAACATTGGTTAAAATCATTCTCACTAGATGCAGTCAAGATACATCTCACTCTCCTGTCTAATAACAATGACTTGCAAGTTTTTTTGTCAGGCCCGAAGACACCACGTAGGAAGCGTTTCTTGTATGAAGTATACAATGAAATATGGAAACTTTCCCAACAGGAGGCTGCAGCCCGGTTAAGGCAAATAGATCAGGAAAATTTGAAAAAGGCATTAGCTGTTGTGGATAATGGAATTCACACCTTGTCCGACCGAATATATACGATTAACAACATTGTTTCTTCTGCTATAGACATTATACGATCCGATATGTCTTCTTTATATCATGGACAAAGTCAGACCCGGTCCATTATGCAGTTGGGTTGGACGCTTCAGACATTGAAGGCGGGTCGCGTTCCGTGGCAGTACATCAATGCCAGGGAAATATTATTTTCCTTTAATTTAACGCGACAACAACAACTAATGGCTAAGAAGGAGGCGACTTATGTCATGCTTAATATTGAAAAATTAGAAAGATTGCCTTTTACCGTGGCTGAGATTCCCTCAGCAGAGTGGTTGATACACGGGGTTATTAATCTGCCTATTTCTACATTACAATTCACTTTTTGTTTGAAACATGTTCCGGTAGGCAGATATGAAAAGTTAGGAGACAGTTACATCCATGAGGTGTGGGAGCTTCCCTTCTTGTACAAATGCTTCAATGGCATGAATGAGGTCTTTCTTAGCGGTAGTGAATGTGAGACTTCAGTCAGCCATTCGATGATTTGTAAGCAGCTGTCCTTGCATGGGGCATGTAATGCCTCGGTTGCAAATTTGGCTTGCTATATGAAGGGAGTTCCAGTCCCCTTGATTAAACACACGTTCCAGGTGCTTTCAAACGGCAGCTACGTCCTCCTCAATAGTGAAGACTGTTGTGGCATGCGGGCCGGAATAGTTTACGTTGTTTCGGTCACCAAGGTCGTTACTTGCTGCGGGAATGTGTTGTTTCCCCCCACTAAATTAAGGGAGGTAGCGGATATATGGCGTCACATTGCTACTTCCAAGGTGAATTTCGACAAGTTGAGTAGACTAAAGGCTTTATTGTTTCAAAAGCATGTGGCCCTTACATCTGCACGCAAGACCTACGCACTTCAGGTGGCAAGGTCATCAGCAGAAATACAGTCCCTGTTAAATACAAACTTTCCGAGCCACTTTGGTGAACTCGTGGGACGTATATTTAATGCGTCCAGCACGGCTGGATTAGCATATTTTTTCAAAGCCGTGTCCTGCCATTGATTAAGTTTGTTTGACCAATGACTTTGTGTTTCACCACTGCGCATATTAGTTGCTCAATGTTCACCAGTAGCACATTGTATGTTTTGTTCAGTTGAGCCGCCTATTGGCTTTGACATGGCATTAGCCATTACTTTCTGTATTCAGTTTAGCCGCCTATGGGCTTTGACATTGCATTAGCCATTACATTCTGTATTCTGCCTATTGGCTTTGACATGTAGTCTAGCTGCCTATTGGCTTTGACATGATATTAGACATTGCATTTTGTATCCAGCTTAGCTGCCTATTGGCTTTGACATGATATTATATATTACATTTTGTATTCAGCTCAGCTGCCTATTGGCTTTGACATGATATTATACATTGCATTTTGTATTCAGCTCAGCTGCCTATTGGCTTTGATATGACATTAGACATTGCATTTGATATTTAGGTTAGCTGCCTATTGCCTTTAACGTGGAGTTAGACATTGCAGTTGAGAATCCAAGCTGTATTTTTCCAAGCTGTGTTTTTGCACAAGATGAACCAAGCTGTTTTCTTCTCACAGTAGACTAGACCTGATAAGAGAGGGTACATTGAGTGTTTTTCCTTTCGGCTCAAGCCTGGGAAGAGGAGCAGTCTAGGAGATCTGGCCAATCTCCAAAGGCTTGCGTAGTTTTCCCGAGTCTGAGAGGAGGGGGCACACCTTTGTAACGGATGACACAGGCTTCAGAGAATTAGATTCGAATCTGCCTGACTTCGTGCTGGAACTTGGCGCCAGTTGCCAGCATCCCGTGTGGGTAGATATATCTCTTTCTCGCAGTTGACAAGGAGTCATCAACTTGCAGACCCTAGAAAGATGAAGCTGTAAATAGAGCTCAGAATGTGATTTACGAGTTACCGTTGCAGAATGAAGTAAAAAGAAAGATTTTAGAGCTTCTTACTGTTTGCACTAAGCAAGAGACACCGAGTTTCATTAGCTTGTTTGATTTTTGGAAACAGAATAGCCCTCATTTGAGTGAAATCCTAACACTTTTGTATATGGTCACTGTGAAAAATAATATGCAGCTGCGCGCTTGTGATTTGGCAAATGAAATAATGCAGACTTTAGGTTTCTGCGCAGTGCACGAGGCAAACACAGATTTACATGTAAGTCAAGAACAAGGGAAGAAAAGAGTGCCCCTAGCTAGAATCATACAATGGATCTGGTACTTGCAAGACAGGGCTAGAGTACCACAGGTAAATGAGTCACTGGTGAAATTGCGTGCACCATTTGAATTCGTGTCCACTGAAGATAAAAAGCATGTTTGTTTTACTAATGATTCATTGACTGAAATGTTATTTTATGGCACAGGAGAAGGAACAGCGTTGTACAATGTGTGTCAGATTTTAAAGCACGAGCTACGTGAGATGTGTCATTTTTACGCTGATTTTTGGTTCATTGCTAATGTTTTAGCAGTTTGTTTTTCCACATGGCTTGCACCTAACTGGTTCAATTACCTTGCAGATGTTAATGAGAAAAAATCAGAGAGAGAAGTGTACACCCAGAATTCTGCCTTAGTGGGGATGGCTAAGAAATGTGAACAGCTGGGAGAAAAAGCCACTTACAGGTGGGCAGAGATGAGAGAGATGCACATTCCCCTAGATTTGATAAAAACTGTGCAGCACGCACAAAAGCAATCTGTCATGCAAGCAGTCACAGAGCAGTTGGAGAGGAAAGTTACCAGGACAAAAATGGCAAATTGATCAGGTTTTAGGGAGAGTGATTGCTGCAAATTACCAAGGAGAAATCGAAATTATGCTGATAACCAGAAAAGAATCTGATTCATTCATACAAATTGGAGACAGAATGGCCCAACTTGTCAAAAGTGCAGTGAATGGAGGTTTGGTAAAGAATGAGTCTGCCCCAGCCCTTCTGACAGTGCAAGAAAAGGGAAGCTGTGGTGCAGCAGATAAAAACCTCAGTGTTGAGGTGTGGGTTGAAGCCCTAAGTGACCCTCCAGAATCTGCAGAAATTATAACAAAGGGCCCCAAAAACGTCCTGCTGATTATAAAACAGGGAAAGAAAGAGGAAGGGTGCAGTTTAAATGACAAATGTTATTTGCAAGAAAAGTCATACTTGTTTCTTTTGCAGATCCTACCACGTTTCGCCACTGTCCCTGAGTGTGCTGTGTGGTCCCCCTTCGGGTGTGTGCGTGTGGGGTCGGGGAAGGGACCGAACCCCCAACCTGAACCTGGCTGAGTAAAGTGCCAGCACCATGGATCCATTTTGCGCAAACTGCGCCTTCAGTTCAAGTTCAACTTGTTTGATTGCATTCTTCCACTGGAACTAAGCTGTGTTTTTTTTTCCTTCTTGTATGGAACTCTGTCTTTCACTTATCTTCCAGCATACCATTCAGGTGGACCGTGCACCTTTACATGAGTAGTACTCATGCTACATCAAATTGCCAACACTGTTGAATTAGAGACACTATAATCTCATTCAGTCTTTTCTGTGTAGACGTATCTGATGTGAAAGGTTATGAGATCAATGTGTTAATTCACTTTCATTGCTTTACAGGGATTGTTTTGATCATTCAAATCTGATTTGCTGATAATGTTTTTTTTTGTGCTGATGTTTTTTGTTTTTTGTTTTTGTTTGAAACAAGAGATATGTGAAACAAAAATTCATTGGTCAAAGGGTGGAATGTCCTGCCATTGATTAAGTTTGTTTGACCAATGACTTTGTGTTTCACCACTGCACATATTAGTTGCTCAATGTTCACCAGTAGCACATTGTATGTTTTGTTCAGTTGAGCCGCCTATTGGCTTTGACTTGGCATTAGCCATTACTTTCGGTATTCAGTTTAGCCGCCTATGGGCTTTGACATTGCATAAGCCATTACATTCTGTATTCTGCCTATTGCCTTTGACATGCAGTCTAGCTGCCTATTGGCTTTGACATGATATTAGACATTGCATTTTGTATCCAGCTTAGCTGCCTATTGGCTTTGACATGATATTATATATTACATTTTGTATTCAGCTCAGCTGCCTATTGGCTTTGACATGATATTATACATTGCATTTTGTATTCAGCTCAGCTGCCTATTGGCTTTGATATGACATTAGACATTGCATTTGATATTTAGGTTAGCTGCCTATTGCCTTTAATGTGGAGTTAGACATTGCAGTTGAGAATCCAAGCTGTATTTTTCCAAGCTGTGTTTTTGCACAAGATGAACCAAGCTGTTTTCTTCTCACAGTAGACTAGACCTGATAAGAGAGGGTACATTGAGTGTTTTTCCTTTCGGCTCAAGCCTGGGAAGAGGAGCAGTCTAGGAGATCTGGCCAATCTCCAAAGGCTTGCGTAGTTTTCCCGAGTCTGAGTGGAGGGGGCACACCTTTGTAACGGATGACACAGGCTTCAGAAAATTAGATTAGAATCTGCCTGACTTCGTGCTGGAACTTGGCGCCAGTTGCCAGCATCCCGTGTGGGTAGATATATCTCTTTCTCGCAGTTGACAAGGAGTCATCAACTTGCAGACCCATGAAAGATGAAGCTGTAAATAGTTTCTTACACGGTGAAGTATTTGTTTTGCTTTGCATTCAATATCTTATAAATATAACCTGCTGTGTATATTGCAAACTGTGCATTAACGTGTGCTTGAAATCTACTGATTCGTCATTTACGAAATAGCGGTTGGGGAAGAATTAACAACAATAAAAGTCTTCTTTGAACTCAGAAGTGCATTCCTGATATGTTATGTAAGTGCTGAAAACGAGATAAGTAGTGAAGCACTACAAGCCGTTGTTGTTGGTTTCGTTCACACCTTCTCTTCCATATTTGGTTCAATACCTTCGGCTATTCATTCGATTTTCTGAAGCATTTTTGGGGGATTTCCGATAACTTTGGCTTTATTAGCCGGCATTTTGCTGTTGCTGTTGTTTTTCCGCAATGGCTGTCCCGCCGCAACAAGGATGAATGTGGGCACTCCCATCAGCGCAGCTGTGTCATGAACGCATGATGCAGCACTTTGGAGCAACACTCCTGGAACATTTGGAGTGTAACTGGTCTCTGTCATTCAGACCGGTTTTGGATTGTGTGCAGCCCGTGTTTCGGTGCTGTTGGTGCTCTTCTGAACATTCATTCCCAGACATGCGCTCTGCGGCTGCGTTTGCTTCGTGAGGCTGATTACGAGATACCCTTCCTGGAGGAAGTTAAAGTCGTTCACGGACTCTGTACAGGATGCCGCCTTGGTTGACACTGGGGCTTTGGAACACATCTGCTCCTTGATAGTCTTTGGAGTAGATTTCCCGGTCTTGTCATCTGTCGAAGTGGAGAACTTCCTGCTTTCCATGGCTACTGCTTAGATTGGATCTGGTCTAAATTAACACTGTCACATGAATTTGGCTCTTAGCCGCATGCTTACTTCTAAATTGAATATTAATGTGCTTTAGTGTCCTTTTGACTTGTTGAAATTCTGTAGGGTTTTAATTATTATTTAGCTTAGGGCATTTTTAGCTTCGGCTTAAACCACTTTCTACCGACAAGGGGAGGGTGTAGTGTAGCCATTTTTAATGTAGCTTTCTGCGCGTTTGCTTAAAGTATTAGGCCTCTGTGCACTTTGCCCTAGATGCATTTTATTTAGCCTCGTACTGTTATTTTACAATAACCAGTTTCATGGTCTTGTTTTATTTTCTTCTATCACACTGTTTACTTCAGCACTGAAGTTCTCAAACAATACACTCTTGCTCGCTCTGTGCTTCAGTCAAGTATATAGTCTGGTACATTGCCGATAGACGTGGTAGAAGTTTAGTCTTTGGGGTTCGTAGAAAGTACACATTCTTACGTAGGGACGTTTCTTAGAACACCAGCGTGTTAGTTATAAAAACACTTCCTAGTCCTGGTACACGAAAGAGGGAGATTCCGACCAGGAACCCACGACTAGACGCTGACTGCCCTGTTGCAGATGCTGATCCCGATCACAGGCCTTTGCTAAGGTATGAGGGTTGATGTCCTCCCGGGGGAACCTGAAAGGCAGGCTTAGAGCTTAACATTCTGTGCTCAAAATAGAACTTAGAAGAGAGAACATAATCTAGTTGCACTATGATAGCGTTATTCTTATGTTTCACTCTCCTCGTTACTATTTCAATCCTACTGTGTTGTATTGTTCTGGTTATTGCGGCTCATGCCTTGTTATCTAAAATGCAGTCGTTTGATTAAACCAATCTTTAAAACTCAAACTGCCTTTGTCATTTATATATGAGACCACACTGTGTATGAGAGAACTGGTTGGGATCTGAGTGACCACGACTTCCCTGGGAAGCACTAAGATGTCATGCGCTCGGCTGCCCAATTGTCTCTTCCCTTTGGGAGAGATGAGGCACTGCTAGTTAGCCGGAGCTCAACCCGGATTTGGGGTGACAAGAGTCCTTCGCCGTGGGTTAGACTTAGTCCCACACACTGTGAACGATCTTGCCGCCCAAAAATCCAGAAGTCTCATTAGGCCTACGCGACAGGAGATTGATGGAGTTGTCTTTCTGTTCTGCAGTCAGACAATCTGCTAAAACTACTCCCTCCACTAAGGCATCTGCTTCAGTGGTGGAAAAGAGATCAGGGAGAGGGTCACTCTCTCCTTCCTGTCCCTCATCTGTTGCCATGAGCAGGGTGAGATCAGCCCTGTCATAGTAGGGTTTCAGGCGGTTGACATGAATCACCCTAAGGGGACTCCTGGCAGTGCCCAGGTCTACCAAATAGGTAACCTCACCCTTCTTCTCAACAATTAGATGGGGTCCACTCCATTTGTCTTTGAGTGCTCTTGTGGCCACAACACCCACACCTTCTGTCCTGGTTGGTACTGGATCAGAACAGCCTTCTGGTTATGCCATTGCTTTTGCAGCTCCTGGCTGGCCAGGTTTTTGCTGGCCTTTTTCATGTACTCAGCCATTCTGGATCTTAGGCCAAGTACATAATCCACTATGTCCTGTTTAGGAGCTTTTAAAGGTTGTTCCCAACCCTCCTTCACAAGAGTGAGTGGACCTCTTACAGGGTGCACAAAGAGGAGTTCAAAGGGGCTGAAGCCCACTCCTTTCTGGGGTACCTCCCTGTAAGCAAAAAGGAGGCAAGGTAACAGGACATCCCATCTCCTCCTGAGTTTTTCAGGGAGTCCCATTATCATACATTTGAGAGTTTTATTAAACCTCTCTACCAGTCCATTAGTTTGTGGATGCTAAGGGGTGGTGAACTTGTAGGTAACACCACTCTCACTCCTTCCACATTGCTTTCAAGTGTGCAGACATGAAGTTGCTACCTCTGTCTGATACAACCTCTTTAGGAAAACCCACCCTGAAAAAGATTCCCAAGAGGGCCTTTGCCTCTGCAGGGGCTGTAGTGGTCTTTAGAGGAATTGCTTCAGAATATCTTGTGGCATGGTCCACAACCACCAAGATAAACCTATTGCCAAAAGCAGTAGGAGGGTCAAGAGGGCCAACTATGTCAACCCCTACCCTTTCAAAGGGCACCCGAACCACTGGAAGTGGAATTAGAGGGGCCTTTGGAGTGCTACCAGCCTTGCCACTGGCTTGGCAGGCCACACAAGACTTGCAAAAATCTTTAGTGTCCTCTGACATCCTAGGCCAGTGAAACAAGGGGACAAGTCTTTCCCAAGTGTTTATCTAGCCCAAATGCCCAGCCAAAGGAATGTCATGTGCAAGAGTGAGAAGAAACTCTCTGTACTGCAGGGGAATGACCAATCTCCTGGCTTCTCCAGGTTTTGGGTCCCTTGCCTCTGTGTAGAAGAGGTTGTCTTCCCAGTATACTGTATGACTGTCACTGACATCCCCATTTTGCTGTTTGACAGCTTGCTGTCTGAGACCCTCTAATGTGGGACCAGTGACCACCCCCCCCCGTTGAGATTCACAACAGCCATGGGTTAGCTAAGAGTGTTGTTATGAGCGTTTGTCACTTGGTACTGCTGACCAAGTAGGTGTTGTTCAGGGTGGACCAGTTTTTCCTATCACCATAGTTACACTGGCTCCTGTGTCCCTGTAGGCCTGAACCTCAACACCATTTATTAGGGGAAGTTGCTTGTACTTATCCATATTAAGGGGACAAGCAACTAATATGGCCAAATCAATGGCACCTTCAGAGACTAAAACAGCCTGTCTCCGTAACAAGACCAACCCCAACTACATTGCCAATAGTGAGCCCAGCTACACCCTTGGATTGGCTATTTTTAAGTTTCCCACTACCACTGCTATTACTAGGGGCACAATAATTTGCAGCAGGGGTTGTGGTGGTGGGAGGTTTGATGTTTTTCTTTGGACAACTGGAATTAGTTGCCCAATGGCCTTTGACTTTACACAAATAACACCAAGGCTTTTTAGGCTAATTATTGGAAGAGGATTTGGACCCACCACCCCCACCAGAGGATTTTTGTGGGCCTGATGAAGACTCTGTATTTTTATCTTTGTCCCCACCCTTGTCAGAAGACTTACCATCCTTCTTCTTGCCATCCTTGTCACCCCCTGTATGAACTTTTCTGTTCACCCTTGTTCTGACCCACTTGTCTGCCTTCTTTCCCAATTCTTGGGGAGAGGTCAGATCCGAGTCCACTAGGTATTGGAGCAACAAGTCAGACACACAGTTATTCAGAATATGCTCTCTCAGAATAAGATTACACAGGCTTTCATAGTCAGATACCTTACTGCCATGTAACCACCCTTCCAAGGCCTTCACTGAACAGTCCACAAAATCTGTCCAGTCTTGAGAGGACTCTTTTCTGGTGTCTCTGAACTTAATCCTGTATTGTTCAGTGGTTAAGCCAAATCCATCAAAGGGTGCATCCTTCAATACAGTGTAATTGTTAGTTTCACTTTCTCTAACAGTAAGGAGCCTATCCCTACCCTTTCCAGTGAAAGATAGCCACACAATAGCAGCCCACTGCTTTTGTGTGACCAACTGTACCATACAGGCCCTCTCAAGTGCAGCAAACCACTTGTTGATGTCATCCCCCTCCTTGTAAGGGGGGACTATCTTGTGCAGATTCCTGTAATCATGCTCTCAAACAGGATTACTATCAGGAATACTGCTGTAGCCACCATGGGGTCCTATCACCAACCTCTTTCTTTCCTTGTCAATGTCTAGGGATTCCCTATCTAAGGCCAGCTGTTGCTGTTTAAGCTTCAGTCTAGTATCTTCAACCCTCAACTTTTTGAGTTCCCTTTCTAACAAGTTATCCTCAGGGTGGGTGGGTTGGGAATGCTTTGACACAGATGACAAATTGGAAACCTCAGAGGGGGATCTGTCCCTATCTGTCTGGACCCTGGTAACTTGGCCTCCAGGAATAAAGGATGCCCTACTGTGATGGGAACCTCCATTACTACCAACATCACTAAGTGTCCTGCTAGGGGGCAGACCCTGTTCAGAACCCTCCCCACCCTTCTCAGGGAACTCTCCTGAATCAAACTGGGAAGTTTGTACATGTTATAACCTCTCAATTGATGGGCCAGCTTGGGTCTCATCATCTACAATAAGCATGTTGAACAGAAACTCTTTTGTAGGGTTCTTCCCTATAACTAAACCTCTATCTAAGTAGAGACTCCTTAAGCTCTTAGAATTCAAAATGTCATAAGTAGCATTGACAGTTTTGGAAGCAGAATCTACCACAGAGATGATTACAAAAGGTTTAGAGATACTGAGAAGAGAAAAAAAGTTTCAGAACTTCTAACTTTTAGAAAACTTTTAGAATTTTAAGAAAAATTTAAAAACTTTGTAAAACGTTTTATAGACGAAAAGCAAACTTTTTTGGTTAAGTGTACATACACTGAACTGTTTGGTATATGATTATCTTATGAAAAGTACACAATGTCAAAGTGGTAAGTAGTTACAAGTACTTATCCCACCGCTGCACAACCAATGTAGGAAGCTGGTCTGTATTGTAGTGGGGACCAGAGGTACTTACACCTTGTGCCAGGTCCAGTTATCCCTTATTAGTGTAGAAGAGGTGTTTCTAGCAGCTTAGACCGATAGAAGGTACCTATGGCAAAGCAGCTTAGGCTGAACTAGGAGACATGAAAAGCTCCTAAGTTACCACTTATATCATATGCACAATATCACAAGAAAACACAATACACAGAGTTACTAAAAATAAAGGTACTTTATTTTTATGACAAAATGCCAAAAGTATCTCAGTGAGTACCCTCAGTAAGAACATAAGTACTATACACAAGTTATATGTACACAAACCAAAATTAGGTAAGTAAGAGCAAGAAAAATAATGCAAACAGTGTAGAATTACAACAGGTTGCAATATGCAAGCATAGGTATAGGGGCAACACAAACCATATACTCCAAAAGTGGAATGCGAACCACGAATGGACCCCAGACCTATGTGAGCTTGTAGAGGGTCGCTGGGACTTTAAGAAAACAGTGAGGGTTAGAAAAATACCCCACCCCAAGACCCTGAAAAGTAGGAGTAAAGTGCACCTACTCCCCCCAGAGAGCACAGAAGTCGTGAAAGGGTATTCTGCAGGAAGAACAAACACCAGCAGTGCACTGACAACGGATTTCCGGACCTGAGTACCTGTAAGACAAGGGGACCAAGTTCAATAGTCGTGGAAGAATCCAGGGGGGTCATGAGCCCAGGAAACCCCGAATGAAGGTGCAAGGAAGCTGCCTCCGGTTGGAAGAAGCTTGGAGTTCTGCAAGAAAGAAGAGGACTAGGAACTTCTCCTTCGGACAATGGATGTCCCACTTCGCGATGAAGCTTGCAGAGGTGTTCCCACGCAGAAATACCGCAAACAAGCCTTGCTAGCTGCAATGGTCACGGTAGGGGTTTTTGGGTGCTGCTGTGGCCCAGGAGGGACCAGGATGTCGCCACTTGGAGGAGGAGACAGAGGGGGCGCCCAGCAACTCAGGGAGCCCTCACAGAAGCAGGCCGCATCCTCAGAAGTACCTGAACAGGCACTTGGAAGAAGAGTGAACCAGAGTCCATGCGAAGTCACAAAAAGGAGTCCCACGACGCCAGAGGACAACTCAGAAGCTTGTGCACTGCAGGTTAGAGTGTCGGGGACCCAGGCAGGCTCGGCTGTGCATGAAGGAAATCCTGGAAGAGTGCACAGGAGCCGGAGCAGCTGCAAATCATGCGGTACCCAGCAATGCAGTCTAGCGTGGGGAGGCAAGGACTTACCTCCACCAAACTTGGACTGAAGAGTCACTGGACTGTGGGAGTCACTTGGACAGAGTTGCTGAGTTCCAGGGACCATGCTCGTCGTGCTGAGAGGGGACCCAGAGGACCAGTGCTGCAGAATTTTGGTGCCTGCGGTTGCAGGGGGAAGATTCCGTCGACCCATGGGAGATTTCTTCAGAGCTCCTGGTGCAGAGAGGAGGCAGGCTACCCCAGAGCATGCACCACCTGGAAACAGTCGAGAAAGCCGGCAGGATGAAGCGATACAAGGTTGCTAGTATTCGTCTTGCTACTTTGTTGCGGTTTTGCAGGCGTGAGCAGTCATCGGTCGATCCTTTGGCAGAAGGTGAAGAGGGAGATGTAGAGGAACTCTGATGAGCTCTTGCATTCGTTATCTGGTGAGATCCCCAAAGCAGAGATCCTAAATAGCCAGAAAAGGAGGTTTGGCTACCTAGGAAGGAGGATTGGCTACCAATAGAGGTAAGAGCCTATCAGAAGGAGCCTCTGACGTCACCTGCTGGCACTGGCCACTCAGAGCAGTCCAATGTGCCCCCAACACCTCTGTTTCCAAGATGGCAGAGGTCTGGGACACACTGGAGGAGCTCTGGGCACCTCTGCCTGGGAGGTACTGGTCAGAAGAGAGGTCACTCCCTTTTCTTTGTCCAGTTTCGCGCCAGAGCAGGGCTGGGGGATCCCTGAACCGGTGTATACTGGCTTATGCAGATATGGGCACCATCTGTGCCCATCAAAGCATTTCCAGAGGCTGGGGGAGGCTACTCCTCCCCAGCCCTTCACACCCATTTCCAAAAGGAGACGGTGTAACACCCTCTCTCAGAGGAAATCCTTTGTTCTGCCTTCCTGGGCCAGGGCTGCCTGGACCCCAGGAGGGCAGAAACCTGTCTGAGGGGTTGGCAGCAGCAGCAGCTGCAGTGGAGACCCCAGAAAGGCAGTTCGGCAGTACCTGGGTTCTGTGCTAGAGACCCGGGGGATCATGGAATTGTCCCCCCAATACCAGAATGGTATTGGGGTGACAATTCCATGATCTTAGACATGTTACATGGCCATGTTCGGAGTTACCATTGTGACGCTATACATAGGTAGTGACCTATGTATAGTGCACACGTGTAATGGTGTCCCCGCACTCACAAAGTCTGGGGAATTTGCCCTGAACGATGTGGGGGCACCTTGGCTAGTGCCAGGGTGCCCAGACACTAAGTAACTTTGCACCCAACCTTCACTAAGTGAAGGTTAGACATATAGGTGACTTATAAGTTACTTATGTGCAGTGGTAAATGGCAGTGAAATAACGTGGACGTTCTTTCACACAGGCTGCAGTGGCAGGCCTGTGTAAGAATTGTCAGAGCTCCCTATGGGTGGCAAAAGAAATGCTGTAGCCCATAGGGATCTCCTGGAACCCCAATACCCTGGGTACCTCAGTACCATATACAAGGGAATTATATGGGTGTACCAGTATGCCAATGTGAATTGGTAAATTTAGTCACTAGCCTGTTAGTGACAAATTTGGAAAGCAGAGAGAGCATAACCACTAAGGTTCTAGTTAGCAGAGCCTCAGTGACACAGTTAGGCATCACACAGGGAACACATACAGGGCACATACTTATGAGCACTGGGGCCCTGCCTGGCAGGGTCCTAGTGACACATGGACTAAAACAACATACATACAGTGAAATATGGGGGTAACATGCCAGCCAAGATGGTACTTTCCTACAATAATGGTCTGGATCGTCCCCTGCAGTAGTGCAATCTGTTCCACACCTACCAGGTGGCCCAGATAAACCGTTTTTCCCCACCCTATCTGGCACTTGAAGCCTTGATAGTGAGGCCTGCCTCTTGCAGTGCCTCCAAAACTTTCCATAGGTGGACCAGGTGATCATCCCAGGTGGAGCTAAAGACAGCTATATCATCTATATATGCTACACTAAAGGCTTCCAATCCATGCAGGACTGTATTCACCAACCTCTGAAAAGTGGCAGGTGCATTTTTCAATCCAAAGGGCATAACAGTGAACTGATAGTGCCCTCCAATGGTTGAAAATTATGTTTTAGGTTTAGCATCTTCTTGAAACTTAATCTGCCAATACCCTGCAGTTAAGTCAAAAGTGCTTAGATACTTGGCAGAAGCCAGTTTATCTATTAGCTCATCTGCCCTGGTTATAGGGTGAGCATCAGTTTTGGTTACTTGATTGAGACCTCTATAGTCAACACAAAACCTTATTTCCTTTTTACCATCTTTACTATGAAGTTCAGGAACAAGCACCACTGGGCTAGCCCATGGGCTTTCAGAAGGCTCAATCACTCCAAGATCTAACATTTTCTGTACTTCTTGTTTTATGCAGTCTCTGACATGGTCAGGCTGCCTATAAATCTTACTTTTGACAGGTAAACTGTCTTCAGTGTTGATTGTGTGCTCACACCAGGTAGTAGTACCTGGGATCAGTGAGAAGAGGTCAGAGAACTGGTCTAGGAGATTTATGAAGTTGTCCTTTTGCTCAGCAGTAAGGCAATCTGCAATCACAACTCTCTCCACTAAGCCATTAGCTTCAGTGGTGGAGAAGAGGTCAGTGAGAGGGTCACTCTCTCCTTCCTGCTCTCATCAGTTGCCATGATCAGGGTTAAGTCAGCCCTGTCATAATAAGGTTTTAGGCAATTGACATGGAGCACCCTAAGGGGACTCCTGGCAGTGCCTAGGTCTACCAAATAGGTGACCTCACCTTTCTTTTCTACTATGAGATGGGGTGCACTCCTTTTGTCCTGGAGTGCTCTTGGGGCCACAGGCTCCAATACCCACACCTTCTGTCCTGGGCGGTACTGGGCCAGGACAGCCTTCTGGTCATGGCATTGCTTTTGGAGCTCTTGGCTGGCCTGAAGGTTTTCACTGGCCTTTTTCATGTACTCAGCCATTCTGGATTTTAGGCCAAGTACATAGTCCACAATGTCTTGCTTGGGAGCTTTTAAAGGTTGTTCCCAACCCTCCTTCACAAGAGCAAGGGGACCTCTTAGAGGGTGACCAAAGAGGACTTAAAAGGGGCTAAAGCCCACTCCTTTTTGGGGTACCTCCCTATAAGCAAAAAGGAGTCATGGCAACACAACATCCAATCGCCTCCTGAGTTTTTCAGGGAGTCCCATGAGCCTTTGAGAGTTTTATTAAACCTCTCAACCAGGCCATTTGTCTGTGGATGATAAGGAGTAGTGAAATGGTAAGTTACACCCCACTCCTTCCACATAGCTTTGAGGTATGCAGACATGAAGTTACTACCTCTGTCTGACACCACTTCCTTAGGGAAACCCACTCTGGGAAAGTTTCCCAGGAGGGCTTTTGCCACTGCAGGAGCTGTAGTGGTCCTTAAGGGGAGAGCTTCAGGATACCTAGTGGCATGGTCCACTACCACCAGTATAAACCTATTGCCTGAAGCTGTTGGTGGGTCAAGGGGGTCAACTATGTCAACCCCTACCCTTTCAAATGGCATTCCAACCACAGGGAGTGGAATTAAGGGGGCCTTGGGTGTACCAACAGTCTTGCCACTGGCTTAGGAGGTCACACAAGAGCGACAAAACTCCTTAGTGTCCTCTGACATGTGAGGCCAGTGAAACAATGGAACAAGTCTGTCCCAAGTTTTACTCAGGCCCAAATGCCCAGCCAAAGGAATATCATGAGCCAAAGTCAGAAGAAACTCCCTATACTGCTAAGTGTGAGAAAGTAGCCTCTTTCTAGCCTTGTTTCCACCACGTTTGGCCTGTTTTCAGTATGTTTGTTATGTGTCACTGGGAACCTGCTAGCCATGACCCCAGTGCTCATAAGTTTGTGGCCTATATGTATGTGTTCCCTGTGTGATGCCTAACTGTCTCACTGAGGCTCTGCTAACCAGAACCTCAGTGGTTATGCTCTCTGCTTTACAAATTGTCACTAACAGGCTAGTGACCAATTTCACCAATTCACATTGGCATACTGGAACACCCTTATAATTCCCTAGTATATGATACTCAGGTACCCAGGGTATTGGGGTTCCAGGAGATCCTTATGGGCTGCAACATTTCTTTTGCAACCCATAGGGAGATCTGACTATTCTTACACAGGCCTGCCAATGCAGCCTGAGTGAAATAACATCCACGTTATTTCACAACCATTTACCACTGCACATAAGTAACTTATAAGTCACCTATATGTCTAACTGTCACCTGGTGAAGGTTGGGTGCAAAGTTCCTTAGTGTGTGGGCACCCTGGCACTAGCCAAGGTGCCCCCACATCATTCAGGGCAAATTCCTCAGACTTTGTGAGTTCGGGGACACCATTTCACGTGTGCACTATATATAGGTCACTACCTATGTATAGCGTCACAATGGTAACTCCGAACATGGCCATGTGACATGTCTAAGATCATGGAGTTGTTCCATGATCCCCGAGTCTCTAGCACAGAGCCGGGTACTGCCAAACTGCCTTTCCCGGGGTTTCACAGCAGCTGCTGCTACTGCCAACCCCTCTGACAGGTTTCTGCCCTCCTGGGGTCCAGCCAGGCCTGGCCCAGGTAGGCAGAACAAAGGACTTCCTCAGAGAGAGGGTGTTACACCCTCTCCCTTTGGAAAAAGGTGTCTTGGCTGGAGAGGAGCAGCCCCCTCAAGCCTCTGGAAATGCTTTGATGGGCACATATGGTGCCCATCTCAGCATAAGCCAGTCTACACCGGTTCAGGGATCCCCCAGCCCTGCTCTGGTGCAAAACTGGACAAAGGAAAGGGGAGTGACCACTCCCCTGACCTGCCCAGAGCTCCTCCAGCATGCCCCAGACCTCTGCCATCTTGAATTCAGAGGTGTGCTGGCACACTAGACTGCTCTGAGTGGCCAGGGCCAGCAGGTGACGTCAGAGATTCCTTCTGATAGGCTCTTACCTGTGTTACTAGCCTATCTTCCTTCCTAGGTAGCCAAACCTCCTTTTCTGGCTATTTAGGGTCTCTGCTTTGGGGAATTCTTCAGGTACCGAATGCAAGAGCTCACCAGAGTTCCTTTGCATCTCTCGCTTCACCTTCTGCCAAAGGATCGACTGCTGACTGCTCAGGACACCTGCAAAACCGCAACAAAGTAGCAAAGACGACGACTGCAACCTTGTATCGCTTCTCCTGCTGCCTTCTCGACTGTTTCCTGGTGGTGCATGCTCTGGGGGTGTAGGAGGCTGGACTGGCTTGTAGTGAGTACCAAGGGGTACTTGCACCTTGCACCAGGCCCAGTTATCCCTTATTAGTGTATAGGGTGTCTAGCAGCTTAGGCTGATAGATAATGGTAGCTTAGCAGAGCAGCTTAGGCTGAACTAGGAGACGTGTGAAGCTACTACAGTACCACTTAGTGTCATATGCACAATATCATAAGAAAACACAATACACAGTTATACTAAAAATAAAGGTACTTTATTTTTTATGACAATATGCCAAAGTATCTTAGAGTGTACCCTCAGTGAGAGGATAGGAAATATACACAAGATATATGTACACAATACCAAAAATATGCAGTATAGTCTTAGAAAACAGTGCAAGCAATGTATATTTACAATAGGATGCAATGGGGACACATAGGGATAGGGGCAACACAAACCATATACTCCAAAAGTGGAATGCGAACCACGAATGGACCCCAAACCTATGTGACCTTGTAGAGGGTCGCTGGGACTATTAGAAAATAGTGAGGGTTAGAAAAATAGCCCACCCCAAGACCCTGAAAAGTGAGTGCAAAGTGCACTAAAGTTCCCCCAAGGACAAAGAAGTCGTGATAGAGGAATAATGCAGGAAAGACACAAACCAACAATGCAACAACGATGGATTTCCAATCTAGGGTACCTGTGGAACAAGGGGACCAAGTCCAAAAGTCACAAGCAAGTCGGAGACGGGCAGATGCCCAGGAAATGCCAGCTGTGGGTGCAAAGAAGCTTCTACTTGACTGAAGAAGCTGAGGTTTCTGCAGGAACAAAAAGTGCTAGAGACTTCCCCTTTGGTGGACGGATCCCTCTTGCCGTGGAGAGTCGTGCAGAAGTGTTTTCCCGCCGAAAGAACGCCAACAAGCTTTGCTAGCTGCAAATCGTGTGGTTAGCATTTTTGGATGCTGCTGTGGCCCAGGAGGGACCAGGAGGTCGCAAATAGGACCAGGAGGTAGAGGGGACGTCGAGCAAGACAAGGAGCCCTCTTAGCAGCAGGTAGCACCCAGAGAAGTGCCAGAAACAGGCACTACAAGGATGTGTGAAATGGTGCTCACCCGAAGTCGCACAAAGAAGTCCCACGTCGCCGGAGAACAACTTAGGAGGTCGTGCAATGCAGGTTAGAGTGCCGTGGACCCAGGCTGGACTGTGCACAAAGGATTTCGGCCGGAAGTGCACAGAGGCCGGAGTAGCTGCAAAAGTCACGGTTCCCATCAATGCAGTCTGGCGTGGGGAGGCAAGGACTTACCTCCACCAAACTTGGACTGAAGAGTCACTGGACTGTGGGAGTCACTTGGACAGAGTTGCTGGATTCGAGGGACCTCGCTCGTCGTGCTGAGAGGAGACCCAAGGGACCGGTAATGCAGCTTTTTGGTGCCTGCGGTTGCAGGGGGAAGATTCCGTCGACCCACGGGAGATTTCTTCGGAGCTTCTAGTGCAGAGAGGAGGCAGACTACCCCCACAGCATGCACCACCAGGAAAACAGTCGAGAAGGCGGCAGGATCAGCGTTACAGAGTTGCAGTAGTCGTCTTTGCTACTATGTTGCAGTTTTGCAGGCTTCCAGCGCGGTCAGCAGTCGATTCCATGGCAGAAGGTGAAGAGAGGGATGCAGAGGAACTCGGATGAGCTCTTGCACTCGTTATCTAAAGTTTTCCCCAGAGACAGAGATCCTAAATAGCCAGAAAAGAGGGTTTGGCTACCTAGGAGAGAGGATAGGCTAGCAACACCTGAAGGAGCCTATCAGAAGGAGTCTCTGACGTCACCTGGTGGCACTGGCCACTCAGAGCAGTCCAGTGTGCCAGCAGCACCTCTGTTTCCAAGATGGCAGAGGTCTGGAGCACACTGGAGGAGCTCTGGACACCTCCCAGGGGAGGTGCAGGTCAGGGGAGTGGTCACTCCCCTTTCCTTTGTCCAGTTTCGCGCCAGAGCAGGGCTAAGGGGTCCCTGAACCGGTGTAGACTGGCTTATGCAGAAATGGGCACCAAAAGTGCCCATGAAAGCATTTCCAGAGGCTGGGGGAGGCTACTCCTCCCCTGCCTTCACACCATTTTCCAAAGGGAGAGGGTGTAACACCCTCTCTCAGAGGAAGTTCTTTGTTCTGCCATCCTGGGACAAGCCTGGCTTGACCCCAGGAGGGCAGAACCCTGTCTGGGGGGTTGGCAGCAGCAGCAGCTGCAGTGAAACCCCAGGAAAGGCAGTTTGGCAGTACCAGGGTCTGTGCTACAGACCACTGGGATCATGGGATTGTGCCAACTATGCCAGGATGGCATAGAGGGGGCAATTCCATGATCATAGACATGTTACATGGCCATATTCGGAGTTACCATTGTGAAGCCACATATAGGTAGTGACCTATATGTAGTGCACGCGTGTAATGGTGTCCCCGCACTCACAAAGTCCGGGGAATTGGCCCTGAACAATGTGGGGGCACCTTGGCTAGTGCCAGGGTGCCCTCACACTAAGTAACTTTGCACCTAACCTTTACCAGGTAAAGGTTAGAAATATAGGTGACTTATAAGTTACTTAAGTGCAGTGTAAAATGGCTGTGAAATAACGTGGACGTTATTTCACTCAGGCTGCAGTGGCAGGCCTGTGTAAGAATTGTCAGAGCTCCCTATGGGTGGCAAAAGAAATGCTGCAGCCCCTAGGGATCTCCTGGAACCCCAATACCCTGGGTACATCAGTACCATATACTAGGGAATTATAAGGGTGTTCCAGTAAGCCAATGTAAATTGGTAAAATTGGTCACTAGACTGTTAGTGACAATTTGAAAGAAATGAGAGAGCATTACCACTGAGGTTCTGGTTAGCAGAGCCTCAGTGAGACAGTTAGGCACCACACAGGGAACACATACATTTAGGCCACAAACTTATGAGCACGGGGTCCTGACTAGCAGGGTCCCAGTGACACATAACAAACATACTGAAAACATAGGGTTTTCACTATGAGCACTGGGCCCTGGCTAGCAGGATCCCAGTGAGACAGTGAAAACACCCTGACATACACTCACAAACAGGCCAGGAGTGGCGGTAACAAGGCTAGAAAGAGGCTACTTTCTCACACAACCCCCCCCCAAACGAAGGACAATAAGGCTAACCTTGGCCAGTTGAGACTTTATTGTCTAAGTGATGATAAGTAGAGAGTAGCTCTGCAATAGACTGGTTACTCCCTTTATCATCCACTATATGGTTACTTCCCTTTGGGGATGTAAACCACCCTGTTTGAAGTTTTTTAGCTAAGCAACAATGTGAAGATGTATTTTCAGAGTTTCTATCAGTAAGTTTTAGTTTAGAGCAGTGGGAATTGTCCACTGAACCTGTTTGTAATGATGGAAATGCCAGACAGGGATGCTGTCTCAATAAAGCCATAGCTGGGCAAAAACTTTGTCCACATGGCTGGAAGAGAGAACAGGGATGCTGTTTCTCTTGAGTTGGAGCAGGGCAGGGATGCTGTCCTATGAGCTCCACACTAGGGCAGGGATGCTGTCCTAAGTGTTGTGAGGCAGTGCAGGTTTTCAGCACTAAAGTTTCTCTGGGAGGGTTGGAGGGATGCTCCATGTTAACTAAAATGGTGCTCTTTTTGTCACCAATTTTAGTTATCCCACAGAGAGGTACTTCTACCTCAGGGAGTCCAGCTTTGCCAGCTGATGATTCCCTTGGAACAGGTGCCACCCCAGGAGAGGTTTCTCCCACCACAGGAATGGTATCCTGAATGGTAGGGTGGTTAGGGGATACTGTGATACCCTTTTTACCTGTTGATGGAGAGGGATCCTGAGTTTTCAGGCCTTCTCTCCTTTGCTTTTTCATTTCAGTAGAAATGAGAGGGAACAATTCCTCTGGGATGCCCAGCATGGCTGCATGGGCATAAAACTCTACATCAGCCCAACCTGAGGCCTCTAGGTCATTACCTAAGAGACAGTCTACAGGTAAGCTAGGTGATACCACCACCTGCTTAGGGCCAGTAACTCCACCCCAACTAAACTGAATTATAGCTAAGGGAAGAAACTTAGTGGAGTTATGGACATCAATAATCTTATACTGTTGTCCAATGATGTGTTGATCAGGGTGCACTAGGTTTTCAGTCACTAAAGTGATACTGGCACCTGTGTCCCTGTAGGCCAAGGCCTCAACACCATTTATTGAAACTGTCTGCCTGTACTTATCCATTGTAAGGGGACGAGCAGCCAGTGTGGCAAGGCCAATGCCACTAGGTGTGACAGAAACTGTCTTGGGACTGACTACCCCAGTTTCTACTATGGACCCATAAGTGAACCCAACTACACCCTTAACTTGACTGTTGCCAGCAGTCCCACCACTAGTACCACTACTGCTAGGGGCACTAGAGCTTGATGTATTAATGGTGGTAGGCTCAGGGGGTTTACCTGGACAGGACTTATCCCCTGGCCTATGGCCTCTGTTTTTACACACAAAGCACCAAGGCTTTTTAAAATGTGTAGGTTGAGAAGAAGAGGAAGAATTTGTTTTATCTCCACCCCCTGAAGAGTGTTTAAGATTTGAAGTGGGATCTTTGGTTTTACCCTCATCCCCATGCTTATCTTGAGATTTTTCACCATCTTTCTTCTTGTTGTTCTCTTTGTCACCCCCTGTATGAACTTTTCTGTTCACCCTTGTTCTGACCCATTTGTCTGCCTTCTTTCCCAATTCTTGGGGAGAGGTCACATCTGAGTCCACTAAGTACTGGTGCAACAAATCAGACACACAATTATTAAGAATATGCTCTCTCAGGATCAAGTTATACAGGCTGTCATAATCAGTAACTTTACTGCCATGTAACCACCCCTCCAAGGCCTTCACTGAATGGTCAATGAAATCAACCCAGTCTTGTGAAGACTCCTTTTTGGTCTCTCTGAACTTTATCCTGTATTGTTCAGTGGTTAAGCCATAACCATCCAGGGGTGCATTCTTAAGAACTTTGTAATCATTAGCTTCATTTTCTTTCACAGTAAGGAGCCTATCCCTACCTTTTCCACTAAATGATAGCCATAGGATAGCAGCCCACTGCCTTTGAGGGACATCCTGTACAACACAGGCCCTCTCAAGTGCAGCAAACCACTTGTTAATGTCATCCCCCTCCTTATAAGGGGGAACTATCTTGTGCAGATTCCTGGAATCATGCTCTTTTGCAGGATGACTATGGGGAATACTGCTGCTGCCACCATGGGTTTCTAAACCCAGTTTCTGTCTCTCCTTCTCTACTTTTAAAGTCTGTCTATCCAAATCCAGCTGTTGCTTCTTGAGCTTCAGTCTGGTTTGTTCCACTCTCAATCTATTGAGCTCCCTTTCTAACAATCTGTCATCAGGGTGGGTGGGAGGGACATGTCTTGAAACAGAAGTATGATGAGAATGGACAGAAGGAGACCTGTCCCTTACAGAGGGCACCCTAACAGCTTGGCTAACAGAAACATAATTTCTACTGTGATGAGAATGAATGCTCTTGCTATGATGTGAGACAACACTATCTGTATGGTGTGACTCAACATCAGTACCAACTATGCTAGACTGTCTAGTAATGGGCAGGCTTGGAAGTTTCTTTCCTGAATCTTTTCCTGGGGGAGTCCCTGGATCAGATTGGGAACCATTAGCTACTTTTTCAAAAGATGGGGCACTTTTAGCCTTATCTTGTTCTCTAAGCATGTTAAGTAACAATTCCAAGGAAGGATTCTTCCCTACACTCAAACCTCTTTCTACACAGAGACTCCTTGCTCCTTTCCAGCTAAGGTGGTCAGATACAAGTTTGGACAGATCAACATGTTGGCCTGTGCCAGACATTTTTAGAAAGAGTTAAAGTGATAGAAAAAGGATAAAAAGTTTGTCAGAGCTTTTTAGAAAGACAGAGAAAAAAACTTTTTAAACTTTTAAGAACTTTTTAGAAAGTTTAGAAGTACTTTTCAGCACTTTAGAAAAGAGTGAAAAGAGGAAATGCAAACCTTTTTAGCTATGTGTACACACACTGAACTTGTTTTGTATATTTTTCTCTTATGAAAAGTACAATGACAAGAGTGGTAAGTAGTCTCAAAGCACTTATCCTGTCGCTGCTTCCAATGTAGTAGGCTGGACTGGCTTGTAGTGAGCACCAAGGGGTACTTGCACCTTGCACCAGGCCCAGTTATCCCTTATTAGTGTATAGGGTGTCTATCAGCTTAGGCTGATAGATAATGGTAGCTTAGCAGAGCAGCTTAGGCTGAACTAGGAGACGTGTGAAGCTACTACAGTACCACTTAGTGTCATATGCACAATATCATAAGAAAACACAATACACAGTTATACTAAAAATAAAGGTACTTTATTTTTTATGACAATATGCCAAAGTATCTTAGAGTGTACCCTCAGTGAGAGGATAGGAAATATACACAAGATATATGTACACAATACCAAAAATATGCAGTATAGTCTTGGAAAACAGTGCAAACAATGTACAGTTACAATAGGATGCAATGGGGACACATAGGGATAGGGGCAACACAAACCATATACTCCAAAAGTGGAATGCGAACCACGAATGGACCCCAAACCTATGTGACCTTGTAGAGGGTCGCTGGGACTATTAGAAAATAGTGAGGGTTAGAAAAATAGCCCACCCCAAGACCCTGAAATGTGAGTGCAAAGTGCACTAAAGTTCCTGCAAGGACAAAGAAGTCGTGATAGAGGAATAATGCAGGATAGACACAAACCAACAATGCAACAACGATGGATTTCCAATCTAGGGTACCTGTGGAACAAGGGGACCAAGTCCAAAAGTCACAAGCAAGTCGGAGACGGGCAGATGCCCAGGAAATGCCAGCTGTGGGTGCAAAGAAGCTTCTACTGGACAGAAGAAGCTGAGGTTTCTGCAGGAACAAAAAGGGCTAAAGACTTCCCCTTTGGTGGACGGATTCCTCTTGCCGTGGAGAGTCGACGTGCAGAAGTGTTTTCCCGCCGAAAGAACGCCAACAAGCCTTGCTAGCTGCAAATCATGCGGTTAGCGTTTTTGGATGCTGCTGTGGCCCAGAAGGGACCAGGAGGTCACAAATTGGACCAGGAGGTAGAGGGGACGTCGAGCAAGACAAGGAGCCCTCTTAGCAGCAGGTAGCACCCGGAGAAGTGCCAGAAACAGGCACTATGAGGATGCGTGAAACGGTGCTCACCCGAAGTCGCACAAAGAAGTCCCACGTCGCCGGAGAACAACTTAGGAGGTCGTGCAATGCAGGTTAGAGTGCCGTGGACCCAGGCTGGACTGTGCACAAAGGATTTCCACCGGAAGTGCACGGAGGCCGGAGTAGCTGCAAAAGTCGCAGTTCCCAGCAATGCAGTCTGGCGTGGGGAGGCAAGGACTTACCTCCACCAAACTTGGACTGAAGAGTCACTGGACTGTGGGAGTCACTTGGACAGAGTTGCTGGATTCGAGGGACCTCGCTCGTCGTGCTGAGAGGAGACCCAAGGGACCGGTAATGCAGCTTTTTGGTGCCTGCGGTTGCAGGGGGAAGATTCCCTCGACCCACGGGAGATTTCTTCGGAGCTTCTAGTGCAGAGAGGAGGCAGACTACCCCCACAGCATGCACCACCAGGAAAACAGTCGAGAAGGTGGCAGGATCAGCGTTACAGAGTTGCAGTAGTCGTCTTTGCTACTATGTTGCAGTTTTGCAGGCTTCCAGCGCGGTCAGCAGTCGATTCCTTGGCAGAAGGTGAAGAGAGAGATGCAGAGGAACTCGGATGAGCTCTTGCACTCGTTATCTAAAGTTTCCCCAGAGACAGAGACCCTAAATAGCCAGAAAAAAGGGTTTGGCTACCTAGGAGAGAGGATAGGCTAGCAACACCTGAAGGAGCCTATCAGAAGGAGTCTCTGACGTCACCTGGTGGCACTGGCCACTCAGAGCAGTCCAGTGTGCCAGCAGCACCTCTGTTTTCAAGATGGCAGAGGTCTAGAGCACACTGGAGGAGCTCTGGACACCTCCCAGGGGAGGTGCAGGTCAGGGGAGTGGTCACTCCCCTTTCCTTTGTCCAGTTTCGCGCCAGAGCAGGGCTAAGGGGTCCCTGAACCGGTGTAGACTGGCTTATGCAGAAATGGGCACCAAAAGTGCCCATGAAAGCATTTCCAGAGGCTGGGGGAGGCTACTCCTCCCCTGCCTTCACACCATTTTCCAAAGGGAGAGGGTGTAACACCCTCTCTCAGAGGAAGTCCTTTGTTCTGCCATCCTGGGACAAGCCTGGCTTGACCCCAGGAGGGCAGAACCCTGTCTGAGGGGTTGGCAGCAGCTGCAGTGAAACCCCAGGAAAGGCAGTTAGGCAGTACCAGGGTCTGTGCTACAGACCACTGGGATCATGGGATTGTGCCAACTATGCCAGGATGGCATAGAGGGGGCAATTCCATGATCATAGACATGTTACATGGCCATATTCGGAGTTACCATTGTGAAGCCACATATAGGTAGTGACCCATATGTAGTGCACGCATGTAATGGTGTCCCCGCACTCACAAAGTCCGGGGAATTGGCCCTGAACAATGTGGGGGCACCTTGGCTAGTGCCAGGGTGCCCTCACACTAAGTAACTTTGCACCTAACCTTTACCAGGTAAAGGTTAGACATATAGGTGACTTATAAGTTACTTAAGTGCAGTGTAAAATGGCTGTGAAATAACGTGGACGTTATTTCACTCAGGCTGCAGTGGCAGGCCTGTGTAAGAATTGTCAGAGCTCCCTATGGGTGGCAAAAGAAATGCTGCAGCCCATAGGGATCTCCTGGAACCCCAATACCCTGGGTACCTCAGTACCATATACTAGGGAATTATAGGGGTGTTCCAGTAAGTCAATGTAAATTGGTAAAATTGGTCACTAGCCTGTTAGTGACAATTTGAAAGAAATGAGAGAGCATAACCACTGAGGTTCTGGTTAGCAGAGCCTCAGTGAGACAGTTAGGCACCACACAGGGAACACATACATATAGGCCACAAACTTATGAGCACTGTGGTCCTGACTAGCAGGGTCCCAGTGACACATAACAAACATACTGAAAACATAGGGTTTTCACTATGAGCACTGGGCCCTGGCTAGCAGGATCCCAGTGAGACAGTGAAAACACCCTGACATACACTCACAAACAGGCCAAGAGTGGGGGTAACAAGGCTAGAAAGAGGCTACTTTCTCACAGGGGGTAGCCTGCCTCCTCTCTGCACCAGGAGCTCTGAAGAAATCTCCAGTGGGTCGACGGAATCGTCCCCCTGCAACCGCAGGCAACAAAAGACTGCATCACTGGTCCTCTGGGTCCCCTCTCAGCACGACGAGCTTGGTCCCTGGAACTCAGCAACTCTGTCCAAGTGACTCCCACAGTCCAGTGACTGTTCAGTCCAGGTTTGGTGGAGGTAAGTCCTTGCCTCCCCACGCTAGACTGCATTGCTGGGTACCGCATGATTTGCAGCTGCTCCGGCTCCTGTGCACTCTTCCAGGATTTCCTTTGTGCACAGCCAAGCCTGGGTCCCCCACACTCTAACCTGCAGTGCACAACCTTCTGAGTTGTCCTCCGGCGTCGTGGGACTCCCTTTTGTTTCTTCGGGTGGACTCTGGGTCACTCCTCTTCCAAGTGCCTGTTCTGGTACTTCTGCGGGTGCTGCCTGCTTCTGTGAGGGTTCCCTGACTGGCTGGGTGCCCCCTCTGTCTCCTCATCCAAGTGGCGACATCCTGGTCCCTCCTGGGCTACAGCAGCATCCAAAAACCCTAACCTCGACCCTTGCAGCTAGCAAGGCTTGTTTGCGGTCTTTCTGCGTGGGAACACCTCTGCAAGCTTCTTCTGGACGTGCGACATCCATCCTCCAAAGGGGAAGTTTCTAGCCCTCTTCGTTCTTGCAGAATCCACAGCTTCTACCATCCAGTGGCAGCTTCCTTGCACCCTCAGGTGGCATTTCCTGGGCATCTGCTCACTCTCGACATTGTTGCGACTCTTGGACTTGGTCTCCTTGTTCCAAAGGTACTCAGGTCCGGAAGTCCACTGTTGTTGCTTTGCTGGTGTTGGTCTTCCTTGCAGAAACCCCCTATAACGACTTCTGTGCTCTCTGGGGGTTATAGGTGCACTTTACACCTACTTTTCAGGGTCTTGGGGTGGGCTATTTTGCTAACCTTCACTGTTTTCTTACAGTCCCAGCGACCCTCTACAAGCTCACATAGGTTTGGGGTCCATTTGTGGTTCGCATTCCACTTTTGGAGTATATGGTTTGTGTTGCCCCTATACCTACGTGCTCCTATTGCAATCTACTGTAACTTTACATTGCTTGCATTACTTCCTTTTGCTATTACTGCATATTTTTGGTATTGTGTACATATATCTTGTGTATATTTGGCATCCTCATACTGAGAGTACTCACTGAGATATTTTTGGCATATTGTCATAAAAATAAAGTACCTTTATTTTTAGTATATCTGTGTATTGTGTTTTCTTATGATATTGTGCATATGACACCAGTGGTATAGTAGGAGCTTTGCATGTCTCCTAGTTCAGCCTAAGCTGCTCTGCCATAGCTACCTTCTATCAGCCTAAGCTGCTAGAAACACCTCTTCTACACTAATAAGGGATAACTGGACCTGGTACAAAGTGTAAGTACCCCTTGGTACCCACTACAAGCCAGGCCAGCCTCCTACATTGGTTGTGCAGCGGTGGGATAAGTACTTGCAACTACTTACCACTTTGTCATTGTGTACTTTTCATAAGAGAATAATGTACAAAACAAGTTCAGTGTATGTACACCTAACCAAAAAGTTTTGCTTTTCTTCTCTTACACTATCTGCTAAGTGCTGAAAAGTACTCCTAAACTTTCAAAAAGTTTCAAAAAGTTGAAAAAGTTTTTTTCTTGTTCTTTAAAAAGTCCTGAAACTTTTTCTATTCCTTTATCTGTCTCTTAACCTTTTTCTATCATGTCTGCTGTAGGAACCCCTCTTAACTTGGTCAGTACAACTTATGACCACCTTAACTTTAAGAGCATAAGGAGTCTCTGCATTGATAGAGGTTTAGTGGTAGGTAAGAACCCTTCTAGAGAGTTACTGTCTAATATGCTTATTGAGAATGATAAGGCCAAGGGTGGCACCTTATCTGAAATGTTTATAATTAGCTCACACTCTGACTCAGGGGAGCCCCTTGAGAGAGTGTTACAGGGTTCCCTTCTTAATCTGCCCCTTAGCAGACCACCTAGCAATGCTGGTAGTAATAGTAGCTCCCATCATAATAGGGATGTTTTTGTTCCTGGAGGCCAGGTTGTTAGGGTGCCAACTGTTAGGGACAGGTCTCCCTCTGCTCGTTCAAACCTTTCTTCTGTGTCAAAACATTCCCAACCCACCCACCCTGATGACAAGATGTTAGAAAGGGAACTCAATAAGTTGAGAGTGGAAGAGACCTGGCTGAAGCTTAAACAGCAACAGCTGACTCTAGACAGGGAATCCCTAGACTTAGAATAAGAGAGACAGAGGTTGGGGTTTGGACCCCATGGTGGCAGCAGCAGTATTCCTGATAGCAATCCTGTGAAAGAGCATGATTCTAGGAATCTGCACAAGATAGTTCCCCCTTACAAGGAGGGGGGTGACATTAACAAGTGGTTTGCTGCGCTTTGAAAGGGCCTGTATGGTACAGGGGGTCCCCAAAGGCAGTGGGCTGCTATCCTATGGCTATCTTTCAGTGGACAGGGTAGGGATAGGCTGCTTACTGAGAAGGAAAGTGATGCCAATAATTTTACAGTTTTGAAGAATGCACTCTTAGATGGATTTGGCTTAACCACTGAACAATACAGAATTAAGTTCAGAGAAACCAGAAAAGAGTCCTCACAAGACTGCGTAGACTTTGTTGACTATTCAGTAAAGGCCTTGGAGGGGTGGTTACATGGAAGTAAAGTTTCTGACTACAAAAGCATTTACAATCTAATCTTGAGAGAGCATATTCCGAATAACTGTGTGTCTGATTTCTTACACCAATATCTAGTGGACTCAGATCTGCCCTCTCCCCAAGAATTGGGAAAGAAGGCAGACAAATGGGTCAGAACAAGAGTGAACAGAAAAGTTCATACAGGGGGTGACAAGGATGGCAAGAAGAAGGATGGTAAGTCTTCAGACAAGGGTGGGGACAAATCTAAAAATGAGTCTTCATCAGGCCCACAAAAACACTCTGGTGGGTCCAAATCCTCTTCTAATCAAGTAAAGAAACCATGGTGCTATTTATGTTAAGTAAAAGGCCATTGGACAACTGATGCCAGTTGTCTAAAGAAAAGCACCAAACCTCCCACTACCACAACCCCTACTGCAACCTCTACTGCCCCTAGTAATAGCAGTGGTGGTGGGAGCAAACCTACTAATAGCCAATCCAAGGGAGTAGCTGGGCTCACTTTTGGTAATTTAGTTGGGGTTGGTCTTGTTAGGGAGACAACAGAGGCAGTGTTAGCCTCTGAAGGTGCCATTGATTTGGCCACCTTGGTTGCTTGTCCCCTTAATATGGATAAGTACAAGCAACTTCCCCTAATCAATGGTGTTGAGGTTCAGGCCTACAGGGACACAGGTGACAGTGTTACCATGGTAATAGAGAAACTGGTACACCCTGAACAACACCTACTTGGTCACCAGTACCAAGTGACAGACGCTCATAACAACACTCTTAGCCACCCCATGGCTGTTGTGAATCTCAACTTGGGGGTGGGGGGGTTACTGGTCCAAAGAAAGTTGTGGTTGCCTCAGATTTACCTGTAGACTGTCTACTAGGGAATGATTTAGAGACATCAGCTTGGGCAGAAGTGGAGTTGGAGGCTCATGCAGCAATGCTGGGTATTCCTGGGCATATTTTTACTTTGACAAGGGCTCAGGCCAAAAAGCAAAAAGGACAGGGTGATTTGGATCCTAGAACAATGGACCAAGTGCTCCCTAAAGCTAGGGTTAGTAAGGGTAAATCCCTACCCACTACACCTCCCTCTACAGAAGATTCAACTTCTGAGGAAGAAGAATTTACCCCCTGTGCAGAACCTTCACCAGAGGAGCTGCCAGCAGACACTGCTGAGCTTTTGGGTGGAGGGGGGCCTGCCAGGGAGGAGCTGAGTGTGGCACAGCAATCCTGTCCCACATTAGAGGGTCTAAGACAGCAAGCTGTCAAGCAGCAAAATGGGGATGTCAGTGACTCACATAGAGTTTACTGGGAGGACAACCTCTTGTACACAGAGGCAAGGGACCCAAAACCTGGAGCAGCCAGGTGATTGGTCATTCCCCTGCAGTACAGAGAGTTCCTCCTAACTCTGGCACACAACATTCCCTTGGCTGGACATTTGGGTCAGATCAAAAATGGGAAAGGCTTGTCCCCCTGTTTCACAGGCCTAGAATGTCAGAGGACACAAAAGAATTTTGTAAGTCCTGTGAAACCTGTCAAGCCAGTGCCAAGACTGGTGGCACCCCAAAGGCTCCCCTTATTCCACTGCCTGTGGTTGGGGTTCCCTTTGAAAGGGTAGGGGTTGACATAGTTGGCCCCCTTGACCCTCCTCCTGCTTCAGGCAATAGGTTTATCTTGGTGGTAGTGGACCATGCCACAAGATATCCTGAAGCTATTCCTCTAAGGACCACTACAGCTCCTGCAGTGGCAAAGGCCCTCCTGGGAATATTTTCCAGGGTGAGCTTCCCAAAAGAGGTGGTATCAGACAGAGGAAGCAATTTCATGTTTGCTTACTTGAAGGCCATGTGGAAGGAGTGTGGTGTGACATACAAGTTCACCACACCCTATCATCCACAAACAAATGGACTGGTGGAGAGATTTAACAAAACTCTCAAAGGCATGATTATGGGACTCCCTGAAAAACTCCGCAGGAGATGGAATATCCTTTTACCATGCCTCCTTTTTGCTTACAGGGAGGTACCCCAGAAAGGAGTGGGCTTCAGCCCCTTTGAACTCCTATTTGGCCACCCTGTGAGAGGTCCTCTAACACTTGTCAAGGAGGGTTGGGAACAACCTTTAAAAGCTCCAAAGCAAGACATAGTAGACTATGTACTTGGCCTCAGATCGAGGATGGCTGAGTACATGAAAAAGGCCAGTAAAAACCTTCAGGCTATCCAAGAGCTCCAGAAGCAATGGCATGACCAGAAGGCTGTTTTGGTTCAGTACCAACCAGGGCAGAAAGTGTGGGTCTTGGAGCCTGTGGCCCCAAGAGCACTCCAAGATAAATGGAGTGGACCCCACATAATTGTTGAAAAGAAGGGTGAAGTCACCTACTTAGTTGACTTAGGCACTGCCAGAAGTCCCCTTAGGGTGCTCCATGTCAATCGCCTGAAACCCTACTATGACGGCGCTGATCTCACCCTGCTCATGGCAACTGATGAGGGACAGGAAGAAGAGAGTGACCCTCTCCCTGATCTCTTCTCTTCCACAGAACAAGATGCTCTAGTGGAAGGTGTTGTACTTGCAGATTGTCTTACTGCTGAGCAGAAAGACCACTGCATAAATCTCCTGGGTCAGTTTTCTGAACTCTTCTCTACTGTGCCAGGTACCCCTTCTTGGTGTGAGCACACTATAGATACTGGAGACAGCTTGCCTGTCAAAAGTAAGATCTATAGGCAGTCTGACCATGTCAGAGACTGCATAAAGCAAGAGGTGCAGAAAATGCTTGAACTGGGAGTGGTTGAGCACTCTGAAAGTCCATGGGCTTCTCCTGTGGTACTTGTACCAAAACCTCATTCCAAAGATGGAAAGAAGGAAATGCGGTTCCGTGTAGACTACAGAGGTCTAAACCAGGTAACCAAAACTGATGCTCACCCTATACCCAGGGCAGATGAGCTCATAGATACACTGGCATCTGCCAAGTATCTAAGCACTTTTGACTTGACTGCAGGGTATTGGCAGATCAAATTATCAGAAGATGCAAAAGCAAAAACTGCATTTTCAACCATTGGAGGCCATTACCAATTCACAGTAAAGCCTTTTGGATTGAAAAATGCACCTGCCACTTTTCAGAGGTTGGTGAACACAGTCCTGCAAGGGCTGGAAGCTTTTAGTGCAGCATATCTAGATGATATAGCTGTCTTTAGCTCCAGCTGGAATGATCACCTGGTCCACCTATCAAAAGTTTTGGAGGCCCTGCAAAAGGCAGGCCTCACTATCAAGGCTTCAAAGTGCCAGATAGGGCAGGGGAAAGTGGTTTATCTGGGACACCTGGTTGGTGGAGAACAGATTGCACCACTTCAGGGGAAAATACAAACTATTATAGATTGGGTTCCCCCTACTACTCAGACTCAGGTGAGAGCCTTTTTAGGCCTCATTGGGTACTATAGGATGTTCATAAAGAACTATGGCTCCATTGCAGCCCCTCTTAATGACCTCACTTCAAAGAAAATGCCTAAGAAGGTATTATGGACAGCAAACTGTCAGAAAGCTTTTGAGGAGCTGAAGCAGGCCATGTGCTCTGCACCTGTCCTGAAAAGCCCCTGTTACTCCAAGAAATTCATTGTCCAAACTGATGCATCTGAAATAGGGGTAGGGGCAGTCTTATCACAACTTAATTCTGAGGGCCAGGATCAACCTGTTGCTTTTATCAGCAGGAGGTTGACCCCTAGAGAAAAGCGTTGGTCTACCATAGAGAGGGAGGCCTTTGCTGTGCTCTGGGCACTGAAGAAGTTGAGGCCATACCTGTTGGGCACTCACTTCATTGTTCAGACAGACCACAAACCTCTACTTTGGCTAAAACAAATGAAAGGTGAAAATCATAAATTGTTGAGGTGGTCCATATCCCTACAGGGAATGGACTATACAGTGGAACATAGACCTGGGAGTACCCACTCCAATGCAGATGGACTCTCCAGATATTTCCACTTAGACAATGAAGACCCATCAGGTAATGACTAGTCTTATTGTCATTCGTTTGGGAGGGGGTTGTGTAGGAAAGTACCATCTTGCCTGGCATGTTACCCCCATTTTTCACTGTATATATGTTGTTTTAGTTGTATGTGTCACTGGGACCCTGCCAGCCAGGGCCCCAGTGCTCATAAGTGTGCCCTGAATGTGTTACCTGTGTTATGACTAACTGTCTCACTGAGGCTCTGCTATCCAGAACCTCAGTGGTTATGCTCTCTCATTTCTTTCCAAATTGTCACTAACAGGCTAGTGACCAATTTCACCAATTTACATTGGCATACTGGTACACCCTAATAATTCCCTAGTATATGGTACTGAGGTACCCAGAGTATTGGGGTTCCAGGAGATCCCTATGGGCTGCAGCATTTCTTTTGCCACCCATAGGGAGCTCTGACAATTCTTACACAGGCCTGCCACTGCAGCCTGAGTGAAATAACGTCCACGTTATTTCACAGCCATTTACCACTGCACTTAAGTAACTTATAAGTCACCTATATGTCTAACCTTTACCTAGTAAAGGTTAGGTGCAAAGTTACTTAGTGTGTGGGCACCCTGGCACTAGCCAAGGTGCCCCCACATTGTACAGGGTAAATTCCCCGGACTTTGTGAGTGCGGGGACACCATTACACACGTGCACTACACATAGGTCACTACCTATGTGTAGCTTCACAATGGTAACTCCGAATATGGCCATGTAACATGTCTATGATCATGGAATTGCCCCCTCTATGCCATCCTGGCATTGTTGGCACAATCCCATGATCCCACGGGTCTGTAGCACAGACCTGGGTACTGCCAAACTGCCTTTTCAGGGGTTTCACTGCATCTGCTGCTGCTGCCAACCCCCAGACAGGTTTCTGCCCTCCTGGGGTCCAGCCAGGCTTGGCCCAGGATGGCAGAACAAAGGACTTCCTCAGAGAGAGGGTGTTACACCCTCTCCCTTTGGAAAATGGTGTAAAGGCAGGGGAGGAGTAGCCTCCCCCAGCCTCTGGAAATGCTTTCATGGGCACAGATGGTGCCCATTTCTGCAAAAGCCAGTCTACACCGGTTCAGGGACCCCTCAGCCCTACTCTGGCGCAAAACTGGACAAAGGAAAGGGGAGTGACCACTCCCCTGACCTGCACCTCCCCTGGGAGGTGCCCAGAGCTCCTCCAGTGTTCTCCAGACCTCTGCCATCTTGGAAACATAGGTGCTGCTGGCACACTGGACTGCTCTGAGTAGCCAGGGCCAGCAGGTGACGTCAGAGACTCCTTCTGATAGGCTCCTTCAGGTGTTGCTAGCCATCCTCTCTCCTAAGTAGCCAAACCCTCTTTTCTGGCTATTTAGGGTCTCTGCTTTGGGGAATTCCTTAGATAACGAATGCAAGAGCTCATCAGCGTTCCTCTGCATCTCTCTCTTCACCTTCTGCCAAGGAATCGACTGCTGACTGCGCTGGAAGCCTGCAAAACTGCAACAAAGTAGCGAAGACGACTACTGCAACTCTGTAACGCTGATCCTGCCGCCTTCTCAACTGTTTTCCTGGTGGTGCATGCTGTGGGGGTAGTCTGCCTCCTCTCTGCACTAGAAGCTCCAAAGAAATCTCCCGTGGGTCGACTGAATCTTCCCCCTGCTACTGCAGGCACCAAAGAACTGCATCACCGGTCCCCTGGGTCTCCTCTCAGCATGATGAGCGAGGTCCCTTGAATCCAGAAACTCTGTCCAAGTGACTCCCACAGTCCAGTGACTCTTCAGTCCAAGTTTGGTGGAGGTAAGTCCTTGCCTCCCCACGCCAGACTGCATTGCTGGGAACCGCGTCTTTTGCAGCTAATCCGGCCTCTGTGCACTTCTGGCAGAAATCCTTTGTGCACAGCCAAGCCTGTATCCACGGCACTCTAACCTGCATTGCACGACTTTCTAAGTTGTCCTCCGGCGACGTGGGACTCCTTTGTGCAACTTCGGGTGAGCACCGTTTCACTCCTTTTTGTAGTGCCTGTTCTGGCACTTCTGCGGGTGCTGCCTGTTTCTGAGGGAGCTCCTTGTCTTGCTGGGCGCCCCCTCTGTCCCTTGACGCAATTGGCGACATCCTGGTCCCTCCTGGGCCACAGCAGCATCCAAAAACCCTAACCAAATGATTTGCAGCTAGCAAGGCTTGTTGGCGGTCTTTCGGCGGGAAAATACTTCTGCACGACTCTTCACGACGTGGGACATCCATCCTCCAAAGGGGAAGTTTCTAGCCCTTGTCGTTCCTGCAGAATCCTCAGCTTCTACTGCCTAGTAGCAGCTTCTTTGCACCCACAGCTGGCATTTCCTGGGCATCTGCCCATCTCCGACTTGCTTGTGACTTTTGGACTTGGTCCCCTTGTTCCACAGGTACCCTCGTTTGGAAATCCATCGTGGTTGCATTGCTGGTTTGTGTCTTTCCTGCAGAATTCCCCTATCACGACTTCTATGTCCTTTGGGGAACTTTTGTGCACTTTGCACTCACTTTTCAGGGTCTTGGGGTGGGCTATTTTTCTAACCCTCACTGTTTTTTTACAGTCCCAGCGACCGTCTACAAGGTCACATAGGTTTGGGGACCATTTGTGGGTCGCATTCCACTTTTGAAGTATATGGTTTGTGTTGCCCCTATCCCTATGTGTCCCCATTGCATCCTATTATAACTATACATTGTTTGCACTGTTCTCTAAGACTATACTGCATATTTTTGGTATTGTGTACATATATCTTGTGTATATTTGCTATCCTCATACTGAGGGTACTCACTGAAATACTTTGGCATATTGTCATAAAAATAAAGTACCTTTATTTTTAGTATATCTGTGTATTGTGTTTTCTTATGATATTGTGCAAGTGACACTAGTGGTACTGTAGGAGCTTCACTCGTCTCCTAGTTCAGCCTAAGCTGCTCTGCTAAGCTACCATTATCTTTCAGCCTAAGCTGCTAGAAACACCTCTTCTACACTAATAAGGGATAACTGGACCTGGTACAGAGTGTAAGTACCCCTTGGTAACCACTACAAGCCAGGCCAGCCTCCTACACTAAGGCATGACGGATCTCCTGGCAGCTCCATGTTTAGGGTCCCTTGGCTCAGTGTAGAGGAGGTTATCTTTCAAGTAGACTTTATGGCTATCAGTGATATCCCCATTCTGCTGTTTGACAGCTTGCTGTCTTTAACCCTCTAGTGTTGGAGTGGTCTGCTGTGCCACACTCATCTCTTCCCTAACAGGCCCCCCTGCACCCAAAAGCTCAGCAATGTATGCTCCCAGCTCATGTGGTGTAGGTTCTGCACAGAGAGAGGATTCCTCTTCATCAAGAGGGAGGGATAGTGGGCAAGGATGTGTCCTTTCTAACCCTAGCTTTTGGGAGCACTTGGTCCATTGTTCCAGGATCCAAGTTTCCCTGTCCTCTTTGCTTCTTGAATACTATATACGAGGGCACACCAATGTAGTTAAAAAATGTTAATCCAAGTAGAAGAGTAAATTCAAAGTTTATTATTGACAATAAATAATAAGTCCAATATACAGCCTAAACAGCCGACACATGTTAAGTCATATTGACTTTATCAAGGCTGCAGATCAAATAGGCATGGAAAGAGATAACAATAAAAAGTTTCCCTGTCCTCTTTGCTTCTGGGCCTGAGCCCTTGCGAGAGAAAAGATGTGCCCTGGAATGCCCAGCATTGCTGCATGAGCCTCCAACTGCACTTCAGCCCAAGCTGATGTCTCCAAATAATTGCTTAGTAAGCAGCCTACAGGTAAATCAGTGGCTACCACAACTTTCTTTGGACCAGTAACCCCCCCCAGTTGAGATTCACAACAGCCATGGGGTGGCTAAGAGTGTTGTTATGAACATCAGTCACTTGGTACTGCTGACCAAGTAGGTTTTGATCAGGGTGAACCAGTTTCTCAATCACCATAGTGACACTGGCTCCTGTATCCCTGTAGGCCTCAACCTCAACACCATTTATTAGGGGAAGTTGCTTGTACTTACCCATATTAAGGGGACAAGCAACCAAGGTGGCAAAGTCAATACCACCATCAAAGACTAAAACAGCCTCTGTGGTCTCCCTAACAAGACCAACCCTAACTACATTACCAATGGTGAGCCCAGCTATACCCTTTGATTGGCTATTTGTAGTATTCTTCCCACCACCACTGCGATTACTAGGGGCACTAGAGGACGCAGTTGAGGTTGTGGTAGTGGGAACTTTGGTGTTTTTCTTTGGACAAGTGGAATCACTTGCCCAATGGCCTTTAATTTTACATAAATAACACAATGGCTTATTTTGATTGTTAGAAGAGGATTTAGACCCACCTCCCCCAGAGGCATTTGTAGGCCTGATGAAGACTCAGAATGTTTTTTATCTTTGTCCCCACCCTTGTTAGAAGACTTACCATTCTTCTTCTTGCCATCCTTGTCACCACCTGTATGAGCTTTTCTGATCACTCTTGTTCTGACCCATTTGTCTGCCTTCTTTCCCAATTCTTGGGGAGAGGTCAGATCTGAGTCTACCAAGTACTGATGCAACAAGTCAGGCACACAATTATTCAAAATATGCTCTCTCAAAATAAGATTATATAGGCTTTCATAAACAGTCAGCTTAGTGCCATGTAACTATCCCTCCAAGGCCATCACTGAGCAGTCTACAAAGTCTGTCCAGTCTTGAGAGGACTAGTTTCTGGTCTCTCTGAACTTTATCCTGTATTGTTCAGTGGTTAAGCCAAATCCATCTAAGAGTGGATCTTTCAAAACTTTGTAGGTGATGGCATCACTCTCCCTGACAGTAAGGAGCCTATCCCTACCCTTGCCAGTGAAAGATAGCCACAAGATAGCAGCCCACTGCCTTTGAGGGACCAACTGTACCATACAGGCCCTCTCAAGTGCAGCAAACCACTTGTTTATGTCATCCCCCTCCTTGTAAGGAGGGACAATTTTGTGCACGACGTGGGACATCCATTCTCCAAAGGGGAAGTTTCTAGCCCTTGTCGTTCCTGCAGAATCCTCAGCTTCTACTGCCTAGTAGCAGCTTCTTTGCACCCACAGCTGGCATTTCCTGGGCATCTGCCCATCTCCGACTTGCTTGTGACTTTTGGACTTGGTCCCCTTGTTCCACAGGTACCCTCGTTTGGAAATCCATCGTGGTTGCATTGCTGGTTTGTGTCTTTCCTGCAGAATTCCCCTATCACGACTTCTATGTCCTTTGGGGAACTTTTGTGCACTTTGCACTCACTTTTCAGGGTCTTGGGGTGGGCTATTTTTCTAACCCTCACTGTTTTTTTACAGTCCCAGCGACCCTCTACAAGGTCACATAGGTTTGGGGTCCATTCGTGGGTCGCATTCCACTTTTGGAGTATATGGTTTGTGTTGCCCCTATCCCTATGTGTCCCCATTACATCCTATTGTAACTATACATTGTTTGCACTGTTCTCTAAGACTATACTGCATATTTTTGGTATTGTGTACATATATCTTGTGTATATTTGCTATCCTCATACTGAGGGTACTCACTGAAATACTTTGGCATATTGTCATAAAAATAAAGTACCTTTATTTTTAGTATATCTGTGTATTGTGTTTTCTTATGATATTGTGCAAGTGACACTAGTGGTACTGTAGGAGCTTCACTCGTCTCCTAGTTCAGCCTAAGCTGCTCTGCTAAGCTACCATTATCTTTCAGCCTAAGCTGCTAGAAACACCTCTTCTACACTAATAAGGGATAACTGGACCTGGTACAGAGTGTAAGTACCCCTTGGTAACCACTACAAGCCAGGCCAGCCTCCTACACTAAGGCATGACGGATCTCCTGGCAGCTCCATGTTTAGGGTCCCTTGGCTCAGTGTAGAGGAGGTTATCTTTCAAGTAGACTTTATGGCTATCAGTGATATCCCCATTCTGCTGTTTGACAGCTTGCTGTCTTTAACCCTCTAGTGTTGGAGTGGTCTGCTGTGCCACACTCAGCTCTTCCCTAACAGGCCCCCCTGCACCCAAAAGCTCAGCAATGTATGCTCCCAGCTCATGTGGTGTAGGTTCTGCACAGAGAGAGGATTCCTCTTCATCAAGAGGGAGGGATAGTGGGCAAGGATGTGTCCTTTCTAACCCTAGCTTTTGGGAGCACTTGGTCCATTGTTCCAGGATCCAAGTTTCCCTGTCCTCTTTGCTTCTTGAATACTATAAACGAGGGCACACCAATGTAGTTAAAAAATGTTCATCCAAGTAGAAGAGTAAATTCAAAGTTTATTATTGACAATAAATAATAAGTCCAATATACAGCCTAAACAGCCGACACATGTTAAGTCATATTGACTTTATCAAGGCTGCAGATCAAATAGGCATGGAAAGAGATAACAATAAAAAGTTTCCCTGTCCTCTTTGCTTCTGGGCCTGAGCCCTTGCGAGAGAAAAGATGTGCCCTGGAATGCCCAGCATTGCTGCATGAGCCTCCAACTGCACTTCAGCCCAAGCTGATGTCTCCAAATAATTGCTTAGTAAGCAGCCTACAGGTAAATCAGTGGCTACCACAACTTTCTTTGGACCAGTAACCCCCCCCAGTTGAGATTCACAACAGCCATGGGGTGGCTAAGAGTGTTGTTATGAACATCAGTCACTTGGTACTGCTGACCAAGTAGGTTTTGATCAGGGTGAACCAGTTTCTCAATCACCATAGTGACACTGGCTCCTGTATCCCTGTAGGCCTCAACCTCAACACCATTTATTAGGGGAAGTTGCTTGTACTTACCCATATTAAGGGGACAAGCAACCAAGGTGGCAAAGTCAATACCACCATCAAAGACTAAAACAGCCTCTGTGGTCTCCCTAACAAGACCAACCCTAACTACATTACCAATGGTGAGCCCAGCTATACCCTTTGATTGGCTATTTGTAGTATTCTTCCCACCACCACTGCGATTACTAGGGGCACTAGAGGACGCAGTTGAGGTTGTGGTAGTGGGAACTTTGGTGTTTTTCTTTGGACAAGTGGAATCACTTGCCCAATGGCCTTTAATTTTACATAAATAACACAATGGCTTATTTTGATTGTTAGAAGAGGATTTAGACCCACCTCCCCCAGAGGCATTTGTAGGCCTGATGAAGACTCAGAATGTTTTTTATCTTTGTCCCCACCCTTGTTAGAAGACTTACCATTCTTCTTCTTGCCATCCTTGTCACCACCTGTATGAGCTTTTCTGATCACTCTTGTTCTGACCCATTTGTCTGCCTTCTTTCCCAATTCTTGGGGAGAGGTCAGATCTGAGTCTACCAAGTACTGATGCAACAAGTCAGGCACACAATTATTCAAAATATGCTCTCTCAAAATAAGATTATATAGGCTTTCATAAACAGTCAGCTTAGTGCCATGTAACTATCCCTCCAAGGCCATCACTGAGCAGTCTACAAAGTCTGTCCAGTCTTGAGAGGACTAGTTTCTGGTCTCTCTGAACTTTATCCTGTATTGTTCAGTGGTTAAGCCAAATCCATCTAAGAGTGGATCTTTCAAAACTTTGTAGGTGATGGCATCACTCTCCCTGACAGTAAGGAGCCTATCCCTACCCTTGCCAGTGAAAGATAGCCACAAGATAGCAGCCCACTGCCTTTGAGGGACCAACTGTACCATACAGGCCCTCTCAAGTGCAGCAAACCACTTGTTTATGTCATCCCTCTCCTTGTAAGGAGGGACAATTTTGTGCAGGTCTCTTGAATCTGTTTCTCTAACAGGATGACTAACAAAAACACTGCTGCTGCCACCATGAGGAACTAACCCCAACTTCTGTCTTTCCCTCTCTACATCTTGAGACTCCTTGCCTAAGGCTAACTGCTGCTGTCTCAGCTTCAGTCTAGCCTTTTCCAACCTCAGATTTCTGAGTTCCCTGTCTAGGGTGTTATCCTCAGGGTGGGAGGCTTGGGAATGCTCTGACACAGAGGTGATGTGGGAATTGGCAGAAGTGGACCTGTCTCTAGCTGGCTGAACTCTAGTTACCTGGCCTTTTAGAGTGAAAGGTGCCCTACTGACGTGTGACCCTCTCCCACTACCAGCTTCACTAGATGGCCTGTTAGCTGACAGGTCTTTGGAGGGACCCTGCCCAGAGTCCCCAGGGCCCTCCCCTGATTCTACCTGGGTACCCTCCTCCTCTACCTCCTGATCCTGGGATAGGCCAGACTGGTTCTGGTCACTTTCTAGGAGAAGGCTATGTAGAAGATCTTTGGTAGAGTTCTTACCAATACTTAAACTTCTTTCTATGCAGAGACCCCTCAAACTTTTAAAGTTTATATTGCCATAAGTTGTCTGGACAACTTTGGGAGTGGCATCTACTACAGAGATAGTTGCAAGAAAGAGTTTAGGATAGAGAGAAAAAAGTTTAGAAACTTTTAAAGAAAAGAGAAAAACGCTACACTTCTGGAACACTCTCATATGCTGACAGAGTTTATTGAAACTGTTTTGGACATCAACATTTTAACACACAACGGTAAATGGTATCGACAAATACAGGGAGTTACTACGGATACACAGATATACTAAAAATAAAGGTACTTTATTTTTATGACAATATGCCAAAAGTATCTCAGTGAGTACCCTCAGTATGAGGATGAGAAATATACACAAGATATATGTACACGATACCAAAAATATGCAGTAATAGCAAAAGGAAGTAATGCAAGCAGGGTAAAGTTACAATAGATTGCAATAGGAGCACATAGGTATAGGGGCAACACAAACTATATACTACAAAAGTGGAATGCGAACCACGAATGGACCCCAAACCTATGTGAGCTTGTAGAGGGTCGCTGGGACTGTAAGAAAACAGTGAGGGTTAGAAAAATAGCCCACCCCAAGACCCTGTAAGGTAGGTGTAAAGTGCACCTACAACCCCCAGAGAGCACAGAAGTCGTGTTAGGGGGATTCTGCAAGGAAGACAAACACCAGCAATGGATTTCCGGACCTGAATACCTGTAAGACAAGGGGACCAAGTCCAAGAGTCGCGACAGTGTCGTGAGTGGGCAGGAACCCAGGAAATGCCAGCTGAGGGTGCAAGGAAGCTGCCACCGGATGGAAGACGCTTGGTGTTTTGCAAGAACAAAGAGGACGAGGAACTTCCTCTTTGGAGGATGGATGTCCCACGTCGTGAAGAAGCTTTCAGAGGTGTTCCCACGCAGAAAGACCGCAAACAAGCCTTGCTAGCTGCAAGGGTCGCGGTTAGGGTTTTTGGATGCTGCTGTGGCCCAGGAGGGACCAGGATGTTGCCACTTGGATGAGGAGACAGAAGGGGCGCCCAGCAAGTCAGGGAGCCCTCACAGAAGCAGGCAGCACCCGCAGAAGTACCGGATCAGGCACTTAAAAGAGGAGTGAACCGGAGTCCACCCGAGTCCCACGACGCCGGAGGACAACTCAGAAGGTTGTGCACTGCAGGTTAGAGGGACCCAGGCTTGGCTGTGTACGAAGGAAATCCTGGAAGAGTGCACAGGAGCCGGAGCAGCTGCAAATCACGCGGTATCCAGCAATGCAGTCTAGCGTGGGGAGGCAAGGACTTACCTCCAGCAAACTTGGACTGAAGAGTCACTGGACTGTGGGAGTCACTTGGACAGAGTTGCTGAGTTCCAGGGACCACGCTTGTGGTGCTGAGAGGGGACCCAGAGGACCAGTGATGCAGTCTTTTGTTGCCTGCGGTTGCAGGGAGAAGATTACGTCGACCCACGGGAGATTTCTTCAGAGCTCCTGGTGCAGAAAGGAGGCAGGATACCGCCAGAGCATGCACCACCAGGAAACAGTCGAGAAAGCCGGCAGGATGAAGTGATACAAGGTTGCAGTAGTCGTCTTTGCTACTTTGTTGTGGTTTTGCAGGCATCCTGAGCAGTCAGTGGTCGATCCTTTGGCAGAAGGTGAAGAGGGAGATGCAGAGGAACTCTGGTGAGCTCTTGCATTCGGTATCTGAAGAATTCCCCAAAGCAGAGACCCTAAATAGCCAGAAAAGGAGGTTTGGCTACCTAGGAAGGAGGATTGGCTACTAAGAGAGGTAAGAGCCTATCAGTGTGACACCCTCTCCCTTTGGAAATAGGTGGGATGGCTGGGGAGGAGTAGCCTCCCCCAGCCTCTGGAAATGCTTTCATGGGCACAGATGGTGCCCATTTCTGCATAAGCCAGTCTACACCGGTTCAGGTACCCGTCAGCCCTGCTCTGGTGTGAAACTGGACAAAGGAAAGGGGAGTGACCACTCCCCTGACCTGCACCTCCCCTGGGAGGTGCCCAGAGCTCCTCCAGTGTGATCCAGACCTCTGCCATCTTGGAAACAGAGGTGCTGCTGGCACACTGGACTGCTCTGAGTGGCCAGGGCCAGCAGGTGACGTCAGAGACTCCTTCTGTAGGCTCCTTCAGGTGTTGCTAGCCTATCCTCTCTCCAAAGTAGCCAAACCCTCTTTTCTGGCTATTTAGGGTCTCTGCTTTGGGGAATTCCTTAGATAACGAATGCAAGAGCTCCTCAGAGTTCCTCTGCATCTCTCTCTTCACCTTCTGCCAAGGAATCGACTGCTGACCGCGCTGGAAGCCTGCAAAACTGCAACGAAGTAGCAAAGACGACTACTGCGACCTTGTAACGCTGATCCTGCCGCCTTCTCGACTGTTTTCCTGGTGGTGCATGCTGTGGGGGTAGTCTGCCTCCTCTCTGCACTAGAAGCTCCGAAGAAATCTCCCGTGGGTCGACGGAATCGTCCCCCTGCAACCGCAGGCACCAAAGAACTGCATCACCGGTCCCCTGGGTCTCCTCTCAGCATGACGAGCGAGGTCCCTTGAATCCAGCAACTATGTCCAAGTGACTTCCACCGTCCAGTGACTCTTCAGTCCAAGTTTGGTGGAGGTAAGTCCTTGCCTCCCCACGCCAGACTGCATTGCTGGGAACCACGACTTTTGCAGTTACTCCGGCCTCTGTGCACTTCCGGTGGAAATCCTTTGTGCACAGCCAAGCCTGCGCCTACGGCACTCTAACCTGCATTGCACGACTTTCTAAGTTGTCCTCCGGCGATGTGGGACTCCTTTGTGCAACTTCGGGTGAGCACCATTTCACTCCTCTTTGTAGTGCCTGTTCCGGCACTTCTGCGGGTGCTGCCTGCTTCTGAGAGGGCTCCTTGTCTTGCTTGACGCCCCCTCTGTCCCCAGACGCAATTGGCGACATCCTGGTCCCTCCTGGGCCACAGCAGCATCCAAAAATCCTAACCGCACAATTTGCAGCTAGCAAGGCTTGTTAGTAGTCATTCGGCGGGAAAACACTTCTGCACGACTCTCCACGGCATGGGGGATGCATCCTCCAAAGGGGAAGTCTCTAGCCCTTGTCGTTCCTGCAGAAACCTCAGCTTCTACTGTCCAGTAGCAGCTTCTTTGCACCCACAGCTGGCATTTCCTGGGCATCTGCCCATCTCCGACTTGCTTGTGACTTTTGGACTTGGTCCCCTTGTTCCACAGGTACCCTCGACTGGAAATCCATCGTTGTTGCATTGCTGGTTTGTGTCTTTCCTGCAGAATTCCCTGATCACGACTTCTATGTCCTTTGGGGAACTTTAGTGCATTTTGCACTCACTTTTCAGGGTCTTGGGGTGGGCTATTTTTCTAACCCTCACTGTTTTTTTACAGTCCCAGCGACCCTCTACAAGGTCACATAGGTTTGGGGTCCATTCGTGGGTCGCATTCCACTTTTGGAGTATATGGTTTGTGTTGCCCCTATCCCTATGTGTCCCCATTGCATCCTATTGTAACTATACATTGTTTGTACTGTTTTCTAAGACTATACTGCATATTTTTGGTATTGTGTACATATATCTTGTGTATATTTGCTATCCTCATACTGAGGGTACTCACTGAGATACTTTTGGCATATTGTCATAAAAATAAAGTACCTTTATTTTTAGTATATCTGTGTATTGTGTTTTCTTATGATATTGTGCATATGACACTAGTGGTACTGTAGGAGCTTCACTCGTCTCCTAGTTCAGCCTAAGCTGCTCTGCTAAGCTACCATTATCTATCAGCCTAAGCTGCTAGACACCCTATACACTAATAAGGGATAACTGGGCCTGGTGCAAGGTGTAAGTACCCCTTGGTACTCACTACAAGCCAGTCCAGCCTCCTGCACCTTTTCAAAGCAAAATACGCCCAGGAATGCCCAGCATTGCTGCGTGAGCCTCCAACTCCACTTCTGCCCAAGCTGATGTCTCTAAATCATTTCCTAGAAGTCAGTCTACAGGTAAATCTGAAGCAACCACAACTTTCTTTGGACCAGTAACCCCCCCCATTTGAGATTCACAACAGCCATGGGGTGACTAAGAATGTTGTTATGAGCGTCTGTCACTTGGTACTGGTGACCAAGTAGGTGTTGTTCAGGGTGTACCAGTTTCTCTATCACCATCGTAACACTGTCACCTGTGTCCCTGTAGGCCTGCACCTCAACACCATTGATTAGGGGAAGTTGCTTGTACTTATCCATATTAAGGGGACAAGCAACCAAGGTGGCCAAATCAATGGCACCTTCAGAGACTAACACAGCCTCTGTGGTCTCCCTAACAAGACAATCCCCAACTAAATTACCAGAAGTGAGCCTAGCTACTCCCTTGGATTGGCTATTAGTAGGTTTGCTCCCACCACCACTGCTATTACTAGGGGCACTAGAGGTTGCAGTAGGGGTTGTGGTAGTGGGAGGTTTGGTGTTTTTCTTTGGACAACTGGCATCAGTTGTCCAATGGCCTTTTACTTTACATAAATAACACCAAGGCTTTTTTACTTGATTTGAAGAGGATTTGGACCCACCACCCCCACAATTGTGTTTTTGTGGGCCTGATGAAGACTCATTTTTAGATTTGTCCCCACCCTTGTCAGAAGACTTACCATCCTTCTTCTTGCCATCCTTGTCACCCCCTGTATGAACTTTTCTGTTCACTCTTGTTCTGACCCATTTGTCTGCCTTCTTTCCCAATTCTTGGGGAGAGGTCAGATCTGAGTCCACTAGATATTGGAGTAACAAGTCAGACACACAGTTATTCAGAATATGCTCTCTCAGAATAAGATTACACAGGCTTTCATAGTCAGAAACGTTACTGCCATGTAACCACCCCTCCAAGGCCTTCACTGAACAGTCAACAAAATCTATCCAGTCTTGTGAGGACTCTTTTCTGGTGTCTCTGAACTTAATCCTGTATTGTTCAGTGGTTAAGCCAAATCCATCCAAGAGTGCATCCTTCAAAACTGCAAAATTATTAGCATCACTTTATCTAACAGTAAGGAGCCTATCCCTACCCGTTCATTGAAAGATAGCCATAGAATAGCAGCCCACTGCCTTTGCGGAACCCCCTGTACCATACAGGCCCTCTCAAGTGCAGCAAACCACTTGTTAATGTCATCCCCCTCCTTGTAAGGGGGAACTATCTTGTGCAGGTTCCTGGAATCATGCTCTCTCACAGGATTACTATCAGGAATACTGCTGCTGCCACCATGGGGTCCAAACCCCAATCTCTGTCTCTCCTTCTCCAGGTCTAGGGATTCCCTGTCTAGAGCCAGCTGTTGCTGTTTAAGATTCAGTCTGGTCTCTTCCACTCTCAACTTTTTGAGTTCCCTTTCTAACATGTTGTCTTCAGGGTGGGTGGGTTGGGAATGTTTAGACACTGAGGATATATTGGAACCAACAGAGGGAGACCTGTCCCTAACAGCTTGCACTCTAACAACCTGGCCTCCAGGAACAAAAGCATCCCTACTATGATGAGAGCTTCTATTACTACTAGCATTGCTATGTGGTCTGCTAAGGGGCAGATTTGGAATAGAACCCTCCACACGTCCCTCAGGGGGTTCCCCTGAGTCAGAGTGTGAGCTATCTACCATCTTCTCAATTAAAGTGCCAGCTAGGGACGTATCATTCTCAATGAGTAAACTAAATAGAAATTCTCTTGAAGGATTCTTTCCTATCACTAAACCTCTATCAATGCAGAGACTCCTTAGGCTCTTAAAGTTTAGATTGTCATTAGTAGTATTGACCATTTTAAGAGACGTTCCTACATCAGACATGATAGAAGAAGGTTTAGAGACAGTGAGAAGAGAGAAAAAGTTTCAGGACTTTTTAAAGAACAGGAGAAAAAAAAAACTTTTTGAAACTTTTAGAAAGTTTAGGAGTACTTTTCAGCACTTAGCAGAAAGTGTAAGAGAAGGAAAAGCAAAAACTTTTTGGTTAGGTGTACATACACTGAACTTGTTTTGAATATTTTTCTCTTATGAAAAGTACAAAATGACAAAGTGGTAAGTAGTTACAAGTACTTATCCCACCGCTGCACAACCAATGTAGGAGGCTGGCCTGGCTTGTAGTGGGTACCAGGAGTACTTACACCTTGTGCCAGGTCCAGTTATCCCTTATTAGTGTAGAAGAAGTGTTTCTAGCAGCTAAGGCTGATAGAAGGTAGCTATGGCAAAGAAGCTTAGGCTGAACTAGGAGACATGTAAAGCTCCTTCTATACCACTGGTGTCATATGCACAATATCATAAGAAAACACAATACACAGAAGTACTAAAAATAAAGGTATTTTATTTTTATGACAATATGCCAAAAGTATCTCAGTGAGTACCCTCAGTTTGAGGATGAGAAATATACACAAAATATATGTACACAATACCGAAAATATGCAGTAATAGCAAAAGGAAGTAATGCAAGCAGTGTAAAGTTACAATAGATTGCAATAGGAGCACATAGGTATAGGGGCAACACAAACCATATACTCCAAAAGTGGAATGCGAACCACGAATGGACCCCAAACCTATGTGAGCTTGTAGAGGGTCACTGGGACTGTAAGAAAACAGTGAGGGTTAGAAAAATAGTCCACCCCAAGACCCTGTAAGGTTGGTGTAAAGTGCACCTACAGCCCCCAGAGAGCACAGAAGTCGTGATAGGGGGATTCTGCAAGGAAAACCAACACCAAAAATGCAACAACAGTTGATTTCCAGACCTGAGTACCTGTAAGACAAGGGGACCAAGTCCCAGAGTTGCGACAGTGTCGAGAGTGGGTAGGAGCCCAGGAAATGCCAACTGAGGGTGCAAGGAAGCTGCCACCGGATGAAAGAAGCTTAGTGTTTTGCAAGAACGAAGAGGAAGAGGAACTTCCCCTTTGGAGGATGGATGTCCCACATCATGAAGAAGCTTGCAGAGGTGTTCCCACACAGAAAGACCGCAAACAGGCCTTGCTAGCTGCAAGGGTCGCAGTTAGGGTTTTTGGATGCTGCTGTGACCCAGAAGGGACCAGTATGTCGCCACTTGGATGAGGAGACAGAGGGGGCGCACAGCAAGTCAGGGAGCCCTTACAGAAGCAGGCAGCATCCGCAGAAGTACTGGATCAGGCACTTAGAAGAGGAGTGAACCAGAGTCCACCAGAAGGCAGAAAAGGGAGTCCCACGACGCCGGAGGACAACTCAGAAGGTTGTGCACTGCAGGTTAGAGTGTCGGGGAACCAGGCTTGGCTGTGCACAAAGGAAATCCTGGAAGAGTGCACAGGAGCCGGAGCAGCTGCAAATCACGCGGTACCCAGCAATGCAGTCTAGCGTGGGAAGGCAAGGACTTACCTCAACCAAACTTGGACTGAAGAGTCACTAGACTGTGGGAGTTACGTGGACAGAGTTGCTGAGTGCCAGGGACCACGCTCGTCGTGCTGAGAGGGGACCCAGAGGACCGGTGATGCAGTCTTTTGTTGCCTGCGGTTGCAGGGGGAAGATTCCGTCGACCCACGGGAGATTTCTTCAGAGCTCCTGGTGCAGAAAGGAGGTAGGCTACCCCCAGAGCATGCACCACCAGGAAACAGTCGAGAAAGCCGGCAGGATGAAGCGATACAAGGTTGCTAGTAGTCGTCTTTGCTACTTTGTTGCGGTTTTGCAGGCGTCCTGAGCAGTCAGCGGTCGATCCTTTGCCAGAAGGTGAAGAGGGAGATGCAGAGGAACTCTGGTGAGCTCTTGCATTCGGTATCTGAAGAATTCCCAAAAGCAGAGACCCTAAATTGCCAGAAAAGTAGGCTTGGCTACCTAGGAAGGAGGATTGGCTACCAAGAGAGGTAAGAGCCTATCAGAAGGAGTATCTGACGTCACCTGGTGGCACTGGCCACTCAGAGAAGTCCAGTGTGCCAGCAACACCTCTGTTTCCAATATGGCAGAGGTCTGGGGCACACTGGAGGAGCTCTGGGCACCTCCCCTGGGAGGTGCAGGTCAGGGGAGTGGTCACTCCCCTTTCCTTTGTCCAGTTTCACTCAGAGCAGGGCTGAGGGATCCCTAAATCGGTGTAGAGTGGCTTATGCAGAGATGGGCAGCATCTGTGCCCATCAAAGCATTTCCAGAGGCTGGGGGAGACTACTCCTCCCCAGCCATCCCACCTATTTCCAAAGGGAGAGGGTGTCACACCTTCTCTCAGAGGAAATCCTTTGTTCTGCCTTCCTGGGCCAGGGCTGCCTGGACCCCAGGAGGGCAGAAACCTGTCTGAGGGGTTGGCAGCAGCAGCAGCTGCAGTGGAGACCCCGGAAAGGCAGTTTGGCAGTACCCGGGTTCTGTGTTAGAAAACCGGGGGATCATGGAATTGTCTCCCCAATGCCAAAATGGCATTGGAGTGACAATTCCCTGATCTTAGACATGTTACATGGCCATGTTCGGAGTTACCATTGTGACGCTATACATAGGTAGAGACCTATGTATAGTGCACGAGTGTAATGGTGTCCCCGCACTCACAAAGTCCGGGGAATTTGCCCTGAACAATGTGGGGGCACCTTGGCTAGTGCCAGGGTGCCCACACACTTAGGGGGTCATTCCAACCCTGGCGGTCGGTGTTAAAGCGGCGGCCAACCCGCCAACAGGCTGGCGGTCCAAAAAATGGAATTCTGACCCTGGCGGGAACCGCCAACACAGCCCGCCAACTTAACATTCCGACCGCCACGGCGGGACAGACAAACAGCGCGGCGGTCACCGCCAACAGGCAGGCGGCAGACAATGTACCACCCACCCTATCACAACTCACCAATCCGCCACCTTTTCCGGGGCGGGAGCCCCGCCGATAAAAACACGGCGGAAACAGACTACGAACGGGAAAACGCTCACCTCTATGCACTCCACGAGGACAGAGAACAGCATGGAACCCGAATTAAACATCCTACCAGCTATTGTCTACCTGCTCATCTACCACGAGTACGAACTCCGGCGCAGAAGACAACGGTGAGTACTGCACCTACGACACAGGGGAGGGGGGAGGAGGAAAGGTTACGGGCACACACATATGCGACCCCCCCCCCAAACTATCTACACACCAATGCAGAGCACCAAGTCACAGTGACACCACCCAAACCAACCGGAATAATGCAAAGACATAATTAAAGTGATTAACAAAATTTATCTATAAAATAGGTTCTTTGAAGTCATGGTAAAATAGCAAAAAGAAATGTAAAAAAATCAAGTAAGAACATTGCGAAACCGATAAATATAGGCAATAAGTCCTGCACAGTCACGTAAATTTCCACTGTCCGTGGGCCAAAGTGTATCAACAAACGGGCAAAGCCCACACAGGAGACCTGAGTCCGTTGGAGAGAACACTGATGGGGCATCAGATGACAAAACTACAGGCACCTCAGGGGGAAGGGAAAGGGGGTCACCTCAGCCACATGAGTCCACGACGCCAGATCCACGAAGGGTCCACCATGCCCACTGTTCCATCCTGGGGAGTGCAAAGCCACAGTCTCTCAAGTCTCTACAGTGGGTGGGCTGCCCACTGTGCCATCCTGGGGAGTGCAAAGCCACAGTCTCTCAAGTCTCTACAGTGGGTGGGCTGCCCACTGTGCCATCCTGGGGAGTGCAAAGCCACAGTCTCTCAAGTCTCTACAGTGGGTGGGCTGCCCACTGTGCCATCCTGGGGAGTACAAAGCCACAGTTTCTCAAGTCTCTACAGTGGGTGGGCTGCCCACTGTGCCATCCTGGGGAGTACAAAGCCACAGTCTCTCAAGTCTCTACAGTGGGTGGGCTGCCCACTGTGCCATCCTGGGGAGTGCAGACACATAGGCCATCAGGTGGATTACAGACTCCACAGGTATTGGAGGAGGCATCGTGCCCAGAGTGCAGCGTGAACACTAGCTCGACACCGAACCGGCACTGTCAATGGGCCAGCGGTGCTTGACAGGAAGGGCCCAGCGGAGCGGTGCTTGAGACGGCAGGGCTCAGCGGAGCGGTGCTTGAGACGGCGGGGCCCAGCGGAGCGGTGCTTGAGACGGCAGGGCCCAGCGGAGCGGTGCTTGAGACGGCGGGGCCCAGCGGAGCGGTGCTTGAGAGGAAGGGCCCAGCGGAGCGGTGCTTGAGACGGCAGGGCTCAGCGGAGCGGTGCTTGAGACGGCGGGGCCCAGCGGATCGGTGCTTGAGACGGCGGGGCCCAGCGGAGCGGTGCTTGAGACGGCAGGGCCCAGTGGAGCAGTGCTTGAGACGGCGGGGCCCAGCGGAGCGGTGCTTGAGAGGAAGGGCCCAGCGGAGCGGTGCTTGAGACGGCAGGGCTCAGCGGAGCGGTGCTTGAGACGGCGGGGCCCAGCGGAGCGGTGCTTGAGACGGCAGGGCCCAGCGGAGCGGTGCTTGAGACGGCGGGGCCCAGCGGAGCGGTGCTTGAGAGGAAGGGCCCAGCGGAGCGGTGCTTGAGACGGCGGGGCACAGCGGAGCAGTGCCTGACAGGAAGGGCCCAGCGGAGCGGTGCTTGAGATGGCAGGGCTCAGCGGAGCGGTGCTTGAGACAGCGGGGCCCAGCGGAGCGGTGCTTGAGACGGCGGGGCCCAGCGGAGCGGTGCTTGAGACGGCGGGGCACAGCGGAGCGGTGCTTGAGACGGCAGGGCTCAGCGGAGCGGTGCTTGAGACGGCGGGGCCCAGCGGAGCGGTGCTTGAGACGACAGGGCCCAGCGGAGCGGTGCTTGAGACGGCGGGGCCCAGCGGAGCGGTGCTTGACAGGAAGGGCCCAGCGGAGCGGTGCTTGACAGGAAGGGCCCAGCGGAGCGGTGCTTGAGACGGCGGGGCCCTCTTCGCGGGTCCTATCTTCACGGCGGGCCCTGTTCAGCAGTGCCCTTCTGCACGGCGGGCCCTGTTCAGCGGTGCCTATCTTCACGGCGGGGCCCTGTTCAGCGGTGCCCTTCTGCACGGCGGGGCCCTGTTCAGCGGTGCCTATCTTCACGGCGGGCCCTGTTCAGCGGTGCCTATCTTCACGGCGGGGCCCTCTTCAGCAGTGCCCTTCTGCACGGCAGGGCCCTGTTCAGCGGTGCCTTTCTTCACGGCGGGGCCCTGTTCAGCGGTGCCCTTCTGCACGGCGGGGCCCTGTTCAGCGGTGCCTATCTTCACGGCGGGGCCCTGTTCAGCGGTGCCTATATTCACGGCGGGGCCCTCTTCAGCGGTGCCCTTCTGCACGGCGGGGCCCTGTTCAGCGGTGCCTATCTTCACGGCGGGGCCCTGTTCAGCGGTGCCTTTCTGCACGGCGGGCCCTGTTCAGCGGTGCCTATCTTCACGGCGGGGCCCTCTTCAGCGGTGCCCTTCTGCACGGCGGGGCCCTGTTCAGCGGTGCTTGTCGTGTCTTTCAAGGGAGCCAGACCGGGCCAGGACTCCCTGCTTAGTCGCCCTCCGACCGTGCAGTTGCTGGACCCTTCTGTGACGGAGTCCTGGGCCCGTGGGTGTCCTCCGTCACACCCGGGATGGGGCTTGTGGGGCCCTTCTGGTCCGCGCCCCTGCTGGCTGACTTCTCCGCCCTGCTGCCCTTGCCCTCCTTAGATGAGGCTCTCTGGCCCTTGCCTCCCCTGGATGTTGTGGCAGGTGACAGCCCAGGACTTTGCTCCTTGGGGGCAGCCGTGTCAGCCTTCTCGCGGCGGCCCTTGACTTTACGGGTCCTCTTACCAGGGGGGGTCTGGCTGTCCCCTTGCTGCTGGCGGATGTGTCAGTGCTGGGAAAGGGTGGACTCCAAAACCCATGCACAATGTTGAGACTTGAAGCAGGGCTGGTGGTGGCTGAGGTGCTCTTGGGACTCTTCTTAGATGGAGGGGGTGGGTCAGGTGGGGCAAAGAGGTTAACTGTGGAGAGGTAAAGTTTTTTAGGACCAAGGTAAAGGGTAGGTTTAGTGGTTATGGGAGAGGAGGAAGAGGATGTGGTTGTAGGAGAGTCAGGTGTGCTGTCTGTGGGTGCAGGTGCTTGTGACGTAGGCTGTGGTGAGGTGGTTGGCTGTTGGGTGGGTGGCTGCCTGCGTTTGTGTGTCTTGGAAGAGGGGGTGACAGGCACAGTGGGAGAGGACACAGGGGACGTGTAAATGGCAGTGGGGGTGGTGACTGCACGTGTGCGGACTGTACTGGAGGGTGTGCTGGTGGTGGAAGTACTGGCTGATGGTGGTGTGCATGCAGGTGTGAGTGGAGACGTCACAGGGAGGGAGGAGGGAGACGATGAGGAGGGGGACACAGAGGTGGTAGTGACTGTTGCCATGTCTGCATCTGGCTGTTGCTTGGGTGAATGCTTGTGGGATCTGTGGTGCTTATGTCTGGATGAGCTGCCCTTGGGTGTTGAGGTGTGTGCAGGCTGGTCAGATGGTGTGGATGGGATAGGCTGAGGAACAGGAGACAGAGACAGGGTGGAGGCAGTTAGTAGAGGGAGGCTGGAAACGGGGACAATGGCTGCCGTCAGTGCTGAGGCCAGAGCACTGAACGATCGTTGATGGGCAGCCTGACCCGAATGAATGCCCTCCAGGTAGGCATTGCTCCAATGCACCTCCCTCTCTACCCCCTGGATGGCATTCAAAAGGGTAGACTGCCCAACAATGATGGTCTGTAGGAGGTCAATGACCTCCTCACTGAGGGCAGCAGGGGTAAAAGGGGCAGGGCCTGAGGTGCCTGGGGCGAAGGAGATGCCCGCCTTCTTGGGCGAGCGGGCAGGAGCGAAGGCTGAGGGGCTGCTGGGAGGGCGGAGCTGGTGCGCTGGGTGGCGGCTGTACCTGTTGAGGCGGGGGGCCCTGATTTTGCCGCCACCGCTAGGGAGCTCCCATCCGAGGACGTGTCGGTGTCGCTGGTGTCACCACGGGTCCCCGTTGTGAAGCTCCCCTCGCCCTCCGTATCACTGGTGACCTCGGTGTCTGTAGCATGGCCCACCGGGGCCTTGTGAGTTGCAGCTCCCTCGTGCTCCGATGCCAATTCTCCTCCGCCTGATGATGCTAATGCACACATGCACAAGAAGATAAAGAAAAAGGGTGGGGGGAGACATAAAGACAGGTTGAGTGCATGCATAGTCAACACCGTTGGCAGAGAGGACAGATACAGTAGCCTCATGCACTACGCCGCGCAATCGGGGTACACTACTCAGTACTTGTGACTAGGCCAACAGGTCAATGGACAACAAATGCACACATGGGTGATGCTGGACCATGGATTGCTGTACTTGGCACCCTACAGAGGTGGGGGGCGGGGGCACAGGGCCATGCCTAAAGGAGGGGACTACACTACAGAAAGCGCCCTGGCCTAATGTCACCCACAGCCCTCCTCCCCCACCCAGGCACCTCCACTGCGCGCAAAGATAGCAGAAAGTGCTGATACTCACCCCCTTGTGTCTGCTGTGATGTCCTCACGCGCCCATCCAAATCGGGGTAGGCCACCGCCAGGATCCGGGACATCAAGGGGGTCAATTGTCTGCTGGCACCCCTCCTACGTTGGGAGGCCATCCCCAGCAGAGACTCGGCGGTCTTCCTGGTCCCGCGGCGGATGTCCTCCCACCTCTTTCGGCAGTGGGTGCCCCGTCTGTCGTGGACCCCCTGGGCCCGGACGTCCTTGGCGATGGCATGCCAAATGGCGACTTTCTGATGGGCGCTGACCTATTTGACATGTACAGGGTGGAAAAGTAAATATCATTAATTCTCTGCATGTTAGATGTGATTGCCCCCCCCCCAACCTTGCCATGTGGCACATGCTCTCATCTGTCGTGCCTTGCACTCCTCATTCTCTCCCCACCCCACCATCTTACATCCACCATACAAAACCCAGGCATAGCCCATTCAACGTGCACACAGTGTACTTACCTGTTGGTCTGGAGGACCGTAGAGTAGCGCATACTGGGGCAGGACCCCATCCACAAGTTTCTCCAACTCTTCTGAAGTGAAGGCAGGGGCCCTTTCCCCAGTCGCAGCAGCCATTGTCTCTTCCAGACCGAGTTCACAGAGCACTTGCAGTATAGGTCCTCTCCTGTGGATGATCAGGTCTCGAGTGATTAATCAGATAGAAAATGGCGGTCACGCCCGCCGCGGTGCGTACCGCCGCGGTGCGTACCGCGACCGCCGGCGCACCTCGTCATTGGCTCCTGAAACCCATAGGGTTCAATGTTAACCAATGCGGCTTTGCACCGCGGTCTTCGACCGCCTACCGCCACGGTGTGCCACGCCAGCGCATTGACCTCACATCCCACTGTCACACTTCTCAGGTCAGGCAGCCGCCATTTCAAGGGCCCACATGGCTTAATTTCTACTGTGTCACACAGGCCTAGGCCTTGCCTTGCCACTCATACAAGCCATTCAATGCATAGCGATTCATGTACTGTGCAAGCTGTGGTTACGTACCTGTGGGTTGCTTGACTCTGTACTCCATGTTGTCCTTCCTAGGCACCGTCCGCTGGGACTTGCGAGGAGAAGGAGGAATCCTCCCATGTACCGACCGCTGGTGGACCTGTCGACAATGGAGGAACGTCATATAATACTGCGATACCGACTTGACAGAGCCACTATACATGAACTGTGTGCCCAGCTGGAGCCAGCCCTGATGTCCCACATCCGCCAACCCACAGGGATTCCCCCTCTGGTGCAGGTTCTGTCAGTGCTCCATTTTTTGGCAAGTGGGTCTTTTCAGACAACAGTGGCCATGTCATCAGGGATGTCTCAGCCAATGTTTTCCAAGATTTTGTCCAGAGTGTTGTCTGCCCTGACGAAATACATGCGGAGCTACATTGTTTTCCCTGAGGAGGGTGATTTGGCCACTGTGAAGGGTGATTTCTATGCCCTTGGACATATCCCCAACATCATTGGTGCCATTGATGGGACCCATGTGGCCTTAGTACCCCCAAAAGACGATGAGCAGGTGTACAGAAACAGAAAAAATTACCATTCTATGAATGTGCAGGTGGTCTGTTTGGCTGACCAGTACATCTCCCATGTAAATGCCAAGTTCCCTGGGTCAGTGCATGACGCGTATGTTATGCGAAATAGCAGCATCCCCTATGTGATGGAACAGCTACAGAGACAACGTGTGTGGCTAATAGGTGACTCTGGTTACCCCAACCTGCCTTGGCTATTGACCCCAGTGAGAAATCCCCGGACCAGGGCAGAGGAACGGTACAATGAGGCCCATGGGCGATCTAGGAGGATCATAGAAAGGACCTTCGGCCTCCTGAAGGCCAGGTTTAGGTGCCTGCATATGACAGGTGGATCCCTAATGTACTCACCAAAGAAGGTGTGCCAGATCATCGTGGCCTGCTGTATGCTTCACAATCTTGCATTGCGACGCCAGGTGCCTTTCCTGCAGGAGGATGGTCCAGATGGTGGTTTTGTAGCAGCTGTGGAGCCTGTGGAGAGTGAAGAGGAGGAAGACGACGGGGACGACACGGACAACAGGGACACAGTCATACAACAGTATTTTCAGTAGCACACAGGTAAGAATCCCCCACGCCATTTTACATTTACTTCAGGCCTCCTGCATCTCTACTTTCTGTGTTTCCCCCCAGTTCCTCTAAACTGAATTGTGACTTTCCCTTCCCTTTTCAGAGCTGTATGACCCACTGCGTGACTTCTGCTTTGTTTGCCCATGGAGTAAAGCACATTGACATTGGTATGTTGTCCTCACAATGTAACTGAACATTTTTGAACCGTTATGTGTAATACATTTGTTAAGAAAACAAGCAGACTCCTGAGTTTTTTAAGTGCAATTAGTGATTTATTTTAAGTGATGCATATAGGTCCATGATAGTAACACGGTGAGGGGTGGGGGTGGAGTAATGTCCATGGCAGAGTCCAGTTCTCAGTCGCACAGGTGCATTGTCCATATGCCTGTGGAAGGATGGAGCAGGGGCAGTTCAAGGTTGGACAGGGTGACAATGTGGGACAGTGGAATGACATCAGGGGGTATCTTATGCTGGCGGGGGTCTTGGCATCCTACTCTGTCTTCCTTTGTGATCTCAGGTTCCTCTTGCGGGGTGGTTGATCTTCAGCAGGAGGTGGGGTTCTGGTGGCCTGTCGTTGAGTGGGGACCTCCTGTCCACTAGCGCCGGCGGAGGTGGTAGGCTGTTCCTGGTCCAGGCTGGTGACAGGGGCCCTTTGGGGTGCCACATGGTCCCGCAATGTGGTGACTAATTGGTTGAGGGCCAGGACGATGTTCCTGAGTTCGTCTCTGAACCCCATGTACCGTTCCTCCTGCTGTGCCTGGATCTCCTGGAACCTGGCCAGTACCGTCGCCATCGTCTCCTGGGAGTGGTGATATGCTCCCATGATGGTGGTTAGGGCCTCTTGGAGAGTGGGTTCCCTGGGCCTGTCCTCCCCCCCCTGTCGCACTGCAGCCCTCCCAGTTGCCCTGTTTCCCCGGGCCTCTGTCCCCTGGACGGTGTGCCCACTACCACTGCCCCCAGGTCCCTGTTGTTGTTGGGGTGTTGGGTCAGCCTGAGTGCCCTGTAGTGGCGGACACACCGCTGATTGATGCGTCCTGGAGACAGAGGCATGGGCCCGCTGGGTGGGAGCTGTGCTGATATTCCCAGAGGGGGTTTGGTCTGCTGTGGCCTGTGTCTGTGTGTGGGGAACCAACTGTCCAGAGGTCCCCGATGGTCCAGGCTGATCATCAGGTTCTAGGTCGACAGAGCTGCTGTCCTCACTGGGGGCCTGTTCTGGGGGTGGGATGAACAAATCTGAACCCTCCTGGCCGGTGTGTTGGTGTTCGGGCCCTGCAGGGGTAAAAGAGTATGGTTATTGCTTCTGTGTGTTCCATGGCGTGCGATTTGTGGGTGCCCTTGTCCCCAGTGCTGGCATTCCTTTGTGGGAGGAGTTGTGAAGGTGGTTTGTGGGGGGGGATGGGTATGTGCAGTGGTCATGCATAGGTGATGGGTGTCCATGGTTTGTGTTGGCATTCAGGGTTTGGTTTTGGGTTGGGTGGATTGTGCTGGTGAGACATTGGCAGGGAGGATGTGTGCTGGGGGGTTGGGGGTGAGGGTGGGGGTGGGGGTGTGGGTTGGCATGCTGGTGGTTGGGGGGGGGGAAGTAGTTGAGATTAGACTTACCAGAGTCCATTCCTCCGCCTACTCCAGCGAGGCCCGCAGGATGCAGGATGTTCAAGACCTCTTGCTCCCATGCTGTGAATTCGGGTGGAGTGGGTGGGGGTCCACCGCCAGTCTTCTGCACAGCGATGTTGTGTTTTGAGACCATCGACCGTACCTTCCCCCGTAGGTCATTCCAGCGCTTTCAGATGTCTTCCCGGTTTCTGGGATGCTGTCCCACAGCGTTGACCCTGTCGACGATCCTTTGCCATAGCTCCGCCTTCCTGGCTATTGTGGTGTGCTGCACCTGTGTGCCGAAGAGCTGGGGCTCTACCCTTATTATTTCCTCCACCATGACCCTGAGTTCTTGGTCCGAAAACCTGGGGTGTCTTTGGGGTGCCATGGGGTGGTGTGGATGAGGTGTGGGTTCGTGTTTGTGGTGATGTGAGTGGTGGTGTGTGGTGATGTGTGCGTAGATGTGGTGTGGTTGATGATGTTGGGTTCCTGTGTGTGTTGTGGTTTGCGTTCCCTGTGCTCTCTATCTGTGTATTGCGCCTTCTCTCAGAATTACGATTTGTGGGGGTTTGTGGGTGATGTGGGTGTGTGTTTTATATTGTCTTGGGTGTATGGGAGTGTTGTTTGTATGTGTATCAGGTGTGTGTATTTTGAATTGGCCAATGTGGCTGTGTTTTGTAAAGGTGTGTGTATTTTGAGCGCGGCGGTGTGTACCGCCAATGGAATACCGCGGTTGAAAGACCGCCGCGTGGATTCGTGGGTCGTAATGGCATGGGCGTGTTTGTGTTGGCGTGGCGGTGGAGGTTTGGTCATCTCCAGTTTATCGTTGCCCGCTGATGAGGCGGCCTTCCGTGGATGTCGGGTTTTTGGCGGTTTGGCAGTTGGAGGTCAGAATGACCGTGGCGGTTTACCGCGGCCGCGGCGGTATGATGGCGGTCTTCTGAGCGGCGGTAAGGGCCTTTTACCGCCGAGGTCAGAATGACCCCCTAAGTGTCTTTGCACCCATCCTTCACCAGGGGAAGGTTAGACATATAGGTGACTTATAAGTTACTTAACTGCAGTGGTAAATGGCTGTGAAATAACGTGGACGTTATTTCACTGAGGCTGCACTGGCAGGCCTGTGTAAGAATTGTCAGATCTCCATACTGGTGGCAAAAAAAATGCTGCAGCCCATAGGGATCTCCTGTAACCCCAATACCTTGGGTACCTCAGTACCATATACTAGGGAATTATATGGGTGTGCCAGTATGCCAATGTGAATTGTTGAAATTGGTCACTAGCCTGTTAGTGACAATTTGGAAAGTAGAGAGAGCATAACCACTGAGGTTCTGGTTAGCAGAGCCTCAGTGAGACAGTTAGTCATCACACAGGGAACACATACAGGGCACTCACTTATGGGCACTGGGGCCCTGCCTGGCAGGGTCCCAGTGACACATAGACTAAAACAACATATATACAGTGAAATATGGGGGTAACATGCCAGGCAAGATGGTACTTTCCTACACAACCCCCCCCCCCAAACAAAGGACAATAAGGGGGTCGTTCCGACCCTGGAGGTCATGGACCGCCAGGGCCGGGGACGGAGGAAGCACCGCCAACAGGCTGGCAGTGCTTCAGGGGCAATTCTGACCGCGGCGGTAAAGCCGCGGTCAGAAAAGGGCAACCGGCGGTTTCCCGCCGGTTTACCCCTGCCCCAAAGAATCCTCCATGGCGGCGCTGCTCGCAGCACCGCCATGGGGATTCTGACCCCCTTCCCGCCATCCTGGTCCTGGCGGTAAAAACCGCCAGGAACAGGATGGCGGGAACGGGTGTCGTGGGGCCCCTGGGGCCACAGGCATGGGCAGTGCAGGGGCCCCCTAACAGGGCCCCATAATGATTTTCAGTGTCTGCCTAGCAGACACTGAAAATCGCGACGGGTGCCACTGCACCCGTCGCACACCAGCAACTCCGCCGGCTCCATTCGGAGCCGGCTTCATCGTTGCTGGGGCTTTCCCGCTGGGCGGGCGGGCGGCCTTTTGACGGTCGCTCGCCCGCCCAGCGGGAAAGTCAAAATGACCGCCGCGTCATTTGACCGCAGTACGGTCTTCTGGCGGTTGACCCCCTAAGACTAGGCGTGACCTGATGAGTCTTCATTGTCTAAGTGGAAATATCTGGAGAGTCCATCTGCATTGGAGTGGGTACTCCCAGGTCTACGTTCCACTGTATAGTCCATTCCCTGTAGAGATATGGACCACCTCAACAATTTAGGATTTTCACCTTTCATTTGTTTTAGCAAAAGTAGAGGTTTGTGGTCTGTCTGAACAATGAAGTGAGTGCCAAACAGGTATGGCCTCAACTTCTTCAGTGCCCAGACCACAGCAAAGGCCTCCCTCTCTATGGCAGACCAACGCTTTTCTCTAGGGGTCAACCTCCTGCTGATAAAAGCAACAGGTTGATCCTGGCCCTCAGAATTGAGTTGTGATAAGACTGCCCCTACCCCTACCCCTAATTCAGATGCATCAGTTTGAACAAATAATTTTTTAGAGTAACACAGGCTTTTTAGGACAGGTGCAGTGCACATGGCCTGTTTGAGCTCCTCAAAAGCTTTCTGACAGCTAGCTGTCCACAATACCTTTTTAGGCATCTTCTTGCTAGTGAGATCATTAAGTGGGGCTGCAATGGAGCCATAGTTTTTAATGAATCTCCTGTAGTACACAGTGAGGCCTAGGAAGGCTCTCATCTGGGTCTGAGTTGTAGGCGGAACCCAGTCCATGATTGTCTGGATTTTCTCCTGAAGTGGTGCAATCTGTTCTCCACCTACCAGGTGTCCCAGATAAACCACTTTCCCCTGCCCTATCTGGCACTTTGAAGCCTTGATAGTGAGGCCTGCCTTTTGCAGGGCCTCCAAAACTTTCCACAGGTGGACCAGGTGATCATCTCAGGTTGAGCTAAAGACAGCTATATCATCTAGATATGCCGCACTAAAAGCATCCAACCCTTGCAGGACTGTATTCACCAACCTCTGAAAAGTGTCAGGTGCATTTTTCAAACCAAAGGGCATTACTGTGAATTGGTAGTACCCTCCTATAGTAGAAAATGCAGTTTTTGCTTTAGCATCCTCTGACAATTTGATCTGCCAATACCCTGCAGTCAAATCAAAGGTGCTTAGATACTTGGCAGATGCCAGTTTATCTATGAGCTCATCTGCCCTGGGTATAGGGTGAGCATCAGTTTTTGTTACCTGGTTGAGACCTCTGTAATCTACACAAAACCTCATCTCCCCTTTTCCATCTTTTGAGTGAGGCTTTGTGTAGGAAAGTACCATCTTGCCTGTCATGTTACCCCCATTTTTCACTGTATATATGTTGTTTTAGTTGTATGTGTCACTGGGACCCTGTCAGCCAGGGCCCCAGTGCTCATAAGTGTGCCTGAAAGTGTTACCTGTGTAGTGACTAATTGTCTCACTGAGGCTCTGCTAATCAGAACCTCAGTGGTTATGCTCTCTCATGGCTTTCAAATTGTCACTAACAGGCTAGTGACCAATTTTACCAATTTACATTGGCTTACTGGAACACCCTTATAATTCCCTAGTATATGGTACTGAGGTACCCAGGGTATTGGGGTTCCAGGAGATCCCTATGGGCTGCAGCATTTCTTTTGCCACCCATAGGGAGCTCTGACAATTCTTACACAGGCCTGCCACTGCAGCCTGAGTGAAATAACGTCCACGTTATTTCACAGCCATTTTACACTGCACTTAAGTAACTTATAAGTCACCTGTATGTCTAACCTTTACCTGGTAAAGGTTAGGTACAAAGTTACTTAGTGTGAGGGCACCCTGGCACTAGCCAAGGTGCCCCCACATTGTTCAGGGCCAATTCCCCGGACTTTGTGAGTGCGGGGACACCATTACACGCGTGCACTACATATAGATCAGTACCTATATGTAGCTTCACAATGGTAACTCCGAATATGGCCATGTAACATGTCTATGATCATGGAATTGCCCCCTCTATGCCATCCTGGCATAGTTGGCACAATCCCATGATCCCAGTGGTCTGTAGCACAGACCCTGGTACTGCCAAACTGCCTTTTCAGGGGTTTCACTGAAGCTGCTGCTGCTGCCAACCCCTCAGACAGGCTTCTGCCCTCCTGGGGTCCAGCCAGGCCTGGCCCAGGATGGCAGAACAAAGGACTTCCTCTGAGAGAGGGTGTTACACCCTCTCCCTTTGGAAAATGGTGTGAAGGCAGGGGAGGAGTAGCCTCCCCCAGCCTCTGGAAATGCTTTCATGGGCACATTTGGTGCCCATTTCTGCATAAGCCAGTCTTCAACGGTTCAGGGACCCCTTAGCCCTGCTCTGGCGCGAAACTGGACAAAAGAAAGGGGAGTGACCACTCCCCTGACCTGCACCTCCCCTGGGAGGTGTACAGAGCTCCTCCAGTGTGCTCCAGACCTCTGCCATCTTGGAAACAGAGGTGCTGCTGGCACACTGGACTGCTCTGAGTGGCCAGTGCCATCAGGTGACGTCAGAGACTCCTTCTGATAGGCTCCTTCAGGTGTTGCTAGCCTATCCTCTCTCCTAGGTAGCCAAACCCTCTTTTCTGGCTATTTAGGGTCTCTGTCTCTTGGGATTCCTTAGATAACGAATGCAAGAGCTCATCCGAGTTCCTCTGCATCTCTCTCTTCACCTTCTGCCAAGGAATCGACTGCTGACCGCGCTGGAAGCCTGCAAAACTGCAACATAGTAGCAAAGACGACTACTGCAACTCTGTAACGCTGATCCTGCCGCCTTCTCGACTGTTTTCCTGGTGGTGCATGCTGTGGGGGTAGTCTGCCTCCTCTCTGCACTAGAAGCTCCGAAGAAATCTCCCGTGGGTCGACGGAATCGTCCCCCTGCAACCGCAGGCACCAAAGAACTGCATCACCGGTCCCCTGGGTCTCCTCTCAGCACGACGAGCGAGGTCCCTTGAATCCACCAACTCTGTCCAAGTGACTCCCACAGTCCAGTGACTCTTCAGTCCAAGTTAGGTGGAGGTAAGTCCTTGCCTCCCACGCCAGACTGCATTGCTGGGAACCGCGACTTTTGCAGCTACTCCGGCCTCCGTGCACTTCCGGCGGAAATCCTTTGTGCACAGTCCAGCCTGGGTCCACGGCACTCTAACCTGCAACCTCCTAAGTTGTTCTCCGGCGACGTGGGACTCCTTTGTGCGACTTCGGGTGAGCAACGTTTCACGCATCCTCGTAGTGCCTGTTTCTGGCACTTCTCCGGGTGCTGCCTGCTGCTGAGAGGGCTCCTTGTCTTGCTCGACGTCCCCTCTGTCTCCTGACGCAATTTGCGACATCCTGGTCCCTCCTGGGCCACAGCAGCATCCAAAACCTTTACCGCACGATTTGCAGCTAGCAAGGCTTGTTGGTGGTCTTTCGGCGGGAAAACACTTCTGCACGACTCTCCACGGCGTGAGGGATCCGTCCTCCAAAGGGGAAGTCTCTAGCCCTTGTCGGTCCTGCAGAAACCTAAGCTTCTACTGTCCAGTAGCAGCTTCTTTGCACCCACAGCTGGCATTTCCTGGGCATCTGCCCATCTCCGACTTGCTTGTGACTTTTGGACTTGTTCCCCTTATTCCACAGGCACCCTCGACTGGAAATCCATCGTTGTTGCATTGCTGGTTTGTGTCTTTCCTGCAGAATTCCCCTATCACGACTTCTATGTCCTTTGGGGAGCTTTAGTGAACTTTGCACTCACTTTTCAGGGTCTTGGGGTGTGCTATTTTTCTAACCCTTACTATTTTCTAATAGTCCCAGCGACCCTCTACAAGGTCACATAGGTTTGGGGTCCATTCGTGGTTCGCATTCCACTTTTGGAGTATATAGTTTGTGTTGCCCCTATCCCTATGTGTCTCCATTGCATCCTATTGTAACTATACACTGTTTGCACTGTTTTCTAATACTATTACTGCATATTTTGGTATTGTGTACATATATCTTGTGTATATTTGCTATCCTCATACTGAGGGTACACTCTGAGATACTTTGGCATATTGTCATAAAAATAAAGTACCTTTATTTTTAGTATAACTGTGTATTGTGTTTTCTTATGATATTGTGCATATGACACTAAGTGGTACTGTAGGAGCTTCACTCGTCTCCTAGTTCAGCCTAAGCTGCTCTGCTAAGCTACCATTATCTATCAGCCTATGCTGCTAGACACCCTATACACTAATAAGGGATAACTGGGCCTGGTGCAAGGTGCAAGTACCCCTTGGTACTCACTACAAGCCAGTCCAGCCTCCTACATTGGTTGTGCAGCGGTGGGATAAGTGCTTTGAGACTACTTACCACTCTTGTCATTGTACTTTTCATAAGAGAAAAATATACAAAACAAGTTCAGTGTGTGTACACATAGCTAAAAAGTTTTGCATTTCCTCTTTTCACTCTTTTCTAAAGTGCTGAAAAGTACTTCTAAACTTTCTAAAAGTTCTAAAAAGTTTTAAACGTTTTTTTTCTCTGTCTTTCTAAAAGCTCTGACAAACGTTTTTCTCTTTTTCTATCACTTTAACTCTCTCTAAAAATGTCTGGCACAGGCCAAAATGTTGATCTGTCCAAACTTGCATATGATCACCTTAGCTGGAAAGAAGCAAGGAGTCTCTGCATAGAGAGAGGTTTGAGTGTAGGGAAGAATCCTTCCTTGGAACTGTTACTTAACATGCTTAGAGAACAAGATAAGGCCAAAAGGGCCCCATCTGTTGAAAAAGTAGCTAATGGTTCCCAATTTGATCCAGGGACACCCCTAGGAAAAGATTCAGGAAAAAAAATTCAGAGCCTGCCCATTACTAGACAGTCTAGCATAGTTGGTACTGATATTGAGTCACACCATACAGATAGTGTTGTCTCACATCATAGCAAGAGCATTCATTCTCACCACAGTAGAAGTGATGTTTCTGTTAACCAAGCTGTTAGGGTGCCCTCTGAAAGGGACAGGTCTCCTTCTGTCCATTCTCACCATACTTCTGTTTCAAGGCATGTCCCTCCCACCCACCCTGATGACAGATTGTTAGAAAGGGAGCTCAATAGATTGAGAGTGGAACAAACCAGACTGAAGCTCAAGAAGCAACAGCTGGATTCGGAGAGACCGACTTTAGAAGTAGAGAAGGAAAGACAGAAACTGGGTTTAGAAACCCATGGTGGCAGCAGCAGTATTCACCATAGTCATCTTGCAAAAGAGCATGATTCCAGGAATCTGCACAAGATAGTTCCCCCTTATAAGGAGGGGGATGACATTAACAAGTGGTTTGCTGCACTTGAGAGGGCCTGTGCTGTACAGGATGTCCCTCAAAGGCAGTGGGCTGCTATCCTATGGCTATCATTTAGTGGAAAAGGTAGGGATAGGCTCCTTACTGTGAAAGACAATGAAGCTAATGATTACAAAGTTCTTAAGAATGAACTCCTGGATGGTTATGGCTTAACCACTGAACAATACAGGATAAAGTTCAGAGAGACCAAAAAGGAGTCTTCACAAGACTGGGTTGATTTCATTGACCATTCAGTGAAGGCCTTGGAGGGGTGGTTACATGGCAGTAAAGTTAGTGATAATGACAGCCTGTATAACTTGATCCTGAGAGAGCATATTCTTAATAATTGTGTGTCTGATTTGTTGCACCAGTACTTGGTGGACTCTGATCTGACCTCTCCCCAATAATTGGGAAAGAAGGCAGACAAATGGGTCAGAACAAGGGTGAACAGAAAAGTTCATACAGGGGGTGACAAAGATGGCAACAAGAAGAAGGATGGTAAGTCTTCTGACAAGGGTGGGGACAAATCTAAAAATGAGTCTTCATCAGGCCCACAAAAACACTCTGGTGGGGGTGGTGGGCCCAAATCCTCTTCTAATCAAAACAAGGAAAAGAAACCATGGTGCTATTTATGTAAAATAAAAGGCCATTGGACAACAGATCCCAGTTGTCCAAAGAAAAGCACCAAGGCTCCTACCTCTACAACCCCTACTGCTACACCTAGTGTCCCTAGTAATAGCAGTGGTGGTGGGAGCAAACCTACTAATAGCCAATCCAAGGGAGTAGCTGGGCTCACTTTTGGTAACTTAGTTGGGGTTGGTCTTGTTAGGGAGACCACAGAGGCTGTGTTAGTCTCTGAGGGGGCTATTGATTTAGCCACCTTAGTTGCTTGTCCCCTTAATATGGATAAGTACAAGCAGCTACCCCTAATAAATGGTGTTGAGGTTCAGGCCTAAAGGGACACTGGTGCCAGTGTGACTATGGTCATAGAGAAACTGGTCCACCCTGAACAACACCTACTTGGTCACCAGTACCAAGTAACCGATGCTCACAACAACACACTTATCCACCCCATGGCTGTTGTAAATCTCAACTGGGGGGGGGTTACTGGTCCAAAGAAAGTTGTGGTAGCCACAGATTTACCTGTAGACTGTCTACTAGGAAATGATTTGGAGACATCAGCTTGGTCAGATGTATAGTTGGAGGCCCATGCAGCAATGCTGGGCATCCCAGGGCATATTTTTGCTTTAACCAGGGCTCAGGCCAAAAAGCAAAAAGGACAGGGAAGCTTGGATCCTGGAACAATGGACCAAGTGCTCCCTAAAGCTAGGGCTAGTAGAAGTAAAGCACTTCCTACTATCCCTCCCTCTACAGTGGATTCTAATTCTGAGGAAGAAGAATTTCCACCCTGTGCAGAACCTACACCAGAGGAGCTGGAAGCAGACACTGCTGAGCTTTTGGGTGAAGGGGAGCCTGCCAGGGAGGAACTGAGTGTGGCACAGCAAACCTGTCCCACACTAGAGGGTCTAAGACAGCAAGCTGTCAAACAGGCTAATGGGGATGTCAGTGACTCTCACAGAGTTTACTGGGAGGACAATCTCTTGTACACTGAAGCAAGGGATCCTAAACCTGGAACTGCCAGGACGTTAGTGATTCCTCAGGACTACAGAAAGTTCCTCCTAACTCTAGCCCACGACATTCCCCTAGCTGGACATCTGGGACAAATGAAAACTTGGGACAGACTTGTTCCCTTGTTTCATTGGCCTAGGATGTCTGAGGACACAAAGGAATTTTGTAAGTCCTGTGAAACCTGTCAAGCCAGTGGCAAGACAGGTGGCACTCCAAAGGCACCCCTTATTCCACTGCCTGTGGTTGGGGTTCCCTTTGAAAGGGTAGGGGTTGACATAGTTGGCCCCCTTGACCCTCCTACTGCTTCAGGCAATAGGTTTATCTTGGTGGTAGTGGACCATGCCACAAGATATCCTGAAGCAATTCCTTTAAGGACCACTACAGCACCTGCAGTGGCAAAGGCCCTCTTGGGAATATTTCCAGGGTGGGCTTCCCAAAGGAAGTAGTATCAGACACAGGAAGCAATTTCATGTCTGCATACTTAAAGGCCATGTGGAAGGAGTATGGTGTAACTTACAAGTTCACTACACCCTATCATCCACAAACAAATGGACTGGTGGAGAGATTTAACAAAACTCTCAAAGGCATGATTATGGGTCTCCCTGAAAAACTCCGCAGGAGATGGGATATCCTGTTACCATGCCTCCTTTTTGCCTACAGGGAGGTACCCCAGAAAGGAGTGGGCTTCAGCCCCTTTGAACTCCTCTTTGGACACCCTGTTAGGGGTCCACTAACACTTGTCAAGGAGGGTTGGGAACAACCTTTAAAAGCTACAAAGTAAGATATTGTGGATTATGTACTTGGCCTCAGATCAAGGATGGCTGAGTATATGAAAAAGGCCAGTAAAAACCTTCAGGCCAGCCAAGAGCTCCAGAAGCAATGGCATGACCAGAAGGCTGTTTTGGTTCAGTACCAATCAGGGCAGAAAGTGTGGGTCTTGGAGCCTGTGGCCCCAAGAGCACTACAAGATAAATGGAGTGGACCCCACACAATTGTTGAGAAAAAGGGTGAAGTCACCTACTTAGTTGACTTAGGCACTGCCAGGAGTCCCCTTAGGGTGCTCCATGTCAATCGCCTGAAACCCTACTATGACAGGGCTGATCTCACCCTGCTCATGGCAACTGATGAGGGACAGGAAGAAGACAGTGATCCTCTACCTGATCTCTTCTCTTCCACAGAACAAGATGCTCTAGTGGAAGGTGTAGTTTTGGCTGATTGTCTTACTGCTGAGCAGAAAGACCATTGCATAAATCTCCTTAGTCAGTTTTCTGAACTCTTCTCTACTGTGCCAGGTACCACTTCTTGGTGTGAGCACACTATAGATACTGGAGACAGCTTGCCTGTCAAAAGTAAGATCTATAGGCAGCCTGACCATGTCAGGGACTGCATAAAGTAAGAGGTGCAGAAAATGTTAGAACTGGGAGTGGTTGAGCACTCTGAAAGTCCATGGGCTTCTCCTGTGGTACTTGTACCAAAACCTCATTCCAAGGATGGAAAGAAGGAAATGCGGTTTTGTGTTGACTACAGAGGTCTCAACCAGGTAACCAAAACTGATGCTCACCCTATACCCAGGGCAGATGAGCTCATAGATACACTGGCATCTGCCAAGTATCTAAGCACTTTTGATTTGACTGCAGGGTATTGGCAGATCAAATTATCAGAAGATGCTAAACCTAAAACTGCATTTTCAACCATTGGAGGCCATTATCAATTTATAGTAATGCCTTTTGGATTGAAAAATGCACCTGCCACTTTTCAGAGGTTGGTGAACACAGTCCTGCAAGGGCTGGAAGCTTTTAGTGCAGCATATCTGGACGATATAGCTATCTTTAGCTCCAGTTGGGATGATCACCTGGTCCACCTACGGAAAATTTTAGAGGCCCTGCAAAAGGCAGGCCTCACTATCAAGGCTTCAAAGTGCCAGATAGGGCAGGGGAAGGTGGTTTATCTGGGACACCTTGTTGGTGGGGAACAGATTGCACCACTTCAGGGGAAAATCCAAACTATTATAGATTGGGTTCCCCCTACTACTCAGACTCAGGTGAGAGCCTTCTTAGGCCTCACTGGGTATTACAGGAGGTTCATTAAGAACTATGGCTCCATTGCAGCCCCTCTTAATGACCTCACTTCAAAGAAAATGCCTAAAAAGATATTATGGACAGCAAACTGTCAAAAAGCTTTTGAGGAGCTGAAGCAGGCCATGTGCTCTGCACCTGTCCTGAAAAGCCCTTGTTACTCTAAAAAATTCTATGTCCAAACTGATGCATCTGAATTAGGAGTAGGGGCAGTCCTATCACAACTTAATTCTGAGGGCCAGAATCAACCTGTTGCTTTTATTAGTAGAAGTTTGACCCCTAGAGAAAAGCGTTGGTCTGCCATTGAGAGGGAGGCCTTTGCTGTGGTCTGGGCACTGAAGAAGTTGAGGCCATACCTGTTTGGCACTCACTTCATTGTTCAGACAGACCACAAACCTCTACTTTGGCTAAAACAAATGAAAGGTGAAAATCCTAAATTGTTGAGGTGGTCCATATCCCTACAGGGAATGGACTATACAGTGGAACATAGACCTGGGAGTAGCCACTCCAATGCAGACGGACTCTCCAGATATTTCCACTTAGACAATGAAGACTCATCAGGTCATGGCTAGTCTTATTGTCCTTCGTTTGGGGGGGGGGGGTTGTGTAGGAAAGTACCATCTTGCCTGGCATGTTACCCCCATTTTTCACTGTATATATGTTGTTTTAGTTGTATGTGTCACTGGGACCCTGTCAGCCAGGGCCCCAGTGCTCATAAGTGTGCCTGAATGTGTTACCTGTGTAGTGACTAACTGTCTCACTGAGGCTCTGCTAATCAGAACCTCAGTGGTTATGCTCTCTCATGGCTTTCAAATTGTCACTAACAGGCTAGTGACCAATTTTACCAATTTACATTGGCTTACTGGAACACCCTTATAATTCCCTAGTATATGGTACTGAGGTACCCAGGGTATTGGGGTTCCAGGAGATCCCTATGGGCTGCAGCATTTCTTTTGCCACCCATAGGGAGCTCTGACAATTCTTACACAGGCCTGCCACTGCAGCCTGAGTGAAATAACGTCCACGTTATTTCACAGCCATTTTACACTGCACTTAAGTAACTTATAAGTCACCTATATGTCTAACCTTTACCTGGTAAAGGTTAGGTGCAAAGTTACTTGGTGTGAGGGCACCCTGGCACTAGCCAAGGTGCCCCCACATTGTTCAGGGCCAATTCCCCGGACTTTGTGAGTGCGGGGACACCATTACACGCGTGCACTACATATAGGTCACTACCTATATGTAGCTTCATAATGGTAACTCCGAATATGGCCATGTAACATGTCTATGATCATGGAATTGCCCCCTCTATGCCATCCTGGCATAGTTGGCACAATCCCATGATCCCAGTGGTCTGTAGAACAGACCCTAGTACTGCCAAACTGCCTTTCCTGTGGTTTCACTGCAGCTGCTGCTGCTGCCAACCCCTCAGACAGGCTTCTGCCCTCCTGGGGTCCAGCCAGGCCTGGCCCAGGATGGCAGAACAAAGGACTTCCTCTGAGAGAGGGTGTTACACCCTCTCCCTTTGGAAAATGGTGTGAAGGCAGGGGAGGAGTAGCCTCCCCCAGCCTCTGGAAATGCTTTCATGGGCACATTTGGTGCCCATTTCTGCATAAGCCAGTCTACACCGGTTCAGGGAACCCTTAGCCCTGCTCTGGCGCGAAACTGGACAAAGGAAAGAGGAGTGACCACTCCCCTGACCTGCACCTCCCCTGGGAGGTGTCCAGAGCTCCTCCAGTGTGCTCCAGACCTCTGCCATCTTGGAAACAGAGGTGCTGCTGGCACACTGGACTGCTCTGAGTGGCCAGTGCCACTAGGTGACGTCAGAGACTCCTTCTGATAGGCTCCTTCAGGTGTTGCTAGCCTACCCCCTCTCCTAGGTAGCCAAACCCTCTTTTCTGGCTATTTAGGGTCTCTGTCTCTTGGGATTCCTTAGACAACGAATGCAAGAGCTCATCCGAGTTCCTCTGCATCTCTCTCTTCACCTTTTGCCAAGGAATCGACTGCTGACCGCGCTGGAAGCCTGCAAAACTGCAACATAGTAGCAAAGACGACTACTGCAACTCTGTAACGCTGATCCTGCCGCCTTCTCGACTGTTTTCCTGGTGGTGCATGCTGTGGGGGTAGTCTGCCTCCTCTCTGCACTAGAAGCTCCGAAGAAATCTCCCGTGGGTCGACGGAATCGTCCCCCTGCAACCGCAGGCACCAAAGAACTGCATCACCGGTCCCCTGGGTCTCCTCTCAGCACAATGAGCGAGGTCCCTTGAATCCAGCAACTCTGTCCAAGTTACTCCCACAGTCCAGTGACTCTTCAGTCCAAGATTGGTGGAGGTAAGTCCTTGCCTCCCCACGCCAGACTGCATTGCTGGGAACCGTGACTTTTGCAGCTACTCCGGCCTCCGTGCACTTCCGGCGGAAATCCTTTGTGCACAGTCCAGCCTGGGTCCACGGCACTCTAACCTGCATTGCACAACCTCCTAAGTTGTTCTCCGGCGACGTGGGACTCCTTTGTGCGACTTCGGGTGAGCACCATTTCACACATCCTTGTAGTGCCTGTTTCTGGCACTTCTCAGGGTTCTACCTGCTGCTAAGAGGGCTCCTTGTCTTGCTCGACGTCCTCTCTGTCTCCTGACGCAATTTACGACATCCTGGTCCCTCCTGGGCCACAGCAGCATCCAAAAACGCTTACTGCAGAATTTGCAACTAGCAAGGCTTGTTGGCGGTCTTTCGGCGGAAAAACACTTCTGCACGACTCTCCACGGCGTGAGAGATCCGTCCTCCAAAGGGGAAGTCTCTAGCCCTTGTCGTTCCTGCAGAAACCTAAGCTTCTTCTGTCCAGTAGAAGCTTCTTTGCACCCACAGCTGGCATTTCCTGGGCATCTGCCCATCTCCGACTTGCTTGTGACTTTTGGACTTGGTCGCCTTGTTCCACAGGTACCCTCGACTGGAAATCCATCGTTGTTGCATTGCTGGTTTGTGTCTTTCCTGCAGAATTCCCCTATCACGACTTCTATGTCCTTTGGGGAACTTTAGTGCACTTTGCACTCACTTTTCAGGGTCTTGGGGTGGGCTATTTTTCTAACCCTTACTATTTTCTAATAGTCCCAGCGACCGTCTAAGAGGTCACATAGGTTTGTGGTCCATTCGTGGTTCGCATTCCACTTTTGGAGTATATGGTTTGTGTTGCCCCTATCCCTATGTGTCCCCATTGCATCCTATTGTAACTATACATTGTTTGCACTGTTTTCTAAGACTATACTGCATATTTTTGGTATTGTGTACATATATCTTGTGTATATTTCCTATCCTCTCACTGAGGGTACACTCTAAGATACTTTGGCATATTGTCATAAAAATAAAGTACCTTTATTTTTAATATAATTGTGTTTTCTTATGATATTGTGCATATGACACTAAGTGGTACTGTAGGAGCTTCACTCGTCTCCTAGTTCAGCCTAAGCTGCTCTGCTAAGCTACCATTATCTATCAGCCTATGCTGCTAGACACCCTATACACTAATAAGGGATAACTGGGCCTGGTGCAAGGTGCAAGTACCCCTTGGTACTCACTACAAGCCAGTCCAGCCTCCTACAACCGGTCCCCTGGGTCTCCTCTCAGCACGACGAGCGAGGTCCCTTGAATCCAGCAACTCTGTCCTAGTGACTCCCACAGTCCAGTGACTCTTCAGTCCAAGTTTGGTGGAGGTAAGTCCTTGCCTCCCCACGCCAGACTGCATTGCTGGGAACCGCGACTTTTGCAGCTACTCCGGCCTCCGTGCACTTCCGGCGGAAATCCTTTGTGCACAGTCCAGCCTGGGTCCACAGCACTCTAACCTGCATTGCACGACCTCCTAAGTTGTTCTCCGGCGACGTGGGACTCCTTTGTGCGACTTCGGGTGAGCACCATTTCATGCATCCTTGTAGTGCCTGTTTCTGGCACTTCTCCGGGTGCTACCTGCTGCTGAGAGGGCTCCTTTTTTTGCTCGACGTCCCTCTGTCTCTGGACGCAATTTGCGATATCTTGGTCCCTCCTGGGCTACAGCAGCATCCAAAAACCTTTACCGCATGATTTGCAGCTAGCAAGGCTTGTTGGCAGTCTATCGGCGGGAAAACACTTCTGCTTGACTCTTCACGGCGTGCGAGATCCGTCCTCCAAAGGGGAAGTCTCTAGCCCTTGTCGTTCTTGCAGAAACTTAAGCTTCTTCTGTCCAGTAGAAGCTTCTTTGCACCCACAGCTGGCATTTCCTGGGCATCTGCCCATCTCCGACTTGCTTGTGACTTTTGGACTTGGTCCCCTTGGTCCACAGGTACCCTTGACTGGAAATCCATTGTTGTTGCATTGCTGGTTTTTGTCTTTCCTGCAGAATTCCCCTATCATGACTTCTATGTCCTTTGGGGAACTTTAGTGCACTTTGCACTCACTTTTCAGGGTCTTGGGGTGGGCTATTTTTCTAACCCTTACTATTTTCTAATAGTCCCAGCGACCCTCTACAAGGTCACATAGGTTTGGGGTCCATTCGTGGTCCGCATTCCACTTTTGGAGTATATGGTTTGTGTTGCCCCTATCCTTATGTGTCTCCATTGCATCCTATTGTAACTACACACTGTTTGCACTGTTTTCTAATACTATTACTGCATATTTTGGTATTGAGTACATATATCTTGTGTATATTTGCTATCCTCATACTGAGGGTACACTCTGAGATACTTTAGCATATTGTCATAAAAATAAAGTACCTTTATTTTTAGTATAACTGTGTATTGTGTTTTCTTATGATATTGTGCATATGACACTAAGTGGTACTGTAGGGCTTCACTCGTCTCCTAGTTCAGCCTAAGCTGCTCTGCTAAGCTACCATTATCTATCAGCCTATGCTGCTAGACACCCTATACACTAATAAGGGATAACTGGGCCTGGTGCAAGGTGCAAGTACCCCTTGGTACTCACTACAAGCCAGTCCAGCCTCCTACACTTTGGTACAAGCACCACAGGAGAGGCCCATGGGCTTTCAGAATGTTCAACCACTCCTAGATCAAGCATTTTCTGAACTTCTTGCTTTATGCAGTCCCTGACATGGTCAGGCTGCCTATAGATTTTACTTTTGACAGGTATGCTGTCTCCAGTATCAATTGTGTGTTCACACCAAGATGTGGTGCCTGGCACAGTTGAAAAGAGTTCAGAAAACTGACCAAGGAGATTTATGCAGTTGTCTTTCTGTTCTGCAGTATGACAGTCTGCCAAAACTACTCCTTCCACTAGAGCATCCTCTTCTGTGGAAGAGAAGAGATCAGGGAGAGGGTCACTCTCTTCTTCCTGTCCCTCATCTGTTGCCATGAGCAGGGTGAGATCAGCCCTGTCATAGTAGGGTTTTAGGCGGTTGACATGAATAACCCTAAGGGGACTCCTGGCAGTGCCTAGGTCAACCAAGTAGGTGACCTCGCCCTTCTTTTCAACAATTAGATGGGGTCCACTCCATTTGTCTTGGAGTGCTCTTGGGGCCACAGGCTCCAATACCCACACCTTCTGTCCTGGTTGGTACTGAATCAGAACACCCTTCTGGTCATGCCATTGCTTTTGGAGCTCTCGGCTGGCCTGTAAGTTTTTACTGGCCTTTTTCATGTACTCGGCCATTCTGGATCTTAGGCCGAGTACATAGTCCAATATATCTTGCTTAGGAGCTTTTAAAGGTTGTTCCCAACCCTCCTTCACAAGTGTTAGTGGACCTCTTACAGGGTGCCCAAATAGGAGTTCAAAGGGGCTGAAGCCCACTCCTTTCTGGGGTACCCCCCTGTAAGCAAAAAGGAGGCAAAGTAACAGGACATCCCATCTCCTCCTGAGTTTTTTAGGGAGTCCCATTATCATTCCTTTGAGAGTTTTATTAAACCTCTCTACCAGTCCATTTGTCTGTGGATGATAAGGTGTGGTGAATTTGTATGTTACACCACATTCCTTCCACATAGCCTTCAAGTATGCAGACATAAAGTTGCTACCCCTGTCTGATACCACCTCTTTTGGAAAACCCACCCTGGAAAAGATTCCCAGGAGGGCCTTTGCCACTGCAGGTGCTGTAGTGGTCCTTAGAGGAATAGCTTCAAGATATCTTGTGGCATGGTCCACAACCACCAAGATAAACCTATTGCCTGAAGCAGTAGGAGGGTCAAGGGGGCCAACTATGTCAGCCCCTACCCTTTCAAAGGGGACCCCAACCACAGGTAGTGGAATAAGGGGAGCCTTTGGTGTGCCACCAGTCTTGCCACTGGCTTGGCAGGTCACGCAAGACTTACAAAAATCTTTTGTGTCCTCTGACATCCTAGGCCAGTGAAACAGGGGGACAAGCCTTTCCCATGTTTTAATCTGGCCCTAATGCCCAGCCAAGGGAATGTCATGTGCCAGAGTTAGGAGGAACTCTCTGTACTGCATGGGAATGACCAGTCTCCTGGCTGCTCCAGGTTTTGGGTCCCTTGCCTCTGTGTACAAGAGGTTGTCCTCCCAGTAAACTCTATGTGAGTCACTGACATCCCCATTTTGCTGGTTGACAGCTTGCTGTCTGAGACCCTCTAATGTGGGACAGGTTTGCTTTGCCACACTCACTTCTTCCCTGGCAGGCCCCCTCCACCCAAAAGCTCAGCAGTGTCTGCTGCCAGCTCATCTGGTGAAGGTTCTGCACAGGGAGGAAATTATTCTTCCTCAGAAGGAGAATCATCTGTAGAGGGAGGGATAGTGGGTAGGGATTTACCCTTGCTACCCCTAGCTTTAGGGAGCACTTGGTCCATTGTTCCAGGATCCAAGTCACCCTGCCATTTTTGCTTTTTGGCCTGAGCCCTTGTCAAAGCAAAAATATGCCCAGGAATGCCCATTATTGCTGTGTGAGCCTCCAACTCCACTTATGCCCAAGCTGATGTCTCTAAAGCATTTCCTAGTAGTCAGTCTACAGGTAAATCTGAAGCAACCACAACTTTCTTTGGACCATTAACCCCCCCCCACCCAGTTGAGATTCACAACAGCCATGGGGTTGCTAAGAGTGTTGTTATGAGCGTCTGTCACTTGGTACTGGTGACCAAGTAGGTGTTGTTCAGGGTGTACCAGTTTCTCTCACCATTTGTAGGAGGCTGTACTGGCTTGTAGTGAATACCAAGGGGTACTTACACCTTGCACCAGGCCCAGGTATCCCTTATTAGTGGATAGGGGTGTCTAGCAGCTTAGGCCGATAGATAAGGTAGCTTAGCAGAGCAGCTTAGGCTGAACTAGGAGACGAGTAAAGCTCCTACAGTACCAATAGTGTCTCTTGCACAATATCATAAGAAAACACAATACACAGATATACTAAAAATAAAGGTACTTTATTTTTATGACAATATGCCAAAGTATCTCAGTGAGTACCCTCAGTATGAGGATAGCAAATATACACAAGATATATGTACACAATACCAAAATATGCAGTAATAGTATTAGAAAACAGTACAAACAATGTATAGTTACAATAGGATGCAATGGGGACACATAGGGATAGGGGCAACACAAACCATATACTCCAAAAGTGGAATGCGAACCACGAATGGACCCCAAACCTATGTGACCTTGTAGAGGGTCGCTGGGACTGTAAGAAAACAGTGAGGGTAAGAAAAATAGCCCACCCCAAGACCCTGTAAGGTTGGTGTAAAGTGCACCTACAACCCCCAGAGGGCACAGAAGTCGTGATAGGGGGATTCTGCAAGGAAAACCAACACCAGCAATGCAACAACAGTGTATTTCCGGACCTGAGTACCTGTAAGACAAGGGGACCAAGTACGAGATTTGAGAAAGTGTCGAGAGTGGGCAGGAGCCCAGGAAATGCCAGCTGAGGGTGCAAGGAAGCTGCCACTGGATGGAAGAAGCTTGGTGTTTTGCAAGAAGAAAGAGGATGAGGAACTTCCCCTTTGGAGGATGGATGTCCCACATCGTGAAGAAGCTTGCAGAGGTGTTCCCACGGAGAAAGATGCAACAGGCCTTGCTAGCTGCAAGGGTCGCAGTTAGGGATTTTGGATGCTGCTGTGGCTCAGGAGGGACCAGGATGTCGCCACTTGGATGAGGAGACAGAGGGCGTGCCCAGCAAGTCAGGGAGCCCTCACAAAAGCAGGCAGCACCCGCAAAAGTCCTAGATCAGGCACTTAGAAGAGGAGTGAACCGGAGTCCACCAGAAGTCAGAAAAGGGAGTCCCACGACGCCGGAGGACAACTCAGAAGGTTGTGCACTGCAGGTTAGAGTGTCGGGGTCCCAGGCTTGGCTGTGCACAAAGGAAATCCTGGAAGAGTGCACAGGAGCCGGAGCAGCTGCAAATCACGCGGTACCCAGCAATGCAGTCTAGCGTGGGGATGCAAGGACTTACCTCCACCAAACTTGGACTGAAGAGTCACTGGACTGTGGGAGTCACTTGGACAGAGTTGCTGAGTTCCAGGGGCCACGCTCGTTGTGCTGAGAGGGGACCCGGTGGACCGGTGATGCAGTTCTTTGTTGCCTGCGGTTGCAGGGGGAAGATTCCGTCGATCCACGGGAGATTTCTTCAGAGCTCCTGGTGCAGAAAGGAGGTAGGTTACCCCCAGAGCATGCACCACCAGGAAACAGGCGAGAAAGCGGCAGGATCAGTGATACAGTGCTATTTTGTTGCAGTTTTGCAGGCGTCCTGAGCAGTCAGCGGTCGATCCTTTGGCAGAAGGTGAAGAGAGAAGTGCAGAGGAACTCTGATGAGCTCTTGCATTCAGTATCTGAAGAATTCCCCAAAGCAGAGACCCTAAATAGCCAGAAAAGGAGGTTTGGCAACCCAGGAAGGAGGATTGGCTACTAATAGAGGTAAGAGCCTATCAGAAGGAGTGTCTGACGTCACCTGCTGGCACTGGCCACTCAGAGCAGTCCAGTGTGCCAGCAACACTTCTGTTTCCAAGATGGCAGAGGTCTGGGGCACACTGGAGGAGCTCTGGGCAGCTCCAAGGGGAGGTACAGGTCAGGGGAGTGGTCACTCCCCTTTCCTTTGTCCAGTTTCGCGCCAGAGCAGGGCTAAGGGGTCCCTGAACCGGTGTAGACTGGCTTATGCAGAAATGGGCACCAAATGTGCCCATGAAAGCATTTCCAGAGGCTGGGGGAGGCTACTCCTCCCCTGCCTTCACACCATTTTCCAAAGGGAGAGGGTGTAACACCCTCTCTCAGAGGAAGTCCTTTGTTCTGCCATCCTGGGAGAAGCCTGGCTGGACCCCAGGAGGGCAGAAACCTGTCTGAGGGGTTGGCAGCAGCAGCAGCTGCAGTGAAACCCCTGAAAAGGCAGTTTGGCAGTACCAGGGTCTGTGCTACAGACCACTGGGATCATGGGATTGTGCCAACTATGCCAGGATGGCATAGAGGGGGCCATTCCATGATCATAGACATGTTACATGGCCATATTCGGAGTTACCATTGTGAAGCTACATATAGGTAGTGACCTATATGTAGTGCACGCGTGTAATGGTGTCCCCGCACTCACAAAGTCCGGGGAATTGGCCCTGAACAATGTGGGGGCACCTTGGCTAGTGCCAGGGTGCCCTCACACTAAGTAACTTTGCACCTAACCTTTACCAGGTAAAGGTTAGACATATAGGTGACTTATAAGTTACTTAAGTGCAGTGTAAAATGGCTGTGAAATAACGTGGACGTTATTTCACTCAGGCTGCAGTGGCAGGCCTGTGTAAGAATTGTCAGAGCTCCCTATGGGTGGCAAAAGAAATGCTGCAGCCCATAGGGATCTCCTGGAACCCCAATACCCTGGGTACCTCAGTACCATATACTAGGGAATTATAAGGGTGTTCCAGTAAGCCAATGTAAATTGGTAAAATTGGTCACTAGCCTGTTAGTGACAATTTGAAAGAAATGAGAGAGCATAACCACTGAGGTTCTGGTTAGCAGAGCCTCAGTGAGACAGTTAGGCATCACACAGGGAACACATACCTATAGGTCACAAAGTTATGAGCACTGGGGTCCTGACTAGCAGGGAAACAGTGACACATAACAAACATACTGAAAACATAGGGTTTTCGCTATGAGCACTGGGCCCTGGCTAGCAGGATCCCAGTGAGACAGTGAAAACACCCTGACATACACTCACAAACAGGCCAAAAGTGGGGGTAACAAGGCTAGAAAGAAGCTACTTTCTCACACAACCCCCCCCCCCCAAACGAAGGACAATAAGGCTAACCTTGGCCAGTTGAGACTTTATTGTCTAAGTGGTGATAAGTAGAGAGTAGCTCTGCAACAGACTGGTTACTCCCTTTATCATCCACTATATGGTTACTTCCCTGTGGGGATGTAAACCACCCTGTTTGAAGTTTTTTAGCTAAGCAACAATGTGAAGATGTATTTTCAGAGTTTCTATCAGTAAGTTTTAGTTTAGAGCAGTGGGAATTGTCCACTGAACCTATTTGTAGTGATGGAAATGCTAGACAGGGATGCTGTCTCAGAAAAGCCATAGCTGGGCAAAAACGTTGTCCATATGGCTGGAAGAGAGAACAGGGATGCTGTTTCTCTTGAGTTGGAGCAGGGCAGGGATGCTGTCCTATGAGCTCCACACTAGGGCAGGGATGCTGTCCTAAGTGTTTTGAGGCAGTGCAGGGTTTCTGCACTAAAGTTTCTCTGGGAGGGTTGGAGGGATGCTCCATGTTTACTAAAATGGTGCTCTTTTTCTCACCAATGTTAGTTATCCCACAGAGAGGGACTTCTACCTCAGGGAGTCCAGCTTTGCCAGCTGATGATTCCCTTGGAACAGGTGCCACCCCAGGAGAGGTTTCTCCCACCACAGGAATGGTATCCTGAATGGTAGGGTGGTTAGGGGATACTGTGATACCCTTTTTACCTGTTGATGGAGAGGGATCCTGAGTTTTCAGGCCTTCTCTCCTTTGCTTTTTCATTTCAGTAGAAATGAGAGGGAACAATTCCTCAGGGATGCCCAGCATGGCTGCATGGGCATAAAACTCTACATCAGCCCAACCTGAGGCCTCTAGGTCATTACCTAAGAGAGTCTACAGGTAAGTAGGTGATACTACCACCTGCTTAGGGCCAGTAACTCCACCCCAACTAAACTGAATTATAGCTAAGGGAAGAAACTTAGTGGAGTTATGGACATCAATAATCTTATACTGTTGTCCAATGATGTGTTGTTCAGGATGCACTAGGTTTTCAGTCACCAAAGTGATACTGGCACCTGTGTCCCTGTAGGCCAAGGCCTCAACACCATTTATTGAAACTGTCTGCCTGTACTTATCCATTGTAAGGGGACAAGCAGCCAGTGTGGCAAGGCCAATGCCACTAGGTGTGATAGAAACTGTCTTGGGACTGACTACCCCAGTTTCTACTATGGACCCATAAGTGAACCCAACTACACCCTTAACTTGACTGTTGCCAGCAGTCCCACCACTAGTACCACTACTGCTAGGGTCACTAGAGCTTGATGTATTAGTGGTGGTAAGCTCAGGGGGTTTACCTGGACAGGACTTATCCCCTGGCCTATGGCCTCTGTTTTTACACACAAAGCACCAAGGCTTTTTAAATTGTGTAGGTTGAGAAGAAGAGGAAGAATTTGTTTTATCCCCACCCCCTGAAGAGTGTTTAAGATTTGAAGTGGAATCTTTGGTTTTACCCTTGTCCCCATGCTTATCTTGAGATTTTTCACCATCTTTCTTCTTATTGTTCTCTTTGTCACCTCCTGTATGAACTTTTCTGTTCACCCTTGTTCTGACCCATTTGTCTGCCTTCTTTCCCAATTCTTGGGGAGAGGTCAGATCAGAGTCCACCAAGTACTGGTGCAACAAATCAGACACACAATTATTAAGAATATGCTCTCTCAGGATCAAGTTATACAGGCTGTCATAATCAGTAACTTTACTGCCATGTAACCACCCTTCCAAGGCCTTCACTGAATGGTCAATGAAATCAACCCAGTCTTGTGAAGACTCCTTTGTGGTCTCTCTGAACTTTATCCTGTATTGTTCAGTGGTTAAGCCATAACCATCCAGGAGTGCATTCTTAAGAACTGTAAAATTATTGGCATCACTTTCTTTCACAGTAAGGAGCCTATCCCTACCTTTTCCACTAAATGATAGCCATAGGATAGCAGCCCACTGCCTTTGAGGGACATCCTGTACAACACAGGCCCTCTCAAGTGCAGCAAACCACTTGTTAATGTCATCCCCCTCCTTATAAGGGGGAACTATCTTGTGCAGATTCCTAGAATCATGCTCTTTTGCAGGATGACTATTGGGAATACTGCTGCTGCCACCATGGGTTTCTGAACCCAGTTTCTGTCTCTCCTTCTCTACTTCTAAGGTCTGTCTATCCAAATCCAGCTGTTGCTTCTTGAGCTTCAGTCTGGTTTGTTCCACTCTCAATCTATTGAGCTCCCTTTCTAACAATCTGTCATCAGGGTGGGTGGGAGGGACATGTCTTGAAACAGAAGTATGATGAGAATGGACAGAAGGAGACCTATCCCTTACAGAAGGCACCCTAACAGCTTGGTTAACAGAAACATCACTTCTACTGTGGTGAGAATGAATGCTTTTTCTATGATCTGAGACAACACTATCTGTATGGTGTGACTCAACATCAGTACCAACTATGCTAGACTGTCTAGTAATGGGCAGGCTCTGAAGTTTCTTTCCTGAATCTTTTCTTAGGGGTGTCCCTGGATCAGATTGGGAACCATTAGCTACTTTTTCAACAGATGGGGCCCTTTTGGCCTTATCTTGTTCTCTAAGCATGTTAAGCAATCATTCCAAGGAAGGATTCTTCACTACACTCAAACCTCTTTCTACACAGAGACTCCTTGCTCCTTTCCAGCTAAGGTGGTCATATGCAAGTTTGAACAGATCAACATTTTGGCCTGTGCCAGACATTTTTAGAAAGAGTTAAAGTGATAGAAAAAGGATAAAAAGTTTGTCAGAGCTTTTAGAAAGACAGAGAAAAAAACTTTTTAAACTTTTTAGAATTTTTAGAAAGTTTAGAAGTACTTTTCAGAACTTAGAAAAGAGTGAAATGAGGAAATGCAAAACTTTTTAGCTATGTGTACACACACTGAACTTGTTTTGTATATTTTTCTCTTATGAAAAGTACAATGACAAGAGTGGTAAGTAGTCTCAAAGCACTTATCCCACCGCTGCACAACCAATGTAGGAGGCTGGACTGGCTTGTAGTGAGTACCAAGGGGTACTTACACCTTGCACCAGGCCCACTTATCCCTTATTAGTGTATAGGGTGTCTAGCAGCATAGGCTGATAGATAATGGTAGCTTAGCAGAGCAGCTTAGGCTGAACTAGGAGACGAGTGAAGCTCCTACAGTACCACTAGTGTCATATGCACAATATCATAAGAAAACACAATGCACAGTTATACTAAAAATAAAGGTACTTTATTTTTATGACAATATGCCAAAAGTATCTCAGTGAGTACCCTCAGTATGAGGATAGCAAATATACACAAGATATATGTGCACAATACCAAAATATGCAGTAATAGTATTAGAAAACAGTGCAAACAATGTATAGTTACAATAGGATGCAATGGGGACACATAGGGATAGGGGCAACACAAACCATATACTCCAAAAGTGGAATGCGAACCACGAATGGACCCCAAACCTATGTGACCTTGTAGAGGGTCGCTGGGACTATTAGAAAATAGTAAGGGTTAGAAAAATAGCCCACCCCAAGACCCTGAAAAGTGAGTGCAAAGTGCACTAAAGTTCCCAAAGGACATAGAAGTCGTGATAGGGGAATTCTGCAGCAAAGACACAAACCAGCAATGCAACAACTATGGATTTCCAGTCGAGGGTACCTGTGGAACAAGGGGACCAAGTCCAAAAGTCACAAGCAAGTCGGAGATGGGCAGATGCCCAGGAAATGCCAGCTGTGGGTGCAAAGAAGCTGCTACTGGACAGTAGAAGCTTAGGTTTCTGCAGGAACGACAAGGGCTAGTGACTTCCCCTTTGGAGGACGGATCCATCACGCCGTGGAAAGTCGTGCAGAAGTGTTTTCCCGCCGAAAGACGGCCAACACCCCTTGCTAATTGCAAGTCGTGCGGTTTGCATTTTTGGATACTGCTGTGGCCCAGGAGGGACCAGGATGTCGCCAATTGCATCTGGGGACAGAGGGGGCGTCGAGCAAGATAAGGAGTCCTCTCAGAAGCAGGCAGCACCCGCAGAAGTGCCGGAACAGGCACTTTGAAGAAGAGTGAAACAGTGCTCACCCAAAGTTGCACAAAGGAGTCCCACGTCGCCGGAGACCAACTTAGAAAGTCGTGCAATGCAGGTTAGAGTGCCGTGGACCCAGGCATGGCTGTGCACAAAGGATTTCCGCCGGAAGTGCACAGAGGCCGGAGTAGCTGCAAAAGTCGCGGTTCACAGCAATGCAGTCTGGCGTGGGGAGGCAAGGACTTACCTCCACCAAACTTGGACTGAAGAGTCACTGGACTGTGGGAGTCACTTGGAAAGAGTTGCTGGAATCAAGGGACCTCGCTCGTCGTGCTGAGAGGAGACCCAGAGTACCAGTAATGCAGTTCTTTGGTGCCTGCGGTTGCAGGGGGAAGATTCCGTCGACCCACAGGAGATTTCTTCGGAGCTTCTGTGAGAAGGTAGCCTCTTTCTAGCCTTGTTACCCCCACTTTTGGCCTGTTTGTGAGTGTATGTCAGGGTGTTTGTCACTGTTTTCACTGTCTCACTGGGATCCTGATAGCCAGGCCTCAGTGCTCATAGTGAAAACACTATGTTTTCAGTATGGTTGTTATGTGTCACTGGGATCCTGCTGGTCAGGACCCCAGTGCTCATGGGTTTGTGGCCTATATGTATGTGTCACTGGGACCCTGTCACACAGGGCCCCAGTGCTCATAGGTGTGCATGTATATGTTCCCTGTGTGGTGCCTAACTGTCTCACTGAGGCTCTGCTAACCAGAACCTCAGTGGTTATGCTCTCTCATTACTTTCAAATTGTCACTGACAGGCTAGTGACCATTTTTACCAATTTACATTGGCTTACTGGAACACCCTTATAATTCCCTAGTATATGGTACTGAGGTACCCAGGGTATTGGGGTTCCAGGAGATCCCTATGGGCTGCAGCATTTCTTTTGCCACCCATAGGGAGCTCTGACAATTCTTACACAGGCCTGCCACTGCAGCCTGAGTGAAATAACGTCCACGTTATTTCACAGCCATTTTACACTGCACTTAAGTAACTTATAAGTCACCTATATGTCTAACCTTTACCTGGTAAAGGTTAGGTGCAAAGTTACTTAGTGTGAGGGCACCCTGGCACTAGCCAAGGTGCCCCCACATTGTTCAGGGCCAATTCACTGAACTTTGTGAGTGCGGGGACACCATTACACGCGTGCACTACATATAGGTCACTACCTATATGTAGCTTCACCATGGTAACTCCGAATATGGCCATGTAACATGTCTATGATCATGGAATTGCCCCCTCTATGCCATCCTGGCATTGTTGGTACAATTCCATGATCCCAGTGGTCTGTAGCACAGACCCTGGCACTGCCAGACTGCCCTTCCTGGGGTTTCACTGCAGCTGCTGCTGCTGCCAACCCCTCAGACAGGCAGCTGCCCTCCTGGGGTCCAGCCAGGCCTGGCCCAGGATGGCAGAACAAAGAACTTCCTCTGAGAGAGGGTGTGACACCCTCTCCCTTTGGAAAATGGAGTGAAGGCAGGGGAGGAGTAGCCTCCCCCAGCCTCTGGAAATGCTTTGTTGGGCACAGATGTGCCCAATTCTGCATAAGCCAGTCTACACCGGTTCAGGGACCCCTTAGCCCCTGCTCTGGTGCGAAACTGGACAAAGGAAAGGGGAGTGACCACTCCCCTGACCTGCACCTCCCCTGGGAGGTGTCCAGAGCTCCTCCAGTGTGCTCCAGACCTCTGCCATCTTGGAAACAGAGGTGCTGCTGGCACACTGGACTGCTCTGAGTGGCCAGTGCCACCAGGTGACGTCAGAGACTCCTGCTGATAGGCTCCTTCAGGTGTTAGTAGCCTATCCTCTCTCCTAGGTAGCCAAACCCTCTTTTCTGGCTATTTAGGGTCTCTGTCTCTGGGGAAACTTTAGATAACGAATGCATGAGCTCAGCCGAGTTCCTCTGCATCTCCCTCTTCACCTTCTGATAAGGAATCGACCGCTGACCGCGCTGGAAGCCTGCAAACCTGCAACATAGTAGCAAAGACGACTACTGCAACTCTGTAACGCTGATCCTGCCGCCTTCTCGACTGTTTTCCTGCTTGTGCATGCTGTGGGGGTAGTCTGCCTCCTCTCTGCACCAGAAGCTCCGAAGAAATCTCCCGTGGGTCGACGGAATCTTCCCCCTGCAACCGCAGGCACCAAAAAGCTGCATTACCGGTCCCTTGGGTCTCCTCTCAGCATGACGAGCGGGTCCCTCGAATCCAGCGACACCGTCCAAGTGACTCCCACAGTCCAGTGACTCTTCAGCCCAAGTTTGGTGGAGGTAAGTCCTTGCCTCACCTCGCTGGGCTGCATTGCTGGGAACCGCGACTTTGCAAGCTTCTCCGGCCCCTGTGCACTTCCGGCGGAAATCCTGTGTGCACAGCCAAGCCTGGGTCCACGGCACTCTAACCTGCATTGCACGACTTTCTAAGTTGGTCTCCGGCGACGTGGGACTCCTTTGTGCAACTTCGGCGAGCACCGTTTCACGCATCCTTGTAGTGCCTGTTTCTGGCACTTCTCCGGGTGCTACCTGCTTCCGTGAGGGCTCTTTGTCTTGCTCGACGTCCCCTCTCTCTGCAGGTCCAATTTGCGACCTCCTGGTCCCTCCTGGGCCCCAGCAGCGTCCAAAAACGCCAAACGCACGATTTGCGTGTAGCAAGGCTTGTTGGCGTCCATCCGGCGGGAAAACACTTCTGCACGACTCTCCAAGGCGTGGGGGATCCATCCTCTAAAGGGGAAGTCTCTAGCCCTTGTCGTTCCTGCAGTATTCACAGTTCTTCAGCCTAGTAAGAGCTTCTTTGCACCAACCGCTGGCATTTCTTGGGCATCTGCCCATCTCCGAGCTGCTTGTGACTTTTGGACTTGGTCCCCTTGTTCCACAGGTACCCTCAGTCAGGAATCCATCGTTGTTGCACTGCTGATTTGTGTTTTCCTTGCATTCTCCCTCTAACACGACTATTTTGTCCTTAGGGGAACTTTAGTGCACTTTGCACTCACTTTTCAGGGTCTTGGGGAGGGTTATTTTGCTAACTCTCACTATTTTCTAATAGTCCCAGCGACCCTCTACAAGGTCACATAGGTTTGGGGTCCATTCGTGGTTCGCATTCCACTTCTGGAGTATATGGTTTGTGTTGCCCCTATCCCTATGTTTCCCCATTGCATCCTATTGTAACTATACATTGTTTGCACTGTTTTCTAAGACTATACTGCATATTTTTGCTATTGTGTATATATATCTTGTGTATATTTCCTATCCTCTCACTGAGGGTACACTCTAAGATACTTTGGCATATTGTCATAAAAATAAAGTACCTTTATTTTTAGTATAACTGTGTATTGTGTTTTCTTATGATATTGTGCATATGACACTAAGTGGTACTGTAGTAGCTTCACACGTCTCCTAGTTCAGCCTGAGCTGCTTTGCTAAGCTACCATTATCTATCAGCCTAAGCTGCTAGACACCCTATACACTAATAAGGGATAACTGGGCCTGGTGCAAGGTGCAAGTACCCCTTGGTACTCACTACAAGCCAGTCCAGCCTCCTACATTGGTTGTGCAGCGGTGGGATAAGTGCTTTGAGACTACTTACCACTCTTGTCATTGTACTTTTCATAAGAGAAAAATATACAAAACAAGGTCAGTGTATATACACATAGCCAAAAAGTTTTGCATTTCCTCTTTTCACTCTTTTCTAAGTGCTGAAAAGTACTTCTAAACTTTCAAAAAGTTCTTAAAAGTTTAAAAAGTTTTTTTTCTGTCTTTCCAAAAAGTTCTGAAAACTTTTTTCTCTTTGTCTATCACTTTAACTCTCTCTAAAAATGTCTGGCACAGGCCAAAAAGTTGAACTGTCCAAACTTGCATATGATCACCTTAGCTGGAAAGGAGCAAGGAGTCTCTGCATAGAGAGAGGTTTGAGTGTAGGGAAGAATCCTTCTTTAGAACTGTTAATTAATATGCTTAGAGTACAGGATAAGGCCATAAGTGCCCAATCTGTAGAAAAAGTAGCTAATGGTTCTCAATCTGATCCAGGGACTCCCCCAGGAAAAGGTTCAGGAAAGAAACTTCTCAGCCTGCCCATTACTAGACAGTCTAGCATAGTTGGTACAGAGGTTGAATCACACCATACTGATGGTGTGCTCTCACATTATACTGGTAGCCAAGCTGTTAGGGTGCCCTCTGTAAGGGACAGGTCTCCTTCTGTTCATTCCCATCATACCTCTGTATCTAGAAATGTCCCTCCCACCCACCCTGATGACAGATTGTTGGAAAGGGAGCTCAATAGATTGAGAGTGGAGCAAACCAGACTGAAGCTCAAGAAGCAACAGCTGGATTTGGATAGACAGTCTTTAGAAATAGAGAGGGAAAGACAGAAAATGGGTTTAGATACCCATGGTGGCAGCAGCAGTATTCCCCATAGTCATCCTGCAAAAGAGCATGATTCCAGGAATCTGCATAAGATAGTTCCCCCTTATAAGGAGGGGGATGACATTAACAAGTGGTTTGCTGCACTTGAGAGGGCCTGTGCTGTACAGGATGTCCCTCAAAGGCAGTGGGCTGCTATCCTATGGCTATCATTCACTGGAAAAGGTAGGGATAGGCTCCTTACTGTAAAAGAAAATGATGCTAATAATTTCCAAGTTCTTAAGAATGCACTCCTGGATGGTTATGGCTTAACCACTGAACAGTACAGGATAAAGTTCAGAGAGACCAAAAAGGAGTCTTCACAAGACTGGGTTGATTTCATTGACCAGGCAGTGAAGGCCTTGGAGGGGTGGTTACATGGCAGTAAAGTTACTGATTATGAAAGCCTGTATAACACAATCCTGAGAGAGCATATACTTAATAATTGTGTGTCTGATTTGTTGCACCAGTACCTGGTAGACTCTGATCTGACCTCTCCCCAAGAATTGGGAAAGAAGGCAGACAAATGGGTCAGAACAAGGGTGAACAGAAAAGTTCATACAGGGGGTGACAAAGATGGCAATAAGAAGAAAGATGGTGAAAAATCTCAAGATAAGCATGGGGATAAGGGTAAAACCAAAGATCCCACTTCAAATCTTAAACACTCTTCAGAGGGTGGGGATAAAACAAATTCTTCCTCTTCTTCCCAACCTGCACACATTAAAAAGCCTTGGTGCTTTGTGTGTAAAAATAGAGGCCATAGGCCAGGGGATAAGTCCTGTCCAGGTAAACCCCCTGAGCCTACCACCACTAATACATCAAGCTCTAGTGCCCCTAGCAGTAGTGGTACTAGTGGTGGGACTGCTGGCAACAGTCAAGCAAAGGGTGTAGTTGGGTTCACTTATGGGTCCATAGTGGAAACTGATGTAATCAGTCCCAAGACAGTTTCTGTCACACCTAGTGGCATTGGCCTTGCCACACTGGCTGCTTGTCCCCTTACAATGGATAAGTACAGGCAGACAGTTTCAATAAATGGTGTTGAGGCCTTGGCCTACAGGGACACAGGTGCCAGTTTCACTTTGGTGACTGAAAACCTAGTGCCTCCTGAACAACACATCATTGGACAACAGTATAAGATTATTGATGTCCATAACTCCACTAAGTTTCTTCCCTTAGCTATAATTCAGTTTAGTTGGGGTGGAGTTACTGGCCCTAAGCAGGTGGTGGTATCACCTAGCTTACCTGTAGACTGTCTCTTAGGTAATGACCTAGAGGCCTCAGGTTGGGCTGATGTAGAGTTTTATGCCCATGCAGCCATGCTGGGCATCCCTGAGGCATTGTTCCCTCTCATTTCAAGTGAAATGAAAAAGCAAAGGAGAGAAGGCCTGAAAACTCAGGATCCCTCTCCATCAACAGGTAAAAAGGGTATCACAGTATCCCCTAACCACCCTACCATTCAGGATACTATTCCTGTGGTGGGAGAAACCTCTCCTGGGGTGGCACCTGTTCCAAGGGAATCATCAGCTGGCAAAGCTGGACTCCCTGAGGTGGAAGTACCTCTCTGTGGGATAACTAACATTGGTGAGAAAAACAGCACCATTTTAGTTAACATGGAGCATCCCTCCAACCCTCCCAGAGAAACTTTAGTGCAGAAACCCTGCACTACCTCACAACACTTAGGACAGCATCCCTGCCCTAGTGTGGAGCTCATAGGACAGCATCCCTGCCCTGCTCCAACTCAAGAGAAACAGCATCCCTGTTCTCTCTTCCAGCCAGATGGACAAAGTTTTTGCCCAGCTATGGCTTTTCTGAGACAGCACCCCTGTCTGGCATTTCCATCACTACAAATAGGTTCAGTGGACAATTCCCACTGCTCTAAACTAAAACTTACTGATAGAAACTCTGAAAATACATACTCACATTGTTGCTTAGCTAAAAAACTTCAAACAGGGTGGTTTACATCCCCACAGGGAAGTAACCATATAGTGGATGATAAAGGGAGTAACCAGTCTATTGCAGAGCTACTCTCTACTTATCACCACTTAGACAATAAAGTCTCAACTGGCCAAGGTTAGCCTAATTGTCCTTCGTTTGGGGGGGGGTTGTGTGAGAAGGTAGCCTCTTTCTAGCCTTGTTACCCCCACTTTTGGCCTGTTTGTGAGTGTATGTCAGGGTGTTTGTCACTGTTTTCACTGTCTCACTGGGATCCTGATAGCCAGGCCTCAGTGCTCATAGTGAAAACACTATGTTTTCAGTATGGTTGTTATGTGTCACTGGGATCCTGCTGGTCAGGACCCCAGTGCTCATGGGTTTGTGGCCTATATGTATGTGTCACTGGGACCCTGTCACACAGGGCCCCAGTGCTCATAGGTGTGCATGTATATGTTCCCTGTGTGGTGCCTAACTGTCTCACTGAGGCTCTGCTAACCAGAACCTCAGTGGTTATGCTCTCTCATTACTTTCAAATTGTCACTGACAGGCTAGTGACCATTTTTACCAATTTACATTGGCTTACTGGAACACCCTTATAATTCCCTAGTATATGGTACTGAGGTACCCAGGGTATTGGGGTTCCAGGAGATCCCTATGGGCTGCAGCATTTCTTTTGCCACCCATAGGGAGCTCTGACAATTCTTACACAGGCCTGCCACTGCAGCCTGAGTGAAATAACGTCCACGTTATTTCACAGCCATTTTACACTGCACTTAAGTAACTTATAAGTCACCTATATGTCTAACCTTTACCTGGTAAAGGTTAGGTGCAAAGTTACTTAGTGTGAGGGCACCCTGGCACTAGCCAAGGTGCCCCCACATTGTTCAGGGCCAATTCACTGAACTTTGTGAGTGCGGGGACACCATTACACGCGTGCACTACATATAGGTCACTACCTATATGTAGCTTCACCATGGTAACTCCGAATATGGCCATGTAACATGTCTATGATCATGGAATTGCCCCCTCTATGCCATCCTGGCATTGTTGGTACAATTCCATGATCCCAGTGGTCTGTAGCACAGACCCTGGCACTGCCAGACTGCCCTTCCTGGGGTTTCACTGCAGCTGCTGCTGCTGCCAACCCCTCAGACAGGCAGCTGCCCTCCTGGGGTCCAGCCAGGCCTGGCCCAGGATGGCAGAACAAAGAACTTCCTCTGAGAGAGGGTGTGACACCCTCTCCCTTTGGAAAATGGTGTGAAGGCAGGGGAGGAGTAGCCTCCCCCAGCCTCTGGAAATGCTTTGTTGGGCACAGATGTGCCCAATTCTGCATAAGCCAGTCTACACCGGTTCAGGGACCCCTTAGCCCCTGCTCTGGCGCGAAACTGGACAAAGGAAAGGGGAGTGACCACTCCCCTGACCTGCACCTCCCCTGGGAGGTGTCCAGAGCTCCTCCAGTGTGCTCCAGACCTCTGCCATCTTGGAAACAGAGGTGCTGCTGGCACACTGGACTGCTCTGAGTGGCCAGTGCCACCAGGTGACGTCAGAGACTCCTGCTGATAGGCTCCTTCAGGTGTTAGTAGCCTATCCTCTCTCCTAGGTAGCCAAACCCTCTTTTCTGGCTATTTAGGGTCTCTGTCTCTGGGGAAACTTTAGATAACGAATGCATGAGCTCAGCCGAGTTCCTCTGCATCTCCCTCTTCACCTTCTGATAAGGAATCGACCGCTGACCGCGCTGGAAGCCTGCAAACCTGCAACATAGTAGCAAAGACGACTACTGCAACTCTGTAACGCTGATCCTGCCGCCTTCTCGACTGTTTTCCTGCTTGTGCATGCTGTGGGGGTAGTCTGCCTCCTCTCTGCACCAGAAGCTCCGAAGAAATCTCCCGTGGGTCGACGGAATCTTCCCCCTGCAACCGCAGGCACCAAAAAGCTGCATTACCGGTCCCTTGGGTCTCCTCTCAGCACGACGAGCGAGGTCCCTCGAATCCAGCGACACCGTCCAAGTGACTCCCACAGTCCAGTGACTCTTCAGCCCAAGTTTGGTGGAGGTAAGTCCTTGCCTCACCTCGCTGGGCTGCATTGCTGGGAACCGCGACTTTGCAAGCTTCTCCGGCCCCTGTGCACTTCCGGCGGAAATCCTGTGTGCACAGCCAAGCCTGGGTCCACGGCACTCTAACCTGCATTGCACGACTTTCTAAGTTGGTCTCCGGCGACGTGGGACTCCTTTGTGCAACTTCGGCGAGCACCGTTTCACGCATCCTTGTAGTGCCTGTTTCTGGCACTTCTCCGGGTGCTACCTGCTTCAGTGAGGGCTCTTTGTCTTGCTCGACGTCCCTTCTCTCTGCAGGTCCAATTTGCGACCTCCTGGTCCCTCCTGGGCCCCAGCAGCGTCCAAAAACGCCAAACGCACGATTTGCGTGTAGCAAGGCTTGTTGGCGTCCATCCGGCGGGAAAACACTTCTGCACGACTCTCCAAGGCGTGGGGGATCCATCCTCCAAAGGGGAAGTCTCTAGCCCTTGTTGTTCCTGCAGTATTCACAGTTCTTCAGCCTAGTAAGAGCTTCTTTGCACCAACCGCTGGCATTTCTTGGGCATCTGCCCATCTCCGAGCTGCTTGTGACTTTTGGACTTGGTCCCCTTGTTCCACAGGTACCCTCAGTCAGGAATCCATCGTTGTTGCACTGCTGATTTGTGTTTTCCTTGCATTCTCCCTCTAACACGACTATTTTGTCCTTAGGGGAACTTTAGTGCACTTTGCACTCACTTTTCAGGGTCTTGGGGAGGGTTATTTTGCTAACTCTCACTATTTTCTAATAGTCCCAGCGACCCTCTACAAGGTCACATAGGTTTGGGGTCCATTCGTGGTTCGCATTCCACTTCTGGAGTATATGGTTTGTGTTGCCCCTATCCCTATGTTTCCCCATTGCATCCTATTGTAACTATACATTGTTTGCACTGTTTTCTAAGACTATACTGCATATTTTTGCTATTGTGTATATATATCTTGTGTATATTTCCTATCCTCTCACTGAGGGTACACTCTAAGATACTTTGGCATATTGTCATAAAAATAAAGTACCTTTATTTTTAGTATAACTGTGTATTGTGTTTTCTTATGATATTGTGCATATGACACTAAGTGGTACTGTAGTAGCTTCACACGTCTCCTAGTTCAGCCTGAGCTGCTTTGCTAAGCTACCATTATCTATCAGCCTAAGCTGCTAGACACCCTATACACTAATAAGGGATAACTGGGCCTGGTGCAAGGTGCAAGTACCCCTTGGTACTCACTACAAGCCAGTCCAGCCTCCTACAGCTTCTAGTGCAGAGAGGAGGCAGACTACCCCCACAGCATGCACCACCAGGAAAACAGTCGAGAAGGCGGCAGGATCAGCGTTACAGAGTTGCAGTAGTCGTCTTTGCTACCTTGTTGCAGTTTTGCAGGCTTCCAGCGCGGTCAGCAGTCGATTCCTTGGCAGAAGGTGAAGAGAGAGATGCAGAGGAACTCTGATGAGCTCTTGCATTCGTTATCTAAGGAATCCCAAGAGGCAGAGCCCCTAAATAGCCAGAAAAGAGGGTTTGGCTACCTAGGAGAGAGGATAGGCTAGCAACACCTGAAGGAGCCTATCAGAAGGAGTCTCTGACGTCACCTGATGGCACTGGCCACTCAGAGCAGTCCAGTGTGCCAGCAGCACCTCTGTTTCCAAGATGGCAGAGGTCTGGAGCACACTGGAGGAGCTCTGGGCACCTCCCAGGGGAGGTACAGGTCAGGGGAGTGGTCACTCCCCTTTCCTTTGTCCAGTTTCGCACGAGAGCAGGGCTAAGGGGTCCCTGAACCGGTGTAGACTGGCTTATGCAGAAATGGGCACCAAATGTGCCCATGAAAGCATTTCCAGAGGCTGGGGGAGGCTACTCCTCCCCTGCCTTCACACCATTTTCCAAAGGGAGAGGGTGTAACACCCTCTCTCAGAGGAAGTCCTTTGTTTCTGTCATCCTGGGAGAAGCCTGGCTGGACCCCAGGAGGGCAGAAACCTGTCTGAGGGGTTGGCAGCAGCAGCAGCTGCAGTGAAACCCCTGAAAAGGCAGTTTGGCAGTACCAGGGTCTGTGCTACAGACCACTGGGATCATGGGATTGTGCCAACTATGCCAGGGTGGCATAGAGGGGGCAATTCCATGATCATAGACATGTTACATGGCCATATTCGGAGTTACCATTGTGAAGCTACATATAGGTAGTGACCTATATGTAGTGCACGCGTGTAATGGTGTCCCCGCACTCACAAAGTCCGGGGAATTGGCCCTGAACAATGTGGGGGCACCTTGGCTAGTGCCAGGGTGCCCTCACACTAAGTAACTTTGCACCTAACCTTTACCAGGTAAAGGTTAGACATATAGGTGACTTATAAGTTACTTAAGTGCAGTGTAAAATGGCTGTGAAATAACGTGGACGTTATTTCACTCAGGCTGCAGTGGCAGGCCTGTGTAAGAATTGTCAGAGCTCCCTATGGGTGGCAAAAGAAATGCTGCAGCCAATAGGGATCTCCTGGAACCCCAATACCCTGGGTACCTCAGTACCATATACTAGGGAATTATAAGGGTGTTCCAGTAAGCCAATGTAAATTGGTAAAATTGGTCACTAGCCTGTTAGTGACAATTTGAAAGAAATGAGAGAGCATAACCACTGAGGTTCTGATTAGCAGAGCCTCAGTGAGACAGTTAGTCTCTACACAGGTAACACATTCAGACACACTTATGAGCACTGGGGCCCTGGCTGACAGGGTCCCAGTGACACATACAACTAAAACAACATATATACAGTGAAAAAATGGGGGTAACATGCCAGGCAAGATGGTACTTTCCTACAGTGACTTATAAGTTACTTAAGTGCAGTGAAAATGGCTGTGAAATAACATGTGCATTATTTCACGCAGGCTGCAATGGCAGTCCTGTGTAAGGGTTTGTCTGAGCTCCCTACGGGTGGCAAACGAAATGCTGCAGCCCATATGGCTCTCCTGGAACCCCAATGCCCTGGGTACCTAAGTCCCATATACTAGGGACTTATCGGGGTGTTCCAGTATGCAAATTGAAATTGGTAAATGAAGTCACTGGCCTACAGTGACAAATTTAAAAGCAGAGAGAGCATAAGCACTGAGGTTCTTATTAGCAGAGCCTCAGTGCCACAATTAGTCACTACACAGGCATACACATTAGGCCACAAACTATGAACACTGGGGCCCTGGCTAGCAGGATCCCAGTGAGACAGGCAAAACATATTGACATATAGGTTTTTATCTATGAGAACTGGGGTCCTGGCTAGCAGGATCCCAGTGGCACAGTAAAAACTGACTGACACCCACTCACAAACAGGCCAAACGTGGGGGTAACCATGCTAGAAAGAAGCTACTTTCTCACACACAGTGGACCTGTCCCACGCTAGAGGGTCTCAGACAGCAAGTTGTCAAACAGCAAAATGGGGATATCAGTGATTCCCACAGAGTATACAGAGAGAATAATCTCCTCTATACTAACGCAAGGGACCCTAAACCAGGTGCCACCAGGAGACTGGTCATCCCTTTACACAATAGGGAATTCCTCCTAACTCTGGCACATGATATTCCCTTGGCTGGACATTTGGGGCAAAGTAAAACATGGGGCAGACTTGTTCCTCATTTTCACTTGCCTCATATGTCAGAGGACACCAAGGAGTTTTGTCGCTCCTGTGTGACCTGCCAGGCCAGTGGCAAGACTGGTGGCACCCCAAAGGCCCCCTTAATCCCACTGCCAGTGGACGGAGTGCCTTTGAGAGGGTAGGGGTTGATATTGTTGGCCCCCTTGACCCTCCTACAGGTTCTGGCAATAGATTCATCCTTGTGGTAGTGGACCATGCCACAAGGTACACAGAAACAATCCCCTTAAGGAACACTACAGCACCTGCAGTGGCAAAGGCCCTCCTGGGAATCATTTCCAGGGTGGGTTTTCCTAAGGAAGTTGTATCAAACAGAGGAAGTAACTTCATGTCTGCATACCTGAAAGCTATGTGTCAGGAGCGTAGTGTAACATACAAATTCACCACACCCTGTCATTCACAAACAAATGGACTGGTTGAGAGGTTTAACAAAACTCTCAAAGGCACGATCATGAGACTCTCTGAAAAACTCAGAAGGAGATGGGATGTCCTATTGCGGTGCCTTCTTTTTGCCTACAGGGAGGTACTTCAGAAAAGAGTAGGCCACAGCCCCTTTGAACGCCTCTTTGGTCACCCTGTTAGGGATCCACTTGCTTTTGTGAAAGAGGGGTGGGAGCAACCATTGAGACCCCCTAATCAAGACATTGTGGACTATGTACTTGGCCTAAGATCCAGAATGGCTGATTACATGAAGCAGGTCACTAAAAACCTTCAGGCCAGCCTAGAGCTTCAAAAGCAATGGCATGACCAGAAGGCTGTCCTTACTGAGTACCACCCAGGGCAGAAGTTGTGTGTATTGGAGTCTGTGGCCCCAAGAGTGCTCCAGGACAAATGGAGTGGCCCCCATCTCATTGTGGAGAAGAAAGGTGAGGTCACCTACCTGGTAGACCTTGGCTCTGCCAGAAGTCCCCTTAGAGACTTAAACCTTACTATGGTAGGGCAGACTTAACCCTACTCATTGACACAGATGAGGGGCAGGAGGAAGAGAGTGGCCCTCTCCTTCACCTCTTCTCCAACACTGAAGCTGATGGCTTAGTGGAAGGAGTGGTGCTTGCAGACTGCCTCACAGCAGAGGGAGGACTGCAAAAACCTGCTAGGCCAATTGTCTGACGTCTTTTACCTCATACCTGGTTCTACTACCTGGTGTAAACATACAATTGATACTGGAGACAGTTTGCCTGTCAAAAGTAAGATTTAAAGGCAGCCAGACCATGTCAGAGACGGTATTAAATCTGAGGTTCAGAAAATGTTCAGAAAATGTTGGACCTAGGAGTTATTAGCCCTCTAATAAGCCCCTGGGCCAGCCAGTGTCCCCAACCCTCATTGCAAAGAAGGAAAGAGAGAAATGCGGTTTTGTGTGGACTATAGAGGAATTAATACTGTAACAAAAACAAATGCTCATCCTATACCCAGGGCATATGATCTCATAGATACACTGGCTTCTGCCAAGTATCTAAGCACATTTGATCTGACTGCAGGGTATTGGCAGATCAAATTATCAGAGGCTGCTAAAGCAAAAACTGCCTTTTCTACGATAGAAGGGCATTATCAGTTCACAGTTATGTCCTTTGGTTTGAAAAATGCACCTGTCACTTTCCAAAGGCTGGTGAATACAGTTCTCCAAGGTTTGGAAGCTTTTAGTGCAGCATACTTAGAAGCCATTGTTGTATTTAGTTCCACCTGGGATGACCTGGGATGGGATGACCACCTGGTCCACCTGTGGAAAGTTTTGTAGGCCCTGCAAAAGGCAGGCCTCACTATCAAGGCTTCAAAGTGCCAGATAAGGCAGGGGAAAGTGGTTTATCTGGGCCACCTGGTAGGTGGAGAACAGATTGAACCACTGTAGGGAAAGATCCAGACAATTAAGGACTGGGCTCCCCCTACTACTCAAACCCAGGTCAGAGCCTTCTTAGGTCTCACTGGGTATAACAGGAGGTTCATTAAGAACTCTGGCTCCATTGTTGCCCCTCTTAATGACCTCACTTCCAAAAAGATGCCTAAAAAGGTATTGTGGCTTTGAGGAGCTTAAGCAGGGTATGTGCACTGCACCTGTCCTAAAAAGCCCAATTACTCCAAACGTTCTTTGTCCAGAGAGATGTTTCTGAACTGGGGGTTGGGGCAGTATCATCACAACTTAACTCAGAGGGCCAGGATCAACCTGTTCTTTTTTTCAGTAGGAGGTTGACCCCTAGAGAAAAGCGTTGGTCAGCCATAGAGAGGGAATCCTTTGCTGTGGTCTGGGCCCTGAAGAAGTTGAGCCCATACTTATTTGGGACTCACTTTATTGTTCAGAAAGACCACAAACTTATGGCTAAAACTTATGAAAAGGTGAAAACCCTAAATTGCTGAGATGGTCCATTTTAGACCTGGGAGTAACCAATCCAATGCAGATGGACTCTCCAGATGTTTCCACTTAGACAATGAAGGCTCATCTGGATAAGGTCAGCCTTGTCACTCGTTTGGAGGGGGGTTGTGTAGGAAAGTACCATCTTTCTTGCCATGTTACCCCAAATTTCTGCCTGTTTGTCAGTATGTTTTGCCTGTTTCACTGGGATCCTGCAAGCCAGGACCCCAGTGCTCATAGTTTGTGGCCTAATGCGTGTGTTGTCAGTAGTACTGAACTGTGTCACTGAAGTTCTGCTAACCAGAACTCCAGTGCTTCTGCTCCCTCTGCTTCCAAATTAGTCACTATAGTTTAGTGACTTCATATTCCAATTCCAATAGGCACACTGCCCCCCCCCTTATAAGTCCTTAGTGTAGCTAGCCAGGGCAAAGTGCTCATAGTGAAAACCCTATGTTGTCAGTGTGTTTGATATGTGTCACTGGGATCCTGCTAGCCAGGACCCCAGTGCTCATAGGTTTGTGGCCTATATGGGTTCCCTGTGTGGTGCCTAACTGTATCACTGAGGCTCTGCTAACCAGAACCTCAGTGTTTATGCTCTCTCTCTGCTTTAAAATTGTCACTACAGGCTAGTGACTGATTTTACCACTTCTCAATGGCACACTGGAACACCGTTATAATTCCCTTGTATGTGTTACCTAGGTACCCAGGGCATTGGGGTTCCAGGAGATCCCTATGGGCTGCAGCATTTCTTTTGCCACCCATAGGGAGCTCAGACAATTCTTACACAATTCTCCACTGCAGCCTGAGTGAAATAACATACACGTTATTTAACAGCCATTTTTCACTGCACATAAGTAACTTACAAGTCACCTATATGTCTAAACCTCACTTGGTGAAGGTTAGGTGTCAAGTTACTTAGTGTGTGGGCACCCTGGATCTAGCCAAGGTTCCCCCACATTTGTAGCCAAGTCCCATCTTGCCTGGCATATCACCCCCATATTTCACTGTATGTATGTTGTTTTAGCCCTTGTGTCACTGGGATCATGCCAGACAGGACCCCAGTGTTCATAGTATGTGCCCTGTATCTGTTCCCTGTGTGTTGCTTAACTGTATCACTGAGGCTCTGCTAATCAGAACCTCAGTGCTCATGCTCTCTCTGCCTTTAAATTTGTCACTATAGGCTAGTGACCAGTACCTCCCAGGGGTGCCCAGAGCTCCTCCAGTGTGTCCCAGACCTCTGCCGTCTTGGATTCAGAGGTGTTGGGGGCACACTGGACTGCTCTGAGTGTCCAGTGCCAGCAGGTACCGTCAGAGACCCCCTCTGATAGGCTCTTACCTCTCTTGGTAGCCAATCCTCCTTTCTTGGTAGCCAAACCTCCTTTTCTGGCTATTTAGGGTCTCTCCTCTGGGGTATTGTTCAGATAACGAATGCAAGAGCTCACCAGAGTTCCTCTGCACTTCCGTCTGCTGCCAGGCAGGGCCCCAGTGCTCATAAGTATGTGCCCTGTATGTGTTCCCTGTGTGATGCCTAACTGTCTCACTGAGGCTTTGCTAACCAGAACCTCAGTGGTTATGCTATCTCTCTGCTTTAAAATTGTCACTACAGGCTAGTGACTGATTTTACCACTTCTCAATGGCACACTGGAACACCGTTATAATTCCCTTGTATGTGTTACCTAGGTACCCAGGGCATTGGGGTTCCAGGAGATCCCTATGGGCTGCAGCATTTCTTTTGCCACCCATAGGGAGCTCAGACAATTCTTACACAATTCTCCACTGCAACCTGAGTGAAATAACATCCACGTTATTTAACAGCCATTTTTCACTGCACATAAGTAACTTATAAGTCACCTGTATGTCTAAACCTCACTTGGTGAAGGTTAGGTGTCAAGTTACTTAGTGTGTGGGCACCCTGGATCTAGCCAAGGTTCCCCCACATTTGTAGCAAAGTCCCATCTTGCCTGGCATATCACCCCCATTATTTCACTGTATGTCTGTTGTTTTAGCCCTTGTGTCACTGGGATCATGCCAGACAGGACCCCAGTGTTCATAGTATGTGCCCTGTATCTGTTCCCTGTGTGTTGCTTAACTGTATCACTGAGGCTCTGCTAATCAGAACCTCAGTGCTCATGCTCTCTCTACCTTTAAATTTGTCACTATAGGCTAGTGACCAGTACCTCCCAGGGGTGCCCAGAGCTCCTCCAGTGTGTCCCAGACCTCTGCCATCTTGGATTCAGAGGTGTTGGGGGCACACTGCACTGCTCTGAGTGGCCAGTGCCAGCAGGTACCGTCAGAGACCCCCTCTGATAGGCTTTTCCCTCTCTTGGTAGCCAATCCTCCTTTCTTGGTAGCCAAACCTCCTTTTCTGGCTATTTAGGGTCTCTCCTCTGGGGTATTGTTCAGATAACGAATGCAAGAGCTCACCAGAGTTCCTCTGCACTTCCGTCTGCTGCCAGGTAGGGCCCCAGTGCTCATAAGTATGTGCCCTGTATGTGTTCCCTGTGTGATGCCTAACTGTCTCACTGAGGCTTTGCTAACCAGAACCTCAGTGGTTATGCTATCTCTGCTTTCCAAATTAGTCACTAACAGGCTAGTGACCAATTTCACCAATTCACATTGGCATACTGGTACACCCATATAATTCCCTAGAATATGGTACTGAGGTACCCAGGGTATTGGGGTTCCAGGAGATCCCTATGGGCTGCAGCATTTCTTTTGCCACCCAGAGGGAACTCTGACAATTCTTACACAGGCCTGCCAGTGCAGCCTGAGTGAAATAACGTCCATGTTATTTCACAGCCATTTACCACTGCACCTGGTGAAGGTTGGGTGCAAAGTTACTTAGTGTGTGGGCACCCTGGCACTAACCAAGGTGCCCCCACATTGTTCAGGGCAAATTCCCCGGACTTTGTGAGTGCGGGGACACCATTACACGCGTGCACTGTACATAGGTCACTACCTATGTACAGCGTCACAATGATAACTCCGAACATGGCCATGTAACATGTCTAAGATCATGGAATTGTCACCCCAATGCCATTCTGGCATTGGGGGGACAATTCCATGATCCCCCGGGTCTCTAGCACAGAACCCGGGTACTGCCAAACTGCCTTTCCGGGGTCTCCACTGCAGCTGCTGCTGATGCCAACCCCTCAGACAGGTTTTTGCCCTCCTGGGGTCCAGACAGCCCTGGCCCAGGCAGGCAGAACAAAGGACTTCCTCAGAGAGAGGGTGTAACACCCTCTCCCTTTGGAAATAGGTGTGAAGGCTGGGGTGGAGTAGCCTCCCCCAGCCTCTAGAAATGCTTTGATGGGCACAGATGCTGCCCATCTCTGCATAAGCCAGTCTACACCGGTTCAGGGATCCCCCAGCCCTTCTCTGGCGTGAAACTGGACAAAGGAAAGGGGAGTGACCACTCCCCTGACCTGCACCTCCCAAGGGAGGTGCCCAGAGCTCCTCCAGTGTGTCCCAGACCTCTGCCATCTTGGAAACAGAGGTGTTTGTGGCACACTGGACTGCTCTGAGTGGCCAGTGCCAGCAGGTGACGTCAGAGGCTCCTTCTGATAGGCTTTTACCTCTCTTGGTAGCCAATCCTCCTTCCTAGGTAGCCAAACCTCCTTTTCTGGCTATTTAGGGTCTCTGCTTTGGGGAATTCTTCAGATAACGAATGCAAGAGCTCACCAGAGTTCCTCTACATCTCCCTCTTCACCTTCTGCCAAAGGATCCACCGCTGACTGCTCAGGACGCCTGCAAAACCGCAACAAAGTGGCAAGACGACTACTAGCAACCTTGTATCGCTTCATCCTGCCAGCTTTCTCGACTGTTTCCAGGTGGTGCATGCTCTGGGGGTAGCCTGCCTCCTTCTTGCATCAGGAGCTCTGAAGAAATCTCCCGTGGGTCGATGGAATCTTCCCCCTGCAACCGCAGGCAACAAAAGACTGCATCACTGGTCCTTTGGGTCCCCTCTCAGCACGACGAGCGTGGTCCCTGGAACTCAGCAACTCTGTCCAAGTGACTCCCACAGTCCAGTGACTCTTCAGTCCAAGTTTGGTGGAGGTAAGTCCTTGCCTTCCCATGCTAGACTGCATTGCTGGGTATCGCATGATTTGTAGCTGCTCCGGCTCCTGTGCACTCTTCCAGGATTTCCTTTGTGCACAGCCAAGCCTGGGTTCCCGACACTCTAACCTGCAGTGCACAACCTTCTGAGTTGTCCTCTGGCGTCGTGGGACTCCCTTTTGTGACTTCGGGTGGACTCCGGTTCACTTTTCTTTTAAGTGCCTGTTCAGGTACTTCTGCGGGTGCTGCCTGCTTCTGTGAGTGCTCCCTGACTTGCTGGGCACCCCCTCTGTCTCCTCATCCAAGTGGCGACATCCTGGTCCCTCCTGGCCCACAGCAACATCCAAAAACCCTAACCGCCACCCTTGCAGCTAGCAAGGCTTGTTTGCAGTCTTTCTGGGTGGGAACAGCTTTTCTAACCCTCACTGCTTTCTTACAGTCCCAGCGACCCTCTACAAGCTCACATGGGTTTGTGGTCCATTCGTGGTTCGCATTCCACTTTTGGAGTATATGGTTTGTGTTGCCCCTATACCCATGTGCTCCTATTGCAATCTACTGTAATTTTACATTGCTTGCGTTACTTCTTTTTGCTATTACCTGCATAATTTGTGTACATATATCTTGTGTATATATCTTATCCTCATACTGAGGGTACTCACTGAGATACTTTTGGCATATTATCATAAAAATAAAGTACCTTTATTATTGTGTTTTCTTATGATATTGTGCATATGACATCAGTGGTATAGTAGGAGCTTTACATGTCTACTAGTTCAGCCTAAGCTGCTTTGCCATAGCTACCTTCTATCAGCCTAAGCTGCTAGAAACACCTCTTCTACACTAATAAGGGATAACTGGACCTGGCACAAGGTGTAAGTACCTCTGGAACCCACTACAAGCCAGGCCAGCCTCCTACAACAGCCTACCCTGGGTCCCCAGCACCCCTTTTGTAACTTCGCATGGACTCCGGTTCACTCTTCTTCTATGTGCCTGTTGGGGTACTTCTGCGGGTGCTGCCTGCTTCTGTGAGGGCTCTCTGGGTTGCTGAGCGCCCCCTCTGTGTCCTCCTCCAAAAGGAGACATCCTGGTCCTACATGGTCCTCAGCAGCACTCAAAAACCTCTACCTCGACCCTTGCAGCTAGCAAGGCTTGTTTGCGGTATTTCTGCGTGGGAACACTTCTGCAAGCTTCATCGTGACGTGGGACAACCGTCTTCCAAAGGAGAAGTTCCTAGTCCTCTTTTTCTTGCTGAACTCCATCCTAGCCCTTTTTGTTGTTGCAGAATCTTCGGCTTCTTTCACCCGGAGGCAGCCCTTTTGCACCTTCATCCGGGGTTTCCTGGGCTCCTGCACCCCTGGACACTATCGCGACTCTTGGACTTGGTCCCCTTCCTTTTCAGGTCCTCAGGTCCAGGAATGCGTCTTCAGTGTTTTGCTGGTGCTTGTGGTTCTTGCAGAATCATCCTATCACGACTATTGTGTCTTTCTGGGGTAGTAGGGTAACTTTACTCCTACTTTCTAGGGTCTTAGGGTGGGGTATCTTGGACACCCTTACTGTTTCCTTACAGTCCCAGCGACCCTTTACAAGCTCCCATAGGTCTGGGGCCCATTCGTGATTCGCATTCCACTTTTGGAGTATAGGGTTTGTGTTGCCCCAGACCTTTGTTCACCTATTGCATCCTATTGTGATTCTACATTGTTTGTACTACTTTTCTTACTGTTACTTACCTGTTTTGGGTGTGTGTACATATAACTTGTGTATGTTACTTACCTCCTAATTGAGGGTATTCTCTGAGATACTTTTGGCATATTGTCACTAAAATAAAGTACCTTTATTTTTAGTGACTCTGAGTATTGTGTTTTCTTATGATATTGTGCTATATGATATAAGTGGAATAGTGGGAGCTTTGCATGTCTGCTGATTCAACCTAAGCTGCTTTGCCATAGCTACCTCTATCAGCCTAATCTGCTAGAAACACCTATATTCTACTAATAAGGGATAACTCGACCTGGCACAGGGTGTAAGTACCACAAGGTACCCACTATAAGCCAGTCCAGCCTCCTACATTGGTGGTGCAGCGGTGGGATAAGTACTTGTAACTGCTTTACCACTTTGTCATTTGGTGCTTTTCATAAGAAAATCATATACCAAATAGTTCAGTTTATGTACACTAAAACTGTTTACTTTTCTACTCTAAAACTTTTAACAAAGTTCTGAAAAGTTTTTGAAAACTTCTAAAAGTTTTCCCAAAGTTTGAAAAAGTTTTTTCTCTGTGCTTTCTAAAGTTCTAAAAATATTTTCTCTCACTATCCTTAAACCTTTTCTATCATGTCTGTAGTAGAACCCCCTCCCCAAACTGTTAATGCAACATATGAGAGTTTGAACTATACAAGTTTGAGGGGTCTCTGCCTGGATAGAGGTTTGATGTTTGAGGTATAGGTAAGAATCCTACAAAAGAGTTTCTCTTTAACATGCTCATTGTAGATGACCAGAACCAGTCTGGCCCATCTCAGGAGAGGTTAGAAAGAGGGGAAGCTTCCCAGTCGGACTCAGAGCAGTTCCCTGAAGAAGCTGGGGAGGGTTCTTACAAAGACCTGCCCCCTAGCAGGGCACCTAGTGACACTGGTAGTGTTAGAGGGGCACACGTCAGTAGGACATCTTTCACTCCTAGAGGCCAGGTTACTAGGGTCCAGAGAGTAAGGGACAGGTCTCACTCTGATACTTCCCACATTTCCTCTGTGTCTAAACATTCCCAATCCACCCACCCTGAGGATAACTTAATGGAAAGGGAACTCAGAAAGCTGAGGGTAGAAGAGACCAGACTGAAGCTTAAACAGCAGCAGCTGGCCTTAGATAGGGAATCCCTAGACACAGAGAGGGAAAGAAAGAGGTTTGGGTTAGTTCCCCATGGTGGCAGCAGCAGTGTTTCAGATAGTAATCCTGTACAGAGAACAAGATTCCAGAAACCTGCATAAGATAGTCCCCCCTTACAAGGAGGGGGATGACATTAATAAGTGGTTTGCTGCACTTGAGAGGGCCTCTATGGTACAGTTGGGCCCTCAAAGGCAGTGGGCTGCTATCTTGTGGCTATCTTTCACTGGAAAGGGTAGGGATAGGCTCCGTACTGTCAGAGAAAGTGATGCCAATAACTACAAAGTTTTGAAGGATGCACTCTTTGATGGATTTTGCTTAACCACTGAACAATACCGGATTAAGTTCAGAGACACCAGAAAAGAGTCCTCTCAAGACTGGACAGATTTTGTGGACTGTTCAGTGAAGGCCCTGGAAGGGTAGTCACATGGCAGTAAGGTATCTGACTATGAAAGCCTGTTTGATCTTATTCTGAGAGAGCATATTCTGAATAACTGTGTGTCTGACTTGTTGCACCAATACCTAGTGGACTCGGATCTGACCTTTCCCCAAGAATTGGGAAAGAAGGCAGACAAATGGGTCAGAACAAGAGCGAACAGAAAGGTTCATACAGGAGGTGACAAGGATGGCAAGAAGAAAGATGATGAGAAATCTCAGGATAAGCATGGGGATAAAGGTAAAACTAAAGATCCTTCTTCAAATCCTAAACACTCTTCAGGGGGTGGGGATAAATCATCTTCTTCCTCTTCTTCACAACCAACACACATTAAAAAGCCTTGGTGCTATGTGAGTAAAAATAAAGGCCATAGGCCAGGGAATAGGTCCTGCCCAGGTAAACCCCCTGAGCCTACCACCACTAATACATCAAACTCTAGTGCCCCTAGCAGTAGAGGTAATAGTGGTGGGACTGCTGGCAACAGTCAAAATAAGCATGTAGTTGGGTTCCCTTATGGGTCCATCATAGAAACTGGGGTAGTCAGTCCCAAGACAGTTTCTGTCACACCTGGTGGCATTGGCCTTGCCACACAGGCTGCTTGTCCCCTTACAATGGATAAGTACAGGTAGACAGTTTCAATAAATGGTGTTGAAGCTCAGGCCTACAGGGAAACAGGTGTCAGTAGCACTTTGGAGACTGAAAACCTACTGTCTCCTGAATAACACATCATTGGACAACAGTACAAGATTATTGATGTCCATAACTCCACTAAGTTTCTTCCCTTAGCTATTAGTTATAATTCAGTTTAGTTGGGGTGGAGTTACTGGCCCTAAGCAGGTGGTAGTATCACCAAGCTTACCTGTAGACTGTCTCTTAGGTAATGACCTAGAGGCCTCAGGTTGGGCTGAGGTAGAGTTTAATACCCATGCAGCCATGCTGGGTATCCCTGAGGAACAGCTTCCTCTCATTTCAGCTGAAATGAAAAAGCAAAGAGGAGAAAAAGTCCTGAAAACTCAGGAACCTTCTCCAACAACAGGTAAAAAGGGCATCAAAGTATTCCCTTCCAACCCTGCCATTCAGGACACCATTCCTGTGGTGGAAGAAACCTCTCCTGGGGTGGCACCTGTACCAAGGGAACCACCAGCTAGCACAGCTGAACTCCCTGAGGTAGAAGTACCTCTCTGTGGGATAACTAATATTGGTTATATTCCAACCCTCCCAGAGAAACTTTAGTGCAGCAACCCTGCACTGCCTCACAACACTTAGGACAGCAGCCCTGCCCTAGTGTAAAGCTCATAGGACAGCATCCCTGCCCTGCTCCAACTGAAGAGAAACAGCATCCCTGTTCTCTCTTACAGCCATATGGACAAAGTTGTTGACCAGCCGTGGCTTTATTGAGACAGCATCCCTGTCTGGCATTCTCATCACTTGATATAGGTCCAGTGGACAATTCCCACTGCTCTAAACGTAAACATACTAATAGGAACTCTGACAATATAACTTCACATTGTTGGCTAGCTACAAAACTTCAAACAGTGTGGTTTACATCCCCACTGGGTAGTAACCATATTGTGGATGACAAAGGGAGTAACCAAGATATTACAGAGTTACTCTCTACTTATCACCACTTAGACAATAAAGTCTCAACTGGCCAAGATTAGCCTTATTGTCCTTCGTTTGGGGGGTTGTGTAGGAAGGTAGCCTCTTTCTAGCCTTGTTATCCCCACTTTTGGCTTGTTTGTGACTATATGTCAGGGTGTTTTTACTGTCTCACTGGGATCCTGCTAGCCAGGGCCCAGTGCTCTTAGTGAAAACCCTATGTTGTCAGTGTGTTTGATATGTGTCACTGGGATCCTGCTAGCCATTACCCCAGTGCTCATAAGTGTGTGGCCTATATGTGTTCCCTTTGTGGTGCCTGACTGTATGACTGAGGCTCTGCTAACCAGAACCTCAGTGTTCATGCTCTCTCTGCTTTCTAAAATTGTCAATGCAGGCTAGTGACTAATTTGACCAATTATCATTGGCACACTGTAACATCCTTATAATTCCCTTGTATACGGTACCTAGGTGCCCAGGGTATTGGGGTTCCAGGAGATCCCTATGGGCTGCAGCATTTCTTTTGCCACCCATAGGGAGCTCAGACAGTTCTTACACAGGCCTGCCACTGCAGCCTGCGTGACATAACGTCCACTTAGAATTCACCTATATGTCTAACCCTCACTTAGTGAAGGTTGGGTGCCAAGTTACTTAGGGGGTCATTCTGACTCCTGCCGGACGCGGTCACCGCGCGCCCGGCGGGAGCCGCCAAAATACCGTACCGCGGTCGGAAGACCGCGGCGGGTATTTTGAGTTTTCCCCTGGGCTGGCGGGCGGCCCATTGGCATGGGCACTGCAGGGGCCCCCAGGGGCCCCGCGACACCCCCTACCGCCATCCTGTTCCTGGCGGGCGAACCGCCAGGAACAGGATGGCGGTAGGGGGTGTCAGAATCCCCAAGGCGGCGCAGCATGCTGCGCCGCCTTGGAGGATTCTGACGGGCAGCGGAAAACCGGCGGGAGACCGCCGGTTTTCCTGCACTGACCGCGGCCAAAGCGCCGCGGTCAGAATGCCCTAAGGGGCACCGCCAGGCTGTTGGCGGTGCTCCCGTGGTCATTCGCCCTGGCGGTTTTTACCGCCAGGGTTAGAATGACCACCTTAGTGTGTAAGAAAATATATTTTTCTATATAAAAACTATTGGCCTGGAGTTACATCACTGAGTGTGTGTTCTCATTTATAGCCTGTGTGTGTACAACAAATGCTTAACACTACCCTCTGATAAGCCTAACTGCTCGACCACACAACCACAAATAGAGCATTAGTATTATCTATTATTGCCTCTGCCAAGCCTGTTGGGGAACCACTGAACTCTGTGCACACTATCTCTCACTTTGAGATAGTATACACAGAACCAGCTTCCTACAGTATTCAAAACAATTAATTGTCCAGACAGATGCTTCAGAAATAGGACTAAGAGCAGTACTATATCGGCTTATGAGGTTCAGGCTCAACCTGTAGCTTTTATCAGCAGAAGGTTGAACCCCATAGAAAAGCAGTGGTCAGCTATTTAGAAGGAGGCCTTTGCTGTGGTCTGGGCTTCGAAGAAGATGAGGCCATACCTGTTTGGAACTCACTTCATTCAAAGATCACAAGCCCCTCTTATGACTTAAACAGATGGAAGGTGAAAATCCAAAACTGTTGGGGTGGTCCATTTCTCTACAGGGGATGGACTTTTCAGTGGAACGTAGACCTGGGACTAGCGGACTTTCCAGATATTTGTACTTAAAAAATGAAGACTCACCTGGGGAATCCTTTTTCATTTGGGAGGAAGTTATGTAGGAAAGTATCATCTTTCTGACATAGTTACCACCACGTTTTGCATGGTAACAGTGTGTTTATATTATAGTTCACTGGGATCCTTCTAACCAGGACCCCAGTGTTTGTGCTCTTGTTAAATAGGCATTTTAGCCATGTTTTTAGGCATGTTATTTTAGCAACTAGGTCTGCTGCTTGTGTCCTTTAGTCCAATTACATTTTATTCAACTTCATTTCTATTATTTAAGCATAGCCACATTCGCAGTACTGTTTTATTTTCTTTATCTAGTTGTTCTTTTGCCTAGGAAAGCATTGCATCTTGAGCAAGACATTCTTTCACTTTGTGCTTTTCCCAAGGCTGCAGCGAAATAGGATTGCAAGCAAAGTGGTACATAGCGTCTCCAACATTCACAGAAACATACACATCATTCCGTGGGATATTTTTTCAGAACATCAGCAGTTTTATTACAAAAACACGTCTCTGTTGCACGCATGTTAGATGGAGATTCCAGCCAGATGACCACAGACACATGTTGATTACTGATTGCCTTCGACTACAGCTGCTTGCTTAGACTACCGGACCCCTGGCCTACATGGGATGGGGTCTTTTTAGACAACAGGCTTCCTCACTCATATATGGGGGATGATGTCTTCCCAGGGGGGAAACCTGAAGAGCGGATTAGGGTTTATCACGCTGTGCTCTAACATAGCTCAGGTAGGAACCAGATATATTTCGCATAGTGACAGCATGGTGTGACTTTTCCTGGGTTTCACAATTCTTGTTACCATTTTGCTTCTAGCGTGTTTTATCATCCTAGTTATTACAATCCAAACCATTTTATCTAAGATGCAGCTAATTCAATAAACCTTACTGAATCATTCTCTGCCTCTGTTTGTGTTTGCATGTGTAAGACTAATGTAACTGAGAGAAAAGGATGAGATCTTATATAAAATAATTTCCCTGAGAAGTCATTTTTGCATTGCACCCGTTTGCCACAAATCACCCCTCCCCTTGGGCGAGGTGAGGCGCTGCTAACTGGCCGGGACCCGGATTAGGCTGACAGTTGTCAAAAGGTGTGGGATTGAACTCAGTTCCCCATAATTCAGGTGATGCTGCCGCCCAAATCTAGCAGCCTCATTAGGATAATTAGAGCCTATGCGACAACATTTGATGAGGGACTAATTTTTAGATCCTCCTGAGTATCTCTGTCACAGTGCGTGCTGAAGGAACCTTAATACTATATACAGAGATGTCTGTGGTATTGAGGATTTCCTCCTCAGCTAGGTAGGTAGTACCTATCCAACGCTGTGGGCTGTTCAAGCTTGAACCTTAAAAGGATCAATACATATTTTGTGCCCTTATCTCTGAACAGACATATCCACCATGGTGAACCCACAACGGGTGGTAATTGCCGTAAACATGTGACCTCCCCTTACCGCTCATTTGCTAGCAAATGGCCTCACAGCCCAGGGGGGTCCTGTAACATTTGTAGTTGCGGCTCATCCAGCCTACAGAACAGAAATATTTTACTCTTGAATCACTTTTTCAGCAGTTGATGGGAATACTAATACATTTCATCACTACACACCTGTTAATATACCTGCACAATCCAGAGCATAAACATACTTAGAGTTACCTCTATCTTATCAAGACCATAACAACTGGCTTGATGGTGCCCTACCATGCACAATATTACACATTAGGTTAGGTCCTTTGAGTAATGATGATTCTACCTGGCAATTATTGGCCACATATACACTGCATCCTGATGCACACCTTTGGGGATAGCTGAGGTTCGTCATTTATACACTGAGCTTACAGCCATATACACTGAGCTTACAGCCAGTACAGTTGTAATGCAGACATTAAAGACCAATCCAGCACGTGCTGCCCCAGCGCAACCACATGCAGTCACCCCAGGTATTAATTCTGAGACTGTTCATTCGATCATGGGTAAAGTACCTGCCAAATGGGAGGAGATTCCGTTATAGTTAGCTCAAAAAATAAATGCTCTGGAAGCAGTCTTTCCCCATAGGGGACCTCAGGGTAAACATAGAATTCTCACTATGTTCTTGCCATTAGGGATGGTTCCCACAGTACTTAACCACAATGGGAATCATCCTGAACAACTAGGTCTAAGTTGTTTAGCAGTAGTGGTTTAGGCTATAGTTGTTTAGGACCTAGTTGTTCTGTCACAAATTCAACTGCAATACTTGGGGCACAGTATTTGCCACACTCTATACTACCGCACACAGTATACTGACACTTGGCAATCTTACGGAAGTATTAAAACAGATTCAACATGAATACGGGACTGCCCTGGCCCTGGACTTGAAGATGCAATTACTGGGCAATTTTGCCACTGTGTCTTCAATAATTGTGAGTAACCTTAAAGGAGAGCAGTTGCACTAAAAGTGTGCATGCAGCTCCAGTATGTTCCTGTGCAGGATCAAGAACGCGAGCTGCCAAAGGTTATCGTTGGGACCCACTCTAGCATTGGTCGAGATAGTCTGGGAGCCAGACCCATTAAACTACAATGACAGGGTAAATCCAATAATGATACTTCCAAGCAAGCACCTGAGGGTTCTAAAAAACGCTGGGATAAACAAAACAAAAAACTACAAAAGAAAGGGGAGAATGTCCGCATTCAAAGACCCCTCACAATCACTATAATCTTAGAAATAGAGATAATATAAAAACGCCTGATAGATATCAATATACTGATACACGGCAATTCCATTCCTTTCAGGACTCACCAGATAAATGCAGTGAGAGAGGTGGGAGGTCAGAGTAGTGGACCGAGTATGTGAAACCTATAAAGGACTCACAACGTTCGTCTGAAGTTTCTGTTAAGAAAGAAGGGAAACATTCCCAACAAAAACCCCAATTGAAAAAGAAAAAAGTGGCAGGGGTTGCTATACGACGTGCCACTCAGGATGACAGCTTTGCTGAAGAACAGGAAGTGGGCACTGACACTGCTGGACAGTGCAGCAGAGGTCACAATAGTTCTCCAGAATCTTTAAGAGCATCTGGAGGTGAAAGCTACTCATGACTTCGTACATGTTGAGACTGCAGACATGTGTGTCTCCACACCCAACAGGGTGTAAATTACAATTAGAAGGAGACATTGAGTGCACGATAGACGCCATCTTTTGGAGTTGCGTCAGTACCATTTATGATATCTTGCTAGCCGAAAAGGATTGGCCACCAGAATTTGTCTGTAATCTCCCATATGGGGAAGAGGTAATTGAATTGTCTTTCTCGCCCCTTGTTTCCAGAGAGAAGCTTACACCATTGATTGGGCATTGACACAGGCACCTGCGTTATATCACAGTCACGTAGGGTGAGAAAAAGATTCCTCCTGTCATTTAATACCAATTAGATTTCAACCCCAACCTGAACCCCAATATCCAAGAAAGCATGAGCTAAAGCACTTGTGACAGAAATCCTCACACAGCTAGAGTACTGGGACATAATTGAACCCTGTGTCTCACCAATGAACGATCCTTTGTTCCCCGAGCTAAACCAAACTATTCATATCGAATAGTCTTAAACTACAGACATTTAAACAGTAATGCAAGCACATTTGCTATACAAAATGCAGTACAGAACTGTAGGAGGCTGGCCTCGTTTGTAGTGAGTACCTTGGGTACTTACACCTTACACCAGGTCCAGTTATCCCTTATTAGTAAAATGTAGTAGTGTTCTAGCAGCTTAGGCTGATTGAGGTAGCTATAGCAGAGCATCTTAGGCTGAACTAGGAGACATGCAAAGCTCATGCAATGCCACTTATAGTTACACAGCACTAATACACAAGCAAAGACAATACTCAGTGTTACCAAAAATAAAGGTAGTTAATTTGGGTGACACAGTACCAAAAATATCTTAGAGACAATACTCCTTCTGGAGGTAAGTATTGTACGCAATATATACACTAGACACCAACATTAGACAAATAAATAGCCATAGAACAATGCAAACAATAGGAAATGCTTTGGATTGCAATGGGAGAAAATAGGTCTAAGGGCAACACAAACCATATACTAAGTAAGTGGAATGCAAATCACGAATTCCCCCACAGACAAGTGTACTGTGTTCAGAATCACTGGGAGAGTAAGAATACAGTAAAGGTAAGTAAATTACCCCACCCCAGAGCCCAGAAAAGCAGGAGTAAAGTACTGCAAGTTTCCTTAGGACACACTACAAGTCGTGATTAGAGTTATTGCAAGAACCAATCAAGACTGCAAACAACAAATGGTGGATTCCTGGACCTGAAGTCCTGCAAAAGAAGGAGACCAAGTCCAGAAGTCGAAAGAAGTTCTAGGAAGGAAAGGAGCCCCTGCCAACCCAGAAGAGGGTGCAAAACAAGAGTCCCTGGTTGGACGAAGATTGCAGAAATGCACCCTAGGAAGATGCCAGCGGGTTCCTGCATGAGGAAAAAGGATGTCCCACGCTGTGAAGTTGGATGCAGGTGAGTTTTTGGCGCTGGATTCCTCCAACAAGCCTTGGTTCCAGCAAGGTCACGTTGTGCGTCAAGTAGGCACTATCTGGACCCAGGAGGGACCTGGGGGGCTCAACTCTGTGTGAGGAGGAGGAGGGGGCTCTCAGCACTCCAGGGAGCCCTCAGAGCACCAGACAGCACCCACAGGAGTCCCAGGACACGTGGACAAAGGAGGTGCAAAATGCAGTTGCTGCAGTGCTCCAAAGGAAGGTCCCACGGAACTGGGCCAGGCTGTGCATGAAGGAATTTTGCAAATAATGAAGAAGACGCAGCACACAGGTGGACTGTCATTCTGGGGGAAGGCAAGATCTTACCTCCTCCAAATTGGGACAGCAGGACCTCAGGACAGTCTATGTCGATGGGGTCCACGCTCGATGTTCCAAGAAGCATGCTTGTCACCAAGAGTGGAGTCCAAGAGAACCGGTCGTCGACTTAGAAGGTGCCTGCATGAGCAGGGGATTGACTCCGTCACCCCACAGGAGATTTGTTTGGTCCTTCTGGTGCAGGGTGAAGGCAGGGAGTCCTCAGAGCATGCACATTGTGGAAACTGTTGCAGTTGCTGGCTGGAGCTGAAGTTGCAGAGGAAAAGTAGCCCTTCTTGATACTTTGTTGCTGTCACAGCGGTTCCTGGAGCAGTCTGCAATTGATCCAAGGTCTGAGGATGAAGTAGAAGTGTCAGAGAATTCCTGCTGGAAACTTGCAAGTAGAATCTGAAAAGAACCCACAGGAGAGACCCTAAATAGCCCTGAGAGGGGGATTGGCTACCCTATCAGGTATGGACCTATCAAGAGGGGTCTCTGACGTCACCTGCTGGCACTGGCCACTCAGAGCCCTCCAGAGTGTCCCCACACCTTACAAAGCAAGATGGCTGAAGTCTGGGACACACTGGAGGAGCTCTAGGCACCACCGCTGGGGTGGTGATGGACAGGGGAGTGGTCACTCCCCTTTCCTTTGTCCAGTTTCGTGCCAGGGCAGGGATAAGGGATCCCTGAGCCGGTGTAGACTGGCTTATGCAAGGAGGGCACTATCTGTGCCCTTCAAAGCATTTCCAGAGGCTAGGGGAGGCTACCCCTCCCCAGCCTGTAGCACCTATTTCCAAAGGGAGAGGCTGCAACACCCTGCTCCCAAAGGAAATGCTTTGTTCTGCCTTCCTGGGACTGAGCTGCTCAGACTCCAGGAGAGCAGAACCCTGTCTGTGAGGTGGCAGCAGCTGTAGCTGCAGTACAAGCCTCAGAGAGCTGGTTTGGCAGTACTGGGGGTCCATAGTGGAGCCTCCGGGATGCATGGAATTGGCTCCCCAATACCAGATTTGGAATGGGGGAACAATTCCATGATCTTAGACACCTTACATGGCCATATTCGGAGTTACCATTGTGAAGCTGCATATAGATATTGACCTATATGTAGTGCACGCATGTAATGGTGTCCACCCACTCACAAAGTCATAGAAAATGGACCTGAACTATGTGGGGGAACCTTTGCTAGTGACAGGGTGCCCTCACACTTAGTAACTTTTCATCTAACCTTCAGCAAGTGAAGGTTAGACATATAGGTGACTTATAAGTTACTTAAGTGCAGTGAAAATGGCTGTGAAATAATGTGTGCACTATTTCACGCAGGCTATGGGGGCAGTCCTGTGAAAGGGTTTGTCTGAGCTCCTTATGGGTGTCAAAAGAAATGCTGCAGCCCATATGGATCTCCTTGAACCCCAATGCCCTGGGTACCTAGGTACCATATACTAGGGACTTATAAGGGGGGTCCAGTGTGCCAATTGAAATTGGTAAATGAAGTCACTAGCCTATAGTGACAAATTTAAAAGCAGAGTGAGCATAAGCACTGAGGTTCTGATTAGCAGAGCCTCAGTGACACTGTTAAGCACTATACAGACACACACATTAGGCCATAAACTATGAGCACTGGGGTCCTGACCAGCAGGATCCCAGTGAGACAGGCAAAAACATACTGACATACAGGTAAAAATGGGGGTAACATGCCAAGAAAGATGGTACTTTCCTACAAGCACATATAAATAACCTTGCAGTGTGCAAAAATACAAACTAACCTTGGATATTTCCAACAGTTTTTTTTTGCCAAAATATAGGCCCTCATTACAACCATGGCGGTCGGTGTTAAAGCGGCGGTAATACTGCCAACAGGTCGGCAGTAAAAAAAATGGGATCACGACCACTGCGGAAACCGCCAAAACAGCCAGCCACTTCAACACTCCGACCACCACGGCGGTAGCAACAAACACTGCAGCGGTAACCGCCAACAGCTAGGCGGAAGTCAATGTACTGCCCACCCAATCACAACCCGCCTATCCACCAGCTTTTCCGGGGCGGTACCAATGCCATCAAAAGCACGGCGGAAACAGGACTTGGAAGGGAAACCACTTACCTCTCGACACTCAACGAAGAACCAGGGCGCCATGGAGCCCGAGCTGCAGGTCCTGCCTATGCTGGTCTACATCCTCAGTTACCAGGAATACGAAAGGCGTGGCGACGACCACGTGAGTACTGCATCTAGTACACAGGGGAGGGGGAGGAAAAAGAGAGTGACACACACACGCAAAACGAAACACCACCACCCCCCTCACCCAAATCAAATCAAATCAAATCATTAGCATTTGTAAAGCGCGCTACTCACCCGTGCGGGTCTCAAGGCGCTAGGGGGGAAAGGGGGGGTTATCGCTGCTCGAACAGCCAAGTCTTTAGGAGTCTCCGGAAAGCGGAGTGGTCCTGGGTGGTCCTGAGGCTGGTGGGGAGGGAGTTCCAGGTCTTGGCCGCCAGGAAGGAGAAAGATCTCCCACCCGCCGTGGAGCGGCGGGTGCGAGGGACGGCAGCAAGTGCGAGGCCAGCGGAGCGGAGGGGGCGGGTGGGGACGTAGAAGCTGAGGCGTCTGTTGAGGTATTCCGGTCCCTTGTTGTGGAGGGCTTTGTGTGCGTGGGTGAGAAGACGGAAGGTGATCCTTTTGCTGACTGGGAGCCAATGCAGGTGTCTCAGGTGTGCGGAGATGTGGCTGTTGCGGGGTACGTCGAGGATGAGGCGGGCCGAGGCGTTTTGGATGCGTTGCAGGCGGTTTTGGAGTTTGGCGGTGGTCCCGGCGTAGAGGGTGTTGCCGTAGTCCAGGCGACTCGTGACAAGGGCGTGGGTCACGGTTTTTCTGGTGTCGGCGGGGATCCAGCGGAAGATCTTGCGGAGCATGCGGAGAGTGAGGAAGCAGGCGGAGGACACGGCGTTGACTTGCTTGGTCATGGTGAGAAGAGGGTCCAAGATGAAGCCGAGGTTGCGGGCGTGGTCTGCGGGGGTCGGTGCGGTGCCGAGGGCCGTGGGCCACCAGGAGTCGTCCCAGGCGGACGGGGTGTTGCCGAGGATGAGGACTTCCGTTTTTTCAGAGTTCAGCTTTAGGCGGCTGAGCCTCATCCAATCTGCGACGTCCTTCACTATCTGTACCCACAACACCATACACACAAACACATGCATCAACATTACATTTACACCCCGTAACCCAGGTTGCGTGATAGTCCATGGAGGCAGGGCTAGAATCCATCCTGCGGCGGATTAGGCTCACAGCGGTTCCTGGAGCAGTCTGCAATTGATCCAAGGTCTGAGGATGAAGTAGAAGTATCAGAGAATTCCTGCTGGAAACTTGCAAGTAGAATCTGAAAAGAACCCACAGGAGAGACCCTAAATAGCCCTGAGAGGGGGATTGGCTACCTTATCAGGTATGGACCTATCAAGAGGGGTCTCTGACGTCACCTGCTGGCACTGGCCACTCAGAGTCCTCCAGAGTGTCCCCACACCTTACAAAGCAAGATGGCTGAAGTCTGGGACACACTGGAGGAGCTCTAAGCACCACCGCTGGGGTGGTGATGGACAGGGGAGTGGTCACTCCCCTTTCCTTTGTCCAGTTTCGTGCCAGGGCAGGGATAAGGGATCCCTGAGCCGGTGTAGACTGGCTTATGCAAGGAGGGCACTATCTGTGCCCTTCAAAGCATTTCCAGAGGCTAGGGGAGGCTACCCCTCCCCAGCCTGTAGCACCTATTTCCAAAGGGAGAGGCTGCAACACCCTGCTCCCAAAGGAAATGCTTTGTTCTGCCTTCCTGGGACTGAGCTGCTCAGACTCCAGGAGGGCAGAACCCTGTCTGTGAGGTGGCAGCAGCTGTAGCTGCAGTACAAGCCTCAGAGAGCTGGTTTGGCAGTACTGGGGGTCCATAGTGGAGCCTCCGGGATGCATGGAATTGGCTCCCCAATACCAGATTTGGAATGGGGGAACAATTCCATGATCTTAGACACCTTACATGGCCATATTCGGAGTTACCATTGTGAAGCTGCATATAGATATTGACCTATATGTAGTGCACGCATGTAATGGTGTCCACGCACTCACAAAGTCATAGAAAATGGACCTGAACTATGTGGGGGAACCTTTGCTAGTGACAGGGTGCCCTCACACTTAGTAACTTTTCATCTAACCTTCAGCAAGTGAAGGTTAGACATATAGGTGACTTATAAGTTACTTAAGTGCAGTGAAAATGGCTGTGAAATAATGTGTGCACTATTTCACGCAGGCTATGGGGGCAGTCCTGTGAAAGGGTTTGTCTGAGCTCCTTATGGGTGTCAAAAGAAATGCTGCAGCCCATATGGATCTCCTTGAACCCCAATGCCCTGGGTACCTAGGTACCATATACTAGGGACTTATAAGGGGGGTCCAGTGTGCCAATTGAAATTGGTAAATGAAGTCACTAGCCTATAGTGACAAATTTAAAAGCAGAGTGAGCATAAGCACTGAGGTTCTGATTAGCAGAGCCTCAGTGACACTGTTAAGCACTATACAGACACACACATTAGGCCATAAACTATGAGCACTGGGGTCCTGACCAGCAGGATCCCAGTGAGACAGGCAAAAACATACTGACATACAGGTAAAAATGGGGGTAACATGCCAAGAAAGATGGTACTTTCCTACAAGCACATATAAATAACCTTGCAGTGTGCAAAAATACAAACTAACCTTGGATATTTCCAACAGTTTTTTTTTTGCCAAAATATAGGCCCTCATTACAACCATGGCGGTCGGTGTTAAAGCGGCGGTAATACTGCCAACAGGTCGGCAGTAAAAAAAATGGGATCACGACCACTGCGGAAACCGCCAAAACAGCCAGCCACTTCAACACTCCGACCACCACGGCGGTAGCAACAAACACTGCAGCGGTAACCGCCAACAGCTAGGCGGAAGTCAATGTACTGCCCACCCAATCACAACCCGCCTATCCGCCAGCTTTTCCGGGGCGGTACCAATGCCATCAAAAGCACGGCGGAAACAGGACTTGGAAGGGAAACCACTTACCTCTCGACACTCAACGAAGAACCAGGGCGCCATGGAGCCCGAGCTGCAGGTCCTGCCTATGCTGGTCTACATCCTCAGTTACCAGGAATACGAAAGGCGTGGCGACGACCACGTGAGTACTGCATCTAGTACACAGGGGAGGGGGAGGAAAAAGAGAGTGACACACACACGCAAAACGAAACACCACCACCCCCCTCACCCACAACACCATACACACAAACACATGCATCAACATTACATTTACACCCCGTAACCCCCTGAAGAACGCAAGGATAAAAGGAATAGAGTTAAATCAGTGATATTTTAGAAATAGGCAGATATACGTAATAAATAGAAAAATTGTATTTACAAAAATATACAATATGTACATAAGTTGGTACATTGTCCATTCAAAATGTCCGTGGGCCACTGGGCCAAAAATCATGGGCCAAGCCCACACTTGACTCCTGCCTCAATACGGAGAGAACACTGCAGAGGCATCAGGTCGAAAACACACAGGCACCTCAGGGGGATGTTGAAGGGGGGGCACCTCAGCCGGAAGATGGAATAACACCACTGCTCCTCGAGGGGGCTCCATGCCCACTGCTTGGTCCTGGGCAGTGCAAAGCCACAGTCTCTCAAGTGGGTGGTTTGCCCACTGCTTGGTCCTGGGGAGTGCAAAGCCACAGTCTCTCAAGTGAGTGGTTTACCCACTGCTTGATCCTGGGGAGTGCAAAGCCACAGTCTCTCAAGTGTATGCTTTTCTCCACTGGTTCTGGAGGGGACTTTGGGGGTCATTCCTACCCTGGCGGTCATAGACCGCCAGGGCAGGGGACGGAGGAAGCACCGCCAACAGGCTGGCGGTGCTTCAGGGGCAATTCTGACCGCGGTGGTAAAGCCGCGGTCAGAAAAGGTAAACCGGCGGTTTCCCGCCGGTTTTCCACTGCCCCAGGGAATCCTCCACAGCGGCGCTGCAAGCAGCGCCGCCATGGGGATTCCGACACCCTCCCCGCCATCCTGTTTCTGGCGGTTTTCACCGCCAGAAACAGGATGGCGGGAACGGGTGTCGTGGGGCCCCCTAACAGGGCCCCATTAAGATTTTCAGTGTCTGCAAAGCAGACACTGAAAATCGCGACGGGTGCAACTGCACCCGTCGCACACCAGCAACTCCGCCGGCTCCATTCGGAGCCGGCTTCATCGTTGCTGGGGCTTTCCCGCTGGGCGGGCGGGCGGCCTTTTGGCGGTCGCCTGCCAGCCCAGCGGGAAAGTCAAAATGACCTTTTGGCGGTCACCGTCTGGCGGGCGGCGCCTGCCGCCCGCCGGGGTAGGAATGACCCCCTTTTTGCCCAGTGTGCTTCATACTGCCAAGCATTGGGTGAGTGGATGCATATCTCCACTGGTTCTGGAGGGTGCTTTGTGCCCAGTCTGCTTCATCCTGCCAAGGATTGGGTGAGTGGATGCATATCTCCACTGGTTCTGGAGGGGGCCTTGTGCCCAGTGATGCAACACTTGGGGTGTGGCAGTTCACAGTCCCTCACCTGGGTGTCTGAGGCATAAGATTTACAGGGACCAGGTTGCGTGATAGTCCATGGAGGCAGGGCTAGAATCCATCCTGCGGCGGATTAGGCTGCAAACTGGTGGTAGTGCCGGTGCTGGTGGGGGTGCTGCCAGTGCTGGTGGAAGGCTCCAGCCCTCCTCCTGCAGCCTCAGACAGCTGCCCACTGGGGTTGCTGCTGCTGGTAATGGTGCTAAGGTCAGTTTTGCAGGTGGCGGTGCATGCCGCAGTACCTGCGGCGGTGCTAGTGATGGTGTAGGCCGTGGTGCAGGTGCCGATGCTACCAGTGGTGGGTGGAGGCCCCACCCTCCTCCTGCAGCCTCGGACGGCTGCCCACTGGGGCTGCTGCTGCTGGTAGTGGTGCTACTGCCAGCTTTGCAGGTTGCAGCGCTTGCGGCGGTGCCTGTGGTGGTGCTAGCGGCAGTGCAGGTGGCAGTGCTGGCTGTGGTGCAGGTGCCGGTGCCGCCATTAGTGGGTGGAGGTCCCAGCCCTTCTCCTGCAGCCTCAGACGGCTACCCACTGGGGCTGCTGCTGCTGACAGTAGTGGTGCTTGCTGCGGTGCAGATGGCGGGGCAGGTGGCGGTGCTTGCATCGGTGCTAGCTGCAGGACTGCTGGCGGTGCTGGCCGCTGTGCAGGTGGTGGTGCTGGTGGTTGTGCTGGTAGCAGTAGTGCCTTGCCTGGTGTTTTCTGCCCCTTCCTCACCTTGGCAGATGGTGGTGTCACCTTGGGTCTGGCAGCTGGAGAATTTGAGGTGGCCTTGCTGGGTGGTTGGTGATCCTTCCCCTTGCTGCATGCTGTCCCCCTCTTCACCTTGGCAGGTGGTGGAATGATTGTGTGCTTGGCAGGTGTTGGTGGCACGCTGGCTGGGTTGCAGGAACCGCTGCGGACATGGACTTGATCCCTGAGGTGCTGGGCTGGGTTCTAGACACCCTGGCCCGAGGGGAAGGACGGGGGGTAGGGAAGAGTTCAATGCCAGGAAAATCTTCTTAGATACACTGGGGCAGGAAGAGGGAGAGGGTTTCGGAGTGGAGGAAGAGGCAGTGGTTGTAAGAGGTGTCTGTCTGCTGTGTTTGAGTGCAGGTGCATGGGCTGGATGCTGTTGTGAGGTGGATGGCTGTTGGGTGGGTGGGTGCTTGCGTTTGTGCACTTTGGGAGGAGGGGTCACACAGACACACTGGGAGAGGGCACAGGGGACGTGTGCATGGATGTTTCGGTGGGGACTTCCAGTGAGGGGTGTGTTGTGATAGGCGTGCTGGAGGTAGTGGATGAGGATGTAGTGCATGCAGGTGTGAGTGGAGACGCTACTGGGAGGGAGGTGGATGACGAGGAGGAGGGGGACACAGTGGAGGCAGTGGATGTTGGTGTGTCTGCATCTGGATGGTGCTTGTGTGAGTGCCTGTGAGATGAAGTGTGGTGCTTGTGTTTGCCTGAGCCACTTTTGTGTGTTGATTTGGGTGAATGCTGGGCTGAAGGTGTGCTTGGGATAGGCTGGGATTGAGGGGATTGGGACTGGGTAGAGGAAGTTGGAGGGGGGAGGCTAGAGACAGGGAAAAGGGCTGCCATCAGTGCATAGGCCGGAGCCTGAAATGCTCTCTATTGGGCCCCACGCCAGAGTGAATGCCCTCCAGGTATGCATTTGGTTTTTGTAAATGCCTCTCATCACCCTGGATGGCATTCAGAATGGTTGACTGCCCAACGGTGAGGGATCTCAGGAGGTCAATAGCCTCCTCACTGAGGGCAGCAGGGCTGACTGGGGCAGGGCCTGAGGTGCCTCGGGCGAAGGAGATGCCCACCCTCCTGGGTGAACGGGCACAGGAAACACGCTGAGGGGCTGCTGGGAGGGCTGTGCTGGTAGGGGGGGTGGTGGCTGTACCTATTGATGGGGAGGGCACAAAGGTGTCCACTACCGCCAGGGAGCTTCCATCGGAGGAGGAGTTGCTGTCTGTGGTCTCCCTTCCTGTCCCCGCCGTGGTGCTCCCCTCACCCTCCGTCCCACTGGTGTCCTCACCATCGGTGGATTCAGCCTCCAGGCCCATGTGGGATGTAGCTCCCTCTGTTGCCGGTGCCTCAGCTCCTCCGCCAGATGATGCTAATGTACACAAGCACAGGGTGACAAAACAAAAAAGGGGGGGTTGAGACAGAGGATACACTTGGTCAATGCCAGCAACACCACCACCGTTGGCATACACAACACGCAGGAAGCAGCCCTAAGCACTAGGCCATGCACTACCAGTTACTAAGATAGTCACCAGCCCATGGGGTAAAATGCCTACCGCCATTAGCTGCACACCTGAAACCCACAGGACCCTGCCCAGTAGTAGATGCCCACTAACACCATTGGAGTAGGAGTGCTTCAGAGCCTGCCCAACAAGGGACCTACCTTGCCATCTTCGCCCAGGCCTAGGGGCATCCACAGACCACATCCCCTACCCAGGTAACCCTTAACACGGGCAAAGTCAGGATTCAGAATCTGTACTCACCCCCTTGTGGCTGCTGTGATGCCTTCAATCGTCCATCCAGCTCCAGATAGGCCACCGCCAGGATGCGGAACATCAGGGGGGTCATGGTGCGACAGGCACCCCTTCCTCATTGGGAAGCCAGCCCCAACTGGGCCTCCGCTGTCTTCTTTGCCCAGCGGCGCAGGTCCTCCCACCGTTTGTGGCAGTGGGTGCTCCGCCTGTCAAAGACTCCCAGGGTCCGCACCTCCTTGGCGATGGCACACCAAATACCCTTTTTCTGGTGGGCGCTGACCTGCATGGAAAAGACAGCAGAATCAATCAATCAATTAATCAAGAAAATGTATAGAGTGCGCTACTCACCCGTGAGGGTCTCAAGGGAATTAGTCAACCGTCCGGACCGTCACACTCATGGCCCACCAGATCCCTCCCATCCCCTGACACACATACATTGACCACCATACATGCAGCGCTCTGGCCAGGACGCCTCGGACCCCCCTTACATGTGGCTTACACACACAACAATCCATGCATGCATGGTCCATGCATCATGCTCACAGTGTACTCACCTGTTTGTCTGGAGGACTGTAGAGTAACGTGTACTGGGGTAGGACCCCATCCACCAGTTTCTCCAACTCCTCCACAGTGAAGGCAGGGGCCCTTTCCCCAGACACATGAGCCATTGTCGCTTCCAGACACAGATCACAGCAGCACTTGCAGTGTAGGTCCTCTCCTGTTGAAGGTCAGGTAGCAAGTGTGTGAACAGATAGAAAATGGCGGTCACGTCAACAGCGGTGTGTACCGTCACCGCCAGCGTACATCGCCATTGGCTCCTGGAACCCATAGGGTCCAATGATAACCAATGCAAAGTTGCGCGGCAGTCTTCGACCGCCTACCATAATGGCGAACAACGCCAGAGGAATTACCTCATTTCCACTTGTCCCTCTCACAGGTCAGGCAGCCGCCATTTCAGGGGGGAACAAGGCACAGCACCTAACTGCGTCACAGCAGACATTGGCACAGCAACTGATTTTCGGATTCACACACTGGTTCTGTAAAGGAAAAATTGCATCATTAGTGCAATAGATGTGTGAACATGACCGTCTGATCACCGTTTTCTTCCATAGGCTTCAACCACTGAAGCTGAATATGAGATGGCGACATCCTCTGGTGTACAGACCCCTGGTGGACCTTGCAACAATTGAGGACAGACACATTATCATAACATACAGACTTGATCGGGCCACAATCCAAGAACTAAGTGCCCAATTGGAGCCAGACCTGATGTCAGCTATCCGCCAGCCCACAGGTATCCCCCCACTAGTGCAGGTCCTGTCAGTGCTCCCTTTCATGGCAAGAGGTTCCTTCCAAACTACAGTCGCCATGGCATCAGGGATGTCTCAGCCAATGTTCTCCAACATGTTGACCAGAGTGTTGTCAGCTCTGCTGAAACACATGCGCAACTACATCGTATTCCCCCAGGTGGAGGAATTGGCCATAGTGAAAGCTGACTTTTATGCCCTCTTACATATCCCCAACATCATTGGTGCCATTGATGGTACACATGTGGCATTTGTCCCCCCCGGAGAAAGGAACACGTTTTCAGGAATAGAAAAAGCTATCACTCTATGAATGTGCAGATGGTGTGTTTGGCGGACCAGTACATCTCCCATGTGAATGCCAAGTATCATGGCTCTGCGCATGACGCCTTTATCTTGAGGAATAGCAGCATCCCATATGTGATGGGCCAACTCCAGAGGCACCGGTTGTGGCTAATAGGTGAGCCCAAGGTCCCCACCCAGTATAAGTAGGCGTCAGGGTATGGGGTTGTCCCTAAGGGTTAGTGTGTGTCTAACAGTTGTCCCTTGATATTTGCAGGTGACTGTGGTTACCCCAACCTCTCATGGCTACTGACCACAGTGAGGAATGCCAGGGCAAGGGCAGAGGAACGTTACAATGAGGCACATGGGTGAACAAGGTAGATAATTGGAAGGCCAGGTTCCGGTGCCTCCATCTGACTGGTGGATCCCTGTACTACTCACCCAAGAATGTGTGCCAGATCATCGTTGCATGTTGCACAACCTGGCCTTGAGACACCAGGTGCCTTTTCTGCAGGGGGATGAGCCTGGAGATGGTCTTGTGGCAGCGGTGGAGCCCATGGACAGTGAGGAAGAGGAGGTAGAGGAAGAAGATGTGGACAACAGAAGTAATATAATACAGCAGTACTTCCAGTGATACACAGGTAGTACTGTAACTTCACTTTACTTTTCATTTTTCTGTTGGACATTGTACATGGCAGCCTGATTTCCCTATGTCTATGGCCACTTACTGTACCCTTTGGCATCTCTATTTTCAGATCTCTGTGGCCCACTCTGGCTCCTGGTGTGTTTACTGCTGCTCACTAAAGGTCATTCCATTGTAAATTTTACTGTACATATGACTTGCTATGCTTGACTAATACATATTTGAATCATTTGACAGACTCCAGATTCGTGTTTGTTCCAAGGGTGTTTTTTAAGTGCTCATAAGTAGAGGGGGATGTGCAATGGGCTGGGTTGGTGGTGGAGAAAAGTCCAGTGTAGAGTCCAGTATCTTGGTATCACAGGTGCATTGTCTAAGGGGCACAGGAAGTGGAGCAATGGCAGTTCAAGGTGGACAGGGTGACAGAGTGGGACAGAAGGGTGACAATCAGGAGAGTCTTTTTTCCTGGCGCAGATCTTGGCAATGTTCTCTGGCTTCTGTCTGGATGGCAGGGACTGTTTGTTGGGTGGTTCTCCTTCTTCAGGGGGTGGGGTGCTGGTGGACTGTTGTTCCAGTGGCGGGTCCTCCTGTCCACTAGCGCCGGCGGAGGAGGAGGGCTGTTCTTCGATGTGGCTAGTGTCAGGGGCCCGTTGTTGTGCCACTGCCTCCCTCATGGTGTTGGCCATGTCACCCAGCACCTCTGCAATGGTGACCAGGATTCTGTAGATGAGTTTGAGGTCCTCCCTGATCCCCAGGTACTGTCCCTCCTGCAGCCACTGGGTCTCCTGCAACTTGGCCAGTATCTGGCCCATCTTCTCCTGGGAATGATGGTATGCTCCCAGGATGTTTGTGAGTGCCTCCTGGAGAGTGGGTTCCCTGGGCCTGTCCTCACCCTGTCGCACAGCAGTCCTCCCATCTTCCCTGTTGTCCTGTGCCTCTGTCCCATGAACAGTGTGCCCACTGCCACTGACCCCAGGTCCCTGATCGTCCTGGGTTTGTGGGGTTGCCTGGGGTCCGTGTAGTGGTGGGCACACTGTTGATTGATGTGTCCTGGTGACAGTGGCATGGGCCAGCTGAGTGGGTGCTGTGGTGGTATTTTCTGAGGGGGGAGGATCTGTGGTGGTATGGGACTGTGGCAGGGTAACCGCCTGTCCGGAGGTCCCTGATGGGCCAGGGTGGTCATCCTGATTCAGGCATGCAGAGCTGCTGTCATCACTGTGGGCCTCTTCTGGGGGGGACTGGTTGTTGCTAGCACCTCCTCTCCAGAGACATTGAGTAGGGATCCTGTGGGGATGCAAATGCAGTGTTATTGTATCTGAGTGTGCCATCTTGTGCATGGGTGTGTTTCCCTGTATGGTTGTGATTGCCCTGTCAGCTTTGTCTTGTGTGCGTGGTAATTTTGTGGGCTGGGTGATTCTCTATTCTGGGCATGCTGTGGAGATGGGTGTCCATGCAGGTCTGTGATGGGGATCCATGGATTGTTGTGGCATGCAGGGCTTAGTATTGGGATGGGTGGGTGGTCATAGTGGGGTATGTGTGAGGTGGTGGAGTGATAGGAGTGAGGGTGGGGGTATGTGATGGCATGCAGGTTGGGGGGTGATAGTGGTAAAGATTTCACTTACCAGAGTCCAGTCCTCCTGCTACTCTTGTGAGGCTCTCAGGATGCATGATCACCAAGACTTGCTCCTCCCATGTTGTTAGTTGTGGGGGAGGAGATGGGGGTCCACTGCCAGTCCTCTGCACGGCTACCTGGTGTCTTGCAACCACGGAATGTACCTTTCCCCGTAGGTCGTTCCACCTCTTCCTGATGTCATCCCTTGTTCTGGGGTGCTGTCCCACGGCGTTGACCATGTCCATGATTCTACGCCATAGCTCCATCTTCCTAGCAATGGACGTCTGCTGCACCTATGATCCAAATAGCTGTAGCTCTACCCGGATGATTTCCTCCACCATGACCCTTAGCTCCTCCTCTGATAACCTGGGTGTCTTTGGGGTGCCATAGATGTGGTGTGAGTGATATGTGTGAGGATGTGTGGGATGATGTGTGGGGTGATATGTTGTGAGGTGCATGGATGGTGTATGGGTGATGATGTTTTGTACCTGTGATTGAGTGGGTGCGCCTGGCTTCTCTCTCTCTCTGCTTGCTATCTTTTTTCTCGCTGTAAGGAGTTGTGGGTAATGTGGGTGTGTGTTTTAGATTGTATTGGGTGTGTGGGTGTGCAGTGTGTACGTGTGTCAGGTGTGTGTGGTTTGAATTGTCCAATGTGGTGTAGTTTTGTAAGTGTGTGTGTATTTTGAGCGCAGCGGTGTGTACCGCCAATGGTTTACCTCGGTTGAAAGCCCGCCGTGGTGATTCGTGGGTCGTGATACTGTGGGCATATTCCTTTTGGCGTAACGGTGTGGGTTTTGGTACCGCCAGTTTATCACTGTCCTTTGGTCTGGCAGACTTGTGTGGGTGTCTGTATTGTGACGGATTTCTTAGTGTGGGTCATAATACCCGTAGTGGAATACTGCCGCAGTCACAGTATGTTGGCGGCCGTCAGCACAGCGGTAGGCGGCATTTACCGCTGGGTTGTAATGAGGGCCATAGTGCCTAAAAGCAGGGACTTAACAAGTTTCATTGCTTTACAATCTCAGAGAAAATGTTGCTGTCTCCCACAATGGTAGGAGAACAGCCCAGGACTGTTTTCAGCTTGTGTTACTTTAATTTTACACAACATTGACCCTGAGGCATTGTTCTACTTAGATGACATCTACCTTACGGATGACGACCTCGTACAACATGTAAGACGGGTAGCCCGCATTGTTAGGGGATTTGGCAAATTCAGCTATAAATTTAACTTAAAAAAGACAAAAATAGCCTTCCATAGTGTCCTGTTTTTGGGATATGAATTATCAGAAGAAGGCAAGAGCCTAGCACCCCAGTTATTAGAAAAATGCACACAACTACAGCCACCAAACACTATCAAAAAGTTCCAGTCACTGTTAGGCTTCTTAAACTTTGGTAACCTTTTGCAGAACATATATTCCAGATTATGCACAATGCATTAAACCATTATATGACTTAATATGTCCTGACTTTTTAAAGTAAATTTTGGACAGTCAAACTCACACACATTCTCAGAGCATTACAACAAGACATGCTTGCAGCTAAATACTTGCATGCAAGGGACAACAAAACACAACTGGTCAGAGTAATTGCTGGCGCCATTGATTTCAACTATGTAACATTTCACCTATGTAACTTTCAATGAGGGTGAAGCAGTCCCAATTGCAGACAAATCATATTTATATTCCAGAGCAGAACAATGCTTTGCTCCCACAAAGAAAATTCTCACTGTTGTTCAGATGGCTGTCATTAAAGAGAAACCTCTGGCCTAGGGGAAACACATTATTGTTGTATCTCCAATCCAAGCCCTTGAAGCTGTCACCAAAGCGAGTGTTCCTAATGCAAAAGCACTACGTTCACATTGGATTCAATGGGTAATGTCTCTGACGGCCACTGATGTTGACTATGTTTTTGGCCCGAAATTACAAATTCAAGAAAGTTTACAATATGGACTTAAATATCTTGTTCCTGTAAACACCTTGTCTATTAAACAATATCAAATAATTAAGTAAGCTGATGGCTCAGCTGAGCCCACAGTAGACACAAAACAGCAATACTCATGGCCACATGAAAGATGGGGTATTCCATTCACAACACACGCATACCTTAGGGGACTGCACTGCAAAGTTAGCAGAGCACAAGGCTCTGGTGATGGCACTGGATCACAGCGATCCAAAACAGTTAATGTTAATCATCTGTGATTTGTACTATTGTGTCTAGTCCTTCATTGAATCTCTGCATTACTGGTGCCAGAATGGATTCAGAGATTCAATAGGCAACACCATTAAACACAGACTCCTGTGGGGGAAAGTAGCAGATCTGAAGGAAACGCAACTTAATGTCCATGTATTACATACATTAGGACATCAGTGTGTGGGAATACACGTTTCTGGCAGTACCTTGGCTGATGAAGCAGCTAAGTCAGCAGTAGCTATGGCTTCTGTTGCTGCAATAACTCATTCTAGGAAGAAATTGGATAATGAAACCCTGGCTGCTGTGAAAGCTTCGGCTGACGGCAAGCCCATGCCAAAGGCATAGCCTGCAAAATATTCCTACTGCATATCTAGCCTTCAACACTGCCCTAGTAACAATACCAGGGGTGGGTGATCGTGTGATCCTCAGCAAAGGTAAAAGACCAGAACTGATTAAAGCAGTGCATGATGTCGTTGCTTCTACCCATGCTGGTGTGGCAGTTACTATTTTATTGTTACAAGCATGATACTGGTGGCCAGGTCTATAACAAACAGCCCAAGCAGAATGTCCTTTGCTGTGACATCTGTCAGCAAATAAAAGGGTCCACTTTCAAACACCTACTGCAGACACCCCTCTTAATTTCCAAAAAACCTTTACAATGTGTTTACTTGGAAAACTGTGGTCTCATGACACCTGATAGTGCATACAAATACATCTTAGTTTCTGTTGACTCATGCTCTAGATTTATAGGGGTTTGGCCACAACGCTCGGCTGACGCTCAAACTGTTATTAAAGATTTCAAGTCTTTATCGCACATATGCAGTTGCAGCTTTCCACTCAGACCAGAGCCGTGATTTTGCCTCAGGGGCATTCAGGGACGTCATGGCTTTGATAGGGGTCCAAATGTCTTATTCGTCTCTATTTCATCACAAAAGAAATAGTGTTGTGGAGTAAAGAAACCAGGAATTAAAGCAATCCTTAATAGCCAGAGCATTAGGCACATATCGTAGTTGGCTTAATCACCTCTATGGAGTCCACAGAGCACTAAATAATCTACCAAGAAGGCCCCTGGAGTGGCATACCTGTTCAGAACACAAATTTGTTCCAGTTCTTGATGGTCCTGGCATGGAGGTGGCAGATACACCTTTTGACATAAATGAACATGTCACTGTCTTGCAGGACTTACAACAGTTCCATTATGACAAAGCATCTGCCAGTGCCGCCTCCTTGGGAATAGGGGATGCACCAATATTACCTACTGGCTGGATTCCTAAAGTTGGGGATTTAGTGTGTGAAAAGATTGCTGTGAAAAAGGAGTTCAGTCCTTCCTATTGTGCACCAGTTCCAATCCTGGGAATACACAGTACGAGGACTGTTATTTTACCACCGTTGCCTGGTTCTAAAGAAAACCGCTTTGTCTACATCGACAATGTCAAGCTACACCATATGGCCTATCTTACACAGCAGACCTAGAGGACTCATGAGTAGTACCCGAATCCCTCTCACAACGGACCAGGATGTTCCTCTACAGGTTTTAAGCAGCAACGCTGACACTTCTCCGAGCTTGGAGATGGTGGAAAATTATCTCTCATTAGTCCCATTAACTTCTGTGACGAGTAATGTCAACAATATTGAGCGATTCTACTCAAATTCTATTCAAACGGACGGAATAGTCGACTATGAACCACCAAGGGAGAATTCTGCCAGCTCTCACCTTCCAAACACGGCTCCAGGTTTTGCACGAACAGCTTCTGGCTACTTTGCTCACATCAATGACACCGACTCATCTGCCTCTTCTGCAACAGAACTGTCAAGAGCACGTAAGCTGATCGTTTGGCTCAAAATTAACTATTATATTTTTCAATGTAACTATCAGTGGCTCCTATTAACTGCACTTGCCTTCCTGCTTTGGATTGTGTTTGTCATCATCTTTTTCTCACTTATACATGGCCATTACCTTCCTGAAAGCTTTGCAGTTGAACTGGTGGATGAGGTCCTAAAACCACATTTTTCCTTCCATAAGGTCCTCAGCGACTTGTCCCTAGTGAACATTTCAGCCATACCAATTCCTAATGGGATTGTTTGGGATAAAGTACCCTTTGATATTTACGGCCCGACGGAGGTCATCCAAATTTCATATATATTAAAATTTTCCATGAACAATGTAATAAGACCTGGAGATGTTTCTGATGATTGGGATGTAAAAACAGTTGATTCTATGATGTATGACTTATAATAATTTACTGTATTTGAAAGTGAAGATGTTTATCAATCAAGAGAAAATTTTGGAGATATGTCCTGTTATAATTATTATGAACATCATTTAATTCACAGAGCAAGTTTCCCAAAGAGTATCTTTAACTATACACAGTGGGAACACTGTCCAACTCCTCCAGTGTGGAGTTCTAAAACGTATTCTGAAAATTTTGCATATTTTTCTGGGCACAATGTGACAATACTGAGTTGTATGATTTTAAATTGCCAGTGATGGAAAGTCAGCATATTTTATTAACTGATACAAAATTGATTTATTCTGATTCCTTTTTTCCCAGTTGGCCATGGAAGGCTATGTATTTTGACTAAAGTCGATTGACTTAAAAAGTTGTGGGTAATGGAAAATTGACAAATAAGGGGAAAGGAAGCTTTATTTAGAGCACGCCTGATACCTGTTCAAATGATATTTCAAATGAAACTGTCCTACAGACAAGTTGTTTAGGCTTGGCAAGAATTAACAACTTGAATGTGCCCAGTATCCCTCTCCCTGCAAAATTTGACAAATTGCAAAAATACATTAATGCAATTGAAGATCCGCTCAGTGAGTGGGTCCAAAATTGAACATTTAACACATCACTTTCATGTCGCGGTGGGTGGTTATTGTGGCCAGTAGACACAAATGGTTGTCATGCACGTTTCGTAATCTCCACGGGGGCCTTTTATAACAATTAGGCCAGACCTTTGCTATGTGTCATTAGAGCATTTGGGTATAGTAACAACAAACAATGTGGGAAGTCATGTCAGCAATGGTTAAAAAGTTCCTCACTAGATGCTGTTAAAGAACACCTCAGTCTCCTGTTCAACAATACAGATTTGCAGGATTTCCTGTTAGGCCCCAGAAGACAGCGTAAAAAGTCCTTCTTATATATGGGATATAATGAAATTTTGAAACTTTCCCAATGAGAAGCTGCTTTCCGGATAAAGCAAATAGATCAGGAAAATTTACAGAAAGCATTAGTCATTGTAGATAATGGAATTAATACCTTGTCCGACCCCATCTACACTTAAACAATGATGTTTCTTCTGCAATAGACATAGTACAAAGCGACATGTCATTCTTACAACATAGACAGAGCCAGCTAAGGTCCGTGATGCAGGTAGGTTAGATACTACAAACACTGAAAGCAGGTCCCGTTCCCTGACAATATGTTAGCACAAGGGACATATTTTCAGCATTTAATTTGACACGACAACAACAAATAATGGCTAAGAAATTAGCAGCTTATGTAATGCTAAACATCGAGGAATTAGAAAAGTTTCCTTTTACTGTGGCTGAAATACCATCTGCTGAACGGTTAATACACAGGGTTATTAATCTGCCTATTTCAATACTTGAATTCACATCCTGTTTTAAACACATTCAATTAGGCAGATATGAGAAGCTAGGAGATAGTTACATCCATGAGGTGAGGGAGATTCCCTTTTCGTACAAATGTTTCAGTGGCATGAAAGAGGTCTTTCTTAGCAGCAGTGAATGCTAGACTTATGCAAGACATTAGATTGTTTGTAAGCAGCTGTCCTTGCACGGGCAGTGTAACGCTTCAGCAGCAAAGGGAGTTCCAGTCCCCTTGATTAGACCTGTGTTACAGGTGCTCTTTAATGGAAGCTATGTGCTTCTTAACAGTGAGAGCTGTTGTGCGAGGCAGAATAGCTTATGTTGTTTCGGGGTCCCAAATTGTCACCTGTTGTAGGAATGTGTTCTTTTTCCTCCTTCACAATAGACAAATGTAGCAGATATTTGGCCTCACATTGCTACTTCAATTGTGAATTTTGACAAGTTGAGCAGACTCAAGGCTTTATTGTTTAAGAACAATGTGGCACTTAAATCTGCGCGCGAGACCTTTGCGCTTCAAGTTATGAGGTCATCTGCAGAAATTCAGTCATTTTTAAGTACAAACTTTCCGAGACACTTTGGTGAACTCGTGGGATGAATATTTAATGCATCCAGTACTACTGGAATTGCACATTTCTTTAGAGCTGTTGGTTCAGGTTTCATTCACACCTTTTTCTTGATATTTGGCATAATACCTTCAGCCATAAACTCAATATTTTGGAGTATTTCCGGGGGATTTCTAATTACTTTGGCTATAATACATAGAATCTTGCTGTTCCTATTTTTTATTCACATTGGCTGTCCCTTCGCAACAAGGAGGACTGAAAGCACTTCCACCAGTGCAACTGTGTCGTGATCGCATGAGGCAGTACTTCGGAGCAGCACTCCGGGAGTGTAGGAAGCTGGCTCTGTCTATACTATATCAAATGAGATATAGTGTGCACAGATTCCAGGGATTCCCCAAGAGGCTTACCAGAGGCAATAATAGATAACACTAATGCTCTATTTGGGGTATTATAGTCGAGAAGTTAGGCTTATCAGTAGGTAGTGTTAAGAATTTGTTGTACACACACAAGCAATAAGTGAAAACACACACTCAATGACACAACTCCAGGCCAGTAGGTTTTTATATAGAAAAATATTATTTTTTTAACTCATTTTTAGAACCACAAGATTCATTTAACAGGTATGTACATTAAATGAAAGGTACTTTGCATAGTAATAGTTGAGACTTTGAAAAGATTCAAGATTGTACACAGTTTTCATTAAAATGGCAAAAAGCTATTTGAAAAGTGGACACTGCAATTTTCAACCGTTCCTGGGGAAGGTAAGTACAGTACAGTTTCAGAGGTAAGTACCGCACTTACCGGTTCATTCTCTGGGGCATAGGTAGCCCACCGTTGGGGATTCAAGGCAACCCCAAGCACCCAGCACCGCAACACAGGACCGGTCAGGTGCAGAGGTCACACAGGAGCCAAAATAACGTGGGCGCCTATGAAGACAGGGGGTACTCCAGTTCCAGTCTGCTTGCAGGTAAGTATCTACATTGTCGGAGGGCAGACCAGGGGGGTGTGGAGGAGAACTGGAGGGGCTCCAAGTCAGCTCAAAAACCACAACCTCTGCCTCACGGGGCGGCGAGGTGCAGTGTGATAATAGGGCATCGGGTTCCCAATAGAACTCTATGCAGGGTCCCTGGTCTCACCTAGGCGCCGCAGGCAGGGCACAGCAGCGCATCTTGGGCAAGCCACCGACTGGGTAAGGGTGAGGACCACCTGCTGCACCAGTGGTCAGTTTATCAGAGGTCGGGGGCTGTAGGTGCAGTGCTTCTCCAGGTGTCGGATATCTTCGTCCCAGGTAGTCGCGGTCAGGAGGGTCCTCTGTATTAATTCTGCAGGCGTCGTCGAGGGGATGCAGAGAGGTCAGCCCAGGGTCAACACGTCAGAGTCGCCTGGGGGTCCTATCTGGATAGTTGGTTTCTCTGGACACGGGCCGGGGGTGTAGGGTGCAGGGTATTGGGGACTCACGCTTCTGGAGTGAGGTGGGAGTCCCTTTAAAGTTGGTTGTCTTTTCTTCGGGTTGGGCAGAGCCGCTGCCCACGAGAGTTCTTGGTCCTCAGTGTTGCAGGTAGTCCTCTGGAGGTTTTTCAGGGGTCACATTTTGTTTGCAGGGTCTTTGAAGCAGCAGACAGGCCAGTAGGGCTGGGGCCACATCAGTTGTCGTCTCCTTCTCTTATCTACAGGGTTTTCAGCTCAGCAGTCCTTCTTCTTTTTGTGAGGTCATCAGGAATCTGATGATCTCGGTTCAGGGTTGTCCCTAACTACTAAATTTAGGTGTGTGTTAGGGTCAGGGGGCGGTAGCCACTGGCTACTGTCCCTGAGAGTGGCTATGTCCTCCTTGTGCCCACTCCCTCTGGGGAGGGTGGAACATCCCTATCCCTATTGGTCCTACTCCTCCAAAGCAAGATGGAGGATTTCTCAAGGAGGGGGTCACTTCAGCTCTGGTCACCTTAGGGGTGGACGTGGCTGGAGGGGTGACTCCTCCTTGTTTTTCTCATTATCCCTCTGGACTTGCTGCCAAAAGTGGGGGCTTGTCCTGGGGGAAGGGCATCTCCAATGTCTGGAATGCCCTGTGGGCATTGTAACACCAGGCCTGAGCCTTTGAGGCTCACCACCAGGTGTTACAGATCTTGCAGGGGGGAGGTGTGAAACACCTCCACTAAGTGCAGGCTTTGTTTCTGGCCCCAGAGAGCACAAAGACTCTCACCCAAGGGGGTCAGAAACTCGTCTTTCAGTGGGAGGCTGGCATAGACCAGTCTGTCCTGCACTGAAGGATTAGGTAAAATACAGGGGGGATCACTAAGATGCCCTCTGTGTGCATTGTTTAAATAAATCCATCACTGGCATCAGTGTGGGTTTATTATTCTGAGAAGTTTGATACCAAACTTCCCAGTATTCAGTGTAGCCATTATGGAACTGGGGAGTTTGTTTTGACAACCTCCCAGACCATATACTTAATTTGGCCACACTGAACTTACAATGTCTAATCATGGACTTAGACACTGTAGGGACATATTGCTCATGCAGCTATGCCCTCACCTGTGGTGTAGTGCACCCTGCCTTAGGACTTTAAGGCCTGCTAGAGGGGTGATTTACCTATGCCTCAGGCAGTGTTTTGTGTGCATGGCACCCTGAGTGGAATGCCATGTCGACTTTGCCTTTTTCTCCCCACCAACACACACAATTTTCAATGGCAGTGTGCATGTGTTTGGTGAGGAGTCCCTTAGGATGGGACAACACATGCTACTGCCCTTAGGGATCTTCCCTGGTCACAGGGCCCTTGGTACCACTGGTACCTTTTACAAGGGACTTATCTGTGTGCCAGGGATGTGCCAATTGTTGAAACAATGGTACATTTTTAGTGAAAGAACACTGGTGCTGGGGCCTGGTTAGCAGGGTCCCAGCACGCTCTCTGTCAAGTCAGCATCAATAGCAGGTGAAATGTGAGGGGGTAACTGCAACAAGGAGCCATTTTCATACACAAGCACCCCTCCCCCTCAGCCCACAGGCCAGGAGACTCGGTCAAAGCTGGGAGAGTCTTCCTAGTCTGTCAGATGAGGAAGAGTAGGGGAAACAGGCTGGTTTGTTTCAGGGCCTACTCTGCCTTACATCCTCCTGTTCAGGTCATTCCCTCTGGGGAACTGACCTACTTTCACAGTGATAGGACCCAGGCTGATTTTCCTGTCTGCATTTTTAGTGTCTTCACCCATTCCTTTTATTTTGAGGTTAGAGGTATCCACCTCTGCTAATCTTACTTTAGCCAGAGTCACCCCTAGCTTACCCAAAGAGGTTCCTAATAGCTGGAGTAACCCCACCATGACCAACAGGGTCAGGGGCCTAACTTGCTATTTGGCATGGGGTCAGACCACCATGCCAAGGACAGTGCAGCCATTAAGGCTAACTACCAGCAGAGGCCACTGACAGCTGTCAGTGCCGAGAACCACACCTTCAGCTCTTCACCAACAAGAGAAAGGGCTAAGTTACAGGCTTCATTGGGTTAAGGGTGCCTGCCTGCTGCGGTAGAGTGAGGGGTTGTTACCTCCTGTAGTGAACACCCTTCTTCCACTCTTTCTTCTGTTAGCTGAGGATCCACACACTCATGCTTAACAGTTGCCTGACTAGTCAGGACTTCTTGTGGGACAGGTTGGACTTTACCAGTGCCACTTTTGGAGTTCTCCACTACTGGAGCAGAAATTCCTTGGTTTACTGGAGCCTTGGCTAAAGGTTGTCCACCTTTCCTGCACTGTTTTCTGTTCTTTTTCTTCAGGGGCCTACTTGCAGTTCCTGCAAGGGCAGCACCTCCTAAATCCTTGGAAGAGGACTGGCACTAGAGCAGTTCCTCTCTTGGTCTCTGACCAATCTCTGGGTGGTAATTTCCAAGGAGACAATCAAGGGGGAGGTCTGCACTGACTACCACCCTTCTCCAGCTAACAGTCCCTCCCAATTCTAGGGGCACTAAAGCCACAGGCCTATTAGTGACCTTGTCTGGCCTAACCATCACTCTGGCAGTCTCACCTGGGATGTACTGGTTTGAGAGCACCAGCCTGTCATGCACAATAGTGTGACTGGCACAAGTGTCTCTCAGGGCAGTGGCTGGGAATCCATTCACTAGTAGGTGGTGGAAGTGCCTACTTCCCTCTGGAATCTCCAACTCACCTGTTGGGCCCATTTTCCACTTAAAGGCTGTGAGAACCTCCTCATCTGAGGAGTCATCCCCAGTGGCTACACTGGTCATCCCTGGGATTTTGTTAGGGGGTATGTTTTTAGGACAAGAAGTGTCCTTCGTGTGGTGCCCTGTCTGTCTGCAGTTGTGGCACCATCCCTTAGTGGCATCCCAGTTCTTACCCTGGTATCCACTTTTGTTTTGGGATGTGTCTTGGGGCCCACCCACCTGGACAGGTTTTTTGGGGCCTACAGAAGACTCTGGTGGTCATTACAACATTGGCGGTAAAAGCCGCTTACCGCCGTGCAGAAGACCGCCAACACACCGCCGCGGCCGCGGAATTCCGCCACAGCTATTATGACCCACATTTCGAAATCCGACAAAATTTAGACACCACACAAGTCCGCCACACCAAAGGTCAGTGATAAACTGGCGAAAACAAAACCTCCACCGTCACGCCAACAGAAATACGCCCACGCTATCACAACCCACAAATCCACGCGGCGGTCTTTCAACCGCGGTATTCTATTGGCGGTACACACCGCCGCGCTCAAAATACACACACTTCTACAAAACACCGCCACATTGGACAATTCAAAATACACACACCTGATACACATACACACACCACTCCCACACACTCAATACAATATAAAACACACACCCACATCACCCACAAACCCCTACAACCAAAAATTCAGAAAGAAGGCCAGAGAGAGACACCACCATCCACAAACTAGCAGCCACAGGCACTCAACACTATCACCCACACAACTTCCACGCACAAAACACCACACACCACTACATATCACCACACTTATCACCACACACACCACCCCACACATCACCCACACCACCCCATGGCACGGCAAAGACACCCCAGGTTCTCGGAGGAGCAGCTCAGGGTCATGGTGGAGGAAATCGTCTGGGTAGAGCCACAGCTATTCGGAGCACAGGTGCAGCACACCTCCATAGCTAGGAAGATGGAGCTATGGGGAAGAATAGTCGACAGGGTCAACGCAGTGGGACAGCACCCAAGAAATAAGGACGACATCAGGAAGAGGTGGAACAACCTACGGGGGAAGGTGCGTTCCGTGGTCTCTAGACACCGCCTGGCGGTATAGCGGACTGGCGGCGGACCCCCACCTCCTCCCCCACAACTAACAACATGGGAGGAGCAGGTCTTGGCGATTCTGCATCCTGAGAGCCTCACAGGAGTCGATGGAGGAATGGACTCTGGTAAGTCAAATCTTTAACTATCATATCTCCCACCCTACCTCCATGCTATTACAGACCCCCACCCTCGCCCCCTCTCCTATCACTCCAACTCCTCACAAATGTACTAATAATACAAACCACACATCCCAACACCAAGCCCTGCATGACACAACAAAGCATGGACACCCATCACTAAACCATGCCCACTGCACATACCCATAACACCCCCCTCAATCATCATCACACAAGCCCCTACACAGGAATGCTAGCACTGGGGTACACGGTCACCCACCCATTGCACACCATGACACACACAGATGCAATAATCATGCTTTTACACACCTGCAGGACCACTACCCAACGTCACCAGACAGGAGGGTCCTGACATCTCCACCCCACCCACAGAAGATGCCCACAGTGATGACAGCAGTTCTGTCCAACTGGATCCAGATGACCAGCCTGACCATCGTGGGCCTCGGGACAGTTGGTTCCACTCACACAGGCACAGGCCACCACAGACCGTCCACCCTCTGGTAACACCAGCACAGCACCCACCCAGCGGGCCCATAACTCCGTCCCCAGGACACGTCAATCAGCTGTGTGTCCACCACTACAGGGAACCCAGGATAACCCACCACCCCAACAACAACAGGGACCTGGGGGCAGTGGCAGTGGGCACACAGTCCAGGGGACGGAGGCCCAGGAACACAGGGGAACTGGGAGGGCTGCCGTGCGATAGGGGGCGGACAGGCCAAGGGAACCCACTCTCGACGAGGCCCTCTCCTCCATCATGGGAGCATACCACCACTCCCAGGAGACGATGGCAACAGTCCTGGCCAAGTTTCAGGAGACCCAGCGCATGCAGGAGGAACAGTATTTGGGGTTCAGGGAGGAACTCCGAACCATCAGCTCCGCCCTGGGTACCATTGTAGGGGTGCTGAAGGAAAAAATTAACACCAGGAGGGACACTGTGGCACTCCAAGGGGCCCCTGACACTAGCATGGACGATGAACTGCCCACCACCTCAGCCGGCGCTAGTGGACAGGAGGCACCGCCACAGGACCACCACACCAGCACCCCCCCCCCCGCAGACGGAGAACCACCCCGCAAGTGGTCCCTGAGATCCAGGAACAAGACGGAGCACGATGCCAAGAACCCCGCCAAGAAATGAGACCACCCTGATTGTCAAACCACTGTCCCACTTTGTAACCCTATCTATATTGGAACTGCCCCAGCTCTACTTCCTATGCCCATATGGGCAATGCACCTGTGAGACTAATAGACTGGACTCTGCCATGGACATTCCTCCACCATCACCCCTCACCATTTTACAACCCCCTCCAAGATTGAGCACTTTAATAAACACCCTTGAAGCACAAAACAATCTGGAGTCAGTCTGTGATTTCAAAATTGTGTATCAGCAATGACAGTGACAAAATGCTTTTTCAAATGTAATGTCAACATACCTATGTCACACATCTCAAGTCCATGAGGAATCTAAGCAGATGACACACACCTGTGAAACCGTAAGGGAAATTTACAACTCAGTGACCATATACTGGTTGAAATCGACAGACAGGATAGAGGTAGAAGTATTAAAGTACTTGTAGTAGGCAGGAATGTTTTCTCACCTGTGTGTCACTGGAAATATTGCTGGATGACTGAGTCCCTGTTGTCAATGTAGTCTTCCTCTGCTACCTCCTCATCACTGTCCACAGGCTCCACAGCTGCCACAACACCGCCATCTGGACCATCCTCCTGCAGAAAAGGCACCTGTTGTCGCAAAGCCAAGTTGTGAAGCATACAGCAGGCCACGATGATCTGGCACACCTTCTTTGATGAATAGAATAGGGAACCACCTGTCATATGGAGGCACCTGAACCTAGCCTTCAGGAGGCCGAAGGTGCGTTCGATCACCCTCCTAGTCCGCCCATGGGCCTCATTGTAGCGTTCCTCTGCCCTGGTCCTGGGATTCCTCATTGGGGTCAGTAGCCATGACAGGTTTGGGTAACCAGAGTCACCTAATAGCCACACACGGTGCCTCTGGAGCTGACCCATCACATAAGGGATGCTGCTATTCCGCAGCATGTAGGCGTCATGCACAGAGCCAGGGAACATAGCATTTACCTGGGAGATGTACTGATCTGCCAAACATACCATCTGTACATTCATGGAACAATAACTCTTCCGGTTCCTGTACACCTGTTCACTCCTGTGGGGGGGGACCAGAGCTACATGGGTCCCATCAATGGCACCTATGATGTTGGGGATATGTCCAAGGGCATAGAAGTCAACTTTCACTGTAGGTAAGTCCTCCACCTGAGGGAAAACAATATAGCTCCACATGTGTTTCAGAAGGGCAGACAACACTCTGGACAACACGTTGGAAAACATAGGCCGGGACATCCCTAATGCCATGGCCACTGTTGTTTGAAATGACCCACTTGCAAGGAAATGGAGCACTGATAGCACCTGCGCTTGAGGGGGGATTCCTGTGGGATGGGGCATTGCTGACATCAGGTCAGGCTCCAACTGGGTACATAGTTCCTGGATTGTGGCACGGTCAAACCTGTAGGTGATGATCAAACTTCTTTCCTCCATTGTCGACAGGTCCACCAGCGGTCGGTACACCGGAGGATTCCGCCATCTCCTCACATGTCCCAGCGGACGGTGCCTATGAAGGACAACAGCGACCATAGAGTCAAACAACTCAGAGGTATGTACCCACAGTCTACACAGAATACCATTCATACACAAAATGTGACCTGTATTTGTGTTGTGAGACAAGGCCTAGGTATGTGTGACGCAGTTGGTAATCAGGCCATGTGGGTCGCAGAAATGGCGGCTGCCTGACCTCTAAACTGGGAAAATGGGATGTGAGGTAACTGCGCTGGTGTTGTACACCGTCGCTGTAGGCGGTCGAAGACAGTAGGCGCAATGCTGCATTGGTTAACATTGGACCCTATGGGTCCCAGGAGCCAATGACGATGTACGCCGGCGGTGACGGTACGCACCGCCGCGGACGTGACCGCCGCAGACATGACCGCCATTTCCTATCTGTTCAATCACTCGATACCTGATCTTCAACAGGAGAGGACCTACACTGCAAGTGCTGCTGTGACCTCGGTCTGGAAGAGACAATGGCTCATGCGTCTGGGGAAAGGGCACCTGCCTTCACTGCAGAGGAGTTGGAGAAGCTCGTCGACGGGGTCCTCCCCCAGTACACGCTACTCTACGGTTCTCCAGACCAACAGGTAAGTATTCAGGGAGCATGTTGCATGGGCTATGCCTGTGTGGAGAGGGCTGGTTGTAAGAAGGAAGGGGGCACAGGTCTGCGTGCATGAAGGACAGTGAATGCATGTGCCACATGGCAAGGGTAGGGATGTGGGCCACTCACTTTGACGGTGCAGTTGGTAATGACTTCTCTTTTTCCCCTGTACATGTCATGTAGGTCAGCACCCACCAGAATAAGGATATTTGGCGTGCCATCGCCAAGGACGTCCGGACCCTGGGGGTCCACCACAGACGGAGCACCCACTGCCGGAAAAGATGGGAGGACATTCGTCGCTGGAGCAAGAAGACGGCGGAGGCTCAGCTGGGGATGGCCTCCCAACGTGGGAGGGGTGCCCGTCGAACCATGACCCCCGATGTTCCGGATCCTGGCGGTGGCCTACCCTGAGTTGGATGGGTGCTTGAGGGCATCACAGCAGACACAAGGGGTTGAGTACACTATCATTCAGCGGACTTTGCGTGCAGTTAAGGTGCCTGGGTGGGGGAAGAGGGCTGTGGGTTTCCCTAGGCCAGGGCGAGTTCCGTAGGCTAGGCCCCTCCGTAATGCAGGCCATGTGGCACCCCACCCCACCTCTGTAGAGTGCCAAGTACAGGTATTCATGCCCCTGTGTCATCTATGTGTGCAGATGTCATCCATAGCCATGTAGGCCATTTCCCAGGAATTGCATCTGTAGAGCCCAACAGCGCGACGTACTGCAGGGGGCTGCTGTGTCTGTATTGTCTGCCAACGGTAGTGGTAAGCCATGCACTCAACCTGTCTTTCTTCTGTCGTTCCCCCCGCTTTTTGTGGTCTCCCTGTTCTTGTGTGCAGTAGCATCATCAGGCGGAGGTACAGTGGCACCGGAGCACGAGGGAGCTGCATCCCACATGGCCATGGAGGGCCACACCACGGACTCAGAATACACCAGTGGGATGGAGGGTGAGGGGAGCACCACGGCGGTCACAGGACCTGCAACCAGCGACACGGACTCATCCTCCGATGGGAGCTCCCTTGTGGTGGCGGCAACATCTGTGCCCCCCACTTCCACAGGTACAGCCTCCACCCCCCCTACCAGCACCGCCCTCCCAGCAGCCCCTCAGCCTTCGCCCCATTCCCGCTCACCCAGGAGGGTGGGCATCACCTTCGCCCCAGGCACCTCAGCCCCTGCCCCTGTCACCTCTGCTAACCTCAGTGAGGAGGCCATTGACCTCCTCAGATCACTCACTGTTGGGCAGTCTACCATTTTGAATGCCATCCAGGGTGTAGAAAGGGAGTTGCAACACACAAATGCATTCCTGGAGGGCATTCATTCGGGTCAGGCTGCCCTTCATCGAACCCTGCAAACTCTGGCCTCAGCACTGATGGCAGCCACTGTCCCTGTGTCTAGCCTCCCCCTCCAACTTCCTCCACCCAGACCCAATCCCCTGTACCTATGACTATCCCAAGCACACCATCAGACCAGCCTGCACACATGTCAACACACAAGGGAAGCTCAGGCAAACATAGGCACTACACATCCCACAGGCACTCACACAAGCATCACCCACATACAGACACACCAACATCCACTGCCTCCACTGTGTCCCCCTCATCGTCGTCTCCCTCCTCCCTCCCAGTCTCATCTACACTCACACCTGCATGCACTACCACTACAGCCACTACGTCCCACACCAGCACACCCACCACCACACCCCGCTCATGTGCAGTCACCATCCCACTACCATTTCCACGTCCCCTGTGTCCTCTCCCAGTGTGTCTGTGACGTCCCCTCCAAAGATACACAAACGCAGGCACACACCCACCCAACAGACATCCACCTCACGACAGCCTCCAGCCCAAATCCACAAAAGTTACACCTCCTACAACCACCACCTCTTCCTCCACTCCCAAACCCCCTCCAGCTACCCGTCCCAGTGTCTCCCAAAAACTTTTCCTGTCCACCCTTAACCTATTAATCCCCCCCGTCCAACTCATAGGTCCCGTACTAGCACCTCAGCCAACAAATCTCCGGGACCAGTGGTGCCTGTTGTTACAGCTATGTGGAGTGCACCGGCCACCAGGCCAGCCAGTGTGGCACGGAGCCACAGCACAGCCAGTCCCCCCCCTGTGAAGCACCAGAAGTTGGACAGTGCCCGGCGGGAGAGGGGGAATACTCCAGCCAGCAAAGCCGCTCACAGGGGTCCCGGGGGGAATGTCGACTCAGCTGTGACTCCTCCCAAGGTGGGGAAGGGGCAGAAGAAATCTCCAAAGTCTGGGAGGAGCAGCACGGCGGAGAAGACCGCCATCATCCCCGCTGCCCAGGAGGCCTCCGCCAGCCCCATCGTCACTAGCCAGGATGCCACCGCCAGCCCCATCGTCACTGGCCAGGAGGCCACCGCCAGCCCCATCGTCACTGGCCAGGAGGCCACCGCCAGCCCCAGATTCACTGGACAGGAGGCCACCGCCAGCCCCATCGTCACTGGCCAGGAGGCCACCGCCAGCCCCATCGTCACTGCCCAGGAGGCCACCGCCAGCCCCAGAGTCACTGGCCAGGAGGCCACCGCTAGCCCCATCGTCACTGCCCAGGAGGCCACCGCCAGCCCCAGAGTCACTGGCCAGGAGGCCACCGCCAGCCTCATCGTCACTGCCCAGGAGGCAACCGCCAGCCCCATCGTCACTGCCCAGGAGGCCACCGCCAGACCCAGAGTCACTGGCCAGGAGGCCACCGCCAGCCTCATCGTCACTGCCCAGGAGGCCACCGCCAGAGTCACTGCCCAGGAGGCCACCGCCAGCCACAGCCCAGCTGGCCAGGAGGGCCCCGCAAGACACAGCCCAGCTGACCCATGAAGGACCGGCAGCCACAGCCCTGCTGGGCAATGAAGGACCGCCTTGGCAAGGACTGCTGGACAGGGCAAAGCCCGCCATGGAAAGCACCGCTGAACAGGTCTGACACTGGCAACTCAAGCACCGCTGAACAGGCCAAGGACCGCTGAACAGGGCAAAGCCCGCCATGGAAAGCACTGCTGAACAGGTCTGACACTGGCAACTCAAGCACCGCTGAACAGGCCAAGGACCGCTGAACAGGGCAAAGACCGCCATGGAAAGCACCGCTAGCCCATTTGCGGCAGGGGCAGTGACGCAACTGGGACCGTCACGGGGTGTGTGCTGCACTCTGGGCACCAGTCCCCCTCCAGAAGCAGTGGAGAACAGCATCCACTCCGTCTGTCCTTGGCAGGATGAAGCACTCTGGGCACCAGTCCCCCTCCAGAACCAGTGGAGAACAGCATCCACTCCGTCTGTCCTGCACAGGATGAAGCACTCTGGGCACCAGTCCCCCTCCAGAACCAGTGGAGACCTGCATCCACTTGAGAGACTGTGGCTTTTGCACTCCCCAGGATTCAACAGTGGGCAACCCACCCACTGTAGAGACTTGTGAGACTGTGGCTTTGCACTCCCCAGGATTGAACAGTGGGCAACCCACCCACTGTACAGGCTTGAGAGACTGTGGCTTTGCATTCCACAGGATTGAACAGTGGGCAACCCATCCACTGTAGAGACTTGTGAGACTGTGGCTTTGCACTCCCCAGGATTGAACAGTGGGCAACCCACCCACTGTAGAGACTTGAGAGACTGTGGCTTTGCACTCCCCAGGATTGAACAGTGGGCAACCCACCCACTGTACAGACTTGAGAGACTGTGGCTTTGCACTCCCCAGGATACATCAATGCGCATGGAGCCCCCTCGTGGACCTGGTGTGGTGCACTCATCCGGCTGAGGTGCCCCCCCTTCCCTTCCCCCTGAGGTGCCTGTTGTATTTCGATCTGATGCCCCTGCAGTGTTCTCTCCGTTTGGATCGGGTATGTTGTGTGGGCCTCGCCCATGCATTTTGGGCTCAGTGGTCCACGGACTATGAATGGTGCAATACCTACACTACTAATCGTGGTGTATATTTTGTTTATTGTGTATATATATATATATATATATATGTATATATTTGCTTACTGTATTTTGATAGACTACAATGGTTCCACTCATTTCCTTTTGTCTTTGCATTCTTCCGGGGGGGTTGGTGGATGTTACTGTAATGTATAGATATGCAATGGTGTGTGTGCTGTAGTGGGTGAGGGTCGGGTGGGGGTTGGGATGTTGGTTGTGTGCGTCCCTGTGTTTTGGCCTCCCCCCTCCCCTATGTCGTAGGTGCAGTACTCACCGTGGTCTTCGCCGCCGGCGTTGATGATCCTCGTAGCGCTGGCAGAATATGGAGTTCCGGCTCCATGGTGCCCTCCTTCCTCGTGGAGTGTGTAGAGGTGAGCGTTTTCCCTTTGAAATGGCTGTTTCTGCTGTGTTTTTATCCGCGGTGAATCCGCCCCGGAAAAGGTGGCAGATTGGTAGGTTGTGATACTGTGGGCGGTACATTGTCTTCCGCCTGTCTGTTGGCGGTGACTGCCGCGCTGTTTGTTTATACCACTGTGGTGGTCGGAGTGTTAAAGTGGCTGTCTTTGTTGCCTCTTTCCGCCATGGTCATAATTCCAATTTTTTACCGCCGGCCTGTTGGCAGTCTTACCACCACTTTAACACCGTCCGCCAGGGTTGTAATGACCACCTCTGTCTTTACTTCTAGGAGCGTCACCCACTTTCTCCTTGGGAGGCTTTGTAACCCCTTTCTTTTGGTCTCCCCCAGTGGAAGTTTTGGTTACCCTAGTCTTGACCCAGTGGTCTGCCTTCTTTGCCAACTCTTGGGGAGAAATTGGACCTAGGTCTACCGTATATTGATTCAACTTTTCATTGAAGCAGTTACTTAAAATGTGTTCTTTCATAAACAAATTATAAAGCCCATCATAGTCATGCACTTCATTTTCAGTTACCTAACCATCCTGTGTTTTCACTGAGTAGTCTACAAAATCAACCCAGGATTGGCTTGAGGTTTTGTGAGCCAGCCTGAAACTAATTCTATACTCCTCAGTGGTGAATCCAAAGCCCTCAGTCAGGGTTGCCTTCATGAGGTCATATAATTCAGCATCAGCACCAGTGAGTGTGAGGAGCCTATCCCTATCACTTACCAGTAAACAGTTGCCAAAAGAGAGCTCCCCAATGAGACTTTTATTAATCTTCTGGTTCCACAGGCCCTCTCAAAGGCTATGAACCATTTGGTGATGTCATCACCATCATCATATTTGGGGACAATCCCTTTAGGGATTTTAGGGGTGTCAGAATACTCTCTGTCCCTAGCTTTTTGTTGCTGCCACCATTTATGGGTTCTAAACCCATTTCTGTTCTCCCCCTTTCTATAGCTAGGAGCTGTTTCTCCAAAGCGAATCTTTTGGCCATCCTTGCTAAAAGGATGTTCTCCTCATTGAGGCTGCCCTCAATGGTCACAGAGGAACTGGACTCCCTTGTGGAAGAACCAGAATCTCTGAATCTGATTTGTGGAGACAGGGGTCTTGGAACCCTGGTCTCCCTCGTTAGGGTAAGTGGGGGGAGTTCTACCTCCTGAACCCCAACTGCTTCCCCATCTGAGGGGAGGTCTTCGCCTTCAATAGGGTGGTCCCTGGTGTACTCTGCCAAGAGCTCCTGGACCTTGAGCTTGGTAGGGTTGGAAACAGTTTTATTTTTTCTTAGCCTACAGAGGGTCCTTAGCTCTGTCATCCCTAGATGAAGGTAAGGAGTGAAGTTGAGTTCCATCACCATATCCCATGAGCTACTCATTATGTCTCTAAAAGTTGGGATTACTTTTTAAGAAACTAAAAACTACTTCTAGTATTTAAATCCTAACTTTTACAAAACTTGTAAACTTAAAAAAGAGATGCTAACAGGGGCTTACTGTAGGAAAGTACCATCATGCCTGACATGTTACCCCCATTTTTACATGTATGTAAGTTTGTTTTTGCCTGTCTCACTAGGATCCTGCTAGCCAGGACCCCGGTGCTCATAGTTTGTGGCCTGAATGTGTATACCTGTGTGGTGACTTACCGTGTCACTGAGGGTCTGCTAACCAGAACCTCAGTGCGTATGCTCTCACTGCCTTTAAAATTGTCATTATAGGCTAGTGACCACTTTTACCGATTTCAAATGGCACACTAAACACCCTTATAATTCCCTCGTATATGCTACCTAGGTACCCAGGGTACTGGGGTTCCAGGAGATCCCTATGGGCTGCAGCATTTCTTTTGCCACCCATAGGGAGTTCAGACAAACCTTTACACAGGACTGCCACTGCATCCTGAGTGAAATAACGCACACGTTATTTCACAGCCATTTTCACTGCACTAAAGTAACTCATAAATCACCTATATGTCTAACCTCCACTTGCTGAAGGTTAGGTGCAAGGTTACTAAGTGTGAGGGCACCCTAGCACTAGCAAAGGTGTCCCCACATAGTTCAGGGCCCTTTCCCCGGACTTTGTGAGTGCGGGGACACCATTACACGCGTGCACTACATATAGGTCAATAATTATATGCAGCTTCACAATAGTAACTCCGAATATGGCCATGCAACATGTCTAAGATCATGGACTTGTCCCCCCATGCCAAATCTGGTATTGGGGTGCCAATTCCATGCATCCCCGGGGCTCCACTATGGTCCCCGGGTACTGCCAAACCAGCTCTCTGGTGTTTTCTCTGCAGCTACTGCTGCTGCCACCCCACAGACAGGGTTCTGCCCTCCTAGGGTCTGGGCAGCCCAGTCCCAGGAAGGTAGAACAAATAATTTCCTATCATAGAGGGTGTTACACCCTCTCCGTTTGGAAATAGGTGTCAAGGGCTGGGGAGGGGTAGCCTCCCCCAGTCTCTGGAAATGCTTTGAAGGGCAGAGATGGTGCCCTCCTTGCATAAGCTAGTCTACACCGGTTCAGGGAACCCCCAGTCCCTGCTCTGGCATGAAACTGGACAAAGGAAAGGGGTGTGACCATTCCCCTGTCCATTACCACCCCAGGGGTGGTGCCCAGAGCTCCTCCAGTGTGTCCCAGACCTCTGCCATCTTGTTTTCAGAGGTGTGAGGGCACTCTGGAGGCCTCTGGGTGGCCAGTGCCAGCAGGTGACAGCAGAGACCCCTCCTGATAAGTGCTTACCTGACTAGGTGGCAAATATTTCTCTGAGGGCTATTTAGGGTCTCTCCAGTGGCCTTTTCCTCAGATAACGACCTGCAAGAATTCACTAGAGTTCCTCTGCACCTCTCTCTTTGACTTCTGCCAAGGATCGACCGCTGACTGATCCAGGACACCTGCAAAACTACAACAAAGTAGCAAGAAGACTACCAGCGACATTGTAGGGCCTACTCCTGCCAGCTTTCTTGACTGTTTCTTGGTGGTGCATGCTTTGGGGGCTGCCTGCCTTTGTACTGCACTGGAAGCCACGAAGAAATATCCTGTAGGTCGACGGAATATTCCCCCTCCTTCAGCAGGCACCAAACTTCAGCATCAACAATACTCTGGGACCCCTCTCATCCTGACGAGCGTGGCCTCTGGAACACAGGTGGTGGACCCAACTGACCCAGACTGTCCAGTGGTGCAACTGTCGAAATTTGGAGGAGGTAAGTCCTTGCTTCCCCTCTCCAGAGAGTAATCATGTGCAACACGTGAACTGCAGCTACTAGGGCTTCTTTGCACATTTCCTCAACATCCTTAATGCACAGCCAAGCCTACATCCCCAGCACTCTGTCCTGTGATGCTTATCTCCCTGAGTTGATCTCCGGCTTCGTAGGACCCTCTATTGCAGTGTTGAGACAACCGCTGTGTTCAGACTTCTTGAACCAGTGTTCAAGTACTTTTGTGGGTGCTGATTCCTTGTGCATGGGCACTCTGCATTGCTGAGAGCCCCCTCTGTCTCCTCTCCCAAGTGGTGACATCCTGGTCCTTCCTGGGCCTGGGCAGCAAAGTTTTTCTTGATCCACAACTCTTGCAGTTAGCAAGGCTTGTTTGTGATATTTTGCCAAGGAAACCACTCTGCATCCTCCAGCACTCCGTGGGAAATCTTCTGCACAAAGGAGAAGTTCCTAGCACCTTTCGTTGTTACAGAATCTTCAGCTTCTTCCATCTGGAGGCAGCCCTTTTCCACCTTCATCCGGGGTTTAGGGGGCTCCTGCCCACCCCGGATATTTTCACGACTCTTGGACTTGGTCCCCTTCCTTTGCAGGTCCTCAGGTCCAGGAATCCGTCTTCAGTGTTTTGCAACCTGGTGTGATCTTTCCAAAATCCTTTCACGACTTTAGTGTGTTTCTGGGGAAATAGTAGTACTTTACTCCTACTTTCCAGGTCTTGGGGTGGGGTATCTTGGACACCCTTAGTGTTTTATTACACTCCCAGCGACCCTCTACACACTACACTAACCTAGGGGTCCATTCGTGGTTCACATTCCACTTTCTTAGTATATGGTTTGTGTTGCCCCTAGGCCTACTGCATCCTATTGTTTTCTACAGTGTTTGCACTACTTTCTGACTGTTTTACTTACCTGATTTTAGTTTGTGTGTATATTTTGTGCATTTTACTTACCTCCTAATGGAGTATATCCTCTGAGATATTTTGGCACATTGTCACTAGAATAAAGTACCTTTACTTTTATTAACCCAGAGTATTGTCTTTCTTATGATATAGTACCTATATGATATAAGTGATATAGTAGGAGCTTTCCATTCCTCCTAGTTCAGCCTAAGCTGCTCTGCTATAGCTTCCTCTATCAGCCTAAGCTGCTAGAACACTACTAATCTACTAATAAGGGATAACTGGACCTGGGACAAGGTGTAAGTACCATCAGGTACCCATTATAAGCCAGGCCAGCCTCCTACACTTACTACGCAAGGCCCTAGCAGGACTTTTAAAATTTTGGAAAAATAGTCTAATTTAAAAAATCAATTTTCTAATGACTATTTTGGAATTTAGTCATGTGATCAGGTATTGGCTGAGTAGTCCAGCAAATGCAAAGTCTTAGATCCCACTGCTGTCACCAATGTAGGAGACTGGCTCTGTATATACTATATAAAAATTAGATATAGGGGGTCATTACAACATTGGCGGTAAAAGCCGCTTACCGCCGTGCAGAAGACCCCCAACACACCGCTGCGTCCGCGGAATTCCGCCACGGTCATTATGACCCAAAGCACGGAATCCGCCAAAATCTAGACACCCACACAAGTCCGCCACACCAAAGGTCAGTGATAAACTGGCGATAACAAAACCGACACGGTCACGCCAACAGGTATACGCCCACACTATCACGACCCACGAATCCATGCGGCGGTCTTTCAACTGCAGTAATCCATTGGCGGAACACACTGCTGCGCTCAAAATACACACACACTTACAAAACACTACCACATTGAACAATTCGAAATACACACACCTGACACACATACACACACCACTCCCACACACCCAATACAATATAAAACACACACCCACATCACCCACAAACCCCTACGACCACAATTGCGACAGAAGGCCAGAGAGAGACACCACCATCTACAAACTAGCATCCACAGGCACTAAACACCATCACCCACATAACATCCACGCACCTCACACAACACACCTCTAAATATCACCCCACACATCACAAAACACACCACCCCACACATCACCCACACCACCCCATGGCACCGCAAAGACACCCCAGGTTCTCTGAGGAGGAGCTCAGGGTCATGGTGGAGGAAATCGTCCGGGTAGAGCCACAGCTATTCGGATCACAGGTGCAGCACACCTCCATAGCTAGGAAGATGGAGCTATGGCGAAGAATCGTGGACAGGGTCAGCACAGTGGGACAGCACCCAAGAACTTGGGATGACATCAGAAAGAGGCGGAACGACCTACGGGGGAAGGTGCGTTCCGTGGTCTCAAGACACCACATCACGGTACAGAGGACTGGCGGCGGACCCCCACCTCCTCCCCCACAACTAACAACATGGGAGGAGCAGGTCTTGGCTATACTGCATCCTGAGGGCCTCGCAGGAGTAGCTGGAGGAATGGACTCTGGTAAGACAAATCTTTACTACTTCATCCCCCACCCTACCTGCATGCCATCACATACCCCCACCCTCGGCCTCACCCCCATCACTCCAACTCCTCACAGATGTCCCAATATCACAAACCACATCCCAAACCCAAGCCCTGCATGCAACACCAAAGCATGGCCACCCATCATCAAAGCATGGCCACTGCACATACCCATACACCCCCCTAAACCATTATCATACAAGGTCCTACACAGCAATGCAAGCAATGGGGTACAGGGTCACCAACCCATTGCACACCATGGCACACACAGATGCAATAATCATGCTTTTACACCCCTGCAGGACCCCTACCCAACGTCACCGGACAGGAGGGTCCAGATATGTCCACTCCACCCACAGAAGAGGCCCACAGTGATGACATCAGCTCTGTCCAGCTGGATCTAGATGACCAGCCCGGCCCATCTGGGACCTTGTGACAGTGCTTTCCCCTCACACTGGCACAAGCCACTACAGAGCCTCCCCCTCTGGAAACACCAGCACAGCACCCACCCAGTGGGCCCATTCCTCTGTACCCAGGACACGTCAAGCAGCAAAGTGTCCACCACTACAGGGAACCCAGGCTAACCCACCACCCCAACAACACCAGGGACCTGGGGGAAGTTGCAGTGGGCACACGGTTCAGGGGACAGAGGCACAGGAACACAGGGGAACTGGGAGGGCTGCTGTGTGACAGGGGCAGGACAGGCCCAGGGAACCCACTCTCCACGAGGCCCTCTCCAACATCATGGGAGCCTACCACCATTCCCAGGAGACGATGGCAACGGTACTGGCCAATTTTCAGGAGACCCAGCGGCTGCAGGAGGAACAGTATTTGGGCTTCAGGGAGGAACTCAAATCCATCAATTCCACCCTGGGCGCCATTGTAGGGGTGCTGAAGGAACTCGTGAACACCAGGAGGGACACTGTGGCACAACTGCTGATTTAACACGCGTTGTAGGTGTCTGGGTGGGGGAGGTGGGCTGTGGGTTCCCCTAGGCCAGGGCGAGTTTAGTAGGCAAGAACCCTACTTAAGGCAGGCCTTGTGGCACCCCACCCCCCCTGTGTGCAGTGCCAACTACACCTAGTCAGGCTCTTGTGACATCCATGTGTGCAGAAATCGGCCATAGCCTTGTAACCCATGACCCTGGGATTGAATAGTGGACTCCAAGTGCGCGGCGTAGTGCAGGGGGCTTCTGTGTCTGTCGTGTCCGCCAATGGTAGCGGTATTGCATGCACTCAACATGTCTTTCTTCTGTCTTCCCCCCTTTTTGTGGTTTCCCTGTTCTTGTGTGCATTAGCATCATCAGGCGGGGGAGCAGTGGCACCGGAGCAGGAGGGAGCTGCATCCCACATGGCCCTGGAGGGCGAAACTACGGAGTCTGAATCCACCAGTGGGACGGAGGGTGAGGGGAGTTCCACGGCGGGGACAGGAGCTGACACCAGCGATACGGACTCCTCCTCTGATGGGAGCTCCCTTGCGGTGGCGGGCCTATCTGTGCCCCTCGCATCTACAGGTACAGCCGCCACCCCCCCCTCCAGCACCACCCTCCCAGCAGCCCCTCAGCTTTTGCCCCGTGCCCGCTCACCCAGGAGGGTGGGCATCACCTTCGCCCCAAGCACCACATGCCCTGCCCCAGTCACCCCTGCTGCCCTCAGTGAGGAGGCCATTGACCTCCTCAGGTCCCACACTGTTGGGCAGTCTACCATTTTGAATGCCATCCATTGTGTAGAGAGACAGTTGCAACAAACCAATGCACACCTGGAGGGCATTCATTCTAGTCAGGCAGCCCTTCAGCGAGCATTTCAGACTCTGGCCTCAGCACTGATGGCAGCCATTGTCCCTGTCTCTAGCCTCCCCCCTCCAACTTCCTCCACCCAGACCCACATCCCTGTACCTCAGCCTATCCCAAGCACACCATCAGACCAGCATGCACACATGTCAACACGCAAGGGAAGCTCAGGCAAACATAAGCACCACACATCCCACAGGCACTTACGCAAGCATCACACACATGCAGACACACAAACATCTACTGCCTCCACTGTGTCCCCCTCCTCCTCATCTCCCTCCTCCCTCCCTGTCTCCTCTCCACTCACACCTGCATGCACTACATCCTCAGCCACTACCTCCATCACCAGAACACCCACCACCACACACCGCTCATGTGCAGTCACCACCCCCACTACCATTCACACGTCCCCTGTGTCCTCTCTTAGTGTGTCTGTGAAGCCACCTCCCAAGGTACACAAGCGCAGCCACACACCCACCCAACAGCCATCCACCTCACGACAGCCTCCAGCCCATGCACCTTCACCCAAAGTCAGCAAACGTACACCTCCTACAACTACTACCTCTTCCTCGACTCCCAAACCCCCTCCAGCTACCCGTCCCAGTGTTCCGAAGAAACTTTTCCTGGCCAACCTTGACCTCTTTCCCTCACCTCCCCCACCCCTTCAGTCTCCTAGGGCCCGACTCTCCAGGTCCCAACCTAGCACCTCACCCACAACATCGGCGGGACCAGTGGTGCCGTTAGTCACCGGATTATGGAGTGCACCAGGCAGCAGGGCAGCCAGTGTGGCAAGGAGCCAGAGTACGGACAGTCCCCCACCTGTCAAGCATAAAAAGTTGGCCAGTGTCCGGCGGGAGAGGGGAAATAAATCAGCCACCAAAGCCGCTCCCAGGGGTACAGTTGGGAGTGTGGAGACAGCTGCTACACCATCCAAGCTGGGGAAGGGGCACATTGAAACCGTCAAGTCTGGGAAGATCAGCACACCGGACAAGACTGCCAGCAGCAGCCCTGCTGCCCAGGACAAGACCGCCAGCAGCCCGCTGCCCAAGACAGGACCGCCAGCAGCAGCCCCACGGCCCAAGACAAGACCACCAGCAGCAGCCCCGCTGCCTAAGACAAGACCGCTAACAGAAGCCCTGCTGCCCAGGACAAGACCGCCAGCAGCCCTGCTGCCCAAGACAGGACCGTCAGCAGCAGCCCCGCTGCCCAGGACAAGACCGCCAGCAGCCCCGCTGACAAAGACAAGACCGTCAGCAGAAGCCCCGCTGCCCAGGACAAGACCGCCAGCAGCCCCGCTGCCCAAGACAGGACTGCCAGCAGCAGCCCCGCTGCCAAGGACAAGACCACAGCAGCCCCGCTGCCCAGGACAAGACCGCCAGCACCACCGCAGGACAGTGAGCACCAATGATTACTACGCTACTGAGCCCGCCACAGGCAGGATGAAGCACTCTGGGCACCAAGCCCCCTCCAGAACCAGTGGAGACTGTTATCCGCTTGAGGGACTGTGGCTTTGCACTCGCCAGGATTGAACAGTGGGCAACCCACCCACTGTAGAGACTTGAGAGACTGAGGCTTTGCACTCCCCAAGATTGAACAGTGGGCAACCCACCCACTGTTATCGACTTGAGAGACTGTGGCTTTGCACTCCCCAGGATTGAACAGTGGGCAACCCACCCACTGTAGAGACTTGAGAGACTGTGGCTTTGCACTCCCCAGGATAAAGCAGTGGGCAACCCACCCACTGGAGAGACTTGAGAGACTGTGGCTTTGCACCCCCCAGGATACATCAATGGTCATGGAGCCCCCTCATGGATCTGGCGTTGTGCACTCATCCGGCTGAGGTGCCCCCCACTTTCCTTCCCCCCTGAGGTGCCTGTTTTATTTCTATATGATGCCCCTTCAGTGTTCTCTCCGTCTTGTTCGGGTATTGAGTGTGGGCCTCGCCCATGCCTTTTGGGCCCAGTGGTCCACGGACTATGATGGTGGAATCCTTTGGACTTGTGTTCTTGGTGTATATAATTGTTCATAGTGTAAATGTGTATATATGTAAATATTTTTGATTACTGCATTTTAATATATTACAATCATTCGACTCATTTCCTTTTGTCCTTGCATTCTTCCAGGAGGGTTTGGGGGGTGTAACTGTGATGTATCAATATGCATTTGTGTGTATGATGTTGTTGGTGAGGGTGGGGGTGGGGGTGTTGCGTGTGTGTGTCTCTCTCTTTACCCTCCCCCCTCCCCTGTGTCGTAGGTGCAGTACTTACCGTGGTCTTTGCCGCCGGCATTCGTGCTCCTGGTAGAGGAGCAGGAAGATAAAGGCTGAGAGTATCTGAAGTTCCGGTTCCATGGCGTCCTGGTTCCTCGTGGGGTGTGTAGAGGTGAGCGTTTTCCCTTCGAAGTCCTGTTTCCGCCATGTTTTTGTTCACGGTGAATCCGCCCCGGAAAAGGTGGCGGATTGGTGGCTTGTAATTCTGTGGGCAGTACATTGTCTTCCGTCTGTCTGTTGGTGGTTACCGCCGCGGTGTTTGTTTGTACCGCCCTGGCGTTCAGAGTGTTAAAGTGGCTGTCTATGTTGGCGGTTTCCGCCACAGTCGTAATTCGATTTTTTTTACCACCGGCCTGTTGCCGGTTTTACCGCCGTTTTAACACCGACCGCCAGGGTTGTAATGACCACCATAGTGTGCATAGAGTCTAGGGATTCCCCAAGAGGCTTGACAGAGGCAATGATAGATAATACTAATGCTCTATTTGTAGTAGTGTGGTTGAGCAGTTAGGCTTATCAGAGGGTAGTGTTAGGCATTTGTTGTACACAAACAAGCAATAAGTGAAAACACACACTCAATGACTTAACTCCAGGCCAATAGGTTTTTACATAGAAAAATATTCTTTTGTTAAATAATTTTTGGAACCACAAGATTCATTTAGCAGGTAAGTACATTAAATGAATGGTAATTGGCATAGTAATAGCTGAGACTTAGAATAGATTCAAGATTGTACACAGTTTACATTAAAATGGCAAAGATCCATTTTAAAAGTGGACACAGTGCAATTTTGAATAGTTCCTGGGGGAAGTAAGTACAGTACAGTTTCAGAGGTAAGTACCACACTTACGGGTTCAGTCTCTGGGACATAGGTAGCCCACCGTTGGGGGTTCAAGGCTACCCCAAGCACCCAGCACCAGTGGTTGGTTTCTCATGGGCCTGGGGGCTGCGGGTGCGGTGCTTCTCCAGGCATCGGATTTCTTCGTCCCGGCCAGTCGCGGTCAGGGGGGTCCTCGGGATTCCCTCTGCAGGTGTCATCATGGGGATGCAGAGAGGTCAGCCCAGGGTGGAAATGTTGGGGTCGCCTGGGGGTCCTCTCTGGATAGTTGGTTTCTCTGGACACGGGCCAGGGGTGTCGGGTGCAGAGTAGTGGGGACTCATGCTTTTGGAGTGAGGTGGGAGTCCCTTTAAAGTTGGTTGTCTTTTCTTTTGGTTGGGCAGAGCCGATGCCCACGGGAGTTCTTGGTCTTCAGTGTTGCAGGCAGTCCCCTGAAGGTTTTTCAGGGGTCGCTGGTCCTGTAGAACGCGTCTTTTTTCGTTTGCAGGATCTTTGAAGCAGGAGACAGGCCGGTAGGGCTGAGGCCACGTCAGTTGTCATCTCCTTCTGTTCTCTACGGGGTTTTCAGCTCAGCAGTCCTTCTTCTTGTGAGGCCATCAGTGTAGGAGGCTGGACTGGCTTGTAGTGAGTACCAAGGGGTACTTGCACCTTGCACCAGGCCCAGTTATCCCTTATTAGTGTATAGGGTGTCTAGCAGCTTAGGCTGATAGATAATGGTAGCTTAGCAGAGCAGCTTAGGCTGAACTAGGAGACGTGTGAAGCTACTACAGTACCACTTAGTGTCATATGCACAATATCATAAGAAAACACAATACACAGTTATACTAAAAATAAAGGTACTTTATTTTTATGACAATATGCCAAAGTATCTTAGAGTGTACCCTCAGTGAGAGGATAGGAAATATACACAAGATATATATACACAATAGCAAAAATATGCAGTATAGTCTTAGAAAACAGTGCAAACAATGTATAGTTACAATAGGATGCAATGGGGAAACATAGGGTTGGGGCAACACAAACCATATACTCCAAAAGTGGAATGCGAACCACGAATGGACCCCAAACCTATGTGACCTTGTAGAGGGTCGCTGGGACTATTAGAAAATAGTGAGCGTTAGAAAAATAACCCTCCCCAAGACCCTGAAAAGTGAGTGCAAAGTGCACTGAAGTTCCCCTAAGGACAAAGAAGTCGTGTTAGAGGAATAATGCAGGAAAGACACAAACCAACAATGCAACAACTGTGGATTTCCAATCTAGGGTACCTGTGGAACAAGGGGACCAAGTCCAAAAGTCACAAGCAAGTCGGATATGGGCAGATGCCCAGGAAATGCCAGCTGCGGGTGCAAAGAAGCTTCTACTGGACAGAAGAAGCTGCAGTTTCTGCAAGAACGCAAAGGGCTAGAGACTTGCCCTTTGGAGGACGGATTCCTATCGCCTTGTAGAGTCGTACAGAAGTGTTTTCCCGCCGAAAGAACGCCAACAAACCTTGCTAGCTGCAAATCGTGCGGTTAGCGTTTTTGGACGCTGCTGTAGCCCTGGAGGGACCAGGAGGTCGCAAATTGGACCAGGAGAGAGAGGTGACGTCGAGCAAGACAAGGAGCTCTCTCAGCAGCAGATAGCACCCGGAGAAGTGCCAGAAACAGGCACTACGAGGATGCATGAAACGGTGCTCACCCGAAGTCGCACAAAGAAGTCCCACGTCGCCGGAGAACAACTTAGGAGGTCGTGCAATGCAGGTTAGAGTGCCGTGGACCCAGGCTGGACTGTGCACAAAGGATTTCCGCCGGAAGTGCACGGAGGCCGGAGTAGCTGCAAAAGTCGCGGTTCCCAGCAATGCAGTCTAGCGAGGTGAGGCAAGGACTTACCTCCACCAAACTTGGACTGAAGAGTCACTGGACTGTGGGGGCCACTTGGACAGAGTTGCTGGATTCGAGGGCCCTCGCTCGTCGTGCTGAGAGGAGACCCAAGGGACCGTTAATGCAGCTTTTTGGTGCCTGCGGTTGCAGGGGGAAGATTCCGTCGACCCACGGGAGATTTCTTCGGAGCTTCTAGTGCAGAGAGGAGGCAGACTACCCCCACAGCATGCACCACCAGGAAAACAGTCGAGAAGGCGGCAGGATCAGTGTTACAGAGTTGCAGTAGTCGTCTTTGCTACTATGTTGCAGGTTTGCAGGCTTCCATCGCGGTCAGCAGTCGATTCCTTGGCAGAAGGTGAAGAGAGAGATGCAGAGGAACTCGGATGAGCTCTTGCATTCGTTATCTAAAGTTTCCCCAGAGACAGAGACCCTAAATAGCCAGAAAAGAGGGTTTGGCTACCTAGGAGAGAGGATAGGCTAGCAACACCTGAAGGAGCCTATCACAAGGAGTCTCTGACGTCACCTGGTGGCACTGGCCACTCAGAGCAGTCCAGTGTGCCAGCAGCACCTCTGTTTCCAAGATGGCAGAGGTCTGGAGCACACTGGAGGAGCTCTGGACACCTCCCAGGGGAGGTGCAGGTCAGGGGAGTGGTCACTCCCCTTTCCTTTGTCCAGTTTCGCGCCAGAGCAGGGCTAAGGGGTCCCCTGAACCGGTGTAGACTGGCTTATGCAGAATTGGGCACCTCTGTGCCCAACAAAGCATTTCCAGAGGCTGGGGGAGGCTACTCCTCCCCTGCCTTCACACCATTTTCCAAAGGGAGAGGGTGTCACACCCTCTCTCAGAGGAAGTTCTTTGTTCTGCCATCCTGGGCCAGGCCTGGCTGGACCCCAGGAGGGCAGATGCCTGTCTGAGGGGTTGGCAGCAGCAGTAGCTGCAGTGAAACCCCAGGAAGGGCAGTTTGGCAGTACCAGGGTCTGTGCTACAGACCACTGGGATCATGGGATTGTGCCAACTATGCCAGGATGGCATAGAGGGGGCAATTCCATGATCATAGACATGTTACATGGCCATATTCGGAGTTACCATTGTGAAGCTACATATAGGTAGTGACCTATATGTAGTGCACGCGTGTAATGGTGTCCACGCACTCACAAAGTTCAGGGAATTGGCTCTGAACAATGTGGGGGCACCTTGGCTAGTGCCAGGGTGCCCTCACACTAAGTAACTTTGCACCTAACCTTTACCAGGTAAAGGTTAGACATATAGGTGACTTATAAGTTACTTAAGTGCAGTGTAAAATGGCTGTGAAATAACGTGGACGTTATTTCACTCAGGCTGCAGTGGCAGGCCTGTGTAAGAATTGTCAGAGCTCCCTATGGGTGGCAAAAGAAATGCTGCAGCCCATAGGGATCTCCTGGAACCCCAATACCCTGGGTACCTCAGTACCATATACTAGGGAATTATAAGGGTGTTCCAGTAAGCCAATGTAAGTTGGTAAAATGGTCACTAGCCTGTTAGTGACAATTTGGAAAGAAATGAGAGAGCATAACCACTGAGGTTCTGATTAGCAGAGCCTCAGTGAGACAGTTAGTCACTACACAGGTAACACATTCAGGCACACTTATGAGCACTGGGGCCCTGGGTTACCAGGGTCCCAGTGACACATACAACTAAAACAACATATATACAGTGAAAAATGGGGGTAACATGCCAGGCAAGATGGTACTTTCCTACAATCAGGAATCTGATGATCTGTGTTCAGGGTTTCCCCTAAATACTACATTGAGGTGTCTGTTAGGGTCGGGGGTAGTAGCCAATGGCTAATGTCCCTGAGGGTGGCTACACCCTATTTGTCCCCACTCCCTCTGGGGCACATCCCTATCCCTATTGGTCCTACTCCTGCAAAGCAGGATGGAGGATTTCTCAAGGAAGGGGTCACTTCAGCTCTGGTCACCTTAGGGGTTGACCTGGCTATAGTGGTGACTCATTTTTTTTCTCATTATCTCCCTGGACTTGCCGCCAAAAGTGGGGGCTTGTCCGGGGGCAGGCATCTTCACCGGCTGGAGTGCCCTGCGGGTATTGTAACACCAGGCTTGAGCCTTTGAGGCTCACTGCCAGTAGGTGTTACAGTTCCTGCAGGGGGAGGTGTGAAGCACCTCCACCCAGTGCAGGCTTTGTTTCTGGCCCCAGAGAGCACAAAGACTCTCTCCCCAGGGGGTCAGAAAATCGTCTCTCAGTGACAGGCTGGCACAGACCAATCAGTCCTGCACTGAAGGATTGGGTAAAATACAGGGGGCATCTCTAAGATGCCCTCTGTGTGCATTTTCTTATGAATCCAACACTGGCATCAGTGTGGGTTTATTATTCTGAGAAGTTTGATACCAAGTATTAATACAGTATTCAGTATAGCAGTTATGGAACTGTGGAGTTCGTTTTGACAAACATCCACACCATATACTTAATATGGCCACACTGTACTTGCAATGTCTAAGAATGTACTTAGACACTAAAGGGGCATATTACTCATGCAGCTATGCCCTCACCTGTGGTATAATACACCCTGAGTTAGGGCTTTAAGGCCTGCTAGCGGTGTGACTTACCTATGCCACAGGCAGTGTTTTGTGTGCATAGCACCCTGAGGGGGATGCCATGTCGACTTTGCCTTTTTCTCCCCACCAACACTCACAATCTGCAATGGCAGTGTGAATGTGTTAGGTGAGGGGTCCCTTTGGGTGGCACAACACGTGCTGCTTCCCTTAGGGACCTTCCTTGGTCACCGGGACCTTGGTACCACTGGTACCTTTTACAAAGGACTTATCTGTGTGCCAAGGGTATGCCAGTTGTGGAAATAATGGTACATTTTTAGCGAAAGAACCCTGGTGCTGGGGCCCGGTTAGCAGGGTCCGAGCACACACTCAGTCAAGTCAGCATTAATATCAGGCAAAAAGTGAGGGGGGGTAGCTGCAAAAAGGAGCCATTTTCCTACAGGGAGGAACTGGAGTGCAACAGGTCTCTGTCATTCAGACAGGTATTGGATTGTGTGCAGGCTGTATTTTGATGCCCCTGGTGCCTTTTTGAATGTTCACTGAAGGTTTATCTTTCTATTTCTTTCATTGGATGCTAATCTGTTGATGCTCTCGCTAAAGGCTCTTTACCAGACATGTGCGTTGAGGGTGCGTTTGCTACCGGAAGCTGTCTCTGAATTGCACTTGTTGGATCATGCAGCTCTTGACTTAACATTTGGCACAACATGAAATGCTGCTGACTCAGCTGGAACTCAGACTTCAAAACATGAGTGCTCCTTGGTTTTCCTTGGTAACGATTTGGATACCTTACCACCTGCCGAAGTGGAACATTTCCTGGCTTCAATGCGCCACTGTTGACATTTGAAATTGACCCCTTTTCAAAATAATTTTTTATGCTCAAATGTCTTTTAACTTGTCATTATTGACATTCATGAATACATATGTTAAATACTAGCCTTTTAGCTGCTTTTATATTTTTTATGTTATGCTTTTTTACCACCTTTGAAGTGGCAAGGGGAGGGTATTGTATAGCCATTTTAGTCATGGTTTTTGACACGTTATTTTAGTAACTAGGCCTGCCGCTTGTTTCTTTTAGCCCCGTTACATTTTATTTAGCTTCATTTTTATTATTTTAGCATAGGCCACATTTGCGGTGCTTATTCTCTTTATCTAGTTGTTCTTTCACCTAGGAAAGCATTGCGTCTTTGGCGTCTTTAGCAAGCCATTGTTTTCACTTTGTACTTTTCTCAAGGCTGCAGCGAGAAAGGATTGCCGGCAAAGTGGTACATAGGATCTCTAACATTCACAGAAACATACACATCCTTACGTGGGGAAATTTTCTCAGAACATCAGCTGTTTTATTATAAAAAAAACACTTCTCTGTCCCATGCATGTTAAAGGGATATTCCAGCCAGATGACCACAGACACATGGTGATTGACTTCGCTACAACTGCTTGCTTAGACTACCGGACCTCTGGCCTACATGGGGATGGTGTCTTTCTAGACAACAGTCTTTGTCGCTCAGGTATGGGGGATAATGTCTTCCCAGGGGGAAAACATGAAGGGCAGATTAGGGCTTATCACGCTATGCTATAACATAGCTTAGGTAGGAACCACATATATTACGCATAGTGGAGTATGGTGGGACTTTTCCTGTGTTTCACTCTTCTTGTCACCATTTTGCTTCTACCACGTTTTATCATCCTAGTATTGCAATCCATGCCATTTTATCTAAAATGCAGTGAATTCAATAAACCTTATTAAATCATTCTCTACCTCTTTTTGTCTTTGCATGTGTGAGACTCATGCAACTGAGAGAAAAGGATGAGATATGATATACACCGATTTCACTGAGAAGTCATTCTTGTTATGCGCCCAATTGCCAGAAATCGGCCCTGCTCTTGGGTAAGGTGAGGCACTGCTAGTTGGCCGAAACCCAGACTAGACTGACAGTTGTCACATGTTGTGGGATTGGAGTCAGTTCTTCACAATTCAGGTGATTCTGCTGCCTGAATCCAGCAGCCTCATTAGGATAATGAGAGCCTATGCGACACTCTCTCCTCTAAATTCAGTAGCTGGTAACCTTTTACACCCCACAATTGGCATACTGGTGCACCCATGTAAGTCCCTAGTATATGGTACTTAGGTACCTTGGGCATTGGTACACAAGGGGTCTCATATGGGCTATAGTATGTGTTATGCCACCCATGGGAGCCTATGTAAACTTTGTCTGCAGGCCTGCCATTGCAGCCTGCATGAAATGGTGCATCCAACTTTCACTTCAGATATAAGGCTTGCCTTATATTGCAGTCACTGCACTTTGACACTGTAAGTCATCCTCTGTTAGGCCCTTCAGCCCAAGGTCAGGGTGCATGTCTCTAAGTGTGAGGGTACTCCTGCATGAGAAGGGTACCCCTACAAACCCCAGACTCCATTCCCTGAGCTTTTTAAGAGTGGAGAAGCCATCTTATGGTATGTAGTGGATACTGGTCAACACGAGTGGTCCTACCTCATAATGGCTTCTCTGAACCTAGGCCTGTTTGGTATCAAACATGTTGGAATCATGCAACAACACCAATTCCAGTGCTAGTTGCATGATCTCATGTACTCAGGGGGGTCCACTAGTTCTGCCTGTACAGCCTTACGGGTCTGGCTGCCAGCCCACACTGCTGCTGTCCTCAAACACTGTTCTGCCCTCCTTCTGTTGAGCCTAACTGAAGCAGGGGAAGGCAGAACAAAGGATTTCCTGCAAGAGAGAGGTGTGACCACTGCTTCCTTTGTAATAGGTGTCTCTGGGCTGTGGTGAGGTGACCTCTGAGCATCACCAGACTGCTTTAAAGGGCATATTTGGTGCCCTCCTTGCATAAGACGGTTTGCACCACTTCAGAACCCCCCAGTTTTCCCTCTGGTTTGAAATCACACAAAAGGCAGGGGAGTGACCATCCCCATCCAGCACCCTCCCCTAGGGAGATGCACAGAGCTCTGCCAGGTGGCTGGTTGATTCTGCCAACTTGGAAGCAAGGTTGGCAGAGGGCCCTGGGAGCCTCTGACTGCTTAGGCCAGGTAGATGATGTCCCTAACCCCCACTGATAGGTGGGTCACTACAGAGAGTGACCAACCCCCTTTCAGGGTTACTTAATGGCTCCCCTGAGTGTGGGTCCTCTTATTCATCGAGCAAGAGTCTACAAGGAACTCTCTGCAAGACATCTTCTGCTCCTGGCCTCTGGAACCGCTGCTGGTCTTCTTTTGAAACTGAAACAAGACTGTATCCAATTGTAAGGGCTCCCACTGCAACATTGTTTCGCCAACTCCTGCAAGATTTCTGCAAAATCTATGGCTGTGCATTCTCCAGGGTCACAAGTACTTTTTTTGCATCCAAGAAGCAAGAAGGAATCTCCCTTGGGGTGAAGGAATCACTCCACTGCATCTGCAGGCACTTCAAGACAACAATGACCGGCTGGTCGATCATGCTATCCCACGGACATCGAAAGGCTCTGCATCACAAGTCATGGTTCTATGATCCTCTCTGGGTCCCCTTATCTTCTGACCAATGTGAGAGACGGTGGGCCATTGTTGCAGCACCGGAATGGAACCCCTGTGCACTGTGACTGTTGCTCTTGCCAAGGCTTGTTAGCTCTTCCTCCAGGAGATCTTTAGGTTCCAAAAAGCCCCAGCCTCCAACACTGTGCAGCTCCAAATTAATTTTCCACTCTGCAGCTTCTGCAACATGGTACTCCTGTTTTGTTGTGTTGCTGAGGCCTTCCTGCAACTCCCTGTGACTGCTGCCATTAGGTCACTGTAGTGCTTCACTACTTATCTCGTTTTCAGCACTTACATAACATATCAAGAATGCACTTCTGAGTTCAAAGAAGACTTTTATTGTTGTTAATTCTTCCCCAACCGCTATTTCGTAAATGACGAATCAGTAGATTTCAAGCACACGTTAATGCACAGTTTGCAATATACACAGCAGGTTATATTTATAAGATATTGAATGCAAAGCAAAACAAATACTTCACCGTGTGAGAAACTATTTACAGCTTCATCTTTCTAGGGTCTGCAAGTTGATGACTCCTTGTCAACTGCGAGAAAGAGATATATCTACCCACACGGGATGCTGGCAACTGGCGCCAAGTTCCAGCACGAAGTCAGGCAGATTCGAATCTAATCCTCTGCAGCCTGTGAGCCACCCTTAGAACAGCGTTCCCCCTCCTCTCAGACCCGGGAAAACTACGCAAGCCTTTGGAGATTGGCCAGATCTCCTAGACTGCTCCTCTTCCCAGGCTTGAGCAGGATGGTAAACACCACCTGTACTCTCTCTTATCATGTCTAGTCTACTGTGCGAAGAAAACAGCTTGGTTCATCTTGTGCAAAAACACAGCTTGGACAAATACAGCTTGGATTCTCAACTGCAATGTCTAACTCCACGTTAAAGGCAATAGGCAGCTAACCTAAATATCAAATGCAATGTCTAATGTCATATCAAAGCCAATAGGCAGCTGAGCTGAATACAAAATGCAATGTATAATATCATGTCAAAGCCAATAGGTGTAGGAAAGTACCATCTTGCCTGGCATGTTACCCCCATTTTTCACTGTATATATGTTGTTTTAGTTGTATGTGTCACTGGGACCCTGGTAACCCAGGGCCCCAGTGCTCATAAGTGTGCCTGAATGTGTTACCTGTGTAGTGACTAACTGTCTCACTGAGGCTCTGCTAATCAGAACCTCAGTGGTTATGCTCTCTCATCTCTTTCCAAATTGTCACTGACAGGCTAGTGACCATTTTTACCAATTTACATTGGCTTACTGGAACACCCTTATAATTCCCTAGTATATGGTACTGAGGTACCCAGGGTATTGGGGTTCCAGGAGATCCCTATGGGCTGCAGCATTTCTTTTGCCACCCATAGGGAGCTCTGACAATTCTTACACAGGCCTGCCACTGCAGCCTGAGTGAAATAACGTCCACGTTATTTCACAGCCATTTTACACTGCACTTAAGTAACTTATAAGTCACCTATATGTCTAACCTTTACCTGGTAAAGGTTAGGTGCAAAGTTACTTAGTGTGAGGGCACCCTGGCACTAGCCAAGGTGCCCCCACATTGTTCAGAGCCAATTCACTGAACTTTGTGAGTGCGGGGACACCATTACACGCGTGCACTACATATAGGTCACTACCTATATGTAGCTTCACCATGGTAACTCCGAATATGGCCATGTAACATGTCTATGATCATGGAATTGCCCCCTCTATGCCATCCTGGCATTGTTGGTACAATTCCATGATCCCAGTGGTCTGTAGCACAGACCCTGGTACTGCCATACTGCCCTTCCTGGGGTTTCTCTGCAGCTGCTGCTGCTGCCAACCCCTCAGACAGGCAGCTGCCCTCCTGGGGTCCAGCCAGGCCTGGCCCAGGATGGCAGAACAAAGAACTTCCTCTGAGAGAGGGTGTGACACCCTCTCCCTTTGGAAAATGGTGTGAAGGCAGGGGAGGAGTAGCCTCCCCCAGCCTCTGGAAATGCTTTGTTGGGCACAGATGTGCCCAATTCTGCAAAAGCCAGAAACTGGACAAAGGAAAGGGGAGTGACCACTCCCCTGACCTGCACCTCCCCTGGGAGGTGTCCAGAGCTCCTCCAGTGTGCTCCAGACCTCTGCCATCTTGGAAACAGAGGTGCTGCTGGCACACTGGACTGCTCTGAGTGGCCAGTGCCACCAGGTGACGTCAGAGACTCCTTGTGATAGGCTCCTTCAGGTGTTAGTAGCCTTTCCTCTCTCCTAGGTAGCCAAACCCTCTTTTCTGGCTATTTAGGGTCTCTGTCTCTGGGGAAACTTTAGATAACGAATGCATGAGCTCAGCCGAGTTCCTCTGCATCTCCCTCTTCACCTTCTGATAAGGAATCGACCGCTGACCGCGCTGGAAGCCTGCAAACCTGCAACATAGTAGCAAAGACGACTACTGCAACTCTGTAACGCTGATCCTGCCGCCTTCTCGACTGTTTTCCTGCTTGTGCATGCTGTGGGGGTAGTCTGCCTCCTCTCTGCACCAGAAGCTCCGAAGAAATCTCCCGTGGGTCGACGGAATCTTCCCCCTGCAACCGCAGGTACCAAAAAGCTGCATTACCGGTCCCTTGGGTCTCCTCTCAGCATGACGAGCGAGGTCCCTCGAATCCAGCGACACCGTCCAAGTGACTCCCACAGTCCAGTGACTCTTCAGCCCAAGTTTGGTGGAGGTAAGTCCTTGCCTCACCTCGCTGGGCTGCATTGCTGGGAACCGCGACTTTTCAAGCTTCTCTGGCCCCTGTGCACTTCCGGCAGAAATCCTGTGTGCACAGCCAAGCCTGGGTCCACGGCACTCTAACCTGCATTGCACGACTTTCTAAGTTGGTCTCCGGCGACGTGGGACTCCTTTGTGCAACTTCGGCGAGCACCGTTTCACGCATCCTCGTAGTGCCTGTTTCTGGCACTTCTCCGGGTGCTACCTGCTTCAGTGAGGGCTCTTTGTCTTGCTCGACGTCCCCTCTCTCTGCAGGTCCAATTTGCGACCTTCTGGTCCCTCCTGGGCCCCAGCAGCGTCCAAAAACGCCAAACGCACGATTTGCGTGTAGCAAGGCTTGTTGGCGTCCATCCGGCGGGAAAACACTTCTGCACGACTCTCCAAGGCGTGGGGGATCCATCCTCCAAAGGGGAAGTCTCTAGCCCTTGTCGTTCCTGCAGTATTCACAGCTCTTCAGCCTAGTAAGAGCTTCTTTGCACCAACCGCTGTCATTTCTTGGGCATCTGCCCAGCTACGAGCTGCTTGTGACTTTTGGACTTGGTCCCCTTGTTCCACAGGTACCCTCAGACAGGAATCCATCGTTGTTGCATTGCTGATTTGTGTTTTCCTTGCATTCTCCCTCTAACACGACTATTTTGTCCTTAGGGGAACTTTAGTGCACTTTGCACTCACTTTTCAGGGTCTTGGGGAGGGTTATTTTTCTAACTCTCACTATTTTCTAATAGTCCCAGCGACCCTCTACAAGGTCACATAGGTTTGGGGTCCATTCGTGGTTCGCATTCCACTTCTGGAGTATATGGTTTGTGTTGCCCCTATCCCTATGTTTCCCCATTGCATCCTATTGTAACTATACATTGTTTGCACTGTTTTCTAAGACTATACTGCATATTTTTGCTATTGTGTATATATATCTTGTGTATATTTCCTATCCTCTCACTGAGGGTACACTCTAAGATACTTTGGCATATTGTCATAAAAATAAAGTACCTTTATTTTTAGTATAACTGTGTATTGTGTTTTCTTATGATATTGTGCAGATGACACTAAGTGGTACTGTAGTAGCTTCACACGTCTCCTAGTTCAGCCTGAGCTGCTTTGCTAAGCTACCATTATCTATCAGCCTAAGCTGCTAGACACCCTATACACTAATAAGGGATAACTGGGCCTGGTGCAAGGTGCAAGTACCCCTTGGTACTCACTACAAGCCAGTCCAGCCTCCTACAATAGGCAGCTGAGCTGAATACAAAATGCAATGTCTAATATCATGTCAAAGCCAATAGGCAGCTGAGCTGAGTACAAAATGTAATATATAATATCATGTCAAAGCCAATAGGCAGCTAAGCTGAATACAAAATGCAATGTCTAATAGCATGTCAAAGCCAATAGGCAGAATACAGAATGTAATGGCTAATGCAATGTCAAAGCCAATAGGCGGCAAAACTGATACAGAAAGTAATGGCTAATGCAATATCAAAGCCAATAGGCGGCTAAACTGAACAAAACATACAATGTGCTACTGGTGAACATTGAGCAACTAATATGCGCAGTGGTGAAACACAAAGTCATTGGTCAAACTCCATTAATAAATGGCAGGACAGTCACTCATGGGTGCTCCTCCAACTCTGGCTGGTTTTTCTTCCTGCTCAAGGACTGCCCTGATTTCCCTCCAAGGGTCGAGACACAAGGGCCTTGCTGGTCCCCAAAAACCTACAATCTTGCTTGGAACAACTATTTGCATTTGCCAAGTCTTGTTGGGGGGTCATGCTGGCCACTGACCCTCCCTCCACTTCGGCGATCGACGTGGGACAGCTAGTGGCAATTCCAAGGAACTCCTGCAGCCTTGGACTCCGCAGCTTGACTTCTTCCTTCACTGTCCTGCAGGAACTTCACCTCCAAGAGGGTGGACATTACCAACCTGCACAGCCTGGACACCTCCAAGTGGTCTGGACACTGTCCCCTTCTTTTGCAAGTTCTTCACATCCAAAATACATATTTGGGTTCAAATGACCTAGTCCATGGGTCGTGATAGCAGCTGGAAAACTGAGACTTCCATTGACTACAATGAGGGTTTCTGAGGTCACTTCACCCCTTTGCACCTGGGTTCCCTGTTGTAGATACTCCAATCTTCTAGGTATCTACACGTGGGGGCACTCCCAAATCTTCTTTGGGACAACTGTTTTTTTGGGGGACCACTGGGAAGTGTCCTGAATCCATAAATGTCCAACCGTGACGATCCTGTGGGATTTCTTATACTTAGCTTTGGTCATTTCTTACTCGCCCATCGCTTGGGATTCTAACACACTCATCTTGGTTGGGCATTTCCATTTTTATACCACATTCTTAATATAAGGTTTGGTCCCCCCATAGGGCTCCATGTATTTCTATGCTATTCTTGTTTGTTTCTGAGTGTATATTTTGTGTGCAGATATCTCCAAGTGAATATACCAATGTTAATAAAGTCTTAGGGCCTCATTATGACCCTGGCGGGCGGCTCTGCCGCCCGCCAGGATCCCGCCCTACAATTTACCGCGCCGCGGTCAAAAGACCGCGGCGGGTATTACAAGTTTTCCCCTGGGCTGGCGGGCGGTTCCAGTAAAACCGCCCGCCAGCCCAGGGGAAAACGACCTTCCCACGAGGATGCCGGCTCGTAATCGAGCCGGCGGAGTGGGAAGGTGCGACGGGTGCAGTGGCACCCGTCGCGTATTTCAGTGTCTGCAAGGCAGACACTGAAATACTTTTCGGGGCCCTCTTACGGGGGCCCCTGCCGTGCCCATGCCATTGGCATGGGCACGGGATGGGGCCCCCAGGGGCCCCGCGACCCCCCCTACCGCCATCCTGTTCATGGCGGCTTTCCCGCCATGAACTGGATGGCGGTAGGGGGGGTCAGAATCCTCATGGCTGCGGAGCGCGCTCCGCAGCCATGGAGGATTCCAAAGAGCAGCGGAAAGTCAGCGGGAGACCGCTGACTTTCCGCTTCTGACCGCGGCTGAACCGCCGCGGTCAGAATGCTCATTGGAGCACCGCCAGCCTGTTGGCGGTGCTCCCGTGGTCGGTGGCCCTGGCGGCCACCGGCCGCCAGGGTCAGAATGACCCTCTTAGTCTTGTCCAGAAGAAACCTACTTTAAATAAGGAGAACTCTGCCCTGAGGAACTGCGAAACTGCACCCGGACCCACACCTGCACCCACCTATGCAGCCGATGCCCACAGCCCCAGTTTGAGTGGTCCACTAGTCCTTTGAAGGTTCTCCAGCAATTATGAGCCTGAGTTCACAGTGGGTTGACCCCTGCCGGACTGTAGGAAAGTACCATCTTTCTTGGCATGTTACCCCCAATTTTACATGTATGTCAGTATGTTTTTGCCTGTCTCACTTGGATCCTGCTAGCCAGGACCCCAGTGCTCATAGTTTGTGGCCTAAATGTGTATGCCTGTGTAGTGCCTAACTGTGTCACTGAGGCTCTGCTAATCAGAACCTCAGTGCTCATGCTCTCTCTGCCTTTAAATTTGTCACTGTAGGCTAGTGACTACATTTACCAATTCTAATTGGCATACTGGACCCTCCTTATAAGTCCCTAATATATGGTACCTAGGTACCTAGGGCATTGGGGTTAAAGGTGATCCATATGGGCTGCAGCATTACTTCTGCCACCCATAGGGAGCTCAGACAAACCCTTCCACAGGACTGCCATTGCAGCCTGCGTGAAATAATGCACACGCTATTTCACAGCCATTTTCACTGCACTTAAGTAACTTATAAGTAACATACATGTCTAACCTCATAGTCATTGTTTGTGGCCTAAATGTGCATGCCTGTCTAGTGCCTAACTGTGTCACTGAGGCTCTGCTAATCAGAACCTCAGTGCTCATGCTCTCTCTGCCTTTAAATTTGTCACTATAGGCTAGTGACTACATTTAATAATTCTAATTGGCATACTGGACCCCCCTTATAAGTCCCTAGTATATGGTACCCAGGTACCCAGGGCATTGGGGTTAAAGGTGATCCATGTGGGCTGCAGCATTACTTTTGCCACCCATAGGGAGCTCAGACAAATCTTACACAGGACTACCACTGCAGCCTGCGTGAAATAAATCTCACGTTATTTCATAGCCATTTTTCACTGCACTTAAGTGACTTATAGGTCACACATATGTCTAACCTTCACTTGCTGAAAGTTAGGTGCAAAGTTACAAAGTGTGAGGGCACCCTTGCACTAGCAAAGGTGCCCCAACATAGTTCAGGGCCATTTCACCGGACTTTGTGAGTGCGGGGACACCATTACACATGTGCACTTCAAATAGGTCAATATCTATATGTAGGTTCACAATGGTAACTCCAAATATAGCCATGTAACATGTCTAAGATCATGGAATTGTCCTCCCATTCCAAATCTGGTATTGGGGAGCCAATTCCATGCATCCTGGGGGCTCCATTATGGACCCCCAGTACTGCCAAACCATCTCTCTGAGACTTCCACTGCAGCTACGGCTGCTGCCACCTCACAGACAGGGTTCTGCCCTCCTGGGGTCCAGGCAGCCCAGTCCCAGGAAGGCAGAACAAAGCATTTCCTGTGAGAGCAGGAGCTATTGGAAATAGGTGTTACAGGCTGAGGAGTGGTAGCCTCCCTCAGCCTCCAGAAATGCTTTGAAGGGCACAGATTGCGCCCTCCTTGCATAAGCCAGTCTACATCGGTTTAGAGAACCCCAGTCCCTGCTCTGGCACGAAACTGGACAAAGGAAATGGGAGTGACCACTCCCCTGTCCATCACCACCCCAGGGGTGGTGCCCAGAGCTCCTCCAGTGTGTTTCAGACCTCTGCCACCTTCTTTTCAGAGGTGTGGGGACACTCTGGAGGCCTTTGAGTGGCCAGTGCCAGCAGGTGATGTCAGAGACCCCTCATGATAGGTGCATACCTGGCTATGTAGCCCATCCTCCTCTCAGGGCTATTTAGGGTCTCTCCTGTGGGCTTCTCGTCAGATTATGAATCTACCAGGACTCCTCTGCACTTCTCTCTTCGCCTTCTGCCAAGGATCGACCGCTGACTGCTCCAGGATGCCTGCAAAACTGCAACAAAGTAGTCAGAAGACTACCAGCGACATTGTAGTGACTAATACTGCCAGCTTTCTCGACTGTTTTCTGGTGGTGCATGCTCTGGGGGCTGCCTGCCTTCACCCTGCACTGGAAGGCATGAAGAAATCTCCAGTGGGTCGATGGAATCCTCCCCCTGCTCCAGCAGGCAACAAACTACAGCCTCACCTGTACTCTGGGTCCCCTTTCATCCTGACGAGCGTGGCCCCTGGAACTCAGGTGGTGGACACAAGTGACCCCGACTGTCCAGTGGTCCAACTGTCCGAATTTGGAGGAGGTAAGTCCTTGCCTCCCCTCCCCAGACAGTAATCCTGTGCACTGTGTGATCTGCAGCTACAAGGGCTTCTGTGCACAGTTCCAAGAAATCCTGCATGCACAGCCAAGCCTAGGTCCCCATCACTCCGTCCTGTGATGCTCAGCTCCCTGACTTGACCTCCGGTGTCGTGAGATCTCTCTTTGCAGTGTTGAGGTGACGGCCATGTTCAGTCTTCTTGAACCCATGTTCTAGGACTCATGCGGGTGCTTCCCTCCTTTCAGTGGGCTCTCTACATTGCTGAGGGCCCCCTCTGTATCCCCTCCTGAGTGGCGACATCCTGGTCCTTCCTGGGCCAGGGCAGCACCCTTGTTCTCAAACTGCGACTCTTGCAGGTAGCAAGGCTTGTTTGTGGTATTTTGCCAAGAAAACAACTCTGCATCCTCCAGCACGTAGTGGGAAATATTCTGTATGAAGCAGAACCTCCTACCTCCTTTTGTTGGTGCAAAACCAGCATCTTCTCCCAAGTGGTGCAGCCATTTTGCACCTTCACCCGGGGTTTAGTGGGCTCCTGCCCCTGGACACTTTAGCGACTCTTGGAATTGGTCCCCTTCCTTTACAGGTCTTCAGGTCCAGGAATCCGTCTTCAGTGCTTTGCAGTCTGTTGTGGTCCTTGCAAAATCCTTTACCACAACTTTAGTGTGTTTTGGGGGAAATAGTAGTACTTTACTCCTGTTTTCCTGGGTCCTGGGGAGGGGTCTCCTTTACACCCTTAGTGTTTTCTCACACTCACAGCGACCCTCTAGACACTACACTTGCCTAGGGGTGCATTCGTGGTTCCCATTCCACTTACTTAGTATATGGTTTGTGTAGCCCCTAGGCCTATTGCATCCTATTGTGTTGTACAGTATTTGCACTACTTTCTGACTGTTTTACTTACCTGATTTGGTTAGTTCTGTATATTTTGTGTATGTTACTTACCTCCTAAGGGAGTATATCAACTGAGATATTTTTGGCACATTGTCACTAAAATAAAGTACCTTTATTTTTAGTAACTATGGCCCTCATTACAATCCTGGCGGTCGGTGTTAAAGCAGCAGAAAGACCGCCAACAGGCCGGCGGTAAAAGAAATGGAATCACGACCATGGCGGAAACCACCAACATAGACAGCCGCTTTAACACTCCAACCGCCACGGCGGTAGAAACAAACAGCTTGGCGGTCACCGCCAACAGACTGGCGGAAGACAATGTACCGCCCACACTATTATGAGAGGCCAATCCACCACCTTTTCAGAGGCGGAACCAACGCGAACAAAAACACGGCAGAAACAGGACTTGGAAGGGAAAACACTCACCTCTACACATTCCACGAGGAACCAGGACGCCATGAAGCCAGAACTCCAAATACTCCCTGTGATAGTATTCCTGCTCCTCTATCAGGAGCACGAAAGACGGCGGCGACAACCACGGTGAGTACTGCACCTACAACACAGGGGAGGGAGGAGGAAAAAGAGAGTGACACACACATTTACACCTCCCCACCCCCCCTGAAAGAACGCAAGGACAAAAGGAAATTAGTTGAACAATTGTAATAAATAAAAATCCATTAGTCAAAACTTGAAATACAGTATAAACAATTATGTACACCAACTACACAAGTCCGGATAGTGCACCATTCATAGTCCGTGGACCACTGGGCCCAAAATGAATGGGTGGAGTCCACACTCGATACCAGACTCCAAACGGAGAGAACACTTCAGGGGCATCAGATCAAAATGAAACAGGCACCTCAGAGGGAAGGAAATGCTAGGGAAGGTTTGCCCACTGCTTGGTCCTGGGGAGTGCAAAGCCACAGTCTCTCAAGTCTCTCCAGTGGGTGGTTTGCCCACTGCTCTATCCTGGGGAGTGCAAAGCCACAGTCTCTCAAGTCTCTCCAGTGGGTGGTTTGCACACTGCTCTATTCTGGGGAGTAAAAAAAACACAGTCTCTCAAGTGGATAACAGTCTCCACAGGTTCTGAAGGAGACTTAGTGCCCAGAGTGCTTCATCCTGCCAAGGACTGAGGTAGTGGATGCCTTTCTCCACTGGTTCTGGAGGGGGCTTAGTGCCCAGAGTGCTTCATCCTGCCAAGGACTAAGGTACTGGATGCCATTCTCCACTGGTTCTGGAGGGGGCTTGGTGCCCAGAGTGCTTCATCCTACCAAGGACTGAGGTAGTGGATGTGATACTCCACTGGTTCTGGAGGGGGTTTGGTGCCCAGAGTGCTTCATCCTGCCAAGGACTGAGGTAGTGGATGCCTTTCTCCACTGGTTCTGGAGGGGGCTCGGTGCCCAGAGTGCTTCATCCTGCCAAGGACTGAGGTAGTGGATGTGATACTCCACTGGTTCTGGAGGGGGCTTGGTGCCCAGAGTGCTTCATCCTGCCAAGGACTGAGGTAGTGCATGCCTGTCTCCACTGGTTCTGGAGGGGGCTTGGTGCCCAGAGTGTTTCATCCTGCCAAGGACTGAGGTAGTGGATGTGATACTCCACTGGTTCTGGAGGGGGCTTTGTGCCCAAAGTGCTTCATCCTGCCAAGGACTGAGGTAGTGGATGCCTTTCTTCACTGGTTCTGGAGGGGGCTTGGTGCCCAGAGTGCTTCATCCTGCTGAGAACTGAGTTTGTGGATGTGATAATCCACTGGTTCTGGAGGGGGCTTGGTATACAGAGTGCTTCATCCTGCCAAGGACTGAGGTAGTGGATGCCTTTCTCCAATGGTTCTGGAGGGGGCTTGGTGCCCAGAGTGCTTCATCCTACCTAGGACTGAGGTAGTGGATGTGATACTCCACTGGTTCTGGAGGGGGCTTGGTGCCCAGAGTGCTTCATCCTACCTAGGACTGAGGTAGTGGATGTGATACTCCACTGGTTCTGGAGGGGGCTTGGTGCCCAGAGTGCTTCATCCTGCGAAGGACTGAGGTAGTGGATGTGATACTCCACTGGTTCTGGAGGGGGCTTGGTGCCCAGAATGCTTCATCCTGCCAAGGACTGAGCTAGTGGAAGTGATACTCCACTGACGGTGGTGCAACATGCAAGCTGCCCAGGCTCCTGGAACTGACCACCAGCCTTGAACAACTGACCACTCGGGATGGCAGCCATGTCTGCAGTGGTGCCACTGGCTCAGGATGTCGCGGGCCGCTGGCGGTGCTGGCGACGGTGTCAGAAGCGGCAGTGCTTGCGGCTGCCTTAGTGGCATCGGTGCTGGCAGCGGTGTCATTAACGGCAGTGCTTGCGGCGGACTCTGTGGCATCTGTGCTGGCGGCGGGCTCTTTGGCATCGGTGCTGGTGGTGGGCTCAGTGACTGCGGTGCTGGTGGTGTTTTTTGTGGTGGCGGTGCTGGTGGCAGTCTTTGTGGCGACAGTACTGGTGGCGGGCACTGTGGCATCGGTGCTGGTGGCGGCTCAGTGACTGCGGTGCTGGTGGTGGTGCGTGTGGCGGTGCAGGTGGTGGTGCTGGTGGTGGTCTTGTCCGCCGTGCAGGTTGGCGTCGACGTGGACCTGCCCTTGATTTTCTGGCCCTTCCCCACCTTGGATGGTGGAGCAGCTGTCTTGCCACTATCCACTTTTGTTTTGCCTGAGCCCTTGGTGGCAGGTGTTTTCGCCTTCTCCATCCGGGATGTGGGCAACTTTTTTACTTTTGGAGGTGGCTGAATGTCCTTGCCTTCACTCCGTGGAACATTGGCAGCCCTGTTGCTTGGCGCACTCCAAAAGCCCGCAGTTGCTGCCCCACTGTGCCCGGTGATGTGGTGGCTGAGGTGCTGGGTTGGGACCTGAAAAGGCAGGTCCTAGGGGACGGACGGGGGGGGAGGTGTAGGGAAGAGGTCAACATTAGATAGGAAAAGCTTTTTAGACACACTGGGACGGGTAGATGGAGGGGGTTTGGGAGTGAAGGAAGAGGTAGTGGTTGTAGGAGGTTTACGTTTGCTGACTTTGGGTGAAGGTGCATGGGCTGGTGGAGGCTGTTGTGAGGTGGATGGCTGTTGGGTGGGTGTGTGGCTGCGTTTGTGTACTTTGGGAGGAGGGCTCACAGACACACTGGTTGAGGACACAGGGGATGTGTGAATGGTATTGGGGGTGGTGAGTGCACATGAGCGGTGTGTGGTGATGGGCGTGCTGGTGATGGAGGTAGAGGCTGAAGATGTAGTGCATGCAAGTGTGAGTGGAGACAAGACAGGGAAGGAGGAGGAGGACGTGGAGGAGGGGGACACAGTGGAGGCAGTGGATGTTGGTATGTCTGCATGGGTATGCTTGTGTGAGTGCCTGTGGGATGTGTGGTGCTTATGTTTGCAAGAGCCACCCTTATGTGTTGAGGTGTGTGCATGCTGGTCTGATGGTGTGCTTGGGATAGGCTGAGGTACAGGGGATTGGGTCTGGGTGGAGGAAGTTGGAGGGGTGAGGCTGGACACAGGGACAATGGCTGCCATCAGTGCTGAGGCCAGAGCCTGAAATGCTCTCTGTTGGGCTGCCTGCCCAGAATGAATGCCCTCCAGGTATGCATTTGTTTGTTGCAAATGCCTCTCGACACCCTGGATGACATTCAGATTGGTAGACTGCCCAACAGTGAGGGATCTCAGGAGGTTAATAGCCTCCTCACTGAGGGCAGCAGGGCTGACTGGGGCAGGGCCTGAGGTGCCTGGGGCGAAGGAGATGCCCACCCTCCTGGGTGAGCGGCCACGGGACACACGCTGAGGGGCTGCTGGGAGGGCAGTGCTGGTAGGTGCAAGGGAGCTCCCATCAGCGGAAGAGTCGCTGTCGCTGATGTCACCTCCTGCCCACACTATTATGAGAGGCCAATCCACCACCTTTTCAGAGGCGGAACCACCGCGAACAAAAACACGGCAGAAACAGGACTTGGAAGGGAAAACACTCACCTCTACACATTCCACGAGGAACCAGGACGCCATGAAGCCAGAACTCCAAATACTCCCTGTGATAGTATTCCTGCTCCTCTATCAGGAGCACGAAAGACGGCGGCGACAACCACGGTGAGTACTGCACCTACAACACAGGGGAGGGAGGAGGAAAAAGAGAGTGACACACACATTTACACCTCCCCACCCCCCCTGAAAGAACGCAAGGACAAAAGGAAATGAGTTGAACGATTGTAATAAATAAAAATCCATTAGTCAAAACTTGAAATACAGAATAAACAATTATGTACACCAACTACACAGGTCCGGATAGTGCACCATTCATAGTCCGTGGACCACTGGGCCCAAAATGAATGGGTGGAGTCCACACTCGATACCAGACTCCAAACGGAGAGAACACTTCAGGGGCATCAGATCAAAATGAAACAGGCACCTCAGAGGGAAGGAAATGGAGGCACCTCAGCCGGATGAGTGCACGACGCCAGCTACTTGAGGGAGCTCCATGCCCATTGAAGTATCCTGGGGAGTGCAAAGCCACAGTCTCTCAAGTCTCTCCAGTGGGTGGTTTGCCCACTGCTTGGTCCTGGGGAGTCCAAAGCCACAGTCTCACAAGTCTCTCCAGTGGGTGGTTTGCCCACTGCTCTATCCTGGGGAGTGTAAAGCCACAGTCTCTCAAGTCTCTCCAGTGGGTGGTTTGCCCAATGCTCTATCCTGGGGAGTGCAAAGCCACAGTCTCTCAAGTCTCTCCAGTTCGTGGTTTGCCCACTGCTCTATCCTGGGGAATGCAAAGCCACTGCCTCTCAAGTCTCTACAGTGGGTGGTTTGCCCACTGCTTGGTCCTGGGGAGTGCAAAGCCACAGTCTCTCAAGTCTCTCCAGTGGGTGGTTTGCCCACTGCTCTATCCTGGGGAGTGCAAAGCCACAGTCTCTCAAGTCTCTCCAGTGGGTGGTTTGCACACTGCTCTATCCTGGGGAGTAAAAAAAACACAGTCTCTCAAGTGGATAACAGTCTCCACAGGTTCTGAAGGAGACTTAGGCCCTGATTCTGACCCCGGCGGTCTGAGACCGCCGGGGCCAGGGTCGGCGGGAGCACCGCCGATAGGCCGGCGGTGCCCCGCAGGGCATTCTGACCGCGGCGCTTTGGCCGCGGTCAGATTTGGAAAACCGGCGGTCTCCCGCCGGTTTTCCGCTGCCCTTGAGAATCCTCCATGGCGGCGGAGCGCGCTCCGCCGCCATGGGGATTCTGACACCCCCTACCGCCATCCTGTTCCTGGCGGGTCTCCCGCCAGGAACAGGATGGCGGTAGGGGGTGCCGCGGGGCCCCTGGGGGCCCCTGCAGTGCCCATGCCATTGGCATGGGCACTGCAGGGGCCCCCGTAAGAGGGCCCCACTCTGTATTTCAGTGTCTGCTTTGCAGACACTGAAATACGCGACGGGTGCCACTGCACCCGTCGCACCTTCCCACTCCGCCGGCTCAATTCTGAGCCGGCGTCCTCGTGGGAAGGTTGATTTGCCCTGGGCTGGCGGGCGGCCTTTTGGCGGTCGCCCGCCAGCCCAGGGCAAATCCCAAAATACCCTCAGCGGTCTTTCGACCGCGGAGCGGTACTTTGGTGGGGGAAGTCTGGCGTGCGGCCTCCGCCGCCCGCCAGACTTAGAATGACCCCCTTAGTGCCCAGAGTGCTTCATCCTGCCAAGGACTGAGGTAGTGGATGCCTTTCTCCACTGGTTCTGGAGGGGGCTTAGTGCCCAGAGTGCTTCATCCTGCCAAGGACTGAGGTACTGGATGCCATTCTCCACTGGTTCTGGAGGGGGCTTGGTGCCCAGAGTGCTTCATCCTACCAAGGACTGAGGTAGTGGATGTGATACTCCACTGGTTCTGGAGGGGGCTTGGTGCCCAGAGTGCTTCATCCTGCCAAGGACTGAGGTAGTGGATGCCTTTCTCCACTGGTTCTGGAGGGGGCTCGGTGCCCAGAGTGCTTCATCCTGCCAAGGACTGAGGTAGTGGATGTGATACTCCACTGGTTCTGGAGGGGGCTTGGTGCCCAGAGTGCTTCATCCTGCCAAGGACTGAGGTAGTGCATGCCTGTCTCCACTGGTTCTGGAGGGGGCTTGGTGCCCAGAGTGTTTCATCCTGCCAAGGACTGAGGTAGTGGATGTGATACTCCACTGGTTCTGGAGGGGGCTTTGTGCCCAAAGTGCTTCATCCTGCCAAGGACTGAGGTAGTGGATGCCTTTCTTCACTGGTTCTGCAGGGGGCTTGGTGCCCAGAGTGCTTCATCCTGCTGAGAACTGAGTTTGTGGATGTGATAATCCACTGGTTCTGGAGGGGGCTTGGTATACAGAGTGCTTCATCCTGCCAAGGACTGAGGTAGTGGATGCCTTTCTCCAATGGTTCTGGAGGGGGCTTGGTGCCCAGAGTGCTTCATCCTACCTAGGATTGAGGTAGTGGATGTGATACTCCACTGGTTCTGGAGGGGGCTTGGTGCCCAGAGTGCTTCATCCTGCCAAGGACTGAGGTAGTGGATGTGATACTCCACTGGTTCTGGAGGGGGCTTGGTGCCCAGAATGCTTCATCCTGCCAAGGACTGAGCTAGTGGAAGTGATACTCCACTGACGGTGGTGCAACATGCAAGCTGCCCAGGCTCCTGGAACTGACCACCAGCCTTGAACGACTGACCACTCGGGATGGCAGCCATGTCTGCAGTGGTGCCACTGGCTCAGGATGTCGCGGGCCGCTGGCGGTGCTGGCGACGGTGTCAGAAGCGGCAGTGCTTGCGGCTGCCTTAGTGGCATCGGTGCTGGCAGCGGTGTCATTAACGGCAGTGCTTGCGGCGGACTCTGTGGCATCTGTGCTGGCGGCGGGCTCTTTGGCATCGGTGCTGGTGGCGGGCTCAGTGACTGCGGTGCTGGTGGTGGTTTTTGTGGTGGCGGTGCTGGCGGTGCTGGCGGCAGTCTTTGTGGCGACAGTACTGGTGGCGGGCACTGTGGCATCGGTGCTGGTGGCGGCTCAGTGACTGCGGTGCTGGTGGTGGTGCGTGTGGCGGTGCAGGTGGTGGTGCTGGTGGTGGTCTTGTCCGCCGTGCAGGTTGGCGTCGACGTGGACCTGCCCTTGATTTTCTGGCCCTTCCCCATCTTGGATGGTGGAGCAGCTGTCTTGCTACTATACACTTTTGTTTTGCCTGAGCCCTTGGTGGCAGGTGTTTTCGCCTTCTCCATCCGGGATGTGGGCAACTTTTTTACTTTTGGAGGTGGCTGAATGTCCTTGCCTTCACTCCGTGGAACATTGGCAGTCCTGTTGCTTGGCGCACTCCAAAAGCCCGCAGTTGCTGCCCACTGTGCCCGGTGATGTGGTGGCTGAGGTGCTGGGTTGGGACCTGAAAAGGCAGGTCCTAGGGGACGGACGGGGGGGGGGGTGTAGGGAAGAGGTCAACATTAGATAGGAAAAGCTTTTTAGACACACTGGGACGGGTAGATGGAGGGGGTTTGGGAGTGAAGGAAGAGGTAGTGGTTGTAGGAGGTTTACGTTTGCTGACTTTGGGTGAAGGTGCATGGGCTGGTGGAGGCTGTTGTGAGGTGGATCGCTGTTGGGTGGGAGTGTGGCTGCGTTTGTGTACTTTGGGAGGAGGGCTCACAGACACACTGGTTGAGGACACAGGGGATGTGTGAATGGTATTGGGGGTGGTGAGTGCACATGAGCGGTGTGTGGTGATGGGCGTGCTGGTGATGGAGGTAGAGGCTGAAGATGTAGTGCATGCAAGTGTGAGTGGAGACAAGACAGGGAAGGAGGAGGAGGACGTGGAGGAGGGGGACACAGTGGAGGCAGTGGATGTTGGTATGTCTGCATGGGTATGCTTGTGTGAGTGCCTGTGGGATGTGTGGTGCTTATGTTTGCCAGAGCCACCCTTATGTGTTGAGGTGTGTGCATGCTGGTCTGATGGTGTGCTTGGGATAGGCTGAGGTACAGGGGATTGGGTCTGGGTGGAGGAAGTTGGAGGGGTGAGGCTGGACACAGGGACAATGGCTGCCATCAGTGCTGAGGCCAGAGCCTGAAATGCTCTCTGTTGGGCTGCCTGCCCAGAATGAATGCCCTCCAGGTATGCATTTGTTTGTTGCAAATGCCTCTCGACACCCTGGATGACATTCAGATTGGTAGACTGCCCAACAGTGAGGGATCTCAGGAGGTCAATAGCCTCCTCACTGAGGGCAGCAGGGCTGACTGGGGCAGGGCCTGAGGTGCCTGGGGCGAAGGAGATGCCCACCCTCCTGGGTGAGCGGCCACGGGACACACGCTGAGGGGCTGCTGGGAGGGCAGTGCTGGTAGGTGCAAGGGAGCTCCCATCAGAGGAAGAGTCGCTGTCGCTGATGTCACCTCCTGTCCCCGCCGTGGAGCTCCCCTCGCCCTCCGTCCCACTGGTGGCTTCAGACTCCATTGTCTCGCCCTCCAGGGCCATGTGGGATGCAGCTCCCTCCTGCTCCGGTGCCACTGCTCCTCCACTGATGATGCTAATGCACACAAGAACAGGGAGACCACAAAAAGTGGGGGGAGACAGAAGAAAGACATGTTCAGTGCATGCAATACCACTACCGTTGGTGGACACTACAGACACAGCAGCCCTCTGCACTACACCATGCACTTAGAGTTCCCTAATTAATCACAGGGACATGGGGTACAAGGCCTATGCCCGATTGCTGCACACATGGAAGTCACAGGAGCCTGACTAGGAGTAGCTGGCTCTTACCACTGGTGGGGTTGGGGTGCCACATAGCCTGCCTCATGAATGGACCTTGCCTTCAAAGCTCGCCCTGGCCTAGGGGAACCCACAGCCCACCTCAGCCTCCCAGACACCTTGTAATGCGCGCTGAGTCAGATGGATATGACTGTACCCTCCCCCTTGTGGCTGCTGTGGTGCCCTCAAGCGCCCATTCAACTCCTGATAGGCCACCGCCGGTATCTGGAACATCAGGGGGGTCATGGTGCGACGGACACCCCTCCCACGTTGGGAGGCCATCCCCAGCTGGGCCTTCGCCGTCTTCTTGCTCCAGCGGCGAATGTCCTCCCATCTTTTCCAGCAGTGGGTGCTCCGTCTGTGGTGGACCCCCAGGGTCCGGACGTCCTTGGTGATGGCACGGCAAATATCCTTCTTCTGGCGGGCACTGACCTAGAGGAATAGCACAGGGGAAAAGGATAATCTTTAACTGTCCGGACCGTCACAGTCATTGACCTAAGTTCCCACCCTTGCTCTGATGCACATACACTCACCATCCGCTCATGCAGGCCTCAGTCCACCCGTATCTTCCATCCACACCACTCCAAACAGGCATTTCCCATACAGCATCCTCACAGTATACTCATCTGTTTGTCTGGAGGACCGTAGAGTAGTGTGTACTGGGGGAGGACCCCATCCACTAACCTCTCCAACTCCTCCGAAGTGAAGGCAGGGGGCCTTTCCCCAGACACATGAGCCATTGTCGCTTTCAGACTGAGGTCACAGCAGCACTTGCAATGTAGGTCCTTTCCTGTCGCATGTCAGGTATCAAGTGAGTGAACGGACAGAAAATGGCGGACACGTCGGCGGCGGTGCGTACTGTCACCGCCGGCGTACATCGTCATTGGGTCCAATGTTAACCAATGCAGAATTGTGCTGCGGTCTTCCATCGCCTACCGCGACGGTGTAAAACGCCAGCGTAGTTACCTCATATCCCCTTGTCCCACCTTACAGGTCAGGCAGCCGCCATTTCAGGGGGCCACATGGCATACATTTTAAATGCGTCACACCTATCAAGGCCTTGCATACACACAGTGACAGGCACATTGCGGATTGACAAATGTGTGCAATAAATTTTTTTTTTAATACCTCAGTGTTGGCTGACTCTCTACTCGCTGTTCTCGTCCATAGGGCACGTCCGCTAGGGCAGGTGAGGAGGTGACGGCATCCTCCGGTGTACAGACCGCTGGTGGACCTGTCGACAATGGAAGAGAGACACGTAATAGTCACCTACAGACTTGATCGTGCAACAATCCATGAACTGTGTGCCCAGTTGGAGCCAGACCTGATGTCAGCTATCCGCCATCCCACAGGAATCCCCCCTCTAGTGCAAGTCCTGTCAGTACTCCATTTCCTGGCAAGTGGGTCTTTTCAAACAACAGTGGCCATTGCATCAGGGATGTCCCAGCCTATGTTCTCAAACGTGTTGTCCAGAGTGGTGTCTGCCCTGCTGAAACACATGCGCAGCTACATCGTTTTCCCTGAGGTGGAGGATTTGCCCACAGTGAAAGGTGTCTTCTATGCCCTCGGACATATCCCCAACATCATAGGTGTCATTGATGGGATACATGTGGCATTGGTACCCCCTGCAGGAGGGAACAGGTGTACAGAAACCGGAAGAGCTACCATTCAATGAATGTGCAGATGTTGTGTTTGGCGACCAGTACATCTCCCATGTAAATGCCAAATTTCCTGGCTCAGTGCATGATGCTTACATTTTGAGGAATAACAGCATCCCTTATGTGATGGGGACACTCCAGAGGCACCGTGTGTGGCTAATAGGTGAGGACAAGGACCCTATACCATGTGAATAGTTGTCTGGGTCTGGGATTGTCCCTAAGGGTTAGTGTGTGTCTAACACTTGTCCCTCGACATTTGCAGGTGACTCTAGGTACCCCAGCCTGTCATGGCTACTGACCCCAGTGAGAAATCCCAGGACAAGGGCAGAGGAACGCTACAATGAGGCACATGGGTGAACTAGGAGAGTGATCGAAAGGACCTTCAGCCTCCTGAAGTCCAGGTTCCGGTGCCTCCATATGACAGGTGGTTCTCTCTACTACTCACCAAAGAAGGTGTGCCAGATCATTGTGGCCTGCTGTATGCTGCGCAACCTGGCTTTGCGATGGCTGGTGCCTTTTCTGCAGGAGGATGGTCCAGAAGGAGGTCTTGTGGCAGCTGTCGAGCCTGTGGACAGTGAAGAAGAGGAGGCAGAAGAAGAGGATATCGACAACAGAAACAACGTTATCCAGCAATACTTCCAGTGAGACACAGGTAAGAAGATGTCACTGTCTCACACATCTCATACAATTGTTAGACCTATCATATGTCTGTCACTTTCACCCAGTGTATGGACCCTGACTTGTCACTTTGTCTTTCCATTTCACTGATGTGGGTCCCACTGTGTGACCTCTGCTATATTACCTCATGGGCTAGAGCTGTGTGTTATAGGTATGTTGACAATAAAATCGACATTGCTATTTTCCTTAGTTATTGCAAATACACATTTGTGAAAGCACAGACTGACTCCAGCTTGTTTTGTGATTCAAGGGTGTTTATTTTAGTGCAAAATAGTGGAGGGGGTTGTAAAATGGGCAGGGGTGATGTTGGAGGATTGTCCATGGCAGAGTCCAGTCTATTTGTTTCACAGGTGCATTGTCCAAAGGGGCATAGGAGGTGGAGCTAGGGCAGTTGATGGATGGACAGGGTGATGATGTGGGACAGAAGGATGACATTCAGGGTGGTCTAATTTCCTGGTGGGGGTCTTGGCATTGTTCTCTGTCTTTGTCCTGGATCTCAGGGACCGTTTGCGGGGTGGTTCTCCATCTGCAGGATTGGGGTGCTGGTGTCGTGGTCCTGTGGTGGTGCCTCCTGTCCACTAGCGCCGGCGGAGGTGGTGGGCTATTCATCATCCAGGCTAGTGCCAGGGGCTCCTTGTTGTGCTACAGTGTCCATGCTGGTGTTCACAAAGTCCTTCAGCACCCCTACAATGGTGACCAGGGTGGTGTTGATGGACTTGAGTTCCTCCCTGATCCCCAAATACTGTTCCTCCTGCAGCCGCTGGGTCTCCTGAAATTTGGCCAGTACCGTTGCCATCGTCTCCTGGGAATGATGGTACGCTCCCATGATGTTGGAGAGGGCCTCGTGGAGAGTGGGTTCCCTGGGCCTGTCCTCCCCTTGTCGCACAGAAGTCCTCCCAGTTCCCCTGTTTTCCTGTTCCTCTGTCCCCTGAACCATGTGCCCACTGCCACTGCCCCCAGGTCCCTGATTTTCTTGGGGTGGTGGGTTTGCCTGGGTTCCCTGTAGTGGTGGACACACTGCTGCTTGACGTGTCCTGGGGACAGAGGTATGGGCCCACTGGGTGGGTGCTGTGCTGGTGTTTCCTGAAGGGGGAGGCTCTGTGGTGGCATGTGCCAGTGTCAGGGGAACCGACTGTCCCAAGGTCGCAGATGGGCCGTGCTGGTCATCTTGATCCAGTTGGACAGAGCTGCTGTCATCACTGTAGGCCTCTTCTGTGGGGGGGTGGACATGTCTGGAACCTCCTGTCTGGAGACGTTGGGCAGGGGTCCTGCAGGGGTGTAAAGGCATGATTTTTGCATCTGTGTGTGCCATTGTGTGCAATGGGTGGGTGACCCTGTACTCCAGTGCTTGCATTCTTGTGTAGGACCTTGTGTGATAATTGTTTTGGGGTCTGTGTGGGTATCTGTAGTGGACATGCTTTTGGTGATGGGTGTCCATGCTTTGTTGTTGCATGCAGGCCCTGGTATTGGGATGTGTGGGTTGTGATAGTGGAGCATATGTGAGGTGTTGGAGTGAAGGGGTGAGGGTGAGGGTGGGGTATGTGATAACATGCAGGTAGGGTGGGGGATGTGATAGTTAAGACTTGACTTACCAGAGTCCATTTTTCCTGCTACTCCTGCGAGGCCGTCAGGATGCAGTATAGCCAAGACCTGCTCCTCCCATGTTGTTAGTTGTGGGGGAGGAGGTGGGGGTCCGCCGCCAGTCCTCTGAACTGCAATCTGCTGTCTTGAGACCACAGAACGCACCTTCCCCCGTAGGTCGTTCCACCTCTTCCTGATGTCATCCCGTGTTCTTGGATGCTGTCCCACTGCGTTGACCCTGTCTACGATTCAGCACCATAGCTCCATCTTCCTAGCTATGGAGGTGTGCTACACCTGTGATCCAAATAGCTGTGGCTCTACCCACATGATTTCCTCCACCATGACCCTGAGCTCCTCCTCAGAGAACCTGGGGTGTCTTTGCGGGCATGGTGTTGTGTGGGTGATGTGTGGGGTGGTGTGTGCTGTGATGTGTGAGGGGATGTGTTTGTGTGTGTTGTCTGACGTGCGTGGATGTTGTGTGAGTGTTGGTGTTGTGCCTGTGGATGCTAATATTGTTGATGGTAGTGTCTCTCTCTGTGCTTCTTTCAGAATTTTTGGTAGTAAGGGTTTGTGAGTGATGTGGGTGTGTATTTTATATTGGATTGGGTGTGTGGGAGTGGTGTGTGTATGTGTATAAGGTGTGTGTATTTCTAATTGTCCAATGTGGTTGTGTTTTGTATATGTGTGTGTATTTTGAGTGCGGCAGTGTGTACCGCCAATGGAATACCGCGGTTGAAAGACCGCCGCGTGGATTCGTGGGTCGTGATACTGTGGGCGTATTCCTGTTGGCGTGACAATGGAGGTTTTGTTATCGCCAGTTTATCACTGACCTTTGGTGTGGCGGACTTTTGTGGGTGTCTGGATTTTGGCGGATTCCGGCCTGTGGGTTGTAATAGCTGTAGCGGAATTCTGCTGCCGCAGCGGTGTGTTGGCGGTCTCCTGCACGGCGGTAAGTGGGATTTACCACCAATGTTGTAATGAGGGCCCATGAGTATTGTCTTTCTTATGATATAGTAACTATGTGATATAAGTGGTATTGCATGATCTTTGCATGTCTCCTAGTTCAGCCTTGGCTGCTCTGCTATAGCTACCTCTATTAGCCTAAGCTGCTAGAACACTACTACACTCTACTAATAAGGGGTAACTGGACCTGGTATAAGATGTAAGTACCATTGATACCCACTACAAGCCAGGCCAGCCTCCTACCTTGGAGGTGCAGTGTTGGGATAAGTACTTGTAACTGCTTTACCACTTTGTCATTGGTGCTTTTCATAAGAAAACCATATTCATAAAACTTAGAAATATACACAAGTAAACTTAACAGTCTTACTTTCACTCTAAAAAATTTCTAAAACGTTTCTAAAAAGTTTGAAAACATTTTTTCCCTCGGTTCTTGAAAGCTCGTAACTTTTTCTCATACCACTAACCTCTTTCTTTTCACCATGTCTATGGTAGAGGCTACTCCCCAGGTTGTAAAAACAACTTATGACAATCTTAACTTTAGAAGTTTGAGGGGTCTCTGTATGGAAAGAAGTTTAGGGATTGGTAAGAACCCTACCAAGGATCTCCTTCTTAACCTTCTCCTTGAAAGTGACCAGAGTCAGAATGGTCAAACCCAGGATCAGGAGGTAGAGGAGGGGGGTACCCACGTAGATTCAGGGGAGGTTCCTGAGAATTCTGGGGAGGGTACTTCCAAAGACCTTTCACTTAACAGGCCATCCAGGGAAGCTGGTAGTGTAAGGGGGACACATACCAATAGGACACCTTTCACTCCAAAAGGCAAGGTCACTAGGGTTCAGGCAGTCAGAGAAAGGTCCACTTCTGCACATTCTCACATTTCCTGTGTTTCAGAGACTTCCCAATCCTCCCACCCTGAGGATAACACCCTAGACAGGGAACTCAGAAAGCTGAGGTTGGAAGAGGCCAGACTGAGGCTAAAGCAGCAACAGTTGGCCTTAGATAGGGAATACTTAGATATAGAGAGAGAAGGACAGAAGTTGGGGTTAGTTCCCCATGGTGGCAGCAACAGCAGCAATCTTGATAGTCATCCTGTTAGAGAAACAGATTCAAGAAACCTGCATAAGATTGTCCCCCCTTACAAGGAGGGGGATGACATTAAAAAGTAGTTTTCTGCACTCGAGAGGGCCTGTATGGTGCAGTTGGTCCCTCAAAGGCAGTGGGCTGCTATATTGTGGCTGTCTTTCACTGGCAAAGGTAGGGACAGACTGCTTACTGTCAGGGTAAGTGATGCCAACAATAACAAAGTTTTGAAGGATGCACTCTTAGATGGATTTGGCTTAACCACTGAACAATATAGGACAAAGTTCAGCGATACCAGAAAATAGTCTTCTCAAGACCAGAAGGCTGTCCTGCCACAGTACCAACCAGGACAGAAGGTGTGGGTATTGGAGCCTGTGGCACCAAGAGCACTCCAGGACAAATGGACTGGACCCCATCTCACTGTGGAAAAAAAAAGGTGAGGACACCTGTTTGGTGGACCTAGGCACTGCCAGAAGTCCCCTTAGAGTGCTTTATGTCAATCACCTTAAACCTTACTATGACAGAACTGACTTAAGCCTGCTTAAGCCAACAGATGAAGGGCAGTAAGAAGAAAGTGACCTTCTCCCTGACCTCTTCTCCACCACTGAAGCTGATGGCTTAGTGGAGGGAATTGTACTGGCAGATTGCCTTACTGCTGAGCAGGACAACTGCATAAATCTCCTTGGACCATTCTCTGACCTCTTCTCACTAGTTCCAGGAACACCTACCTGGTGTGAGCACACAATTGACACTGGAGACAGTTTACCCGTCAAAAGTAAACTTTATAGGCAGCCTGGCCATGTCAGAGACTGTATCAAACAAAAGGTACTGAAAATGTTGGACCTGGGAGTGATTGAACCTTCTGAAAGCCCCTGGGCCAGCCCAGTGGTGGTTGTCCCCAAACCACATAGTAAAGAAGGAAAGAAAGAAATGCGGTTTTGTGTGGACTGCAGGGATCTCAATCAAGTAACAAAAACAGATGCTCACCCTATGCCCAGGGCAGATAAGCTAAAAGATACACTGGCTTCTGACAAGTATCTAAGCACTTTTGATTTAACTGCAAGGTATTGGGAGATTAAGTTATCTGAAGATGCAAACCCCAAAACAGCATTTTCAACCACTGGAGGGCATTATCAGTTCACAGTTATGCCCTTTGGATTGAAAAATTCACCTGGCACTTATCAGAAGTTGGTGAATACAGTCCTCCAAGGATTGGAAGCCTTTAGTGCAGCATATCTAGATGATATAGCTGTCTTTAGGTCCACCTGGGATGATCACCTGGTCCACCTGTGGAATGTTTTGGAGGCCCTGCAAAATGGAGGCCTCACTATAAACCAAAGTACCAGATAGGGCAGGGGAAAGTGGTTTATCTGGGCCACCTGGTAGGTTGTTAGGTTTGGGAACAGACTGCACCACTGCAGGGGAAGATCCAAACCGTTATGGAATGGACTCCCCCTACAACTCAGAAGTGAATGCCTTCCTAGGCCTCACTGGGTATTACAGGAGACTTATCAAGAATTATGGCACCATAGCTGCCCCTCTTACTGACCTCACATCAAAGAAAATGCCTAAAAGGGTATTATGGACAGCTAGCTGTCAAAAGGCTTTTGATGAGCTCAAACAGGCCATGTGCTCTGCACCTGTCCTCAAAAGCCCTTGTTACTCCAAAAAATTCATAGTACAAACTGATGCTTCTGAATTACTGGTAGGGGCAGTTCTATCACAGCTAAACACAGAGGGCCAGGATCAACCTGTTGCATTCATCAGCAGGAGGTTGACCCCTAGAGAAAAGCATTGGTCTGCCATAGAGAGGGAGGCCTTTGCTGTGGTCTGAGCCTTGAAAATGTTGAGATCCTACCTCTTTGGGACTCACTTTATTGTTCAAACAGACCACAAACCTCCATTATAGCTTAAACAAATGAAAGGTGAAAACCCTAAATTGTTGAGGTGGTCCATCTCCCTACAGGGAATGGACTATACAGTGGAACATAGACCTGGGAGTACCCACTCTCCGACATTTCCACTTAGACAATGAAGACTCATCTGGACAAGGTTAGCCTTATTGTCCCTCATTTGGGGGGGGGGGGGGGGTTGTGTAGCAAAGTACCATCTTTCTTGGCATGTCACCCCCAATTTTACATGTATGTCAGTATGTTTGGCCTGTCTCACTGGGATCCTGCTTGCCAGGACCCCAGTGCTAATAGTTTGTGGCCTAAATGTGTAGGCCTGTGAAGTGCCTAACTGTGTCACTGAGGGTCTGCTAATCAGAACCTCAGTGCTCATGCTCTCTCTGCCTTTAGATTTGTCACTATAGGCTAGTGACTACATTTAGCAATTCTAATTGGCATACTGGACCCCCCTTATAAGTCCCTCATATATGGTACCTAGGTACCCAGGGCATTGGGGTTCCAGGAGATCCTTATGGCTGCAGCATTACATTTGCCACCCATAGGGATCTCAGGCAAATCCTTACACAGGACTGCCATTGCAGCCTGAGTGAAATAACACACATGTTATTCCACAGCCATTTTCACTGACCTTAAGTAACTTATAAGTCACCTATATGTCCAACCTTCACTTGCTGAAGGTTAGGTGCAAAGTTACCAAATGTGAGGGCACCCTTGCATTTGCAAAGGTGCCCCCACATAGTTCAGGGCCATTTCCCCAGACTTTGTGAGTGCGGTGACACCATTACACGCATGCACTACATATATACCTATATGTAGCTTCACAATGGTAACCCCGAATATGGCCATGTCTAAGATCACGGAATTGTCCCCCTATTCCAGATCTGGAATTGGGGAGCCAATTCCATGCATCCTGGGGGCTCCACTATGGACCCGCAGTACTGCCAAACCATCTCTCTGAGGTTTGCACTGCAGCTACAACTGCTGCCACCTCACAGACAGGGTTCTACCCTCCTGGGGTCTGGGCTGTCCAGTCCCAGGAAGGCAGAACAAAGCATTTCCTCTGAGAGCAGGGTGTTACGCCCTCTCCCTTTGGAAATAGGTGTTTCAGGCTGGGGAGAGGTAGCCTCCCCCAGCCTCTGCAAATGCTTTGAAGGGCACAGATGGTGCCCTCCTTGCATAAGCCAGTCTTCACTGGTTTAGGGAACCCCAGTCCCTGCTCTGTCGCGAAAATGGACAAAGGAAAGGGGAGTAACCACTCCCCTATCCATCACCACCCCAGGGGTGGTGCCCAGAGCTCCACAACTGTGTCTCAGACCACTGCCATCTTGTTTTCAGTGGTTTTGAGGACATTCTGGAGGCCTGTGAGTGGCCAGTGCCAGCAGGTGACATCAGAGACCCCTCCTGATAGGTGCATACCTGGTTATGTAGCCAATCCTCCTCTCAGGGCTATTTAGGGTCTCTTCTGTTGGCTTCTCATCAGATTACGACTTGCAAGAATCCAGCAGGACTCCTCTGTACTTCTCTGTTCGACTTCTGCAAAGGATCGACCGCTCACTGCTCCAGGACGCCTGCAAAACTGCAACAAAGTAGCCAGAAGACTACCAGCGACATTGTAGCGCCTAATACTGCCGGCTTTCTCAACTGTTTCCTGGTGGTGCATGCTCTGGGGGCTGCCTGCCTTCACCCTTCAATGGAAACCATGAAGAAATCTACTGTGGGTCGACGGAATCTTCCCCCTGCTCCAGCAGGCAACAAACCACAGCATCACCTGTACTCTGGGTCCCCTCTCATCCTGACGGCCATGGCCCCTGGAACACAGGTGTTGGACCCAAGTGACCCCGACTGTCCAGTGGTCCAACTGTCCGAATTTGGAGGAGGTAAGTCCTTGCCTCCCCTCCCCAGACAGTAATCCTGTGCACTGTGTGGTCTTCAGCTACAAGGGCTTCTGTGCACATTTCCAAGAAATCCTGCATGCACAGCCGAGTCTAGGTCCCCAGCACTTTTTCCTGTGATGCTCAGCTCCCTGAGTTGACCTTCGATGTGGTGGGATCTCTCTTTGCAGTGTTGAGGCGACCGCCGTGTTCAGTCTTCGTGAACCTATGTTCAAGGACTCCTGCGGGTGCTTCTCTCCTTTCAGTGGGCTCCCTACATTGCTGCGCGCCCTCTCTGTCTCCCCTCCTGAGTGGCGACATCCTGGTCCTTCCTGGGCCCGGGCGGTGCCCTTTTTCTCCAACTGCGACTCTTGCAGGTAGCAAGGCTTGTTTCTGGTATTTTGCCAAGAAAACAACTCTGCATCCTCTAACACATGGTGGTGCATCTTCTGCATGAAGCTGAACCTCCTACCTCCTTTCATTGGTGCAAAACCAGCATCTTCTTCCAACCGGAGGCAGCCATTTTGCACCTTCATCCGGGGTTTAGTGGGCTCCTGCCCCCCCAGACACTTTAACTACTCTTGGACTTGGTCCCCTTCCTTTACAGGTCTTCAGGTCCAGGAATCCGTCTTCAGTGCTTTGCAGTCTGTTGTGATCCTTTCAAAATCTTTTACCACGACTTTAGTGTGTTTTGGGCGAAATAGCAGTTCTTCACTCCTGCTTACCTGGGTTCTGGACTGGGGTCTCCTTTACACCCTTGGTGTTTTATCACACTCCCAGTGACCCTCTACACACTACACGTGCCTAGGAGTGTATTTGTGGTTCGCATTCCACTTACTTAGTATATGGTTTGTGTTGCCCCTAGGCCTATTGCATCCTATTGTGTTTTACAGTGTTTGCACTACTTTCTGACTGTTTTACTTACTTGATGTGGCTAATTGTGTATATTTTGTGTATGTTACTTAGCTCCAAAGGGAGTATATCCACTGAGAGCTTTTTGGCACATTGTCCCTAAAATAAAGTAACTTTATTTTTAGTAACTATTAGTATTGTCTTTCTTATGATATAGTACCTATATGATATAAGTGGTATTGCATGAGCTTTTCATGTCGGTTATATGTCGGAACCATGGGTGCCTAAACCACCCGTAGCTCAACAACGAGGTGGGAACAACGACCTCGTTCTAAACACTAATGCCTTTACCACGAACGTGTTTACAATGATTTTACTGTTGAAAACGCATTCCTGGAAAAGGCATTACCAATCAGCATGCACGACCCAGCATGCTTCCACCCCAGCCCACCCCTTAAACCTAAACCCTGGCCCCTCCTAAACTCTAATCACCCCCAGCCCTCCACCCCACCCTAAAAACTAAAAATACCATGAGTCCCCCACCCCGCCCCTAAAACCTAAACCCTGCCCCCAAACCCTAATCAACCCCAGCTCCTCCACCCCCCAAAACAGTCCCAGCCCAACTTACCTCCTCCTTCACCACGTCTACTCCGACTCCCTTCTGTACCTTAACCACGCATGTACGTTGTTCAGACATGCGTGGTTAAGGTACTGAAACCAGGGAGTCGTGGAAAACGAAAGCGTTGTTTCGCTTTCATTTTTCACAACCTCGTGGTTCTTGACTCGTTCTTCCGGGTGTTTCCCTTGCATGTCTCCTAGTTCAGCCTTGGCTGCTCTGCTATAGCTACTTCTATCAGTCTAAGCTGCTACAACACTACTACCCTGCTAATAAGGGATAACTGGACCTGGTATAAGGTGTAAGTACCATTGGTACCCACTGCAAGCCAGACCTCCTACGTTGGTGGTGCAGCAGTGGGATACGTTCTTGTAACTGCTTTACCACTTTGTCATTGGTGCTTTTCATAAGAAAACCATATTCTAAACACTTAGAAAAATACACAAGTGACCTTAACAGTCTTACTTTCTTTCTAAAAACTTTCTAAAAAGTTTCAGAAAAGTTTGAAAAAGTTTTTCTCTTTTCTTTAAAAGTTTTCTAAACTTTTTCTCTCTCCCCTATCATCTTTCTTTCCACTATGGCTGTGGTAGAGGCCACTCCCAAAGTTGTTAAGACAACTTATGAGAATCTAAACTTTAAAAGTTTGAGGGGTCTCTATATAGAAAGGAGTTTAGGGATTGGTAAGAACCCTACCAAAGATTTCCTTCTTAGCCTTCTCCTTGAAAGTGACCAGAATGAGACTGGTCAAACCCAGGATCAGGAGCTAGAGGAGGGGGATACCCAGGTAGAATCAGGGGAGGGCCCTAAGGACTCTGGGGAGAGTACTTCCATAGACCTTTCAGTTAACAGGCCACAGAGTGAAGTTGGTAGTGGGAAGAAATGCTGCAGTCCATAGGGATCTCCTGGAACCCCAATACCCTGGGTACCTCAGTACCATATACTAGGGAATTATATGGGTGTACCAGTATGCCAATGTGAATTGGTAAATTTAGTCACTAGCCTGTTAGTGACAAATTTGGAAAGCAGAGAGAGCATAACCACTGAGGTCCTGGTTAGCAGAGCCTCAGTGAGACAGTTAGGCATCACACAGGGAACACATACAGGGCACATACTTATGAGCACTGGGGACTAAAACAACATAAATACAGTGAAATATGGGGGTAACATGCCAGGCAAGATGGTACTTTCCTACAAGCAGTGCCGCTGTTCTCAGGAGTTTCTTGTTCCGTTTTGTTCAGGGCAGTCCTCTGAGTCCTCAGAAGTCGCTGGTCCTTGTCAGATATGTCGCTGTGCAGAATCTTTGAGTCTGGAGACAGTCCAGTAGGGGCTGGGGCCAAGTCAGTTGTCATCTCCATCGTCTCTAAGGGGTTTTCAGGTCAGCAGTCCTTCTTATTGTTGTAGGTTGCAGGTCTCTGAGTGGAGGGGGGCACATCCCTATTCCTATTGGGGGAATCCTCCAAAACCAAGATGGAGGATTTCTAATGGCAGGGGTCACCTAAGCTCAGGGCACCTTAAGGGCCGTCTTGATTGGTAGGTGACACCTCCTTGTTTTTCTCAGTATCTCCTCTGGACTTGCCGCCAAAAGTGGGGGCTGTGTCCAGGGGGCAGGCATCTCCACTAGCTGGAGTGCCCTTGGGCATTGTAACAAGAAGCCTGAGCCTTTGAGGCTCACTGCTAGGTGTTACAGTTCCTGCAGAGAGAGGTGTGAAGCTCCTCCACCCAGTGCAGGCTTTGTTTCTGGCCCTAGAGAACACAAAGGCACTCACCCCAGGGGGTCAGAAACTCAGGGAGGGCCCTGAGGACTCTGGGGAGGGTACTTCCAAAGACCTTTCAGTTAACAGGCCACCTAGTGAAGCTGGTAGTGGGAGGGGGTCACACACCAGTAGGGCACCTTTCACTCTAATAGGCCAGGTCACTAGGGTTCAGGTAGTTAGAGAAAGGTCCACTTCTACTAATTCTCACATTACCTCTGTGTCACCAAACCGCATAGTAAAGATGGAAAAAAGGAAATTAGGTTTTGTGTGGACTATAGGGGTCTCAATCAAGTAACCAAAACTGATGCTCACCCTATAACCAGGTCATATGAGCTGATTGGTTCACTGGCTTCTGCCAAGTAACTAAGCACTTTTGACTGTAGATTAACAATGGTAATTCCGAACATGGCCATGTAACATGTCTAAGATCATGGAATTGTCCCTCCATGCCAAATATGGCATTGGGGAGCCAATTCCATGCATCCCCGGGGCTCCACTATAGACCCCGGGTACTGTCAAACCAGCTCTCTGGGGTTTTCTCTGCAGCTACCACTGCTGCCACTCCACAGACAGGGTTCTGCCCTCCTGGGGTCTGGACAGCCCAGTCCCAGGAACGCAGAACAAAGAATTTCCTCTGAGAGAGGGTGTTACACATTTTTCCTTTGGAAATAGGTGTTAAAGGCTGGGGAGGGGTAGCCTCTCCCAACCTCTGGAAATGCTTTGAAGGGCACAGATGGTGCCCTCCTTACATAAGCCAGTCTACACCGGTTTAGGGAACCCCCAGTCCCTGCTCTGATGCAAACCTGGACAAAGGAAAGGGGAGTGCCCACTCCCCTGTCCATCACCACCCCAGGGGTGGTGTCCAGAGCTCCTCCAGAGTGTCTCAGACTTCTGCCATCTTGAATCCAGAGGAGTGGGGGCACTCTGGAGGCCTTTGAGTGGCCAGTGCCAGCAGGTGATGTCAGAGACCCCTCCTGATAGGTGCTTACCTGACTAGGTGGCCAATCCTCCTCTGAGGGCTATTTAGGGTCTCTCCAGTGGGCTTTTCCTCAGATAATGACTTTCAAGAATTCACCTCTGCACCTCTCTCTTTGACTTCTGCCAAGGATCGAACACTGACTGCTCCAGGACGCCTGCAAAACTACACCTAAGTAGTAAGAAGACTACCAGTGACATTGTAGCACCTAATCCTGCCAGCTTTCTCAACTGTTTCCTGGTGGTGCATGCTTTGGGGGCTGCCTGCCTTTATCATGCACTGGAAGCCACAAAGAAATCTCTTGTGGGTCAATGGAATCTTCCCCCTACTTCATCAGGCACCAAAATTCTGCGTCATTGGTACTCTGAAACCCCTCTCATCCTGATGAGCGTGGCCCCTGGAACACAGGTGGTAGACCCAAGTGACCCAGACTGTCCAGTGGTCCAACTGTCCAAATTTGGAAGAGGTAAGTCCTTGCCTCCCCTCTCCAGACAGTAATCCTGTACACCACGTTAACTGCAGCTACAAGGGCTTCTGTGCACATTTCCAAGAAATCCTGCATGTACAGCTGAGTTTAGCTCCCCAATACTCTGTCCTGCGATGCTCAGCTCCCAGAGTTGATCTCCGGTGCAATGTTGAGATGACTGCCATGTTCAGACTTCTTGAACCCGTGTTCAAGGACTTCTGCGGGTGCTACCTTCTTATGCAGGGGCTCTCTACGTTGCTGAGGGCCCCCTCTGTCTCCTCTCCCAAGTGGCTACGTCCTGGTCCTTCCTGGGCCCGGGCAGCACCTTTTTTCTTTAACTGAGTCTCTTGCAGCTACCAAGGGTTGTTTGTAGTATTTTGCCAAGGTAACAACTCTACATCCTCCAGCACTCCGTGGGACATCTTCTGCATGAAGAAGAAGTTACTAGCACCTTTTGTTGTTGCAGAATCTTCAGCTTCTTCCATCCGGAGGCAGCCATTTTGCTCCTTCATCCGGGGTTTAGTGGGCTCCTGCCCCCCCGGACACTTTTCCGACTCTTGGACTTGGTCCCCTTCCTTTGCAGGTCCAGGAATCCGTCTTCAGTGCTTTGAAGTCTGTTGTGGTCTTTGCAAAATCCTTTATCACAACTTCAGTGTATTTCTAGGGAAATAGTAGTACTTTACTGCTACTTTCCAGGGTCTTGGGGTGGGGTATCCTGGACACCCTTAGTGTTTTCTTACACTCCCAGTGACTCTCTACACACTACACTAGCCTAGGGGTCCATTCATGGTTTGCATTCTATTTTCTTAGTATATGGCTTGTGTTGCCCCTGGGCCTATTGCATCATATTACATTCTACAGTGTTTGCACTACTTTCTGACTGTGTTACTTACCTGATTTGGTTTTCTGTATATATTCTGTGTATTTTACTTACCTTCTAAGGGAGTATATCCTCTGAGATATTTTTGGCACATTGTCATTAAAATAAAGTACCCTTATTTTTAGTAACTCTTAGTATTGTCTTTCTTATGATATATTACCTGATGTACCTGATGTATTTGATGTAAGTGGTATAGTAGGAGCTTTGCGTGTCTCCTAGTTCAGCCTAAGCTGCTCTGCTATAGCTATCTCTATCATCCTATGCTGCTAGAACACTACTACTTTACTAATAAGAGATAAATGGACCTGGCACCAGGTGTAAGTACCATTGGTACCCACTACAAGCCAGGACAGCCTCCTCCAGCCCTGCAACAAACCAGCCTGTTTTCCCTACTCTTCCTCGCCTGACAGACAAGGAAGACTTTCCCAGCTTTGGCTGAGTCTCCTGGCCTGTGGGCTGGGGGTGGGGCTTCTGTAGGAAAATGGCTCACTGTTGCAGTTACCCCCTACTTTTACCTGATATTGATGCTGACTTGCCAGAGAAGTATGCTGGTACCCTGCTAACCAGGCCGCAGCACCAGTGTTCTTTCACAAAAATGTACCTTTGTTTCCACAATTAGCACACCCCTGGTAGACAAAGAAGTCCCTTGTAAAAGGTACCAGCGTGTTGTAATTTAGTAGCGATTAGATTAAGCATTAACAGAAGACATCTTGTATTTAGCAACTATTGTGAACATTTCGCGGAATCCATTTGTATTCATGGCATCCATTATCTTTGCCACATGCTGCCACGTGCTCGCCATGTGCTCTGTCCTACCTTCCTGTTAACTACTCTTGAAAATCTGTCTAGTGACAAGTTATATTTAGCATCTCCCACTTTCGCACATGCCCAGTAAGGTCTGCAGCTGTTAGTAATTAGTAACAGACAGTAATGAGTCTACTAGTCCTTGAAAACTGTTAGCCCCTCCTACCTGTTGACTGTGCATTTCCATATGACCTTATATGTATATAAGTCTTGCTTCTATGATTGTACCACCTTTCTTTTTAGCCCCTGCGTGGGTATAAAAGGACCATGCTCTCTTAGTTCAGTGTGCTACTTCAAACATTGCCGAAGGGTGCTGTTTGAACTGTAGTACCACTTCTTGAGGTTGAATAAACTTTGTCTTTTATTTCAGTTTCTGTGCCAACTTCTTCCTATATGGTCTGAGGACTTTGTGCAGAGAAGGGCAAACCCCTTGCACTAGTAGGCCTTGCTGAGGCTTACTTCGACAAGTGGTACCAAGGGCCCTGTGACCAGGGAAGGTCCTTAAGGGCTGTAGCATATGTTGTGCCACCCTAAGGGACCCCTCACCTAACACTTGCACACTACCATTGCAGATTGTGGTGGGGAGAAAAAGGCAAAGTTGACATGACATCCCCCTCAAGATGCCATGCACCCAAAATATTGCCTCTGGCATAGGTATGTCACCCCTCTAGCAGGCCTTAAAGCCCTAAGGCAGGGTGCACTATACCACAGGTGAGGGATTAGCTGCATGAGCAATATGCCCCTACATTGTCTAAGTCCATTCTTAGACATTGTAAGTACATTGTGGCCATGTTAAGTATAGGGTCTGAGAGTTTTTCAAAACCAACTCCACAGCTACATAATGGCTACACTGAATACTGGACAGTTTGGTATCAAACGTCTGAGAATAATAAACCCACACTGAGGCCAGTGCTGGATTTATTAAAAAATGCACATAGAGGGCATCTTAAAGAGGCCCCCTGTATTTTACCCCAATCCGTCAGTACAGGACTGACTGGTCTGTGCCAGCCTGACACTGAGATGAGTTTCTCACCCCCTGGAGTGAAAGCCCTTGTGCACTCTAGGGCCAGAAACAAAGCCTGCACTGGGTGGAGGTCCCTCACACCTCCCCCTGCAGGAACTGTAACACCTAGCATTGAGCCTCAAAGGCTCAGGCTTCGTGTTACAATGCCCCAGGGCACTGCAGCTAGTAGAGATGCCCGCCCCCTGGACACAGCCCCCACTTTTGGTGGCAAGTCCAGAGGAGATCATGAGAAAAACAAGGAGGAGTCACCTACCAGTCAGGACAGCCCCTAAGGTGCCCTGCCTTTAGAAATCCTCCATCTTGGTTTTGGATGATTCTCCCAATAAGAATAGGGATGTGCCCCCCTCCCCTCATGGAGGAGGCACAAGGAGGGTGTAGCCACCCTCACCCCAGACCTAAACACACCCCTAAATTTTGTATTCAGGGGCGTCCCTGAACCCCGGAATTCAGATTCCTGTAATCTGCAACAAGAAGGACTGCTGACCTGAAAACCCTGCAGAGACGACGGAGCCGACAACGGACTTGGCCCCAGCCCTACCAGCCTGTCTCCAGACTCAAAGAACCTGCACAGCGACGCATCCGACAGGGACCAGCGAAACTCCTGAGAACAGCGGCACTGTTCAAAACCTGCAGCAACTTTGCAACAAAGAAACAATTTTTAAAGAACTCTCTCTTCCCGCTGGAACCGTGAGACTTCACACTCTGCACCCGATCCCCCGATCCCCCGATCCCCCGGCTTGAGTTCAGGATAACCAATACCACAGAGAAGACTCCCAGGCGACTACAATGATGTGGGCACCCTGAGTCAACCTCCCTGCACCCCCACAGTGACACCTACAGAGAGGATCTAGAGGCTCCCCCTGACCGCGACTACCTGGTAACAAAGGAACCGACGCCTGGACCAATCACTGCCCCCGCAGCCCCCAGGACCGAGAGGAACCACCTACCAGTGCAGGAGTGACCAGCAGGTGACCCTCATCATAGCCCAGTCTATGGCTGGCCCGAGAAGCCCCCCTGTGCCCTGCCTGTATCGCCTAAGTGACCCCTGGGTCCCTCCATTGCTTTCAATGGTAAACCTGATGCCTACTTTGCCTACTGCACCCGGCCGCCCCTGTGCCGCTGAGGTTGTGTTTTTTGGCTTGTGTGTGCCCCCCAGTGCTCTACAAAACCCCCCTGGTCTGCTCCCTGAGACGCAGGTAATTACCTGCCAGCAACTGGAACCGGAGCACCCCTGTTCTTCATAGGCACCTATCTGTTTTGGGCCCTCCTTTGACCTCCGCACCTGACCGGTCCTGTGTTGCTGGTGCGGTGGCTTTGGGGCTGCCTTGAACCTCCAACGGTGGAATGCCTATGCCCAGGAGACTGGCTGTGTAAGTGCTTTACTTACCTGAGAAACCTAATTAAACTTACCTCCCCCAGGAACTGTTGATTTTAGTAGTGTCCACTTTTAAAATTGCTTATTGCCATTTTAAGCTAAACTGTGTGTACTACTGTTTTAAATCAAAGTTCTATACTTACCTGTGTGAAGTACCTTGCATTTTATGTACCTCAAGTATTGAATCTTGTGGTTCTAAAATAAATTAAGTAAACATTTTTTTTTATATTAAAACTATTGGCCTGGAGTCAAGTTTTTGAGTGTGTGTTCCTCCTTTATTACTTGTGTGTGTACAACAAATGCTTAACACTACCTGATAAGCCTACAGCTCGACCACACTACAACAAAATAGAGCATTCGAATTATCTAATTTTGCCACTATCAACCTCTAAGGGGAACCCTTGGACTCTGTGCACACTAAGTCTCACTTTGAGCTAGTATATACAGAGCCAGATTCCTACAGGGTTCCCTTTGAGAGGGGAGAGATTGACTATGTTGGTCCCCTAGACCCTCCAACAGCATCAGGAAACTGATTTATACTGGTTGTAGTGGATCATGCAACTAGACATCCTGAGGCAATTGCCCTGAGGACTACTGCTGCCCCTGCAGTAGTAGTGGGCCCTCATTGGTATATTTAACAGAGTGGGCTTTCCAAAGGAGGTGGTGTCAGACATGTACAAACTTCATGTCTGGCTACCTAAAACACATGTGGGATGAATGTGGTGTGATCTATAAATTCACTACCCCATATCACCATCAATGGCCTTGATAAAATATTTACTGAGACATTGAAAGGTATGATTGGTGGACTCCATGAAAAACTCAGAAGGAGATAGAGGGCCTCATCATGACATTGGTAGTAAATCCAGTTTACCGCCGCGGTGACGGCTGCCAACATACCGCCGCGGTGGTGGATATCTGTTTGCCATATTATGACACACACACACCAATCCGACAGAATACTGTCACATACACAAATCCGCCAGCCCAAATGTCAGTGTTAAAGTGTTGGTGCCAACACCCATACCGTTACGCCAACAATACAACGCCCACCACATTATGACCCACGAATCACCATGGCGGACATTCAATGGCGGTAAACCATTGGCGGTACACACCGGTGCGCTCAGAATGGGCACCCAAATACTAAACAACACTACATTGACCAAAACCGAAATCACACACCTGCCACTGATACACACACCACAGCCACCCACAGCACTATAAAACACACACCCACATTACACGCAACTCTGTACGAACACCAATTATTGCCACCAGACTGAAACCAAGACCACTGAGACAACTAGACACACACACCACAAACATCCATACATCCCTCACGTACCTCACATCCACACCTCACCACATTACTCAACACCCTCTCACCAACACACACCACACAACACCCATGTCCCCACAAAGGCACCTCCATTTCACTGATGAGGAGTTGAGGATCATGGTTGAGTAAACAGTCAGGGTAGAGCCACAGCTGTTTGGAGCACAAGTCCAGCAAATATCCATTGCCAGGAAGATGGAGCTATGGTGGAGAATTGTGGACAGGGTGAACGCCGCTGGACAGAATCCAAGAACAAGGGACGTCATCAGGAAGAGGTGGAACGACCTATTGGGGAAGGTACCTTATGTAGCAGTAAGGCACCAGCTTGCTAGGGATGTACAATTTGTCACATACATGAGGCATGAAACATCACTTACATCCCCTCAGGTGCCCTAGCCAACGTCAGTGGAGAGGAAGTGCCACATCTAACTAGTCCCCCAACAGAAGATGCCTTCAGTGATGACAGTAATTCTGGACATCGGGATCTAGATGAACTACCTTGCCCATCAGGGAACACTGGTCAGTCTGCCACCCCAGCCCACTCACATTTCACCACAGAGCCTCCCCCATCAGTATCCACCACCACAACACCCACCCAATGTCCCCACACCTCTGTCCCCAGGACACGTCAATCAGCAGTGTGCCCACCTGTACAGGGACCGCAGTACACACCTCACACCCAAGACAATCAGGGTCCTGGAGTCAGTGCCAGTGGGCACAGCGTTCAGGGGACACAGGCACAGGGGAACAGGGACACTGGGAGGACCACTGTGCGCCAGGGGGAGGACTGGCCCAGGGAACTGACTCTCCAGGAGGCACTCACCAATGTCCTGGGGGCTTACTAACAATCCCAGGACACGATGGGCCAGATCCTTACCAACATGCAGGAGAACAAGCGGCTGCAGGAGGAACGCCATCAGGAGATAAGGGAGGATTTGCAGGCCCTCAACACCACCATGATCTCCATCGCAGGGGTGCTGGCAGACATGGCCAACATCATAAGGGAATGGACAGCAGACCAGCGGGCCCCTCCCACTAGCCAGGCTACTAACCAGCCCTCCACCTCCGCTGCAGCTAGTGGGCAGGAGGCTCTGCCACAGGACCCACAGGCCATCAAGCACCCCTCCCCATGCAGAATGTGAACCACCCTGCAAATGTCCCCTACGACCCAGACAGAAGCCAGAGACACTTGCCAAGACCAGGATCACATCCAGGAAATAAGACCCTCCTGGATGTCCCCCTTGTGTCCCACCTTGTCACCTTGTCCACTTTGAACTGTCTTTGCTCCCCTTCCTTTGGACACTGGACCTGTGCTACAGACAGACTGGAACAGTACCCTGGACTTTCTTCTACCATCACCCCGTTCCATTGGACTTTTCCATCAATTATTTGCACTACAATAAACACCCTTGAACATAACTCGACAGATAGGGGGTCGTTGAAACATTGGTGGTAAAAGCTGCTTACCACCGTGCAGAAGACCGCCAGCACACCGCTGCGGCCGTGGTATACCGCCACTGCCATTGTGACCCACAGCTCGGAATCCGCCCAAAATCCAGACACCCACACAAGTCTGCAACACCAAAGGTCAGTGATAAACTGGCGATAACAAAACCGACACCGTCACGTCAACAGGAGAACGCTCACACTATCACGACCCATAAATCCACGCGGCAATATTTCAACCTCGGTATTCCAATGGCGGTACACACCACCACGCTCAAAATACACACACTTTTACAAAACATTACTACATTGGACAATTCGAAATACACACACCTGATACACATACACACACCACTCCCACACACCCAATACAATAAAAAACACACACCCACATCACCCACAAACCCTTAAGACAACAATTGCGACTGAAGGCCAGAGAGAGACACCACCAGAAAGAACAATAGCATCCACAGGCACTCAACACCATCACTCACACAACATCCAACACACCACTAAATATCACACCACACATCACCCACACCACCCCATGGCACCGCAAAGACACCCCAGGTTCTCTGAGGAGGAGCTCAGGGTCATGGTGGAGGAAATCATCCGAATAGAGCCACAGCTATTCGGATCACAGGTGCAGCACACCACCATTGCTAGGAAGATGGAGCTATGGCAAAGAATAGTGGACAGGGTCAACGCAGTGGGACAGCACCCAAGAACTAGGGATGACATCAGGAAGAGGTGGAATGACCTATGGGGGAAGGTGCGTTCCGTGGTCTCAAGACACCAGATTGCGGTTCAGAGGACTGGTGGCGGACCCCCACCTCCTCCCCCAGAACTCACAACATGGGAGGAGCAGGTCTTGGCTATACTGCATCCTGAGGGCCTCGTGGGAGTAGCTAGAGGAATGGACTCTGGTAAGTCAAATCTTTCACTACTTCATCCCACACCCACCTGCATGCTATCACATACCCCCATTTCTCTCCCTCACCCCATCACTCCAACTGCTCACATATGTCCCAATATCACAAACCACACATCCCAAACCCAACTCCACCCACAGTAGAGGCCCACAGTGATGACAGCCGCTCTGTCCAACTGGATCTAGATGACCAGCCCAGCCCATCTGGGACCTTGGTACAGTTGGTTCCACTCACACTGTCACAGGGCACCACAGAGCTTCCCCCCTCTGGAAACACCAGCACAGCACCAACCCAGCAGGCCCATACCTCTGTCCCCAGGACATGTCAAGCAGCAGTGTGTCCACCACTACAGGGAACCCAGGCAAACCCACCACCCCAACAACACCAGGGACCAGGGGGCAGTGGCAGTGGGCACACGGTTCAGGGGACAGAGGCCCAGGAAAACAGGGGAACTGGGAGGGCTGCTGTGCGACAGGGGGAGGACAGGCCCAGAGAACCCACTCTCCACGAGGCCCTCTAAGACATCATGGGAGCATACCACCATTCCCAGGAGACGATGGCAACGGTACTGGCCAAGTTTCAGGAGACCCAGCGGCTGCAGGAGGAACAGTATTTGGGGTTCAGGGAGGAACTCAAATCCATCAATTCCACCCTGGGCACCATTGTAGGGGTGCTGAAGGCACTCGTCAACACCAGGAGGTACACTGTGGCACACCAAAGGGACCCTGACACTAGCCTGGACGATGAACTGCCCACCACCTCCGCCGGCACTAGTGGACAGGAGGCACCGCCACAGGACCACCACAACAGCACCCCACCCCCTGCAGATGGAGGACCACCCGCAAACGGTCCCTGAGTGTAGGAGGCTGGACTGGCTTGTAGTGAGTACCAAGGGGTACTTGCACCTTGCACCAGGCCCAGTTATCCCTTATTAGTGTATAGGGTTTCTAGCAGCTTAGGCTGATAGATAATGGTAGCTTAGCAGAGCAGCTTAGGCTGAACTAGGAGACGTGTGAAGCTACTACAGTACCACTTAGTGTCATATGCACAATATCACAAGAAAACACAATACACAGTTATACTAAAAATAAAGGTACTTTATTTTTATGACAATATGCCAAAGTATCTTAGAGTGTACACTCAGTGAGAGGATAGGAAATATACACAAGATATATATACACAATAGCAAAAATATGCAGTATAGTCTTAGAAAACAGTGCAAACAATGTATAGTTACAATAGGATGCAATGGGGAAACATAGGGATAGGGGCAACACAAACCATATACTCCAAAAGTGGAATGCGAACCACGAATGGACCCCAAACCTATGTGACCTTGTAGAGGGTCGCTGGGACTATTAGAAAATAGTGAGAGTTAGAAAAGTAACCCTCCCCAAGACCCTGAAAAGTGAGTGCAAAGTGCACTAAAGTTCCCCTAAGGATAAAGAAGTCGTGTTAGAGGAATAATGCAGGAAAGACACAAACCAACAATGCAACAACTGTGGATTTCCAATCTAGGGTACCTGTGGAACAAGGGGACCAAGTCCAAAAGTCACAAGCAAGTCGGAGATGGGCAGATGCCCAGGAAATGCCAGCTGCGGGTGCAAAGAAGCTTCGACTGGACAGAAGAAGCTGCAGTTTCTGCAGGAACGCAAAGGGCTAGAGACTTCCCCTTTGGAGGACAGATCTCTCTCGCCTTGTAGAGTCGTGCAGAAGTGTTTTCCAGCCGACAAAAACGCCAACAAGCCTTGCTAGCTGCAAATCGTGCGGTTAGCGTTTTTGGACGCTGCTGTGGCCCTGGAGGGACCAGGAGGTCGCAAATTGGACCAGGAGAAAGAGGGGACGTCGAGCAAGACAAAGAACCCTCTCAGCAGCAGGTAGCACCCGGAGAAGTGCCAGAAACAGGCACTACGAGGATGCATGAAATGGTGTTCACCCGAAGTTACACAAAGGAGTCCCACGTCGCCGGAGACCAACTTAGAAAGTCGTGCAATGCAGGTTAGAGTGCCGTGGACCCAGGCTTGGCTGTGCACAAAGGATTTCCGCCGGAAGTGCACAGGGGCCGGAGTAGCTGCAAAAGTCGCGGTTCCCAGCAATGCAGCCCAGCGAGGTGAGGCAAGGACTTACCTCCACCAAACTTGGACTGAAGAGTCACTGGACTGTGGGGGTCACATGGACAGAGTTGCTGGATTCGAGGGACCTCGCTCGTCGTACTGAGAGGAGACCCAAGGGACCTGTAATGCAGCTTTTTGGTGCCTGCGGTTGCAGGGGGAAGATTCCGTCGACCCACGGGAGATTTCTTCGGAGCTTCTGGTGCAGAGAGGAGGCAGACTACCCCCACAGCATGCACAAACAGGAAAACAGTCGAGAAGGCTGCAGGATCAGCGTTACAGAGTTGCAGTAGTCGTCTTAGCTACTTTGTTGCAGTTTTGCAGGCTTCCAGCGCGGTCAGCAGTCGATTCCTTATCAGAAGGTGAAGAGAGAGATGCAGAGGAACTCGGCTGAGCTCTTGCATTCGTTATCTAAAGTTTCCCCAGAGACAGAGACCCTAAATAGGCAGAAAAGAGAGTTTGGCTACCTAGGAGAGAGGATAGGCTAGCAACACCTGAAGGAGCCTATCACAAGGAGTCTCTGACGTCACCTGGTGGCACTGGCCACTCAGAGCAGTCCAGTGTGCCAGCAGCACCTCTGTTTCCAAGATGGCAGAGGTCTGGAGCACACTGGAGGAGCTCTGGACACCTCCCAGGGGAGGTGCAGGTCAGGGGAGTGGTCACCCCCGTTTCCTTTGTCCAGTTTCGCACCAGAGCAGGGCTAAGGGGTCCCCTGAACCGGTGTAGACTGGCTTATGCAGAATTGGGCACATCTGTGCCCAACAAAGCATTTCCAGAGGCTGGGGGAGGCTACTCCTCCCCTGCCTTCACACCATTTTCCAAAGGGAGAGGGTGTCACACCCTCTCTCAGAGGAAGTTCTTTGTTCTGCCATCCTGGGCCAGGCCTGGCTGGACCCCAGGAGGGCAGATGCCTGTCTGAGGGGTTGGCAGCAGCTGCAGTGAAACCCCAGGAAGGGCAGTTTGGCAGTACCAGGGTCTGTGCTACAGACCACTGGGATCATGGGATTGTGCCAACTATGCCAGGATGGCATAGAGGGGGGCAATTCCATGATCATAGACATGTTACATGGCCATATTCGGAGTTACCATTGTGAAGCTACATATAGGTAGTGACCTATATGTAGTGCACGCGTGTAATGGTGTCCCCGCACTCACAAAGTTCAGGGAATTGGCTCTGAACAATGTGGGGGCACCTTGGCTAGTGCCAGGGTGCCCTCACACTAAGTAACTTTGCACCTAACCTTTACCAGGTAAAGGTTAGACATATAGGTGACTTATAAGTTACTTAAGTGCAGTGTAAAATGGCTGTGAAATAACGTGGACGTTATTTCACTCAGGCTGCAGTGGCAGGCCTGTGTAAGAATTGTCAGAGCTCCCTATGGGTGGCAAAAGAAATGCTGCAGCCCATAGGGATCTCCTGGAACCCCAATACCCTGGGTACCTCAGTACCATATACTAGGGAATTATAAGGGTGTTCCAGTAAGCCAATGTAAATTGGTAAAAATGGTCACTAGCCTGTTAGTGACAATTTGGAAAGAAATGAGAGAGCATAACCACTGAGGTTCTGATTAGCAGAGCCTCAGTGAGACAGTTAGTCACTACCCAGGTAACACATTCAGGCACACTTATGAGCACTGGGGCCCTGGGTTACCAGGGTCCCAGTGACACATACAACTAAAACAACATATATACAGTGAAAAATGGGGGTAACATGCCAGGCAAGATGGTACTACACAACCCCCCCCCCCAAACGAAGGACAATAAGACTATCCATGACCTGATGAGTCTTCATTGTCTCAGTGGAAATATCTGGAGAGTCCATCTGCATTGGAGTGGCTACTCCCAGGTCTATGTTCCACTGTATAGTCCATTCCCTGTAGGGATATGGACCACCTCAACAATTTAGGATTTTCACCTTTCATTTGTTTTAGCCAAAGTAGAGGTTTGTGGTCTGTCTGAACAATGAAGTGAGTGCCAAACAGATATGGCCTCAACTTCTTCAGAGCCCAGACCACAGCAAAGGCCTCCCTCTCAATGGCAGACCAACACTTTTCTCTAGGGGTCAACCTCCTACTAATAAAAGCAACAGGTTGATCCTGGCCCTCAGAATTAAGTTGTGATAGGACTGCCCCTACTCCTAATTCAGATGCATCAGTTTGGACATAGAATTTTTTAGAGTAACAAGGGCTTTTCAGGACAGGTGCAGAGCACATGGCCTGCTTCAGCTCCTCAAAAGCTTTCTGACAGTTTGCTGTCCATAATACCTTTTTAGGCATTTTCTTGGATATGAGGTCATTAAGAGGGGCTGCAATGGAGTCATAGTTCTTAATGAATCTCCTGTAATACTCAGTGAGGCCTAGGAAGGCTCTCACCTGAGTCTGAGTGGTAGGGGGAACCCAATCAATAATTGTTTGGATTTTCCCCTGTAGTGGTGCAATCTGTTCCCCACCAACAAGGTGTCCCAGATAAACCACCTTACCCTGCCCTATCTGGCACTTTGAAGCCTTGATAGTGAGGCCTGCCTTTTGCAGGGCCTCCAAAACTTTCCATAGGTGGACCAGGTGATCATCCCAGCTGGAGCTAAAGACAGCTATATCGTCCAAATATGCTGCACTGAAAGCTTCCAGCCCTTGCAGGACTGTGTTCACCAACCTCTGAAAAGTGGCAGGTGCATTTTTCAAACCAAAAGGCATTACAGTAAACGGGTAATGTCCTCCAATGGTTGAAAATGCAGTCTTAGTTTTAGCATCTTCTGACAATTTGATCTGCCAATACCCTGCAGTCAAATCAAAAGTGCTTAGATACTTGGCAGATGCCAGTGTATCTATGAGCTCATCTGCCCTGGGTATAGGGTGAGCATCAGTTTTGGTTACCAGGTTGAGACCTCTACAGTCTACACAAAACCGCATTTCCTTCTTTCCATCTTTGGAATGGGGTTTTGGTACAAGTACCACAGGAGAAGCCCATGGACTTTCAGAGTGCTCAACCACTCCTAGTTCTAACATTTTCTGTACCTCTTGCTTTATGCAGTCCCTGACATGGTCAGGCTGCCTATAGATCTTACTTTTGACAGGTAAACTGTCTCCAGTATCTATAGTGTGCTCACACCAAGAAGTGGTACCTGGCACAGTAGAGAAGAGTTCAGAGAATTGATCTAGGAGATTTATGCAATGGTCTTTCTGCTCAGCAGTAAGACAATCAGCCAAAACTACACCTTCCACAAGAACATCTTGTTCTGTGGAAGAGAAGAGATCAGGTAGAGGATCACTGTCTTCTTCCTGTCCCTCATCAGTTGCCATGAGCAGGGTGAGATCAGCCCTGTCATAGTAGGGTTTCAGGCGGTTGACATGGAGCACCCTAAGGGGACTCCTGGCAGTGCCTAAGTCAACTAAATAGGTGACTTCTCCCTTCTTTTCAACAATTGTGTGGGGTCCACTCCATTTATCTTGGAGTGCTCTTGGGGCCACAGGCTCCAAGACCCACACTTTCTGCCCTGGTTGGTACTGAACCAAAACAGCCTTCTGATCATGCCATTGCTTCTGGAGCTCTTGGCTGGCCTGAAGGTTTTTGCTGGCCTTTTTCGTGTACTCAGCCATCCTTGATCTGAGGCCAAGTACATAATCCACAATATCCTGCTTAGGAGCTTTTAAAGGTTGTTCCCAACCCTCCTTTACAAGTGTGAGTGGACCCCTAACAGGGTGTCCAAAAAGAAGTTCAAAGGGGCTGAAGCCCACTCCTTTCTGGGGTACCACCCTGTAGGCAAAAAGGAGGCATGGTAGAAGGATATCCCATCTCCTGCGGAGTTTTTCAGGGAGACCCATAATCATGCCTTTGAGAGTTTTATTAAATCTCTCCACCAGTCCATTTGTTTGTGGATGATAGGGTGTTGTGAACTTGTAAGTTACACCACACTCCTTCCACATGGCCTTTAAGTATGCAGACATGAAATTGCTTCCCCTGTCTGATACTACTTCCTTTGGGAAGCCCACCCTAGAAAATATTCCCAGGAGGGCCTTTGCCACTGCAGGTGCTGTAGTGGTCCTTAAAGGAATTGCTTCAGGGTATCTTGTGGCATGGTCCACTACCACCAAGATAAACCTATTGCCTGAAGCAGTAGGAGGGTCAAGGGGGCCAACTATGTCAACCCCTACCCTTTCAAAGGGAACCCCAACCACAGGCAGTGGAATAAGGGGTGCCTTTGGAGTGCCACCTGTTTTGCCACTGGCTTGACAGGTTTCACAGGACTTACAAAAATCTTTTGTGTCCTCAGACATCCTAGGCCAATGAAACAAGGGAACAAGTCTGTCCCAAGTTTTCATTTGACCCAGGTGCCCAGCTAGGGGAATGTCGTGGGCCAGAGTTAGGAGGAACTTTCTGTACTCCTGAGGAATCACTAATTTCCTGGCAGCTCCAGGTTTAGGATCCCTATGCTCAGTGTACAAGAGGTTGTCCTCCCAGTAAACTCTGTGAGAGTCACTGACATCCCCTTTAGCCTGTTTGACAGCTTGCTGTCTGAGACCCTCTAATGTGGGACAGGTTTGCTGTGCCACACTCAGCTCCTCCCTGGCAGGCCCCCCTTCACCCAAAAGCTCAGCAGTGTCTGCTTGAAGCTCCTCTGGTGTAGGTTCTGCACAGGGAGGGAATTCCTCTTCCTCAGAATTAGAATCCACTGTAGAGGGAGGGATAGTAGGAAGTGGTTTGCTTCTACTAGCCCTAGCTTTAGGGAGCACTTGGTCCATTGTTCCAGGATCCAAGCTTCCCTGTCCTTTTTGCTTTTTGGCCTGAGCCCTTGTCAAAGCAAAAATATGCTCTGGGATGCCCAGCATTGCTGCAGGGGCCTCCAACTCCACATCTGACCAAGCTGATGTCTCCAAATCATTCCCTAATAGACAGTCTACAGGTAAATCTGAAGCTACCACAACTTTCTTTGGACCAGTAACCCCCCCCAGTTGAGATTTACAACAGCCATGGGGTGGCTAAGTGTGTTGTTGTGAGCATCGGTTACTTGGTACTGGTGACCAAGTAGGTGTTGTTCAGGGTTGACCAGTTTCTCTATGACCATAGTCACACTGGCTCCAGTGTCCCTGTAGGCCTGAACCTCAACACCATTTATTAGGGGTAGCTGCTTGTACTTATCCATATTAAGGGGACAAGCAACTAAGGTGGCTAAATCAAGAGCCCCCTCAGAGACTAACACAGCCTCTGTGGCCTCCCTAACAAGGCCAACCCCAACTAAGTTACCAATAGTGAGCCCAGCTACTCCCTTGGATTGGCTATTAGTAGGTTTGCTCCCACCACCACTGCTATTAGTAGGGACACTAGGGGTAGCAGTAGGGGTTGTAGTGGTAGGAGGCTTGGGGGGTCATTTTGACCCTGGCGGCCGGTGACCGCCAGGGTCACCGACCACGGGAGCACCGCCAACAGGCTGGCGGTGCTCCCAAGGGCATTCTGACCGCGGCGGTTCAGCCGCGGCCAGAAAGGGTAAACCGGTGGTCTCCCGCCGGTTTAACACTGCCCTACAGAATCCTCCATGGCGGCGGAGCGCGCTCCGCCGCCATGGGGATTCTGACACCCCCTACCGCCATCCTGTTCCTGGCGGGTCTCCCGCCAGGAACAGGATGGCGGTAGGGGGTGCCGCGGGGCCCCTGGAGACACCGCAATGCAGACACTGAAATACGCGACGGGTGCAAACTGCACCCGTCGCACATACCCACTCCGCCGGCTCCATTCGGAGCCGGCTTCCTCGTGGGGAGGGGTTTCCCGCTGGGCTGGCGGGCGGCCTCCTGGCGGTCGCCCGCCAGCCCGGCGGGAAAGCCTGAATGGCCTCCGCGGTCTTTCGACCGCGGAGCGGCCATATGGCGGTTCCCGCCAGGCGGGCGGCGACCGCCGCCCGCCGGCCTCGGAATCAGGCCCTTGGTGCCTTTCTTTGGACAACTGGGATCTGTTGTCCAATGGCCTTTCATTTTACATAAATAGCACCATGGTTTCTTTTCCTTGTTTTGATTAGAAGAGGATTTGGGCCCACCACCCCCACCAGAGTGTTTTTGTGGGCCTGATGAAGACTCATTTTTAGATTTGTCCCCACCCTTGTCAGAAGACTTACCATCCTTCTTCTTGTTGCCATCTTTGTCACCCCCTGTATGAACTTTTCTGTTCACCCTTGTTCTGACCCATTTGTCTGCCTTCTTTCCCAATTCTTGGGGAGAGGTCAGATCAGAGTCCACCAAGTACTGGTGCAACAAATCAGACACACAATTATTAAGAATATGCTCTCTCAGGATCAAGTTATACAGGCTGTCATAATCAGTAACTTTACTGCCATGTAACCACCCCTCCAAGGCCTTCACTGAATGGTCAATGAAATCAACCCAGTCTTGTGAAGACTCCTTTTTGGTCTCTCTGAACTTTATCCTGTATTGTTCAGTGGTTAAGCCATAACCATCCAGGAGTGCATTCTTAAGAACTTTGTAATCATTAGCTTCATTTTCTTTTACAGTAAGGAGCCTATCCCTACCTTTTCCACTAAATGATAGCCATAGGATAGCAGCCCACTGCCTTTGAGGGACATCCTGTACAGCACAGGCCCTCTCAAGTGCAGCAAACCACTTGTTAATGTCATCCCCCTCCTTATAAGGGGGAACTATCTTGTGCAGATTCCTGGAATCATGCTCTTTTGCAGGATGACTATGGGGAATACTGCTGCTGCCACCATGGGTTTCTAAACCCAGTTTCTGTCTCTCCTTCTCTACTTCTAAAGTCTGTCTATCCAAATCCAGCTGTTGCTTCTTGAGCTTCAGTCTGGTTTGTTCCACTCTCAATCTATTGGGCTCCCTTTCTAACAATCTGTCATCAGGGTGGGTGGGAGGGACATGCCTTGAAACAGAAGTATGGTGAGAATGGACAGAAGGAGACCTGTCCCTTACAGAGGGCACCCTAACAGCTTGGCTAACAGAAACATCAGTACCACTGTGGTGAGAATAAATGCTTTTGCTATGATGTGAGACAACAATATTTGTATGGTGTGACTCCACATCATTACCAACTATGCTAGACTGTCTAGTAATGGGCAGGCTAGGAAGTTTCTTTCCTGAATCTTTTCCTGGGGGAGTCCCTGGATCAGATTGGGAACCATTTGCTACTTTTTCAACAGATGGGGCACTTCTTGCCTTATCTTATTCTCTAAGCATGTTAAGTAACAATTCCAAGGAAGGATTCTTCCCTACACTCAAACCTCTCTCTATGCAGAGACTCCTTGCTCCCTTCCAGCTAAGGTGATCATATGCAAGTTTGGACAGATCAACATTTTGGCCTGTGCCAGACATTTTTTTTGAGAGAGTTAAAGTGATAGAAAAAGATCAAAAAGTTTGTCAGAGCTTTTAGAAAGACAGAGAAAAAAAACTTTTTAAACTTTTTAGAACTTTTTAGAAAGTTAGAAGTACTTTTCAGCACTTAGAAAAGAGTGAAAAGAGGAAATGCAAAACTTTTTGGCTATGTGTATATACACTGACCTTGTTTTGTATATTTTTCTCTTATGAAAAGTACAATGACAAGAGTGGTAAGTAGTCTCAAAGCACTTATCCCACCGCTGCACAACCAATGTACGAGGCTGGACTGGCTTGTAGTGAGTACCAAGGGGTACTTGCACCTTGCACCAGGCCCAGTTATCCCTTATTAGTGTATAGGGTGTCTAGCAGCTTAGGCTGATAGATAATGGTAGCTTAGCAGAGCAGCTTAGGCTGAACTAGGAGACGTGTGAAGCTACTACAGTACCACTTAGTGTCATATGCACAATATCACAAGAAAACACAATACACAGTTATACTAAAAATAAAGGTACTTTATTTTTATGACAATATGCCAAAGTATCTTAGAGTGTACCCTCAGTGAGAGGATAGGAAATATACACAAGATATATATACACAATAGCAAAAATATGCAGTATAGTCTTAGAAAACAGTGCAAACAATGTATAGTTACAATAGGATGCAATGGGGAAACATAGGGATAGGGGCAACACAAACCATATACTCCAAAAGTGGAATGCGAACCACGAATGGACCCCAAACCTATGTGACCTTGTAGAGGGTCGCTGGGACTATTAGAAAATAGTGAGAGTTAGAAAAGTAACCCTCCCCAAGACCCTGAAAAGTGAGTGCAAAGTGCACTAAAGTTCCCCTAAGGATAAAGAAGTCGTGTTAGAGGAATAATGCAGGAAAGACACAAACCAACAATGCAACAACTGTGGATTTCCAATCTAGGGTACCTGTGGAACAAGGGGACCAAGTCCAAAAGTCACAAGCAGCTCGGAGATGGGCAGATGCCCAGGAAATGCCAGCTGCAGGTGCAAAGAAGCTTCGACTGGACAGAAGAAGCTGCGGTTTCTGCAGGAACGCAAAGGGCTAGAGACTTCCCCTTTGGAGGACGGATCCCTCTCGCCTTGTAGAGTCGTGCAGAAGTGTTTTCCCGCCGAAAGAACGCCAACAAGCCTTGCTAGCTGAAAATTGTGCGGTTAGCGTTTTTGGACACTTCTGTGGCCCTGGAGGGACCAGGAGGTCGCAAATTGGACCAGGAGAAAGAGGAGACATCGCACAAGACAAGGTACCTCTCAGCAGCACGTAGCACCCGGAGAAGTGCCAGAAACAGGCACTACAAGGATGTGTGAAACGGTGCTCACCCGAAGTTACACAAAGGAGTCCCACGTCGCCGGAGACCAACTTACAAAGTCATGCAATGCAGGTTTGAGTGCCGTGGACCCAGGCTTGGCTGTGCACAAAGGATTTCCGCCGGAAGTGCACAGAGGCCGGAGTAGCTGCAAAAGTCACGGTTCCCAGCAATGCAGCCCAGCGAGGTGAGGCAAGGACTTACCTCCACCAAACTTGGACTGAAGAGTCACTGGACTGTGGGGGTCACTTGGACAGAGTTGCTGGATTCGAGGGACCTCGCTCGTTGTACTGAGAGGAGACCCAAGGGACCAGTAATGCAGCTTTTTGGTGCCTGCGGTTGCAGGGGGAAGATTCCGTCGACCCACGGGAGATTTCTTTGGAGCTTCTGGTGCAGAGAGGAGGCAGACTACCCCCACAGCATGCACAAACAGGAAAACAGTCGAGAAGGCGGCAGGATCAGCGTTACAGAGTTGCAGTAGTCGTCTTAGCTACTTTGTTGCAGTTTTGCAGGCTTCCAGCGTGGTTAGCAGTCGATTCCTTATCAGAAGGTGAAGAGAGAGATGCAGGGGAACTCGGCTGAGCTCTTGCATTCGTTATCTAAAGTTTCCCCAGAGACAGAGACCCTAAATAGCCAGAAAAGAGGGTTTGGCTACCTAGGAGAGAGGATAGGCTAGCAACACCTGAAGGAGCCTATCACAAGGAGTCTCTGACGTCACCTGGTGGCACTGGCCACTCAGAGCAGACCAGTGTGCCAGCAGCACCTCTGTTTCCAAGATGGCAGAGGTCTGGAGCACACTGGAGGAGCAGGTCAGGGGAGTGGTCACTCCCCTTTCCTTTGTCCAGTTTCGCGCCAGAGCAGGGCTAAGGGGTCCCCTGAACCGGTGTAGACTGGCTTATGCAGAATTGGGCACATCTGTGCCAAACAAAGCATTTCCAGAGGCTGGGGGAGGCTACTCCTCCCCTGCCTTCACACCATTTTCCAAAGGGAGAGGGTGTCACACCCTCTCTCAGAGTAAGTTCTTTGTTCTGCCATCCTGGGCCAGGCCTGGCTGGACCCCAGGAGGGCAGATGCCTGTCTGAGGGGTTGGCAGCAGCAGCAGCTGCAGTGAAACCCCAGGAAGGGCAGTTTGGCAGTACCAGGGTCTGTGCTACAGACCACTGGGATCATGGGATTGTGCCAACTATGCCAGGATGGCATAGAGGGGGCAATTCCATGATCATAGACATGTTACATGGCCATATTCGGAGTTACCATTGTGAAGCTACATATAGGTAGTGACCTATATGTAGTGCACGCGTGTAATGGTGTCCCCGCACTCACAAAGTTCAGGGAATTGGCTCTGAACAATGTGGGGGCACCTTGGCTAGTGCCAGGGTGCCCTCACACTAAGTAACTTTGCACCTAACCTTTACCAGGTAAAGGTTAGACATATAGGTGACTTATAAGTTACTTAAGTGCAGTGTAAAATGGCTGTGAAATAACGTGGACGTTATTTCACTCAGGCTGCAGTGGCAGGCCTGTGTAAGAATTGTCAGAGCTCCCTATGGGTGGCAAAAGAAATGCTGCAGCCCGTAGGGATCTCCTGGAACCCCAATACCCTGGGTACCTCAGTACCATATACTAGGGAATTATAAGGGTGTTCCAGTAAGCCAATGTAAATTGGTAAAAATGGTCACTAGCCTGTTAGTGACAATTTGGAAAGAAATGAGAGAGCATAACCACTGAGGTTCTGATTAGCAGAGCCTCAGTGAGACAGTTAGTCACTACCCAGGTAACACATTCAGGCACACTTATGAGCACTGGGGCCCTGGGTTACCAGGGTCCCAGTGACACATACAACTAAAACAACATATATACAGTGAAAAATGGGGGTAACATTCCAGGCAAGATGGTACTTTCCTACACTGAGATCCTGGACAAAGACAGAGAACAATGCCAAGACCCCCGCCAAGAAATGAGAACACCCTGATTGTCATCCTTCTGTCCCACTTTGTCACCCTGTCCATCCTTAAACTGCCCCGGCTCCACTTCCTATGCCCCTTTGGACAATGCACCTGTGAGACTAATAGACTGGACTCTGCCATGGACATTCCTGCACCATCAGCCCTGACCATTTTACAACCCTCTCCACTATTTTGCACTTAAATAAACACCCTTAAATAAAAAAAACTACCTGGAGTCAGTCTGTGCTTTCGAAAATGTGTATTTGCAATAACTGTGGAAAAATGCTATATCCATTGTATTGTCAACATACCTATGTCACACAGCTCTAGTCCATGAGGAAACAAAGTAGATGTCACACAGTGGGACCCACATCTGTGAAATCGAAAGGGAAATTGACAAGTCAGGCTCTATACACTGTGCGAAAATGACAGACAGATGAGAGGTAGAAGATTTAAACAGATGTAGCAGGCAGTGTTGTCTTCTTACCTGTGTCTCATTGGAAGTATTGTTGGATTACCGTGTTCCTGTTGTCTATGTCCTCTTCTTCTGCTTCCTCGTCTTCACTGTCCACAGGCTCCACAGCTGCCACAACACCTCCATCTGGACCATCCTCCAGCAGAAAAGGCACCTGTCGTCGCAAAGCCAAGTTGTGAAGCATGCAGCAGGCCACGATGATCTGGCACACCTTCTTTGGTGAGTATATTAGGGAACCACCTGTCATATGGAGGCACCTGAACCTGGCCTTCAGGAGGCCGAAGGTCCTCTCTATAATCCTCCTAGTTCGCCCATGTGTCTTATTGTAGCGTTCCTCTGCCCTTGTCCTGGGATTCCTCACTGGGGACAGTAGCCATGACAGGTTGGGGTAACCAGAGTCACCTGCAAATATCGAGGGACAACTGTTAGACACACACTAACTCTTAGGGACATCCCCAGACCCAGACACCTAGTCACACTGTATTGGGTCCATGTCCTCGCCTAATAGCCACACACGGTGCCTCTGGAGTTGCCCCATCACATAAGGGATGCTGCTATTCCTCAGAATGTAAGCGTCATTCACTGAGCCAGGAAATTTGGCATTCACATGGGAGATATACTGGTCGGCCAAACACACCATCTGTACATTCATAGAATGGTAATTCTTTCGTTTTCTGTACACCTGTTCACTTCTGCGTGGGGGGATCAAGGCCACATGTGTCCCATCAACAGCACCTATGATGTTGGGGATATGTCACAGGGCATAGAAGTCACCTTTCACTGTAGGCAAATCCTCCACCTGAGGGAAAACGATGTAGCTCCGCATGTGTTTCAGAAGGGCAGACAACACTCTGAACAACACGTTGGATAACATAGGCTGGGGCATCCCTGATGCTATGGCCACTGTTGTTTGAAAAGACCCACTTGCTAGGAAATGGAGTACTGACAGCACCTGCACTAGAGGGGGGATTCCTGTGGGATGGCGGATAGCTGACATCAGGTCTGGCTCCAACTGGGCACACAGTTCCTGGATTGTGGCTCAATCAAGTCTGTAGGTGAAGATCACATGTCGCTGCTCCATTGTCGACAGGTCCACCAGCGGTCTGTACACCGGAGGATGCCGCCATCTCCTCACCTGCCCCAGCAGATGTGCTCTATGGAGGAGACAACGAGCAGAGAGTCAACCAACACTGAGGTACGAAAACACAACTTTATAGCAAAATGTTTGAAAATCGACAGATGGCTGTATTAGTGTGTAAGCAAGGCCTAAATATGTATGATGCATTTAAAATTAATCCCATGTGGCCCCCTGAAATGGCGGCTGCCTGACCTGTAAGGTGGGACAAGGGGATATGAGGTAATTGCGCTGGCATTGTACACCGTCGCGGTAGGCGGTCGAAGACCGCGGAGCAAACCTGCATTGGTTAACATTGGACCCTATGGGTCCCAGGAGCCAATGACGATGTACGCCGGCGGTGACGGTACGCACCGCCGCGGACGTCACCGCCATTTTCTCTCTGTTCAATCACTTGGTACCTGATCTTCGTGAGGAGAGGACCTACACTGCAAGTGCTGCTGTAACCTCAGTCTGGAAGGGACAATGACTCGTGTGTCTGGAGAAAGGGCCCCTGCCTTCAGCACGGAGGAGTTGGAGAAACTAGTGGATGGGGTCCTCCCCCCGTACACGCTACTCTACGGTCCTCCAGACAAACAGGTGAGTACACTGTGAGCATGCAGTATTGGCAATGGCTGTTTGGAGTGGTGTGGATGAAAGATAGGGGGGGAGAATGAGGCGTACTTGAAACCACAGTGAGTGCATGTGCGACATGGCAAGGGTAGGGATGCGGGTCAATGACTGTGTTGGTGCGGGCACTTATATCTTCTCCTTTTCCCCTGTACTATTCCTGTAGGTCAGCGCCCACCAGAAGAAGGATATTTGGTGTGCCATCGCCAAGGAAGTCCAGACCCTGGGGGTCTACCACAGATGGAGCACCCACTGCCATAAAAGATGGGAGGACATTCGCCGCTGGAGCAAGAATATGGCGGAGGCCCAGCTGGGGATGGCCTACCAACATGGGAGGGGTGCCCATCGCACCATGACCCCCCTGATGTTCCGGATCCTGGCGGTGGCGTACCCAGAGTTGGATGGGCGCTTGAGGGCATCACAGCAGCCACAAGGGGGTGAGTACACTCTAATTCAGCTGATTCAGCGCGCAGTGGAGGTGTCTGGGTGGGAGAGGTGGGCTGTGGGTTCCCCTAGGCCAGGGCGAGTTTAGTAGGCAGGGTCCCTTCTTAAGGCAGGTCCTGTGGCACCCCACCCCACCTGTGTACAGAGCCAACTACACCTACTCAGGCTCAATCGGGCATAGCCTTGTAACTCATGTCCCTGGGATTGATTAGGGGACTCCAAGTGCACGGCACAGTGCAGGGGGCTTCTGTGTCTGTAGTGTCTGCCAACGGTAGCGGTATTGCATGCACTCAACATGTCTTTCTTCTGTTTCCTCCCCTTTTTGTGGACTCCCTGTGCTTGTGTGCATTAGCATCATCAGGAAGGGGAGCAGTGGCACCGGAGCAGGAGGGAGCTGCGTCCCACATGGCCCTGGAGGGCGATACAATGGAGTCAGAAGCCACCTCTGGGACGGAGGGCGAGGGGAGCTCCACAGCGGGGACAGGAGCTGAGACCAGCGACACAGACTCCTCCTCTAACGGGAGCTCCCTTGTGGTTGTGGGCCCCTCTGTGCCCCCGCATCCACAGGTAGAGCCACCACCCCTCTACCAGCACCGCCCTCCCAGCATCCCCTCAGCGTTTGCCCCGTGGCCGCTCACCCAGGAGGGTGGGCATCTCCTTCGCCCCAGGCACCTCAGCCCCTGCCCCTGTCACCCGTGCTGCCCTCAGTGAGGAGGCCATTGACCTTCTCAGGTCCCTCACTGTTGGGCAGTCTACCATTTTGAATGCCATCCAGGGTGTAGAAAGGCAGTTGCAACAGACCAATGCATACCTGGGGGGCATTCATTCTGGTCAGGCAGCCCATCAGGGAGCTTTTCAGACTCTGGCCTCAGCACTGATGGCAGCCGTTGTCCCTGTCTCTAGCCTCCTCTCTCCAACTTCCCCCACCCAGACCCAAACCCCTGTACCTCAGCCTATGCCAAGCACACCATCAGACCAGCATGCACACACGTCAACACACAAGGGAAGCTCCACACATCCCACAGGCACTCACGCAAGCATCATACCCATGCAGACATACCAACAGCCACTGCCTCCATTGTGTCCCCCTCCTCCTCGTCTCCCTCCTCCCTCCCTGTCTCGTCTCCACTCACACCTGCATGCACTACATCCTCAGCCACTACCTCCATCACCAGCACACCCACCAGCACACCCCGCTCACGTGCAGTCACCACCCCTACTACCATTCACACATCCCTTGTGTCCTCTCCCAGTGTGTCTGTGACCCCACCTCCCAAGGTACACAAACTCAGCCAAACACCCACCCAAGTGCCATCCACCTCACGACAGCCTCCAGCCCATGCACCTTCACCCAAAGTCAGCAAATGTACACCTCCTACAACCACTACCTCTTCCTCCACCGCCAAACCCCCTCCATAAACCCGTCCCAATGTGTCCCAAAAACTTTTCCTGTCCAACCTTGACCTCTTCCCTTCACCTCCCCCACCCCTTCAGTCTCCTAGGGCCCGCCTTCCCAGGTCCCAACCCAGCGCCTCAGCCACAACATCAGCGGGAGCAGTGGTGCCAGTAGTAACCATCTTCTGGAGTGCGCCAGGCAGCAGGGCAGCCAGTGTGCCAAGGAGCCAGAGCACGGACAGTTCCCCACCTCAAAAACACGAAAAGTTGGCCAGTGCCCTGCGGGAGAGAGGAAAAAAATCTTCAACCAAAGCCGCTCCCAGTGGTACAGGTGGGAGTGTGGATCCATCTGCGCCACCATCCATGGTGGGGAAGGGGCACACTAAAACTGGCAAGTCTGGGAAAACCTGCACAGCGGACAAGACCGCCACCAGCACCGCTGCCAAGGACACCGCCGCCACCAGCACCGCTGACAAGGACACCGCCGCCACCATCACCGCTGAAAAGGACACTGCACACCAGCAATGCAACAACACTGGATTTCCGGACCTGTGAACTTGTAAGACAAGGGGACCAAGTCCAAGAGTCGCAACAGTGTCGAGAGTGGGCAGATGCCCAGGAAATGCCAGCTGAGGGTGCAAGGAAGCTGCCACCGGATGGAAGAAGCTTTGTGTTCTGCAAGATCGAAGAGGACTAGGAACTTCCCCTTTGGAGGATGGATGTCCCACGCCGTGAAGAAGCTTGCAGAGGTGCTCCCACGCAGAAAGACCGCAAACAAGCCTTGCTAGCTGCAAGGGTCGCGGTTCTGGTTTTTGGATGCTGCTGTGGCCCAGGAGGGACCAGGATGTCGCCACTTGGATGAGGAGACAGAGGGGGCGACCAGCAAGTCAGGGAGCCCTCACAGAAGCAGGCAGCACCCGCAGAAGTACCAGAACAGGCACTTGGAAGAGGAGTGAACCGGAGTCCACCCGAAGTCAGAAAAGGGAGTCCCACAACGCCGGAGGACAACTCAGAAGGCTGTGCATTGCAGGTTAGAGTGTCGGGGACCAAGGCTTGGCTATGCACAAAGGAAATCCTGGAAGAATGCACAGGAGCTGGAGCAGCTGCAAATCACGTGGTACCCAGCAATGCAGTCTAGCGTGGGAAGGCAAGGACTTACCTCCACCAAACTTGGACTGAAGAGTCACTGGACTGTGGGAGTCACTTGGACAGAGTTGCTCAGTTCCAGGGACCACGCTCGTTGTGCTGAGAGGGGACCCAGAGGACCGGTGATGCAGTCTTTTGTTGCCTGCGGTTGCAGGGGGAAGATTCCGTCGACCCACAGGAGATTTCTTCAGAGCTCCTGGTGCAAGAAGGAGGCAGGCTACCCCCAGAGCCTGCACCACCAGGAAACAGTCGAGAAAGCCGGCAGGATGAAGCAATACAAAATTGCAGTAGTCGTCTTTGCTACTTTGTTGCGGTTTTGCAGGCGTCCTGAGCAGTCAGCGGTCGATCCTTTGGCAGAAGGTGAAGAGGGAGATGCAGAGGAACTCTGGTGAGCTCTTGCATTCGGTATCTGATGAATTCCCCAAAGCAGAGACCCTAAATAGCAAGAAAAGGAGGTTTGGCTACCTAGGAAGGAGGATAGGCTAGTAACACAGGTAAGAAGGAGTCTCTGACGTCACCTGCTGGCCCTGGCCACTCAGAGCAGTCCAGTGTGCCAGCAGCACCTCTGTTTCCAAGATGGCAGATGTCTGGGGCACGCTGGAGGAGCACTGGGCACCTCCCCTGGGAGGTGCAGGTCTGGGAAGTGGTCACTCCCCTTTCCTTTGTCCAGTTTTGCGCCAGAGCAGGGCTGGGGGATCCCTGAACCGGTGTAGACTGGCTTATGCAGAGATGGGCACCATCTGTGCCCATCAAAGCATTTCCAGAGGCTGGGGGAGGCTACTCCTCCCCAGCCCTGACACCTTTTTCCAAAGGGAGAGGGTGTAACACCCTCTCTCTGAGGAAGAGCTTTGTTCTGCCTTCCTGGGCCAGGCCTGGCTAGACCCCAGGAGGGCAGAAACCTGTCTGAGGGGTTGGCAGCAGCAGCAGCTGCAGTGATACCCCGGGAAAGGTAGTTTGGCTGTACCCGGGTCAGAGCTAAAGACTATGGGGATCATGGAATTGTCTCCCCAATGCCAGAATGGCATTGGGGTGACAATTCCATGATCCTAGACATGTTACATGGCCATGTTCGGAGTTACCATTGTGACGCTATACATATGTCGTGACATATGTATAGTGCACGCATGTAATGGTGTCCCCGCACTCACAAAGTCCGGGTAATTTGCCCTGAACAATGTGGGGGCACCTTGGCTAGTGCCAGGGTGCCCTCACACTAAGTAACTTTGCACCTAACCTTTACCAGGTAAAGGTTAGACATATTGGTGACTTATAAGTTACTTAAGTGCAGTGGTAAATGGCTGTGAAATAACGTGGACGTTATTTCACTCAGGCTGCACTGGCAGGCCTGTGTAAGAATTGTCAGATCTCCCTATGGGTGGCACAAGAAATGCTGCAGCCCATAGGGATCTCCTGGAACCCCAATACCCTGGGTACCTCAGTACCATATACTAGGGAATTATAAGGGCGTTCCAGTATGCCATTGTAAATTGGTGAAATTGGTCACTAGCCTGTTAGTGACAATTTGGAAAGAAATGAGAGAGCATAACCACTGAGGTTCTGAATAGCAGAGCCTCAGTGAGACAGTTAGCCATAACACAGGTAACACATACAGGGCACACTTATGAGCACTGGGGCCCTGGCTGGCAGGGTCCCAGTGACACATACAACTAAAACAACATATATACAGTGAAATATGGGGGTAACATGCCAGGCAAGATGGTACTTTCCTACAGTGAGCATCAGTTTTTGTTACCTGGTTGAGACCTCTGTAATCTACACAAAACCTCATCTCCCTTTTTCCATCTTTTGAGTGAGGCTTTGGTACAAACACCACACTAGAGGCACATGGGCTTTGTTCAGTTTCACACCAGATCAGGGTTGGGGGATTCCTGAACCGGTGTAGACTGGCTTATGCAGAGATGGGTACCATCTGTGCCCATCAAAGCATTTCCAGAGGCTGGGGGAGGCTACTCCTCCCCAGCCCTGACACATTTTTCCAAAGGGAGAGGCTGTAACACCCTCTCTCTGAGGAAGTCCTTTGTTCTGTCCTCCTTTCCTGGCTATTTAGGGTCTCTGCTTTGGGGAATTCTTCAGATACGGAATGCAAGAGCTCACCAGAGTTCCTCTGCATCTCTCTCTTTACCTTCTGCCAAAGGGTTGACCGCTGACTGCTCAGGACGCCTGCAAAACCGCAACAAAGTAGCAAAGACGACTACTGCAACCTTGTATCGCTGATCCTGCCGCTTTCTCGCCTGTTTCCTGGTGGTGCATGCTCTGGGGGTAGCCTGCCTCCTTCTTGCACCAGGAGCTCTGAAGAAATCTCCCGTGGGACGACGGAATCTTCCCCCTGCAACCGCAGGCAACAAAAGACTGCATCACCGGTCCTCTGGGTCCCCTCTCAGCATGACGAGCGTGGTCCCTGGAACTCAGCAACTCTGTCCAAGTGACTCCCACAGTCCAGTGACTCTTCAGTCCAAGTTTGGTGGAGGTAAGTCCTTGCCTCCCCACGCTAGACTGCATTGCTGGGTACCGCGTTATTTGCAGCTGCTCCGGCTCCTGTGCACTCTTCCAGGATTTCCTTCGTGCACAGCCAAGCCTGGGTCCCCAACACTCCAACCTGCAGTGCACAACCTTCTGAGTTGTCCTCCGGCGTCGTGGAACTCCCTTTCGTGTCTTCGGGTGGACTCCGGTTCACTCCTCTTCCAAGTGCCTGTTCTGGTACTTCTGCAGGTGCTGCCTGCTTTTGTGAGGGCTCCCTGACTTGCTGGGCACCCTCTCTGCCTCCTCATCCAAGTGGCGACATCCTGGTCCCTCCTGGGCCACAGCAGCATCCAAAAACCCTAACCGCGACCCTTGCAGCTAGCAAGGCTTGTTTGCGGTCTTTCTGCGTGTGAATACCTCTGCAAACTTCTTCACGACGTGGGACATCCATCCTCCAAAGGGGAAGTTTCTAGCCCTCTTCCTTCTTGCAGAATCCGCAGCTTCTACCATCCGGTGGCAGCTTCCTTGCACCCTCAGCTGGCATTTCCTGGGCTCCTGCCCACTCGCGACACTGTCGTGACTCTTTGACTTGGTCCCTTTGTCTTACAGGTACTCAGGTCCGGAAAACCACTGTTGTTGCATTGCTGGTGTTGGTTTTCCTTGCAGAATCCCCCTATCACAACTGCTGTGCTCTCTGGGGGTTGTAGGTGCACTTTACACCTACCTTTCAGGGTCTTGGGGTGGGCTATTTTTCTAACCGTCACTGTTTTCTTACAGTCCCAGCGACCCTCTACAAGCTCACATAGGTTTGGGGTCCATTCGTGGTTCGCATTCCACTTTTGGAGTATATGGTTTGTGTTGCCCCTATACCTATGTGCTCCTATTGCAATCTATTGTAAGTTTACACTGCTTGCATTACTTCCTTTTGCTATTACTGCATATTTTTGGTATTGTGTACATATATCTTGTGTATATTTGGCATCCTCATACTGAGGGTACTCACTGAGATACTTTTGGCATATTGTCATAAAAATAAAGTACCTTTATTTTTAGTATATCTGTGTATTGTGTTTTCTTATGATATTGTGCATATGACACCAGTGGTATAGTAGGAGCTTTGCATGTCTCCTAGTTCAGCCTAAGCTGCTCTGCTATAGCTACCGTCTATCAGCCTAAAGCTGCTAGAAACACCTCTTCTTCACTAATAAGGGATTACTGGACCTGGTACAGAGTGTAAGTACCCCTTGGTACCCACTACAAGCCAGGCCAGCCTCCTAGAGGCGGTACATTGTCTTCCGCCTGTTTGTTGGCGGTTACCGCCTCAGTGTTTGTTTGTACCACCTTGGCGGTCGGAGTGTTAAAGTGGCTGTCTATGTTGGCGGTTTCCGCCACGGTCGTGATTCCATTTTTTTTCCCGATGGCCTGTTGGAGGTCTTACCGCCGCTTTAACTCCGACCGCCAGGGTTGTAATGACCACCATAATGTTTTCTGTGATGAAAATGTGCATTTATGGAAATCGTCACATCAGGTGGAAATGATCTGAAAACTGATAGCATACAATTAATGACCTGAAGATGTCTGTAGTCTTCACATCAGTACACTGTTGTAATATCACCAACATCTGCAAAAATGAGAAGCCATAAGTTACAGTAAGTTGAGATACAGAGGATGTGAATGCCATCCTGCTACAGCCATACAGATAAAACAATAGTCAGAGGAATGGTCAGTTACACTGTCTCACCTGTGTGTCATTGGAACTATTGACATATAACTGATGTTCTGTTGTCCACATCCTCATCCTCTGCCTCCTCATCCTCACTGTCCTCAGAGTCCACTGCTGCCACAGGGGTATTTCCAGTCTCCTCCTCCTGCAGATAAGGCACATGTCGTCTGAACGCCAGGTTTTGCAACATGCAGCATGCCATTACTATCCGGCAGACCTTCTCGGGTGAGTAGCACAGGGATCCACCTGTCAGATGCAGGCATCTGAACCTGACCTTCAGGTGTAATGCACGATCCAGGATACTTGGCAGTGACTTGGGAGATGTACTGGTCTGCAGGCACAGCATTTGCACATTGAGTGAGTGGAAACTTTTCTGATTCCTGAACACCTGTTCTTTCTGGCGGGGGGAACAAACGCAATATGTGTTCCATCAACTGCCCCAATAATATTGGGTATGTGCCCCATTTCATAGAATCCTGCCTTCACAGTGGCTAAATCATCCAACTGGGAGAAAGCAATGTAGCTGCACATGTGTTTGACCAAGACAGACAGAACCCTTGCCAGCACAATTGAGAACATTGGCTGTGATATTCCTGCTGCCAAGCCCACTGTCACTTGGAAAGAACCAGTTGCCAGGAAATGAAGCACTGATATAACTTGCACAAGAGGGAGGATCTCAGAGAGATGACGGCTAGCTGATATCAGATCAGGCTCCAATTGGGCACACAGCTCTGTGATTGTGGACCTGTCCAGTCTATAGGTGAGTATTATGTGCCTGTCTTCCAGTGTAGCCAAGTCGAAAAGAGGTCTCTACACTGGGTCATGTCTCCTCCTCCTATTCATCCGCAGTAGTAAATATCTAAGGACACAAGAGTCAGTAGACTGTCTCAATTTGAACAATGTAACCACCACCTCAGTGTACATAGAGCATTAATGTGATGGAACAGTGGGAATGGCAATGTACGTGCAATCTTCAGCAATGACGCAGTTATGGATTATCTGAATGTTGTCCACACCATTAAATTGCGACCGCCTGTCCTGTAGCTAGGGACAGGTGGAAGTGAGGTAACTCCGCTGACGTTGGACGTCGTGGCGGAAGGCGGTCTCGCACCGCTGTGCAATTCCTCATTGGCTAATATGGGGCTTTATGGCGTACAGCGGCCAACAGTGTACACCGCTGTGGACGTGACCGCCAATTTCTATCTCAATCCTCACTTGATTCCTGACTTTCCACAGGACAACACCTAAACTGCGTGTACTGTTATGACCTGTGCCTGGGACCTACCATGGCCTGTGTGACCGGGAAAAGGGCCCCTGCCTTCACTTCGGAGGAGTTGGAGCATTTGGTGGAAGGGGTCCTACCCCAGTATGGACTGCTGCATGGACCTCCAGACCAACAGGTGAGTACACCTTGGGCACGATGCATGTGGCAAGGTTGCATGGAGATGTGTGTGCAGGCATTGTGTCATTTGGTGGGGCGGTATGTCTGTTGGTAGTGTACATGGTGGGCGCCAGGTGATGTGTGTGCCAATGGAGATGGAAATGGGATTTGTGGGTCATATGTGTAACAGGCTGGATTATATGTGTAATGGTGTCCTCCCATCTGTATTACCTCTGCAGGTCAGCGTCCATCAGAAGAAGGGATTGTGGTGTGCCATCGCCAAGGACGTGCAGACCCTGGGGGTCTACAGCAGGCAGAACACCCACTGTCAGAAAAGGTGGGAGGACCTGAGACGCTGGGCACGGAAGACCGTGGAGGCCCAGCTGGGGATGGACTCCCAAAGAGGAAGGGGTGCCCGTAGGAGCCTGACCCCCCGATGGCCTGCATACTGGCAGTGGCCTACCCAGATCTGGATGAGCGTTAGAGGGCATCACAGCAGCCACAAGGGGGTGAGTACAGTGGGCGTAACTGCAATCATTGGTAGGTGGCATGGGATCCAGGTGGTGGGTGTGAGTCAGTGGGTGCCCCTTAATGCCAGGTCAGACATTGCAGCGTGACCCAGGTCAAGGGTAATGGGTGTATAGCAAATTCAGTTAACCTAGCTAGGTTGTATCCAATGTCACACAGGGTTTAGTGGGTCCCAGGAGGGGTGCAGTTGGCGGTGTTTGGCCCTCATCTTGCTGTGGCACTTAGCCAATTGATTACCAGTGTGGTGCATAGTGTTCAATCCTGAGTGTGATGGTAATGTGTATGCCAACTGTGGTGTTGGTGCTGCAATTGACCCAGTATTCCCTTTCTCTCTCTCCCTCCCCTTTTTTCTTCTGTCATCCTGTCCACGTGTGCATTAGCATTATCTGGCAGAGGAGCAGGGGCACGGGTGACAGAGGGAGCTGCATCCCACCAGACCCAGGAGGCAGAGTCCACCGACGCCGAGGGAACCAGTGGGACGGAGGACGAGGGGAGCACCACGGTGGAGACAGGAGTTGACAACACTGACTCTGATTTCTCCTCTGATGGTAGCTCCTTGGTGGTGGCGGACACCTCTGGGACCACCCCAGCTGCAGGTACAGCCGTCACAACCCCTACCAGCACTGTCCTTTGGTCTTCTGTGTTGTGTTTCCGCCAGGCTTTTGATGGCGTTGGTACTGCCCTGGAAATCGTGGCGGTTTGCTGTGTCATGATAGGGTGGGCGGTACCTTGTCTTCCGCCTGGCTGTTGATGCCTACTGCCGTGATGAGTGATGTTAATGGCCTGGTGGATGGTGTGGTTCTTTGGTTGTCTATGGGAGTTATCACCGCCATGGTCTTAATTTGGCTGTAATTAAAGGGGTTCTTCCCCTTTTGAGCTTCTGTTTGGGCATCCTGTAAGAAAACCACTCTGTCTTGTGAACGAGGTATGTGACAGCCCTCTCAGAGGACCTGGATGTTGTGGAATGTGTACTTGGCCTTTTCTCTTGAATGGCTGAAGACATGGAGAAAGCATCTAAAAACCTTGAGGCCAAGCAAGTGCTCAGAAGGTCTGGTATGACCAAAAGGCTGCACTGGTGGAGTTCCAACCAGGGCAAAAGGTGTGGATTTTGTGAGCCTGTGGCTCCTAGGGCCCTCCAGGACAAATAGAGTGGCCCTTACCCTATACTAGAAAGAAAAGGGTAAGTCATCTACTTGGTGGGCTTTTGCTCGTGCAGGACCTCCAAAATGGTTATCCATTTCAGTCGCCTTACACCCTATTACAACAGATCTGAGAAGACCATGCTTATGGTCACTGATAAGGGACAGGAAGCTGAGAGTAAACCTCTCCCTGATCTCCTCTCCAGCAACCCCAAAGATGGCTCAGTGGAAGGAGGGGGTGCCTTTTTAGACACCCTCACTGACCAACAGTAGACTAACTACAAGCAAGTCTTGCATCATTATGCTGAGCTCTTCTCCTTGACCCTTTGTGAGATTACCTGGTGTACACATGGTGTAGAGACTGATGACAGCTCACCAGTCTGATCACGCCAAGGAGAGCATCAAACTGAAGTAAGCTAAAATTGTGAGTCATTCAGCACTCTGAGAGACCCTGGGCCGGCCCAGTTGTGTTAGTCCCCAAGCCTCGATCCCAGGGCAGAAAGAAAGAAATTAGGTTTTGGGAGGACTATAGGGGCCTCAGTGCTGTGACCTAGACAGATGTACACCCAATTCCTTGGGCAGATGAGCTGATTGACTGGATAGGGGCAACCAAACATCTCAGTATGTCACCTCACGGTACTGGCAGATAGGGCTAACCCCCAGAGCAAAAGACAAATCTACAGTTTCCACCCCTGATGGGCATGATCAGTTTACTGTTATGCCCTTCGGATTAAAGAATGCCCCTGCCACTTTCCAGAGGGTGATAAACAAAGCCTTGGATGGGCTGGAAGACTTTCGTGCAGCATATCTTAAACATATTCTTGTCCTTAGCTCCACCTGGCAGAATCACCTAATCTATCTTGGCAACTTCCTGGAGGCCCTGAAATGTGCAGGCCTCACTATCAAGGCAAGCAAGTACCAGATAGGGCAGGACACAGTTGTACACTTGGGATACCTTGTAGGGGGAGGCCAAGTGCAACTACTAAAACCCAAGATCCAGACCATTCTGGACTGGGTAGCTTCAGTCACCCAGACTCAAGTCAGGGCATTCCTTGGGTTGACTGGGTACTACAGAAGGTTGGTGAAGGATGATGCCACCATTGTGGCCACCCCCTCACAGAATATACCTCTAAGAAGATGCCCAAGAAAGTGAACTGGACAATGAGCTGTTAAAAGGCCTTTGACACCCTGGAAGAAGCAATGTGCTCAGCACTCATTCTGAAAGCTCCAGATTACTCAAAGCAGTTCATTGTTCAGACAGACACCTCTGAACATGGGATAGGAGCAATCCTATCCCTAGTCAATGATGATGGACATGACCAACCTGTTGCCTTCATTGCAGGAGGTTACTCCCCAAAGAGCAGCACTGGAGTGCCATTGAGAGAGAAGCTTTTGCTATGGTTTGGCCCCTGAAGAAGTTGAGGCCATACTTATCTGATAGAGACTTCTAGTTGCAGATTCCGTACCTTTGAATTTCACCAGATGTCAGACTGGATCTGTAGATTTTTCTTCGAGCAGTACCTTTGTGCGCCATCAGGAGGCATTGGTCGACTCGGCGGGCGTCGTTGGCGTTGTGCTCGCTGTGATGTTGTCGGGGTTTTATATAGGCGCCACTGAGGTGCACTGACGTCAGTTCTTTTCTTTCTGCGCTAGCCCACGTGCAGATCCGGACGAAGCTACCTCAGTCATTCTTTGACTATGTCAACACTTTTGTCGAAGTTTTTGACGAGGTAGTGGATGCGTCGAGGGATGTCCTGCACGATCAGATTCAAGCCCTGCGACTCCTGTCACCGAACTATGTCGGTGACGGATCCGCACCTCGGGTGTCTTTGGTGCCTGAGGCTCGATCACAACCCGAAGTCGTGCTCCGAGTGTTGGGCCATGAACCCAAAAGCTTTGAGGGAGTAATCCCTAAAGCTCATGGCAGCTCGACACTCAACTCTGCGGCGCTCACTGTCTCGTTCAACAGGAAGGTCTCGAGACCTGCCGCGGAGTCACCACCATTCCTCGTCCTCCAAGTCATCTGGACATTCGGGTCACAAAAAGAAGAAGTCGAAGAAGGACAAGCGTTCCTCGACTTCACCCCGTCGATCGGATGGAACAACGGTGGAAGAGCGTCACCGCTCTAGGCATCCGTCAACAGAGCCTTCATCTGAGTCGGCTCTGCGCTTCCCCGACTTCCCGGGAGCCGGAGCCACCCCTGCCCAACTTAAAGAATTTTGTGAGGCAATGCGCCTCATTTTTGGGGACTCCGATCCGCCTTTGGCGCTTTTGGGCACAGGTGAGTCGGTTGGGGTTCCCTCGGTTTCAAAGTCGTCGGCTTCGGCCACGGCTCCAGAGGGCCACTCTGGATCCAATCGCAGATCCGTCCGGATGCCGATCATGCCACAGCGACCTTCCCCGGCATTGGGTCAGACGTCGATGCTCCCGACGTTGGTTGGGCAGACAATTGATGTCGTTTCCATCCTTATACCCGACGACTCGGAGCCGGAACGACGTCGCTAGATACCGATTCCGTTCTCTATGGGCTCTCCTGGGCCCAGGGTTGATCCAGACCCTTATTCTTGTAGGTATGGATACGGGGAGAGTATGGAGGGGACGCTGGACCCTTTAGAACAACAGCTGGACCCCCAAATGGACTGAGTGCAGGATTGGGGAGATGCCAGTGGTCTAGACACCTCCCCTGACACTGGTATGCTCTCTCCTCCTAGCATGGTTACGGAGGAGGGTGCTTCTGATTCCATGGTGGTGAAAAGGGCGGCTGAGGTACTGGACCCCGAGCCACCTTCTGTGGAGGTTAGGCCTAATATCCTAACCGACATGCTTCAGCCGGGGTCTTCCTCTTCTGAGCCCCTTCTACCTTTAATGAAGCACTGACAGGTGTCTTTTTGGGTACTTGGTCCAGACCCAGAACAGGGGCTCCTGCTCCTGGGAATAGGACGATTGCCGGCGGCCATCGGCCTGTGCCGTCAGACCTGAAATTCCTCACACAACACCCCACGCCGGAGAGCCTTGTCGTCCAGGCTTCTTCTTCATCTGGCGCATTCCCTGCTGCACCCCCAGATAGGGAATCAAAAAGACTAGATAGTTTGGGGAAGAAGTTGTTTTCTTCCAACAGTCTAGTGCTGCGGTCTGTGAACACTGCATGCCTTTTGGACCAATATTCCCATACTCTCTCGGATACGGTTGCACAAGTGCTGCCTGCAGTTCCAGAGGAGGCCCGGACTGTCCTTTCCCAAGCCGTAACAGATGGGACGGATGATTCATTGTGGACTGGATACAACCAACTCTCTGGGCAGATCGGTTGCATCAACGGTGGCATTGAGATGCCATGCCTGGCTGGGAGCATCTGGCTTTTCAGGGGATGTCCAGCAATCCTTGCTGGACATGCCCCTTGATGGCACATGTCTCTTCGAAGACGAGGCGGACTCGGTGCTCAAACGCTTTGAGGATTCCTGAGCCATGGCCCAGTCCCTTAGCCTCGCGCCCGCACCTTGACCCCAGCAGTCCCCCTTTTTCCCCTTTCGTGGCTACGGAAGGGGCACCCAACCGCGTCCTTTCCCCCCTGGCCCTACAGCCCCTGCACGGCCGCGGGATCCCATGTCCCAGGGGATCAGGGAGCCAGTGGGTCACCCAGTCCACCCCCGCCGCCTCTTCAGCCTCCAAGCCTTCCTATTCTGCGGGTACATCAGGAGCCTGTGGGTGGCAGGATACGCCATCACCTGCCCCAATGGCAATCCATTACCTCGGACAGCTGGGTCCTCCAAATTGTCCGAAGGAGCTACTCCCTCCCCTTCGAGACATCTCCTCCAGCCATGCCACCTTCATACAATCGGATATCAGAGGATCATATTGCACTTCTTCGCAAGGAAGTCCAAACCTTTTTGGCCAAAGGAGCTATAGGGAGGGTTCCGTTGCCAGAAGTAGTTTGTGGTTTCTATTCTCACTACTTTCTGGTTCAGAAAAAGGACAAAGGTCTTCGGCCTATATCAGATCTTCGGTTCCTCAATCTCTTCCTCAAAATGGAGACATTAAAAATGTTGACATTGGCTCAGTTCCTATCTGCCCTGGCTCCCAGAGACTGGATGGTAGCATTGGACTTGCAAGATGCATAATTCCATATTCCTGTCTTGCCGGTCCACAGACGTTAACTAAAATTCGTGGTAGGTCACGAGCACTTTCAGTTTACTGTGCTCCCCTTTGGCCTTACCAGTGCCTCTCGGTGTTCAGGAAAGTGATGGTAGTGGTGGGAGCTCATCTGCGCAGGTTAGGGGTCCCAGTCTCGATGATTGGCTGTTGAAGGTGAACTCGCCCAGACAGTCGTCTCCCACCTCCAGGCTACGGCGAACCTTTTGTAATCGATGGGGTTCACTATCAATGTGCCAAAGTCACACCTGACTCCTTCTCAGACGCTCCCTTTCATCGGAGCTGTTCTGGATACAGTGCAGTTACAGGCACATCCTCCTGAAAAGCGAGTCCAGGATATTCGTGTTATGATACCGATGTTTCAGCCTCTGTCCTGGATTTCGGAGAGAATGACTTTGAGGCTGCTGGGCCTCATGGCCTCCTGCATCCTGCTGGTTAAAAATGCCAGATGGCATATGCGGGCTCAGCAGTGGCGTGAGAAAGTAACCTCTTTCTAGCATGGTTACCCCCACTTTTGGCCTGTTAGTGAGTGTGTGTCAGTGTGTTTTTACCGTGTCACTGGGATCCCTGCTAGCCAGGACCCCAGTGCTCATAGATAAAAACCTGTATGTCATTGTGTTTTGCCTGTCTCACTGGGATCCTGCTAGCCAGGACCCCAGTGCTCATAGTTTGTGGCCTAATGTGTATGCCTGTGTAGTGCCTAAGTGTGTCACTGAGGCCCTGCTAATCAGAACCTCAGTGCTTATGCTCTCTCTGCTTTTAAATTGGTCACTGTAGTCCAGTGACTTCATTTACCAATTTCAATTGGCACACTGGACCCCCTCTTACAAGTCCCTAATATATGGTACTTAGGTACCCAGGGCATTGGGGTTCCAGGAGATCCATACGGGCTGCAGCATTTCTTTTGCCACCCATAGGGAGCTCAGACAAACCCTTGCACAGGCCTGCCATTGCAGCCTGCGTGAAATAACGCACATGTTATTACACAGCCATTTTCACTGCACTTAAGTAACTTATAAGTCACCTATTTGTCTAACCTTCACTTGCTGAAGGTGAGGTGCAAAGTTAAAAAGTGTGAGGGCACCCTTGCACTAGCAAAAGTGCCCCCACATAGTTCAGGGCCATTTTCCCAGACTTTGTGAGTGCGGGGACGCCACTATACGCGTGCACTACATATAGGTCAATACCTATATGTAGCTTCACAATGATAACTCCGAATATGGCCATGTAATATATCTAAGATCATGGAATTGTCCCCCCATCCAAATATGGTATTGGGGAGCCAGTTCCATGCATCCTGGGGGTTCAACCATGGACCCCCAGTACTGCCAAACCAGCTCTCTGAGGATTGCACTGCAGATACAGGTGCTGCCACCTCACAGACAGGGTTCTGCCCTCCTGGGGTCTGGGCAGCCCAGTCCCAGGAAGGCAGAACAAAGCATTTCCTCTGAGAGCAGGCTGTTACACCCTCTCCCTTTGGAAATAGGTGTTACAGGCTGCGGAGGGTTAGCCTACCCCAGCCTCTGGAAATGCTTTGAAGGGCACAGAGGGTGCCCTCTTTGCATAAAACAGTCTAATCCGGTTCAGCGACCCCCTTCTCCACTGCTCTGGTGGGAAACTGGACAAAGGAAAGGGGAGTGACCACTCCCCTATCCATCACCACCCCAGGGGTGGTGCCCAGAGCTCCTCCAGTGTATCCCAGACTTCGGCCATCTTGCTTTGCATGGTGTGGGGGCATTCTGGAGGGCTCTGAGTGGCTAGTGCCAGCAGGTGACGTCAGAGATCCCTCCTGATAGGCCCATATCTGATAAGGTAGCCAATCCCCCTCTCAGGGCTATTTAGGGTCTCTCCTCTGGGTTCTCTTCAGATTCTGCTTGCAAGTTTCCTTCAGGAATCCTCTGCAACAACTTCAGACTCTTCTGACCTCGGATCAACCGCAGCCTGCTCCAAGAAACGCTGTATCTGCAACAAACTGTCTACAAGAGACACTTTTCTTCAGCAACCTCAGCTCCAAGTCAACAACTGCAACAGTTTCCATGGAGTGCACGCTCTAAAGACTCCCTGTCTTCATCCTGCTCCAGAAGAACTGAGGAGTCACTCCCCTGATCCAAGCAGGCACCTTCCAAGAGTACCCTGGGACTCCTCTCACAATGAAGAGCGTGCTCCTAAGGACACAGAGGGTGGACATTATCGACATAGTCTGTCCTGAGGTCCTGCTGATGCAATTAGGAGGACTTAAGACCTCACCTTCTCCAAGAACGATGGTACCCCTGTGAACTGTGTCTTCTTCGCCTCCTGAGGCCTCTGTGCACTCCTTGCAAAATTCCTTCATGCACAGCCTTGCCCAGTTCCCTAGCACTCTATCCTGCAACACTCAACTCGCTGAGTTATTCTCAGGCGGCGTGGGACCTTCTTTTGTTGTGCTACATCAATTGAATTTTGCACCTCCTTTGAACATAGATCCTGTGACTCCTGGTGGTCCTGGCTGGCATCCTGAGGGCTCTCTAAAGTGCAGAGAGCCCTTTCTTCCTCCTCACATAGATTTGAGGCCCCCAGGTCCCTCCTAGGTCCATCCAGCGCCATTTTGATGAAAAACACACTTTTGCCGTAGTCAAGGCTTGTTGGCACCTTCCAACACAAAATTTAATCTGCAAAAATCTTCACACAGTGCAAATTTTTTTGCATCATGCAGGAACCTGCTGGCATCTTCCTAGGGTGCATTTCTGCAGTCTTCGACTAACCGGGGACTCTTCTTTTGCACCCTCTTCTGGGTTGGCAGGGGCTCCTGTCCTTCCTGGAACTTCTTACGACTTCTGGACTTAGTCCCCTTCCTTTGCATGTCTTCAGGTCCAATAATTCAGCAGTTGTTCTTTGCAGACTTGATTGGCTGCTGCAAAATCTCCAAAACGAAGTGTAGTGTGTCCTAAGGAAACTTGCAGTACTTTACTCCTGCTTTTCTGGGATGGGGTAATTTACTTACCTTTACTGTAGTCTTAATCTCCTAGCGATTCTGCACACACTACAGTTGTCTAGGAGGGAATTCATGATTCATATTCCACTTTTTTAGTATATGGTTTGTGTTGCCCCAGACCTATTTTCTCCCATTGCATTCCATAGGATTTCCTACTGTTTGCATTGTTCTATGACTATTTACTTGTCTAATTTTGGTGTCCATTGTATATTTTGTGTATAATACTTACCTCCAGAAGGAGTATTGTCTCTAAGATATTTTTGGTACTGTGTCACCCAAATAAATACCTTTATTTTTGGTAACACTGAGTATTGTCTTTACTTGTGTATAAGTACTGTGTAACTATAAGTGGTATTGCCTGAGCTTCGCATGTCTCCTAGTTCAGCCTAAGCTGCTCTGATATAACTACCTCTATCAGCCTAAGCTTCTAGAACACTACTACATTCACTAACAAGGGATAACTGGACCTGGTGTAAGGTGTAAGTACCCAAGGTACCCACTACAAACCAGGCCAGCCTCCTACAAAGGGACCTGAAGTTCCAGTGGGCATCTCTCCGACAAGGTCAAGATCTCAGAAGGAACTGCGAGAGACCTGCAGTGGTGGTTAATGAATCAGGATTCAATCAATCAATCAGGAATTTGTAAAGTGCACTACTCACCCGTGAGGGCTTCAAGACGCTAAGGGGGGCGGGGAAGGGGAGGAGGTGCTGCTACTGCTCGAACAGCCAGCTCAAACATTGGGTCAAGGGCAGATCCCTCTCCTTTCACCAACAAGATCTTACGGTCGTGACAGATGCGTCACTCCTGGGATGGGGTGGCAACATCGGAGAGGCGGAGATCAGAGGCATCTGGTCTCCGGCGGAAACGGGGCTCCATATCAATCATCTGGACCTCCGAGCGATTTGATTAACATTGAAAGCATTTCTTCCTCTCTCAAGGGGAAAGCAGTGCAGGTGTTTACAGACAACACCACTGCAATGTAGTATTGCAACAAACAAGGGGGAGTGGGGTCGTGGATCCTTTGTCAAGAGGCCCAACGCCTCTGGGCTTGGCTGGAACATCAGGGCATTTCCCTATTGGTTTAACACCTGGCAGGCTCCTTGAATGCCTGAGCAGACAAACTCAGCCGATAATGTGTGGTCGATCACGAATGGCGCCTCCATCCAGAGGTGACGCAAGGTCTTTTACTACTGTGGGGAGAACCTTGGTTAGACTTGTTTGCCTCCATAGAGAATGCGCAATGTCAGCTGTTTTGCGCATTGGAGATACCAAAGCGGCACTCGCTCGGCAATGCTTTTCGACGCAAGTGGAATTCAGGCGTCCTGTACACCTTTCCGCCTATACCACTTCTGCCCAGAGTTCTGAAGAAGACCAGGCAAGACCAGGCCCAAGTAATACTGGTGGCTCCAGACTGGGCACGAAGAGTCTGTTATCCCGAGCTCTTGACCATGGCCATAGTTCCTCCAATCAGACTGCCCCTTTGGGAGGATCTTCTGTCACAGCAGCAGGGGAGGGTCCTCCACCCGAACATGTCAACTCTGTGGCTTCATGCGTGGAGATTGAGTGGCAACAGTTGACGTCTCTTCACCTGCTACCCGAAGTATGTGACGTTATCTTAGCAGCCAGGCATCCGTCAACCAAAACTGTATACGCCTGTCGTTGGAAGAAATTTGTGGCATGGTGCATCCAGAGATCTGTTGATCTTCTATCTGCTCCTCTTTCTCAAGTCCTCCTCTCTATTCTTTCCCTTGCCCAGCAGGGTTCCACCCTGGGCACTCTTAAGGAATATCTTTCTGCTATCTCTTCTTTCTTGAGGTTACCTCATCAGCCTTCCTTATTTCAATCTCCTATTGTTGGGAGGTTTCTTAAAGGCCTCACACATCTCTTTCCTCCTAACCCATTCATCATGCCCCAATGGGATCCCAACCTGGTCTTAACATACCTTATGTGCATTCCGTTTGAACCGCTTCACAACTGTCCTTTACGGCTCTTAACCATAAAGACTGTCTTTTTAGTTGCCATAACTTCTGCCCGTAGAACTCCGGTCTCTGTCATCGAAGCCACCTTTTCTTGCCATACATCCTAACAAAGTGGTGCTTCACACGAGGGCTTCTTTTCTACCTAAGGTAGTGACACCCTTCCATGTCGGACAGTCTATCACCTTGCCTTCCTTTTATGCACCCCCACATTCCTCTCATGAAGAGGAGACACTCCTCCGTCTGGACCCAAACAGAGCGTTGGCATTCTATCTTGGTCATACCAAAGACTTCCGGGTGGACGATCAACTCTTTGTGGGATATGTGGGTGCAAAGAAGGGGAAGGCGGTGCAGAAAAGGACCATTTCAGGATGGGTACTCTTATGTATCAAAATGTGCTACGCTCTGGCTAAAAAGCAACCTCCTAAAGGTTTGTGAGCACACTCCAACAGAGCTACTGCTGCTACCACAGCACTAGCACAGGGCGTTCCAGCCCTGGATATCTGTCTGTCGAAGTAAGCCTCAGCAAGGCCTACTAGTGCAAGGGGTTCGCCCTTCTCTGCACAAAGTCCTCAGACCATATAGGAAGAAGTTGGCACAGGAACTGAAATAAAAGACAAAGTTCATTAAACCTCATGAGGTGGTACTACAGTTCAAACAGCACCCTTCGGTAATGTTTGAAGTAGCACACTGAACTAAGAGAGCATGGTCCTTTTATACCCACGCAGGGGCTAAAAGAAAGTGGTACAATTATAGAAGCAAGACTTACATACATATAAGATCATATGGAAATGCACAGTCGACAGGTAGGAGGGGCTAACAGTTTTCAAGGACCAGTTGACACATTACTGTCTGTTACTGATTACTAACAGCTGCAGATCTTACTGGGCATGTGCGAAAGTGGGAGATGCTAATTATAACTTGTCACTAGACAGATTTTCAAGAGTAGTTAACAGAAAGGTAGGACAGAGCACATGGCAGAGAAAATGGCTGCCATGAATACAAATTGGATTCCACGAAATGTTCACAATAGTTGCTAAATAGAAGATGTCTTCTGCTAATGCTTAATCTAATCGCTACTGACTTACAACTTGTCAGGGGGCAACGTGGGCATCTCTGCACACTTTTACCAAACACTACTGCTTAGACATTCAGGTCCGAAGGGACGGCTACTTTGGCCGTTCGGTCCTGCAGGACTTTTTGGAGTGATCTTGGTTCGCAGCCAACCACTGGGGATGGTTTTGCTCTGGTATCTATTTAAAGGTAAGGAATCTGCAACTAGAAGTCTCTGTCAGATGTACAAGTTTCTTACTTTCGGTAACAAAATATCTGGTAGAGACATATTCTAGTTGCAGATTCCTTACCGACCCGCCCATCCTCCCCGCAGCTAGGGTCAGGAACGTTCCCTTAAGGGCCCTAGTTTTGGCGCACAACTCTCAGTGTTCTTCATGACTCCGCACTACTGGCGTGGAAAGTTGTGATAAGAAACTGACGTCAGCTCGTCAGGGTGGCGCCTATAGATGACTGTGACATCATCACAGCGCACACAACACCAACGACGCCTGTGAAGTCAACCGACACCACCTGACGGCGCGCAGAGGTACTGTCCGAAGACAAATCTCCGGATCCAGTCTGACACCTGTGGAAATTAAGGTAAGGAATCTGCAACTAGAATATGTCTCTACCAGATATTTTTTTACCGAAGGTAACTAACTTGTACGTTAGGCTCTCACTTCCTTGTTCAACCTGACCACAGGCCTCTAAGATGGCTCATGCAGATGAAAGGTCAAAATCCCAAACTGTTGAGGTCATCCATCTCCCTACAGGGGAATGGACTTCACCGTTTTGGGAAATGTTAGTTTCATCCTCTTTCATTTCATCATGTAGGAAAGCAACATTTTTGGCATTTTTTGCCCTCACTTTTCGTCTGGTATCTGATGTGATTTCGACTGAAAGTGCACTGTACCCAGGCTAACCAGGCCCCCATCTCTTTACCTAAACTAATGCAGTTGTTCTTTCAATTGGCACCACCTTTAGCACCCACTGTAAGTCCCTAGTTAATGGTATCCTTGGTATCTAGGGCTTGTGGTCCTAAAGAAGGTCCCTAAGGGCTGCAGAATAAATTGTGCCACCCTTAGAGAACTTGCACCAAAAACACACAGTGCTGCCACCACAGGCTGTGTGTCTTGATGCAGACAAAATTGAAAACACGAGCTGTCACACATCCCTGTGTGCCAAGTCCCCTACCTCTGCATGCAGTCTGTGTAAGTCACCCCTACAGAAGGCCCACAGCCCTAAGGCATGGTGCATTGTAACATATGTGGGGACATATCTGCATGAACAGATATGTCCCTACTATGTCTTGGTCAATTCTTAGACATAGTAAGTGAAAAGGGAAGCCATTTTGAGTACATGTGCTTGTAGGAAGCTGGCTTGGTGTGTGGTGGGTACCTAAGGTACTTAGGCCCTCATTATAACATTGGTGATAAAAACCTCCTTCTTCCGCAGCACAGGCCTCCAAAAGACCGTCACTGCAGCTACCATCCGTCTGACATATTATGACCACTGCCGGATTTCCGCCACAAGAAGGGCAGAAATCCAGCTGTGGCCATACTGGTGGATGGTGGTAAGGTAGCACTGCTATCACCAGCAGTGCCACAACACTAGACCGCCACCAGCCGTATTATGACAAATAATACGGCCTGGCGGTGTTCTGCTGGTGGGCGCTGCTGGCGGTAGCAGCGCCCCATCCCATTTCCTGCTGGAAGACCCCCTGGATACAGGTAAGTCGGGTTTCCGACAGGGGAGGGCGTGAGGGTGTTGTGTGTGGGGGTGTGTGCATGTATGTGTGAGTGCGTGTGTGAATGCGGGTGTGTGTTTAGTGTTGATTGCGTGCATGAATGTATGGAAGTATGAGTGCGGGTATGTATGGAAGTGTGAGTACGTTTATGTATGGAAGTGTGAGTGCGTGTATGTATGGAAATTGGAATGCGTGTCTGCGTGTATGTTTTGAAGTGTGTGCAGATGTGCATGTGAATGGATGAATGCATGTGTGTATGTATGTGAGAATGAGTGTGTGTAGGAGGCTGGACTGGCTTGTAGTGAATACCAAGGGGTACTTGCACCTTGCACCAGGCCCAGTTATCCCTTATTAGTGTATAGGGTGTCTAGCAGCTTAGGCTGATAGATAATGGTAGCTTAGCAGAGCAGCTTAGGCTGAATTAGGAGACGTGTGAAGCTACTACAGTACCACTTAGTGTCATATGCACAATATCATAAGAAAACACAATACACAGTTATGCTAAAAATAAAGGTACTTTATTTTTATGACAATATGCCAAAGTATCTTAGAGTGTACCCTCAGTGAGAGGATAGGAAATATACACAAGATATATATACACAATAGCAAAAATATGCAGTATAGTCTTAGAAAACAGTGCAAACAATGTATAGTTACAATAGGATGCAAAGGGGAAACATAGGGATAGGGGCAACACAAACCATATACTCCAAAAGTGGAATGCGAACCACGAATGAACCCCAAACCTATGTGACCTTGTAGAGGGTCGCTGGGACTATTAGAAAATAGTGAGAGTTAGAAAAATAACCCTCCCCAAGACCCTGAAAAGTGAGTGCAAAGTGCACTAAAGTTCACCTAAGGACAAAGAAGTCGTGTTAGAGGAATAATGCAGGAAAGACACAAACCAACAATGCAACAACTGTGGATTTCCAATCTAGGGTACCTGTGGAACAAGGGGACCAAGTCCAAAAGTCACAAGCAAGTCGGAGATGGGCAGATGCCCAGGAAATGCCAGCTGCGGGTGCAAAGAAGCTTCTACTGGACAGAAGAAGCTGCGGTTTCTGCAGGAACGCAAAGGGCTAGAGACTTCCCCTTTGGGGGACGGATCCCACTTGCCTTGAAGAGTTGTGCAGAAGTGTTTTCCCGCCGAAAGAACGCCAACAAGCCTTGCTAGTTGCAAATCGTGTGGTTAGCGTTTTTGGACGCTGCTGTGGCCCTGGAGGGACCAGGAGGTCGCAAATTGGACCAGGAGAGAGAGGGGACGTCGAGCAAGACAAAGAGCCCTCTCAGCAGCAGGTAGCACCCGGAGAAGTGCCAGAAACAGGCACTACGAGGATGCGTGAAATGGTGCTCACCCGAAGTCGCACAAAGGAGTCCCACGTCGCCGGAGACCAACTTAGAAAGTCGTGCAATGCAGGTTAGAGTGCCGTGGACCCAGGCTTGGCTGTGCATGAAGGATTTCCACCGGAAGTGCACAGGGGCCGGAGGAGCTGCAAAAGTCGCGGTTCCCAGCAATGCAGTCTAGCGAGGTGAGGCAAGGACTTACCTCCACCAAACTTGGACTGAAGAGTCACTGGACTGTGGGGGCCACTTGGACAGAGTTGCTGGATTCGAGGGACCTCGCTCGTCGTGCTGAGAGGAGACCCAAGGGACCGGTAATGCAGCTTTTTGGTGCCTGCGGTTTGCAGGGGGAAGATTCCGTCGACCCACGGGAGATTTCTTCAGAGCTTCTAGTGCAGAGAGGAGGCAGACTACCCCCACAGCATGCACCCCCAGGAAAACAGTCGAGAAGGCGGCAGGATCAGCGTTACAGAGTTGCAGTAGTCGTCTTTGCTACTATGTTGCAGTGTTGCAGGCTTCCAGCGCGGTCAGCAGTCGATTCCTTGGCAGAAGGTGAAGAGAGAGATGCAGAGGAACTCGGCTGAGCTCTTGCATTCGTTATCTAAAGTTTCCCCAGAGACAGAGACCCTAAATAGACAGAAAAGAGGGTTTGGCTACCTAGGAGAGAGGATAGGCTAGCAACACCTGAAGGAGCCTATCACAAGGAGTCTCTGACGTCACCAGGTGGCACTGGCCACTCAGAGCAGTCCAGTGTGCCAGCAGCACCTCTGTTTCCAAGATGGCAGAGGTCTGGAGCACACTGGAGGAGCTCTGGACACCTCCCAGGGGAGGTGCAGGTCAGGGGAGTGGTCACTCCCCTTTCCTTTGTCCAGTTTCGCGCCAGAGCAGGGCTAAGGGGTCCCCTGAACCGGTGTAGACTGGCTTATGCAGAATTGGGCACATCTGTGCCCAAGAAAGCATTTCCAGAGGCTGGGGGAGGCTACTCCTCCCCTGCCTTCACACCATTTTCCAAAGGGAGAGGGTGTCACACCCTCTCTCAGAGGAAGTTCTTTGTTCTGCAATCCTGGGCCAGGCCTGGCTGGACCCCAGGAGGGCAGATGCCTGTCTGAGGGGTTGGCAGCAGCAGCAGCTGCAGTGAAACCCCAGGAAGGGCAGTTTGGCAGTACCAGGGTCTGTGCTACAGACCACTGGGACCATGGGATTGTGCCAACTATGCCAGGATGGCATAGAGGGGGCAATTCCATGATCATAGACATGTTACATGGCCATATTCGGAGTTACCATTGTGAAGCTACATATAGGTAGTGACCTATATGTAGTGCACGCGTGTAATGGTGTCCCCGCACTCACAAAGTTCAGGGAATTGGCTCTGAACAATGTGGGGGCACCTTGGCTAGTGCCAGGGTGCCCTCACACTAAGTAACTTTGCACCTAACCTTTACCAGGTAAAGGTTAGACATATAGGTGACTTATAAGTTACTTAAGTGCAGTGTAAAATGGCTGTGAAATAACGTGGACGTTATTTCACTCAGGCTGCAGTGGCAGGCCTGTGTAAGAATTGTCAGAGCTCCCTACGGGTGGCAAAAGAAATGCTGCAGCCCATAGGGATCTCCTGGAACCCCAATACCCTGGGTACCTCAGTACCATATACTAGGGAATTATAAGGGTGTTCCAGTAAGCCAATGTAAATTGGTAAAAATGGTCACTAGCCTGTTAGTGACAATTTGGAAAGAAATGAGAGAGCATAACCACTGAGGTTCTGGTTAGCAGAGCCTCAGTGAGACAGTTAGGCACTACACAGGGAACACACACATATAGGCCACAAACTTATGAGCACTGGGGTCCTGACTAGCAGGGTCCCAGTGACACATAACAAACATACTGAAAACATAGGGTTTTCACTATGAGCACTGGTCCCTGGCAAGCAGGATACCAGTGAGACAGTGAAAACACCCTGACATACACTCACAAACAGGCCCAAAGTGGGGGTAACAAGGCTAGAAAGAGGCTACTTTCTCACAGTGTGTGACTGCGTGTGTGTGTGTGAATGGGTAGTGTGGATGTAAGGGGGTGGGAGGTGATTGGAGAGGTGGGTGGGGGCCTCCTGTCAGTGACAGGGAAGGAATTCCCTGTCACTGATAGGGCCTACAGCCATGGTTTTCGTGGTGTTGCACATGCCATGAAAACCATGGCAGGAGCAGGGTCATAATCCCACCGGCGTCACAATTGCGGCCACTGGGCTGGAGATGGTAATCTCCAGCCCAGCGACTGCTGCCGCCACAGTGGTCAGAGTGGTACATTGGCGGTATGGCTTTAGCCAACACACCAATGTCATAATGTGCCGGTAAGTACTGCCAGCCTGTTGGGGGTACTACCGCCACATTGACGCTGACCGCCGGGGTCATAATGACCCCCATACACCTTGTACCAGGTCCAGGTATCCCCTATTCCCCTATTAGTGTAGTATAGGTAGTGTCTAAGTGCCAGGCTTTCTAGAGGTAGCTGTGGATGAGCAGCCAAGGCTTATCTAGGAGAAATGCAAAGCTCATTCAATACCACTGTAGTCACACAGCAGTTACACACATGAAAGAAAATACCCTGTGTTACAAAAATAAAGGTACTTTATTATGGTAACAGCACCAAAAATAATGTAGGGGCAATACTCCCATGGGAGGTAAGTAATACACAAAATAAATACACTAGTTGTCAGAAATAGTCATAAGAATAGTTAGAAAACAGTGCAAACAGTGAAAAACACAATAGAGAATAGTAGCCCTAGGGGGAGCACAAACCATATACTAAAATAATGGAATGCAAGAGTTGGACCCCCACGTAGGTAAGTGGAGTGTATAGGGGGGTTCTGGGGGTACCAGGAAAGCACAAAGGTAAGTACCACAACACCCCCCATGGAACCGGAAAGCAGGAGTAAATCACTAGAATTTCCCCAGAACACCCACTTAGAAGAAAGAAGAGAATTGCAAAACCCAGAGAGTACTTCAAGAAACCAGTTGTGGATTCCTGAAGAGGAAGACCTGTAGAAAGAGGGGAACAAGTCCAGAAGACACAGCAGAGTCCAGTGGGGGCAGGAGCCCCTACCTACCAAGCTGAGGATCCAGGAGTTGGTTGATGGTGAGGAAGAAGAGTCAGCACTGCAGCAATGGAATCAGAGTTGAGTTCCTGGAGGATGCAGGTGAAGTCCCATGCCGGAAGGAAGATTACAGTCAAGTGTGTGTGTCCGGAAAGCACCAACAAGCTTTGACACAGGCAAAACTCACGGTTGACGGAAAGTGGTGCTGCCGGGGACCAGAAAGGCCCAGGAGAACTCAACCAAGGAGAGGGAGTCAGAGGAAGCCCTCAGTGTTGCAGAGAGCCCACAGAAGCACAGGCAGCACTCACAGGAGTCCCACAGGACAGGGACACAGAAGGTGCAAAAGGAGCCCATGCAGCACTACGAAAAGGAGTTCTTTGCTGCAGGAGAGTCACTCAGGGAGATGTGCGTCGCAGGAAGGAGTGTTGGTGGCTCGAGCTACATGAAGACTAAAGACCACCTTTGAAGAAGTGCCAACAAGCCTTGGCAGCTGCAAAAGACGTGGCGCACAGGGGTACTGTCCTGCATGGGAAGGCTAGGGCTTACCTTCACCCAAGTTCAACACCTGATAGAGAGGACCGATGGGACCACTTCAGACCACCACCTGTGATGCAAAAGCCACATAGCTCAGCAGAAGAGGGGATCCACACACCCAGGCTTCATTGCTGTTGGTGCCTGCAGATGCAGGGGAGTGACTCCTTCACTCCAAGGGAGATTATTTCTTCTTTCCTGTGCAGACTGAAGACGGGCTGTCCTCAGAGAATGCACAACAAGGGAAATGTTGCAGAAGCTGGAAGGAGCAGTGGAAACAATGTTGCAGGCAAAGTCTTTGTCTTTGTTGCAGATTGTCGGGTCCCTGAGAGTCCAGATGCAGTTTCTTTGGTCAGAAGTCAAAGTAAGGGATGCAGAGGAATCCTGCTGGAATTTTGCAAGTGGAATCTGAGGAGCCACCCAAAAGAGAGACACTAGGAGGGGGCTCTGACTTCACCTGCCTGACCTGGCCAGTCAGATGCTCCCAGAGTTTCTGCCACCCTTGGATTCAAGATGGCAAAACCCAGGGACCTTCTGGAGGAGCTTTGGGCACCACCCTTGGGATGGTGATGGACAGGGGAGTGGTCACTCACCTTTCCATTGTCCAGTTTTGCACCAGAGCAGGGACTGGAGGTCCCTGAACCGGTGTAGACTGGTTTATGCACAGAGGGCACCAAATATGCCCTTCAAAGCATACCAGTGGCTTGGAAAGGCTACCCCTCCCAAGCCAGTTGACACCCATTTCCAAAGGGTGAGGGTGTAACACCCCTCTCCCAAAGGAAATCCTTTGTTCTGCCTTCCTGGGCTTGAGCTGCTCAAGCAAAAGGAGGATAGAAAGCTCTCTGTGAGGTGGCAGCAGATGGGACTGCCTGGAAAACCTCAGAAGGCTGTAGGAGCAATTCTAAGGGTCCTCTAAGGTGCCCTCAGAGTTCATGGAATCATACAACCAATATCTACAAAATTATTGGGGTATGAATCCAACATGTTTGATACCAAGCATGCCTAGGTTCGGAGTTACCATTATGTACCTGGACATAGCTAGTTACATATGTTCAATACACTCGTAAAATGGTGTCCCGCACTCACAAGGTCCAGGAAAATAGGCCTGGAGTTTGTGGGGGCACCTCTGCTAGTGCAAGGATGCCCTCACACAAAGGTACCTGCACCCTTCCCTCTGGGCTGAGAGGGCCTACCATAGAAGTGATTTACAGTGACATGGATGCAGTGAACTGGCAGTGAAAGAGATCATGCACCTTTTCACACAGGCCTCAATGGCAGCCTGCAGAACACTTTGCATGGGCTTCTTGTGGGTGGCATAAGATATGCTGTATCCCATAGGGATGCCCTGGTACCCCAATGCCCTGTATACCTATGTATCATATACTAGGAACTTACATGGGGGTACCAGTATGCCAAATGTGGAGTGAAAACAGGTTCCAGCAACCAAGTTTAAAGGAGAGAGCATCATCACTGGGGTCCTGGTAAGCAGGATCCCAGTGAACACAGTCAAACACACTGACAAATATGTAAAGAGTTGGGGCAACCAAGCTAGAAAGAGGCTACATTCGTACAGTGCTGGGCACTGGTCATTACGAGTTCTCCAGCTACATAATGGCTTCACTGAAGATAGGGATGTTTGGTATCAAACATCTCATATTAACAAAACCTCTCTAAATCCAGTGATGGATTTATTAATATATGCACTCAGAGGGCATCTTAGAGGTGCCCCCTGAAAACCCACTCAACTGTTAGTGTGTTAACTGACTAGTCTAAACTAATACAGTCACCCTAGCCAGATTTCTGAGTTGAGAGCCAGCACTCTCCGAGGCCAGGAACAAAATCCTGCTCTGGGTGGAGGTGCTATCACCTCTTCCAGGCATGATGGACATTCCAGGGCGGGAAGCTTCAAAGGACTAGCCGCTTTTGTAATGTGACCCAGGCCTCTCCAGGTCTTTTTAGCTGCAAGGCAGGTGGGGAAAGTAGTAAGATTAGGAGGTGTGTCCACAACATGCCAGACCCACCCCCAAGGTGGACCAGTTGATGTGGACACCACTTTTCAAATTCCTCCGTCTTGTTTTGGTTGGAATTAGTATTCTAGGATCAGGGTTATCCCCACTTACCAAAGGAAGTGGTCATATAGAGTGTGTGGTCACGCCAAAGGTAGGCAACTCATTGGCTGCTCCCTGCCACTCCTTTTAACACGCCTATATTGAGTATTTAGGTGGCAGCCTTGAACCCAAGGATTCAGATTTGGTGGGTCAAGAGTAATAGGGTGAAGAACAGTCACTACCTGGTGAGAACAGCAGAAGAGCTGTAGACTTCTTGGTGCAAAACCCTGCCTGCCCACACCCCTCTCGACCATTGCGACAGAGTGACTCATCCTTCAAGCTAGAGACCTGCCAAAGCATTCTGTAGTCACTTCAAAACCAATGCCAGTCTCCCTTGGAGTAGAGGAGTTACTTGCCTGTAGGCTGCAGGCAGCAAAAAGCAGAGTCCGGTCCACCACCTTGCAGCTCTCCGGCCCCAATCAACATCGCAGATGACTAGGCAGTGACTTTATTCTCCCAAATGAGCCCCTACTTGATAGACAATCCACTCTTAAATACAGAACTCCCAAAGCACTGCACACCCTCTGCACAGCACACAGACTGACAGATGTCTGGAGACTTCATAACCCCGCTGGCAACTATTTCACATTCTTCTCCCCACATAACTCCTTCTCTAGGATAGACTATATTCTAGTTGGCCAATCTCTTACCCATCATTCATGCTCCACCTCCATAGAACCCATTACAATCTCAGACCATGCGGCTATATTCATTAACCTTCAAATCCTACGAATACCGATAAAATCCAAATCTTGGAGCATGAGCTAAAAAATTCTAGAGGACCCAAGCACAGTTGAGAAACTTCATAAATAAATATCCAAATTCATACAAATAAAGGATCGATCCCATCCACAATAACGGTCTCTGATTTTCTTAAATGTCTCTTCAGAGGACTTGTTATAAGCCATAGGGCCCATAAAAACAAAACAATAAAATCAACCCTAAACCAGCTAACAACTAAAATTAAAATTATGGAAATGACTTACAAAAACTCTCATGATCCTTCCATTTTGACGTCCCTCAAGAGCCTCAAATATGAGTTCAACTCCATAATAAGCAAACATGCACACTTATGGGTCCATGCTCAAAAGGGAAAGAAACTTTTCCACCTAAATAAGGCAGAACAATCCCTAGCAGCCTACTTGAAGTTTAAACGTAACACTACCCTTATCGATTTGATTAAAGAGGAACAGAATACAATACATACCTCAATTGAGGCAATCCTCAAGACATTCCAAAAGCTTTACATGAAGTTATACACTCCTACTATCAATACCGCTTGCGAAGGCTGTCTGGATTTTGTATGAACACTGCCTAATTCCGATCTCTATTAAGGCCGAACTCTACAGAGGAGCTCTATGTTTCCACTAGAAGTATCCCATCTGGTAAAGTGCCAGGCCCAGATTGCATACCTACTGAGTTTTATAAAACTTTCTTGCACTATTATGGCCATCCTACACTCAACATAAACCTTTTTTTCAACATCTGGCTCAGTGTCAGGCTCAGCATCTGAAGCAACTATTGTGGTTATATCAAAAGAGGATAAAGGCCACTCTGACCCCAAAACTTTCACACCTATATCCCTCTAAAATATGGAAGCGAATATCTACGCTAAAATCCTTGCCAACCGCTTCGTAATCCTGATCCCTAAACTAGTACCGCCTACCAACTCCGGCTTTATTAAGGAACATTTAGCTAGTGGTAATATCCGTCTCTTTTCACATGTAATTGAAAAAGCCTCTACCCCACTCTCCCCTGCAGCGGCCACAATAGCCCTAGACACCGAGAAGGCCTTTGACAAGGTTTCCTGGCCATATCTCAAGGCCATCCTTCAAAGACAAAATCTAGGAGAGAATTTCATCACAATGTCCATGGCCCTTTATTCGAATCCTTCAGCTAGAATAAGGATCAACGACTCCCTATCCCATCCCTTCCACTCAGGACAAGGAACTCGCCAAGGATGCCCCCTTTCACCCTTACTTTATTTCTATTAGCCATTGACCCTTTCTCATGATGATCAATAACTGAATAGTCATTCCTGGAATAACATTTGGGGGCACCCCATACAAAACAGCCGCATATACGGATGATATTTTGATATTCACAACTAACCCAACCAAAGCCATAATGCAAATCTTAAACATCATCAACCGCTTCTCCTACGGCTCAGGCTACTCCTTGAATAGGGAGAAAACCAAAATACTCCCCTTAAACATCCATTGCAACCCCTCCATGGTGGGGTCCTCCAACTTCAAATGGAAATCTTCCATTAAATATCTGGGAATATGGGGGTCAGATGTACTAAGCATTTTTCTAGTCGCAAAGGGTCCGATTCGCAGAATCGGCATGTTTACAACTAGAAAAATGCTTTTTGGGATGTACTAAGCCCAAACTGCTTTTCGGTAACTTGTTACCAAATCACAGTTTGGGTTTTGCTTTTCGGTATTAGGAAGGGGCGTGTCAAGGGCGTCCCTTCCTAATACTGAATCTAAATGGTATGTATTATTGTTTTATGACCACAAATGCGGTCGCAAAACAATCACAGTTAGCACCAATTTTAAATTGGTGCTAACTCATTCGCAAAAGGGAAGAGGTCCCCATGTGAATGCATGCAAAACCATTTTCAAAAATTTCAAAATGCATTCCGTTTCCTTTAAGGAAAACAGGCTGCATTTAAAAACAAAATACTGCTTTATTTAAAAGCAGTCACAAACATGGTGGTCTGCTGACACCAGCAGGCCACCATCCCTGTGGGTGCCACCATTCCCAATGGGTTGCAAATTACGACCTACCTCATGAATATTCATGAGGTGGGTCATTTGGGACCCCATTGTGAATCACAGACAGTGTCATCGTCACTGTTGTACATCCGTTTTTGCGAGCCGCAAATTGCAAGTCGCTAAGACTTGCAATATGCGAGTCGCAAAACAGGATCTTCGTACATGTGGACCATAGTTCTGTAATTGTAGGAAAGTACCATCTTGCCTGGCATGTTACCCCCATTTTTCACTGTATATATGTTGTTTTAGTTGTATGTGTCACTGGGACCCTGGTAACCCAGGGCCCCAGTGCTCATAAGTGTGCCTGTATGTGTTACCTGTGTAGTGACTAACTGTCTCACTGAGGCTCTGCTGATCAGAACCTCAGTGGTTATGCTCTCTCATTTCTTTCCAAATTGTCACTGACAGGCTAGTGACCATTTTTACCAATTTACATTGGCTTACTGGAACACCCTTATAATCCCCTAGTATATGGTACTGAGGTACCCAGGGTATTGGGGTTCCAGGAGATCCCTATGGGCTGCAGCATTTCTTTTGCCACCCATAGGGAGCTCTGACAATTCTTACACAGGCCTGCCACTGCAGCCTGAGTGAAATAACGTCCACGTTATTTCACAGCCATTTTACACTGCACTTAAGTAACTTATAAGTCACCTATATGTCTAACCTTTACCTGGTAAAGGTTAGGTGCAAAGTTACTTAGTGTGAGGGCACCCTGGCACTAGCCAAGGTGCCCCCACATTGTTCAGAGCCAATTCACTGAACTTTGTGAGTGCGGGGACACCATTACACGCGTGCACTACATATAGGTCACTACCTATATGTAGCTTCACCATGGTAACTCCGAATATGGCCATGTAACATGTCTATGATCATGGAATTGCCCCCTCTATGCCATCCTGGCATTATTGGTACAATTCCATGATCCCAGTGGTCTGTAACACAGACCCTGGTACTGCCAGACTGCCCTTCCTGGGGTTTCTCTGCAGCTGCTGCTGCTGCCAACCCCTCAGACAGGCATCTGCCCTCCTGGGGTCCAGCCAGGCCTGGCCCAGGATGGCAGAACAAAGAACTTCCTCTGAGAGAGGGTGTAACACCCTCTCCCTTTGGAAAATGGTGTGAAGGCAGGGGAGGAGTAGCCTCCCCCAGCCTCTGGAAATGCTTTGTTGGGCACAGAGGTGCCCAATTCTGCATAAGCCAGTCTACACCGGTTCAGGGACCCCTTAGCCCCTGCTCTGGCGCGAAACTGGACAAAGGAAAGGGGAGTGACCACTCCCCTGACCTGCACCTCCCCTGGGAGGTGTCCAGAGCTCCTCCAGTGTGCTCCAGACCTCTGCCATCTTGGAAACAGAGGTGCTGCTGGCACACTGGACTGCTCTGAGTGGCCAGTGCCACCAGGTGACGTCAGAGACTCCTTGTGATAGGCTCCTTCAGGTGTTAGTAGCCTTTCCTCTCTCCTAGGTAGCCAAACCCTCTTTTCTGGCTATTTAGGGTCTCTGTCTCTGGGGAAACTTTTGATAACGAATGCATGAGCTCAGCCGAGTTCCTCTGCATCTCCCTCTTCACCTTCTGATAAGGAATCGACCGCTGACCGCGCTGGAAGCCTGCAAACCTGCAACATAGTAGCAAAGACGACTACTGCAACTCTGTAACGCTGATCCTGCCGCCTTCTCGACTGTTTTCCTGCTTGTGCATGCTGTGGGGGTAGTCTGCCTCCTCTCTGCACCAGAAGCTCCGAAGAAATCTCCCGTGGGTCGACGGAATCTTCCCCCTGCAACCGCAGGCACCAAAAAGCTGCATCTCCGGTCCCTTGGGTCTCCTCTCAGCACGACGAGCGAGGTCCCTCGAATCCAGCGCCACCGTCCAAGTGACCCCCACAGTCCAGTGACTCTTCAGCCCAAGTTTGGTGGAGGTAAGTCCTTGCCTCACCTCGCTGGGCTGCATTGCTGGGAACCGCGACTTTGCAAGCTTCTCCGGCCCCTGTGCACTTCCGGCGGAAATCCTGTGTGCACAGCCAAGCCTGGGTCCACGGCACTCTAACCTGCATTGCACGACTTTCTAAGTTGGTCTCCGGCGACGTGGGACTCCTTTGTGCAACTTCGGCGAGCACCGTTTCACGCATCCTCGTAGTGCCGGTTTCTGGCACTTCTCCGGGTGCTACCTGCTTCAGTGAGGGCTCTTTGTCTTGCCCGACGTCCCCTCTCTGTGCAGGTCCAATTTGCGACCTTCTGGTCCCTCCTGGGCCCCAGCAGCGTCCAAAAACGCCAAACGCACGATTTGCGTGTAGCAAGGCTTGTTGGCGTCCATCCGGCGGGAAAACACTTCTGCACGACTCTCCAAGGCGTGGGGGATCCATCCTCCAAAGGGGAAGTCTCTAGCCCTTGTCGTTCCTGCAGTATTCACAGTTCTTCAGCCTAGTAAGAGCTTCTTTGCACCAACCGCTGGCATTTCTTGGGCATCTGCCCATCTCCGAGTTGCTTGTGACTTTTGGACTTGGTCCCCTTGTTCCACAGGTACCCTCAGTCAGGAATCCATCGTTGTTGCATTGCTGATTTGTGTTTTCCTTGCATTTTCCCTCTAACACGACTATTTTGTCCTTAGGGGAACTTTAGTGCACTTTGCACTCACTTTTCAGGGTCTTGGGGAGGGTTATTTTTCTAACTCTCACTATTTTCTAATAGTCCCAGCGACCCTCTACAAGGTCACATAGGTTTGGGGTCCATTCGTGGTTCACATTCCACTTTTGGAGTATATGGTTTGTGTTGCCCCTATCCCTATGTTTCCCCATTGCATCCTATTGTAACTATACATTGTTTGCACTGTTTTCTAAGACTATACTGCATATTTTTGCTATTGTGTATATATATCTTGTGTATATTTCCTATCCTCTCACTGAGGGTACACTCTAAGATACTTTGGCATATTGTCATAAAAATAAAGTACCTTTATTTTTAGTATAATTGTGTATTGTGTTTTCTTATGATATTGTGCATATGACACTAAGTGGTACTGTAGTAGCTTCACACGTCTCCTAGTTCAGCCTGAGCTGCTTTGCTAAGCTACCATTATCTATCAGCCTAAGCTGCTAGACACCCTATACACTAATAAGGGATAACTGGGCCTGGTGCAAGGTGCAAGTACCCCTTGGTACTCACTACAAGCCAGTCCAGCCTCCTACAGTAATGACATGTCTTTATCTATTACCATAAACAAATGCAAAACCATTGACAAACTGAAAGAACAATTGGCAACATGGTCGCCTGGTGGGGCTGACTTGGAACCATCAAAATGATGGCAAAATAAAAAACCCAGAATCAGCCTCAAAAATCTGAGAGCACCTACTAAATTGGGAGGCTGTAACTTCCCAAACTGGAACATTTACCAGACTTCATTCCTAGCAGCCCCGGGTGCACGGTGGTTTGAACCCGATCCACAAAAGAGACCTATATGGCTTGATATTGAATCCTCAATCTGCAAACCTCTTTCACAATTATCATCTCTAACAGTGTCATCCCACCCTTATAATCACTCCCAGAAGATTTTTAAGGACACAAGCACGGCCCTGACTCTCGTAATAATGTCATAAGTGAGTTAATTCTTCAACCCTACATATGTCTGTTCGTCTCCCTCTATTAGACACAACTGCCCTTCCAATACAAAATGGAAGCACTCATGCACACTGTACTAGAAGCATGCAAGAGTTCCACATTCTTACCATCAACTCTACAATGATGGTAGAAGGCTTAGGGCGCAGTCTATCAGAGAGGGGATGTGCAGAAAGTCTTTCAGTACTGTGTAAATGGCGAATACCAAATTGGTTCTAAAACAGAAATCTTCTCTGTTGCTTCCATCCATGGGATGTCCGAGGATTGGTGCTCCAACTGCCCTTCTTACCTCTTTGAAGTCTGGGGATAATCATAAGGCAAGGAATCTTCTGGAAGGTGTACTATTCACCAGAAATATAATTAACAAAGTTAAGTAATTTTGGTGGTCATTCTGACCTCGGCGGTAAAAGGCGCCTACCGCCGGTCAGAAATCCTCCATAATTCCGCCGCGGTGGCGGTAACCCGCCACGGTCATTCTGACCCGCAGCAGCCAAACCTCCGAAAATCCGACAGCCACAACAGACCGCCAGACCAGCGGTCGGCGGAAAAGTGGAGGTGACCAAACCTCCACCGTCACGCCAACAGAAATACGCCCATGCCATTACGACCCACGAATCCACGCGGCGGTCTTTCAAACGCGGTTTTCCATTGGCGGTACACACCGCCACGGTCAGAATACACACAAACGAACAAAACTCAGCCACATTGGCCGATTTGAATTCCACACACCTGATACACATACACACACCACTCCCACACACACAATACAATATAAAACACACACCCACATCACCCACAAACCCCTTCGACCAAAATCCAAAAAGAAGCACTGAGAGACACAGCAGCGATCACAGAACAACATCACACAGAGGCACACTACACCATCACCCACACAATATCCACACACAAAACAACACACACCACCACACTCAACACACTTAACTACACATACTCCACCCCACACATCATACACACCACTCCATGGCACCCCAAAGACACCCCCGCTTCTCAGACGAAGAACTCAGGGTCATGGTGGAGGAAATCGTTCGGGTAGAGCCCCAGCTCTTCGGCACACAGATCCAATACACCAGCATTGCCCGGAGGACGGAGCTATGGCAGAGGATTGTCGACAGGGTCAACGCTGTGGGACAGCACCCCAGAAATCGGGAAGACATCAGGAAGCGATGGAACGACCTACGGGGGAAGGTGCGTTCCATGGTATCCAGGCACAACATCGCCGTGCAGAAGACTGGCGGAGGACCCCCACCTCAACCCCCACAATTTACAACATGGGAGGAGGAAGTCTTGAACATCCTGCATCCTGACGGCCTCGCAGGAGTCGGCGGAGGAATGGATTCTGGTAAGTTGAAGCTTCAATACTGCTTCCCCCCCACCTGCATGCCAAATCATACCCCAACCCTCACCCCCATCCTCGAACCCCACCCTCACCCCCACCCCCATCCTCACCCCCACCCTCACCCCCACCACCATCCTCACCCCCACCACCATCCTCACCCCCACCCCCAGCACACCTATTCCCTGCCAATGTCTCACCATCACAACCCACACATCCCAAAACCTAGGCCTGCATGCGTCCACTAAGCATGGACACCCATCACCAAAGCATGCCCAATGCATATACACATCCCCCCCACAAGCCACCCTCACCAAAGCCCCCACACACGAATGCCAGCACTTGGGGACACGGGAACCCACAGATACACCCATATGGCACACATTGAAACTATAACCATACCTCTATACCCCTGCAGGACCCGACCGCCAACACACCGCCACGGAGGGCCCAGAATTCTCCACCCCCCCCCCCCCAAGAGGCCGTCAGCGATGACAGCAGCTCTGTCGACCTGGACACTGATGACCAGCCCGGACCATCGGGGACCTCTGGACAGTCGGTTCCCCTCACACAGGCACAGGCCACTACAGACCCAAACCCCTCTGGGAACACCAGCACAGCTCCCACCCAGCGGGCCCATGCCTCTGTCTCCAGGGCGCGTCAATCTGCGGTGCGTCTACCACTACAGGGCACCCAGGATAACCCACCACCCCAACAACAACAGGGACCTGGGGGCAGTGGTAGTGGGCACACCGGCCAGGGGGCAGAGGCCCAGGGAAACAGGGCAACTCGGAGGGCAGCTGTGCGACAGGGGGGGGACGGGCCCAGTGAACCCACTCTCCACAAGGCCCTCACCACCATCATGGGAGCATACAACCGCTCCCAGGAGACGATGGCGACGGTACTGGCCAGGTTCCAGGAGATCCAGGTACTGCAGGAGGAACACTATCGGGGGTACAGGGAGGACATCAGAGCCCTCACCTCCACCCTGGTTACCATGGTAGGGCTGCTGCAGGAACTCATCAACACCAGGACGGACACTCAACAACAACAAAGGGCCCCTGCCACTAGCCTGGACCAAGAACAGCCAACCACCTCCGCCGGCGCTAGTGGACAGGAGGCCCCCGCACAACAGCAGCCCACCAGACCCCCACCTCCTGCAGGAGAAGAACCACCCCGCAAGAGGGCCCTGAGATCTCGCAAGAAGACAGAGTAGGATGTCAAGACCCCCGCCAGTAAAGGATACCACCTGATGTCATCCCACTGTCCCACATTGTCACCCTGTCCATCCTTGAACTGCCCATGCTCCATCTCTCCACAGGCCTATGGACAATGCACCTGTGTGACTGTTACTCTGGACTCTGCCATGGACATTCCTTCACCATAGCCCCCACCCACTTGAAACCACCCATCCCATTTTGAGCACTGAAATAAACACCTATTTTGCACAAAACTATCTGGAGTCTGCCTGTGATTTCAAAATATTGTAATTGACATGACAGTGCAAATATGTCCTTGTACATAGTGAAGTCAACAAACCGCTGCCACAAAGCTGTAGTCCATGGGGAAACGAAGCACAGGACTCGTAGTGGGGACCCCAGATCTGAAATAGGGAGGGAAAAGCCACAACTCAGTCATCATACACTGGGGCAAATAGACAGGCAGCAGAGATGCAGGAGAGTATTTTACATTTACTAAATTATGTTTGAATTGGCCCCTGTCACTGATAGGGCCTACAGCCATGGTTTTCGTGGTGTTGCACATGCCATGAAAACCATGGCAGGAGCAGGGTCATAATCCCATCGGCGTCACAATTGCGGCCACTGGGCTGGAGATGCTAATCTCCAGCCCAGCGACTGCTGCCGCCACAGTGGTCAGAGTGGTACATTGGCGGTATGGCTTTAGCCAACACGCCAATGTCATAATGTGCCGGTAAGTACTGCCAGCCTGTTGGGGGTACTACCGCCACATTGACGCTGACCGCCGGGGTCATAATGACCCCCATACACCTTGTACCAGGTCCAGGTATCCCCTATTCCCCTATTAGTGTAGTATAGGTAGTGTCTAAGAGCCAGGCTTTCTAGAGGTAGCTGTGGATGAGCAGCCAAGGCTTATCTAGGAGAAATGCAAAGCTCATTCAATACCACTGTAGTCACACAGCACTTACACACATGAAAGAAAATACCCTGTGTTACAAAAATAAAGGTACTTTATTATGGTAACAGCACCAAAAATAATGTAGGGGCAATACTCCCATGGGAGGTAAGTAATACACAAAATAAATACACTAGTTGTCAGAAATAGTCATAAGAATAGTTAGAAAACAGTGCAAACAGTGAAAAACACAATAGAGAATAGTAGCCCTAGGGGGAGCACAAACCATATACTAAAATAATGGAATGCAAGAGTTGGACCCCCACGTAGGTAAGTGGAGTGTATAGGGGGGTTCTGGGGGTACCAGGAAAGCACAAAGGTAAGTACCACAACACCCCCCATGGAACCGGAAAGCAGGAGTAAATCACTAGAATTTCCCCAGAACACCCACTTAGAAGAAAGAAGAGAATTGCAAAACCCAGAGAGTACTTCAAGAAACCAGTTGTGGATTCCTGAAGAGGAAGACCTGTAGAAAGAGGGGAACAAGTCCAGAAGACACAGCAGAGTCCAGTGGGGGCAGGAGCCCCTACCTACCAAGCTGAGGATCCAGGAGTTGGTTGATGGTGAGGAAGAAGAGTCAGCACTGCAGCAATGGAATCAGAGTTGAGTTCCTGGAGGATGCAGGTGAAGTCCCATGCCGGAAGGAAGATTACAGTCAAGTGTGTGTGTCCGGAAAGCACCAACAAGCTTTGACACAGGCAAAACTCACGGTTGACGGAAAGTGGTGCTGCCGGGGACCAGAAAGGCCCAGGAGAACTCAACCAAGGAGAGGGAGTCAGAGGAAGCCCTCAGTGTTGCAGAGAGCCCACAGAAGCACAGGCAGCACTCACAGGAGTCCCACAGGACAGGGACACAGAAGGTGCAAAAGGAGCCCATGCAGCACTACGAAAAGGAGTTCTTTGCTGCAGGAGAGTCACTCAGGGAGATGTGCGTCGCAGGAAGGAGTGTTGGTGGCTCGAGCTACATGAAGACTAAAGACCACCTTTGAAGAAGTGCCAACAAGCCTTGGCAGCTGCAAAAGACGTGGCGCACAGGGGTACTGTCCTGCATGGGAAGGCTAGGGCTTACCTTCACCCAAGTTCGACACCTGATAGAGAGGACCGATGGGACCACTTCAGACCACCACCTGTGATGCAAAAGCCACATAGCTCAGCAGAAGAGGGGATCCACACACCCAGGCTTCATTGCTGTTGGTGCCTGCAGATGCAGGGGAGTGACTCCTTCACTCCAAGGGAGATTATTTCTTCTTTCCTGTGCAGACTGAAGACGGGCTGTCCTCAGAGAATGCACAACAAGGGAAATGTTGCAGAAGCTGGAAGGAGCAGTGGAAACAATTTTGCAGGCAAAGTCTTTGTCTTTGTTGCAGATTGTCGGGTCCCTGAGAGTCCAGATGCAGTTTATTTTGGTCAGAAGTCAAAGTAAGGGATGCAGAGGAATCCTGCTGGAATTTTGCAAGTGGAATCTGAGGAGCCACCCAAAAGAGAGACACTAGGAGGGGGCTCTGACTTCACCTGCCTGACCTGGCCAGTCAGATGCTCCCAGAGTTTCTGCCACCCTTGGATTCAAGATGGCAAAACCCAGGGACCTTCTGGAGGAGCTTTGGGCACCACCCTTGGGATGGTGATGGACAGGGGAGTGGTCACTCACCTTTCCATTGTCCAGTTTTGCACCAGAGCAGGGACTGGAGGTCCCTGGACCGGTGTGGACTGGTTTATGCACAGAGGGCACCAAATATGCCCTTCAAAGCATACCAGTGGCTTGGAAAGGCTACCCCTCCCAAGCCAGTTGACACCCATTTCCAAAGGGTGAGAGTGTAACACCCCTCTCCCAAAGGAAATCCTTTGTTCTGCCTTCCTGGGCTTGAGCTGCTCAAGCAAAAGGAGGATAGAAAGCTCTCTGTGAGGTGGCAGCAGATGGGACTGCCTGGAAAACCTCAGAAGGCTGTAGGAGCAATTCTAAGGGTCCTCTAAGGTGCCCTCAGAGTTCATGGAATCATACAACCAATATCTACAAAAGTATTGGGGTATGAATCCAACATGTTTGATACCAAGCATGCCTAGGTTCGGAGTTACCATTATGTACCTGGACATAGCTAGTTACATATGTTCAATACACTCGTAAAATGGTGTCTCGCACTCACAAGGTCCAGGAAAATGGGCCTGGAGTTTGTGGGGGCACCTCTGCTAGTGCAAGGATGCCCTCACACAAAGGTACCTGCACCCTTCCCTCTGGGCTGAGAGGGCCTACCATAGAAGTGATTTACAGTGACATGGATGCAGTGAACTGGCAGTGAAAGAGATCATGCACCTTTTCACACAGGCCTCAATGGCAGCCTGCAGAACACTTTGCATGGGCTTCTTGTGGGTGGCATAAGATATGCTGTATCCCATAGGGATGCCCTGGTACCCCAATGTCCTGTATACCTATGTATCATATACTAGGAACTTACATGGGGGTACCAGTATGCCAAATGTGGAGTGAAAACAGGTTCCAGCAACCAAGTTTAAAGGAGAGAGCATCATCACTGGGGTCCTGGTAAGCAGGATCCCAGTGAACACAGTCAAACACACTGACAAATATGCAAAGAGTTGGGGCAACCAAGCTAGAAAGAGGCTACATTCGTACAGTGCTGGGCACTGGTCATTACGAGTTCTCCAGCTACATAATGGCTTCACTGAAGATAGGGATGTTTGGTATCAAACATCTCATATTAACAAAACCTCTCTAAATCCAGTGATGGATTTATTAATATATGCACTCAGAGGGCATCTTAGAGGTGCCCCCTGAAAACCTACTCAACTGTTAGTGTGTTAACTGACTAGTCTAAACTAATACAGTCACCCTAGCCAGATTTCTGAGTTGAGAGCCAGCACTCTCCGAGGCCAGGAACAAAATCCTGCTCTGGGTGGAGGTGCTATCACCTCTTCCAGGCATGATGGACATTCCAGGGCGGGAAGCTTCAAAGGACTAGCCGCTTTTGTAATGTGACCCAGGCCTCTCCAGGTCTTTTTAGCTGCAAGGCAGGTGGGGAAAGTAGTAAGATTAGGAGGTGTGTCCACAACATGCCAGACCCACCCCCAAGGTGGACCAGTTGATGTGGACACCACTTTTCAAATTCCTCCGTCTTGTTTTGGTTGGAATTAGTATTCTAGGATCAGGGTTATCCCCACTTACCAAAGGAAGTGGTCATATAGAGTGTGTGGTCACGCCAAAGGTAGGCAACTCATTGGCTGCTCCCTGCCACTCCTTTTAACACGCCTATATTGAGTATTTAGGTGGCAGCCTTGAACCCAAGGATTCAGATTTGGTGGGTCAAGAGTAATAGGGTGAAGAACAGTCACTACCTGGTGAGAACAGCAGAAGAGCTGTAGACTTCTTGGTGCAAAACCCTGCCTGCCCACACCCCTCTCGACCATTGCGACAGAGTGACTCATCCTTCAAGCTAGAGACTTGCCAAAGCATTCTGTAGTCACTTCAAAACCAATGCCAGTCTCCCTTGGAGTAGAGGAGTTACTTGCCTGTAGGCTGCAGGCAGCAAAAAGCAGAGTCCGGTCCACCACCTTGCAGCTCTCCGGCCCCAATCAACATCGCAGATGACTAGGCAGTGACTTTAATCTCCCAAATGAGCCCCTACTTGATAGACAATCCACTCTTAAATACAGAACTCCCAAAGCACTGCACACCCTCTGCACAGCACACAGACTGTCAGATGTCTGGAGACTTCATAACCCCGCTGGCAACTATTTCACATTCTTCTCCCCACATAACTCCTTCTCTAGGATAGACTATATTCTAGTTGGCCAATCTCTTACCCATCATTCATGCTCCACCTCCATAGAACCCATTACAATCTCAGACCATGCGGCTATATTCATTAACCTTCAAATCCTACGAATACCGATAAAATCCAAATCTTGGAGCATGAGCTAAAAAATTCTAGAGGACCCAAGCACAGTTGAGAAACTTCATAAATAAATATCCAAATTCATACAAATAAAGGATCGATCCCATCCACAATACCGGTCTCTGATTTTCTTAAATGTCTCTTCAGAGGACTTGTTATAAGCCATAGGGCCCATAAAAACAAAACAATAAAATCAACCCTAAACCAGCTAACAACTAAAATTAAAATTATGGAAATGACTTACAAAAACTCTCATGATCCTTCCATTTTGACGTCCCTCAAGAGCCTCAAATATGAGTTCAACTCCATAATAAGCAAACATGCACATGCTCAAAAGGGAAAGAAACTTTTCCACCTAAATAAGGCAGAACAATCCCTAGCAGCCTACTTGAAGTTTAAACGTAACACTACCCTTATCGATTTGATTAAAGAGGAACAGAATACAATACATACCTCAATTGAGGCAATCCTCAAGACATTCCAAAAGCTTTACATGAAGTTATACACTCCTACTATCAATACCGCTTGCGAAGGCTGTCTGGATTTTGTATGAACACTGCCTAATTCCGATCTCTATTAAGGCCGAACTCTACAGAGGAGCTCTATGTTTCCACTAGAAGTATCCCATCTGGTAAAGTGCCAGGCCCAGATTGCATACCTACTGAGTTTTATAAAACTTTCTTGCACTATTATGGCCATCCTACACTCAACATAAACCTTTTTTTCAACATCTGGCTCAGTGTCAGGCTCAGCATCTGAAGCAACTATTGTGGTTATATCAAAAGAGGATAAAGGCCACTCTGACCCCAAAACTTTCACACCTATATCCCTCTAAAATATGGAAGCGAATATCTACGCTAAAATCCTTGCCAACCGCTTTGTAATCCTGATCCCTAAACTAGTACCGCCTACCAACTCCGGCTTTATTAAGGGACATTTAGCTAGTGGTAATATCCGTCTCTTTTCACATGTAATTGAAAAAGCCTCTACCCCACTCTCCCCTGCAGCGGCCACAATAGCCCTAGACACCGAGAAGGCCTTTGACAAGGTTTCCTGGCCATATCTCAAGGCCATCCTTCAAAGACAAAATCTAGGAGAGAATTTCATCACAATGTCCATGGCCCTTTATTCGAATCCTTCAGCTAGAATAAGGATCAACGACTCCCTATCCCATCCCTTCCACTCAGGACAAGGAACTCGCCAAGGATGCCCCCTTTCACCCTTACTTTATTTCTATTAGCCATTGACCCTTTCTCATGATGATCAATAACTGAATAGTCATTCCTGGAATAACATTTGGGGGCACCCCATACAAAACAGCCGCATATACGGATGATATTTTGATATTCACAACTAACCCAACCAAAGCCATAATGCAAATCTTAAACATCATCAACCGCTTCTCCTACGGCTCAGGCTACTCCTTGAATAGGGAGAAAACCAAAATACTCCCCTTAAACATCCATTGCAACCCCTCCATGGTGGGGTCCTCCAACTTCAAATGGAAATCTTCCATTAAATATCTGGGAATATGGGGGTCAGATGTACTAAGCATTTTTCTAGTCGCAAAGGGTCCGATTCGCAGAATCGGCATGTTTACAACTAGAAAAATGCTTTTTGGGATGTACTAAGCCCAAACTGCGTTTCGGTAACTTGTTACCAAATCACAGTTTGGGTTTTGCTTTTCGGTATTAGGAAGGGGCGTGTCAAGGGCGTCCCTTCCTAATACTGAATCTAAATGGTATGTATTATTGTTTTATGACCACAAATGCGGTCGCAAAACAATCACAGTTAGCACCAATTTTAAATTGGTGCTAACTCATTCGCAAAAGGGAAGAGGTCCCCATGTGAATGCATGCAAAACCATTTTCAAAAATTTCAAAATGCATTCCGTTTCCTTTAAGGAAAACAGGCTGCATTTAAAAACAAAATACTGCTTTATTTAAAAGCAGTCACAAACATGGTGGTCTGCTGACACCAGCAGGCCACCATCCCTGTGGGTGCCACCATTCCCAATGGGTTGCAAATTACGACCTACCTCATGAATATTCATGAGGTGGGTCATTTGGGACCCCATTGTGAATCACAGACAGTGTCATCGTCACTGTTGTACATCCGGTTTTGCGAGCCGCAAATTGCAAGTCGCTAAGACTTGCAATATGCGAGTCGCAAAACAGGATCTTCGTACATGTGGACCATAGTTCTGTAATGACATGTCTTTATCTATTACCATAAACAAGTTGGTCATAGAATGGCCGCCGTCTCCAGCACCGCTCCGCTGGGGACCGCCGTCTCAAGAACCGCTGAACTGTGCCCTTCAAGGCAAGAACCGCTGAACTGGGCCCCGCCATCTCCAGCACCGCTCCGCTGGGGACCGCCGTCTCAAGAACCGCTGAACTGGGCCCTTCAAGGCAAGAACCGCTGAACTGGGCCCTTCAAGGCAAGAACCGCTGAACTGGGCCCCGCCGTCTCCAGCACCGCTCCGCTGGGGACCGCCGTCTCAAGAACCGCTGAACTGGGCCCTTCAAGGCAAGAACCGCTGAACTGGGCCCTTCAAGGCAAGAACCGCTGAACTGGGCCCCGCCGTCTCCAGCACCGCTCCGCTGGGGACCGCCGTCTCAAGAACCGCTGAACTGGGCCCTTCAAGGAAAGAACCGCTGAACTGGGCCCTTCAAGGCAAGAACCGCTGAACTGGGCCCCGCCGTCTCCAGCACCGCTCCGCTGGGGACTGCCGTCTCAAGAACCGCTGAACTGGGCCCTTCAAGGCAAGAACCGCTGAACTGGGCCCTTCAAGGCAAGAACCGCTGAAATGGGCCCCGCCGTCTCCAGCACCGCTCCGCTGGGGACCGCCGTCTCAAGAACCGCTGAACTGGGCCCTTCAAGGCAAGAACCGCTGAACTGGGCCCTTCAAGGCAAGAACCGCTGAACTGGGCCCCGCCGTCTCCAGCGCCGCTCCGCTGGGGACCGCCGTCTCAAGAACCGCTGAACTGGGCCCTTCAAGGCAAGAACCGCTGAACTGGGCCCTTCAAGGCAAGAACCGCTGAACTGGGCCCTTCAAGGCAAGAACCGCTGAACTGGGCCCTTCAAGGCAAGAACCGCTGAACTGGGCCCTTCAGGCAAGAACCGCTGAACTGGGCCCTTCAAGGCAAGAACCGCTGAACTGGGCCCCGCCGTCTCCAGCACCGCTCCGCTGGGGACCGCCGTCTCAAGAACCGCTGAACTGGGCCCTTCCAGGCAAGAACCGCTGGCCCTTTGGCAGACGTGGCAGGGCAGGATCTGTCTCGGGCAGGGCTGCAGGATGTCCTCTGGCCAACATGCCTCCTCCAGTGGCAGTGGAGTCTGTTATGGACTGTTTGGACTGTGGCTTTGCACTCCCCAGGATGGCCCAGTGGGCAGGCCACCCACTGTATGGACTGTATGGACTGTGGCTTTGCACTCCCCAGGATGGCCCAGTGGGCAGGCCACCCACGGTATGGACTGTATGGACTGTGGCTTTGCACTCCCCAGGATGGCCCAGTGGGCAGGCCACCCACGGTATGGACTGTATGGACTGTGGCTTTTCACTCCCCAGGATGGCCCAGTGGGCAGGCCACCCACTGTATGGACTGTATGGACTGTGGCTTGGCACTCCCCAGGATGGGCCAGTGGTCATGGAGTCCCCTCGTGGATCTGGCGTCGTGTACTCAAGTGGCTGAGGTGCCCCCCCTTCCCTTCCCCCTGAGGTGCCTGTCCTTTTTACTTTCTGATGCCCCTGCAGTGTTCTCTCCGTGGAGTTCTTGTCGTGGGACTGGGCCTTGCCCCTTTGCTCAGGACCCCTGTGGTCCACGGACAGTGGTTGGACTACATATAGTAGATGTATATATTTTGTACATAGTTTATTTATTTATTTGGATTGCTGCTGTCCATTTTTCAATATATCTGCCCGTTTAAGATCTCTTCTTTTGGTCTTTGCATTATTTCGGAGGGGGGGGTTGTGGGTTGTGACAGTGATCTGTGGGAATACATTGATGTGTGTGTTGTAGTGGGTGTGGGTGGGTGGGTGTGTGCCGGTAATCTTTTCCCTCCCCTGTGTCGTAGGTGCAGTACTCACCGATGTCTTCCGCGCCGCCGGGCGTGCTCCTGGTACAGGAGCAGGTATAGGAGTGCGGGGATGACCTGTAACTCGGGTTCCATACTGCCGGAATCTCGCGTGGAGTATGTGGAGGTGAGCGTTTTCCCGTTCGTAGTCTGTTTCCGCCGTGTTTTTATCCGGGATGCTCCCGCCCCGGAAAAGGTGGCGGATTGGTGGGTCGTGATAGGGTGGGCGGTACATTGTCTGCCGCCTGGCTGTTGGCGGTGACCGCCGCGCTGTTTGTTTGTTCTGCCGTGGCGGGCGGGGTGTTAATGCGGCGGGCTGTGTTGGCGGTTCCCGCCAGGGTCAGAATTGCATATTTTGGACCGCCGGCCTGTTGGCGGGTTGGCCGCCGCTTTATCACCGACCGCCAGGGTCAGAATGAGGGCCTTTGTCTTTGAACATGTTGCAGTATAATGATATCCCAGACCTGGTATAATAGGATTCAAAGAGTGAAGAAGTTGCTATTTCCTTTTCTTTGTGACCAGCCAGTTATTGACTGTAAGAATACATAGCTACAGCTTCCTGGTGTAATGTAATATTTTATTCTCATTGTTTTATCTCAAAGCTAAGGCCACCTGAAGAAATTGGGCATACTTCAATTGACAAACCAGATGAATCATTGTACAACAAGCCAATCAGTAATTCCATAAACAGAGAATCACATAATGACCCCAAAGAGCAAATAGGAGAGGTAAGAAAATGAAGAATCGTGGTAGCATTACCTCTGTTTTCATTTGCAGGTATATAGTTATGTCTCTCTTTGTATATGTGTGTGTGTGTGTATATATATATATATATATATAGAGATACACATATATATATATACATTTATTTATATATACACACATATATATATATATATATATATATATATATATATATATATATATATATATATATATATATATACACATACATACATACATATATAAAACATTTTCCATGTTTTGATGCCAGTGCAGTGGTGGATTGGACTCTCTTACGTATAATTGTGAAGCGCTGGTGCTGAGCAGGTGAGTGTGCCTAGTCCTGCCTGACTATAAAGTCGTTATTAAACAACTTTTGTAAAAGAAATCCTATGCACTTATGTTTGCTAATGAGGATTTGACTACATAGTCATTACAGTGCATGGAAAATAATGGCCCTCATTACAACAGGCCGGCGGTAACAAAAATGGAATCATGACCACGGCAGAAATAGCCAACACATACAGCCACTTTAACACTCTGACCGCCACGATGGTAGCAACGAACACCGCAGCGGTAACCGCCAACAGCCAGGTGGAACACAATGTACTGCCCACTGCATTACAACCCGCCCATCAGCCAGCCTTTCCGGGGCGGTACCAACACCATCAAAAGCACGGCGGAAACAGAACACAGAAGAGAAACGACTCACCTCTCGACACTCAAGGAAGAACCTCAACGCCATGGAGCCCGAACTGTAGGTGTTCCCCATGCTGGTGTACCTTCTCAAACACCAGGAACATGAATGCGGCGACAACGACCACGGTGAGTACTGCCCCTAGCACACGGGGGGAAGAGAGTGAAACACACACGCAATACGCAACACCCCCACCCCCACCCTCACCCCCAACACCATACACACAAACACATGCAACAACATTACATTTACCCCCCGTAACCCTCTGGAATAACACAAGGACAAAAGGAATGGAGTAAAATGAGTGTAACATTAGTAATTGTACGAAATACGTTCATAAAGAAAAAAACATTATGTACAATATATACAATATATACAAAAGGAGGGACAATGCCCACTCAAAAATGTCCGTGGCCCACTGGGCCAAAACACATAGGCCAAGGCCACACTTGACTCCTGCATCAATACGGAGAGAACACTGCAGAGGCATCAGGTCGAAAACACACAGGCACCTCAGGGGGGTGGGGAATGGGAGGTCACCTCAGCCGGAAGATGGTACAACACCACTGGTCCTGGAGGGGGCTCCATGCCCACTGCTTGGTCCTGGGGAGTGCAAAGCCACAGTCTCTCAAGAGGGTGGTTTGCCCACTGCTTGGTTCTGGGGAATGCAAGGCCACAGTCTCTCAAGTGGGTGGTTTGCCCATGTATGGCCACTGCTTGGTCCTGGGGAGTGCAAAGCCATAGTCTCTCAAGTGGGTGGTTTGCCCACTGCTTGATCCTGGGGAGTGCAAGGCCACAGTCTCTCTAGTGGGTGGTTTGCCCACTGCTTAGTCCTGGGGAGTGCAAGGCCACAGTCTCTCAAGTGGGTGGTTTGCCCACTGCATAGTCCTGGGGAGTGCAAGACCACAGTCTCTCTAGTGGATGGCTTCATCCACTGGTTCTGGAGGGGGATTTGTGCCCAGTGTGCTTCATCCTGGCAAGGAGTGGTTGAGTGGATGCCTTCTTCCACTGGTTCTGGAGGGGGCCTTGTGCCCAGTGTGCTTCATCCTGGCAAGGAGGGGCTGAGTGGATGCCTTCTTCCACTGGTTCTGGAGAGGACATTTCGTCCAGTGATGCAGATCTTTTGGAGTGCAAGGTCACAGTCTCTCACCTGGGTGTCACAACGACAGGCTTTGCAGGGGCCAGGACACACTGCAGCCCATGTAGTCACCACTACACACTGCTCTCCGGCAGTGACGGCTGCTCAGTGTATGCCAGTTGTGCTGCAGGTGGCGGTGCAGGCAGTGGTGGTGGTAGCCTCCAAGCCTTCACCTGCAGCCTCAGACGGCTGCCCAATGGGGCTGCTGCTGCTGGCAGTGGTGAAGCTGGTGGCGGGGCAGGTGGCGGTGCTGGCTGCGGTGCAGGTGGCGGTGCTGGCCGAGGTGCAGGTGGCGGTGCAGGCCTTTGTGGTGGTAGCCTCCAGGCCTTCATCTGCAGCCTCAGAAGGCTGAAGTGGCATGGCTAGTGTTCTGTGCCCCTTCCTGCCCTTGGCAGATGGTGGTGCCTCCTTGCTTCTGCCAGCTGGAGTCTTTGACTTGCCCTTATTGGCTGGTTGTGCTTCCTTCCCCTTGCTGGCTGCTGTCCCCTTCTTGGCATTGCCAGGTGGTGGACCCTTCTTGGCCTTGGCAGGTGTTGCTGGCACACTGGCTGGGCTGACGGGTGCCTCCTTGGAGCCTCTCACAGCTGCAGAAACCACAGTGGCCATTGACTGGGTGGCTGAGGTGCTGGGCTGAGTTCTGGCCACCCTAGCCTGAGGTGAAGGATGGGGGGAAGGGGTAGGGAATAGGTCAATGGTGGCAAGGAAAAGCTTCTTAGGGACACTGGGGCGGGAAGAGGGTGAAGGTTTGGGAGTGGAGGAAGAGGGAGTGGAGAGAGTGGGGAATGGTTGTAGGAGGTGTCAGTCTGCTGTGTTTGGGTGCAGGTGCATGGGTTGGATGCTCTTGTGCGGTGGATGCCTGTTGGGTATGTGTGTGCTTGCGTTTGTGTACTTTGGGAGGAGGGGTCACAGACACAGTGGGAGAGGACACAGGGGACGTGGTCATGGATGTGGGGGTGGTGACTGCCAGTGAGGTGCGTGTAGTGATAGGCGTACTGGTGATGGAGGCAGTGGATGAGGATGTAGTGCATGCAGGTGTGAGTGGAGACGCTACTGGGAGGGGGGTGGACGACAAGGAGGAGGGGGACACAGTGGAGGCAGTGGATGTTGGTGTGTCTGCATGGGGATGGTGCTTGTGTGAGCGCCTGTGAGATGAAGTGTGGTGCTTGTGTTTGCCTGGACCACTTCTGTGTGTTGATTTGGGTGATTGCTGGTCTGAAGGTGTGCTTGGGATAGGCTGGGGTTGAGCGGATTGGGACTGGGTAGAGGACGTTGGAGGGGGGAGGCAGGAGACAGGGACAATGGCTGCCATCAGTGCGGAGGCCAGAGCCTGGAATGATCTCTGTTGGATTCCCACGCAGAGTGAATGCCCTCCAGGTGTGCATTTGTTTTTTGCAAATGCCCTGCTACACCCTGGGTGGCATTCAGTATGGTTGACTGCCCAACAGAGAGGGATCTCAAGAGGTCAATAGCCTCCTCACTAAGGACAGCAGGGCTGGTTGAGGCAGGGCCTGAGGTGCCTGGGGTGAAGGAGATGCCCACCCTCCTGGGTGAGCGGGCACGGGAAACACGCTGAGGGGCTGCTGGGAGGGCGGTGCTGGTATGGGGTGGTGGCTGTACCTGTTGTTGGGGTGGGCACAGAGGTGTCCGCCACTGCCAGGGAGCTTCCATTGGAGGAGGTGTCAATGTCGGTAGTGTCCCCTCCTGCCTCCGTCGTGGTACTCCCCTCGCCCTCCGTCTACTGGTGCCCTCACCATTGGTGGATTGGGCCTCCAGGCCCATGTAGGATGCAGCTCCCTCCGTTGCCGGTGCCTCTGCTCCTCTGCCAGATGATGCTAATGCACAGAAGGACACAGTGACAAAACAAAAAAGGGGGAGAGAGGCAGAGGATACACTTGGTCAGTGCCAGCAACAACACTACTGTTGTTGTACACAACACTCAGGGAACAACCCTATGCACTAGCCCATGCACTACCAGTTACAATGCTAGTCACCAGCTAATGGGGTACAATGCCTAACGCCATTAGCTGCACACCTGAAAGCCACAGGATCCTGCCCAGTAGTAGATGCCCACTAACACTAATGGGGGTTGGAGTGCATCTGATCTTGCCCATCATTGAACATACCCTGCCATGTTCCCCCTGGCCTAGGGGCACCCACAGCCCACATCCCCCACCCAGGTAAAACATTAATGCACCCAAAGTCATGAATCTGAATCTGTACTCACCCCCTTGTGGCTGCTGTGATGCCTTTAAGTGCCCATCCAACTCCGGATAGGCCACTGTCAGGATGCAGAACATCAGGGGGGTCAGGGTACAACAGGCACCCCTTCCTCATTGGGAGGCCAGTCCCAGCTGGGCCTCCGCCGTCTTCCTTGCCCAGCGGTGCAGGTCCTCCCGCCGTTTGCGGCAGTGGATGCTCTGCCTGTCAAAGACCCCAAGGGTCTGCGCCTCCTTGGCGATGGCACACCAAATACCCTTTTACTGATTGACGCTTACCTGCAGAAAATATACAGCAGAAAAGGGATTAGTCATACCGTCCGGACTGTCATACTCATGGCCCACCTTATCCCTTCCATCCCCTTATGCACATACATTCCCCACCATACATGCAGTACTCTCTCCAGGACCCCTCTGACCCCACTACACAGGGCTTACACACACACAGCATTCCATACATTCATGGGCCACTCATGCTCACAGTGTACTCACCTGTTTGTCTGGAGGACATTGAGTAAAGTGTAATGGGGTAGGACCCCATCCATTAGTCTCTCCAACTCCTCCGAAGTGAAGACGGGGGCCCTTTCCCCAGACACTCGAGCCATTGTCGCTTCCAGACACAGGTCACAGCAGCACTTGCAGTGTAGGTCCTCTCCTGTTGAAGGTCAGGTAGCAAGTGAGTGAACAGATAGAAAATGGCAGTCATGTCCGTGGCGGTGCATACCGTCACCGCCGGCGTACATCGCCATTTGCTCCTGGAACCCATAGGGCCCAATGATAACCAATGCGATGTTGCACGGCGGTCATTGACCACCGACTGCAACTGCGCACAACACCAGCGGAATTACCTCATTTCCACTTGTCTCTCCTCACAGGTCAGGCAGCCGCCATTTTGGGGGGTCACAGGCCATGGCACCTAAGTGCGTCACAGCAGACATTGGCACATCAACTGACTCTCGAGTTCACATACTGTTTCTGTAAATGAAGAAATGCACATTAATATTGACATATGTGTGAAAATGACCCTCTGCTCACCGTGTTTCACCCTAGAGTTCAACCGTTGAGGATGAATAGGAGATGGAGACATTCCCCCGTGTACAGACCCCGGGTGGACCTGGCGACAGTGGAGGACAGGCACATTATCCTGACCTACAGACCTGATAGGGCCACAATCCAAGAACTGTGTGCCCAATTGAGCTAGACCTGATTTCAGCTATCCGCCAGCCCACAGGTATCCCCCCTCTAGTGCAGGTCCTGTCAGTGCTCCATTTCCTGGCAAGTGGTTCCTTCCAAGCGACAGTGGCCATGACATCAGGGATGTCTCAGCCAATGTTCTCAAACGTGCTGACCAGAGTGTTGTCTGCCCTGCTGAAACACATGAGCAGCTACATCGTATTCCCCCAGGTGGAGTATTTGGCCACAGTGAAGGCTGACTTTTATGCACTGGGACATGTCCCCAACATCAATGGTGCCACTAATGGTACACATGTTGCATTTGTCCCCCCCCCCCCGGAGAAATGAACAAGTGTTCAGAAATAGGAAAAGCTTTCACTCTCTGAATGTGCAGATGGTGTGTTTGGCGGACCAGTACATCTCCCATGTCAATGCCAAGTATCCTGGCTCTGTGCATGATGCCTTTATCTTGAGGAATAGAAGCATTTCATATGTGATGTCTCAGCTCCAGAGGCACAGGGTGTGGCTAATAGGTGAGCACATGGTCCCCACCCAGTTGATGTAGGCATATGGGTGTGGGTTTGGCCCTAAGGGTGAGTGTGTGGCTAACAGGTATTTCTCAGATGTTTGCAGGTGACTCTGGTTACCCCAACCTCTCATGGCTATTAACCCCAGTGAGGAATGCCAGGACAAGGGCAGAGGAACGTTACAATGAGGCACATGGGCGAACAAGGAGAATCATTGAGAAAACCTTTGGCCTCCTGAAGACCAGATTCTGCGGCCTCCATCTGATAGGTGGATCCCTGAACTATTCACCCAAGAAGGTGTGGCAGATCATCGTTGAATGTTGCACATCCTGGCCTTGAGACACCAGGTGCCTTTTCTGCAGGAGGATGAGCCTGGGGATGGTTGTGTGGCAACGGTGGAGCCTGTGGACAGTGATGAAGAGGAGGCAGAGGAAGAAAATGTGGACAACAGATATACACTAATTCAACAGTACTTCCAGTGTCACACAGGTAAGGCACTGTAACTTCACCTTCCATTGCAGTTTACTGTGTTTGACATTGAACATGGCAGCCTGATTTCGCTATTTCTATGGCCACTTACTGTACCCTTTGGCATCTCTATTTTCAGATCTCTGTGCCCCACTCTGGCTCCTGGTGTGTTATTGCTGCCCACTACAGGTCATACCTATGTAAATATTACAGTACATTTGAATTGCAATGTTTGCAGTTTGTGAAACTAACACATTTCTCATAGAAAACACAGACTCAATACTTGAACTAGTTCCAAGGGTGTTTATTTATGTGCTATTAAGTGTAGGGGGTATTGAAATGGGCTGGGTTGCTGATAGAGGAAAGGCCAGGGTAGAGTCCATTCTATTTGTATCCCAGGTGCATTGTCCAAGGGGGCATAGGAAGTGGAGCAATGGCAGTTCAAGGTGGACAGGGTGACAGAGTGGGACAGAAGGGTGACAATCAGGAGAGTCTTATTTCCTAGCGGGGGTCTTGGTAATGTTCTCTGGCTTCTGCCTGGATCGCAGGGACCGTTTGCGGAGTGGTTCTCCTTCTGCAGGGGGTGGGGTGCTGGTGGCCTGTTGTTCCTTTGGCGGGGTCCTCTGTCCACTAGCGCCAGCGGAGGTGGAGGGCTATTCTTCAGTTTGGCTAGTCTCAGGGGCACGTTGGTGTGCCACTGCCTCCCTCATGGTGTTGGCCATGTCTGCCAGCACCCCTGCAATGGTGACCAGGATGGTGTGGATGTCCCTCAGGTCCTCCCTCTTCCCCAGGTACTGTCCCTCTTGCAGCCGCTGGGTCTCCTGCAGCTTGGCCAGTATCTTGCCCATGGTCTCCTGGGAATGGTGGTATGCTCCCAGGATGTTGGTAAGTGCCTTTGGGAGAGTCGGTTCCCTGGGCCTGTCCTCCCAGCTTCCCTGTTGTCCTGTGCCTCTGTCCCCTGAACCGTGTTCCCACTGCCAATGACCCAAGGTCCCTGGTCGTCCTGTGTTTGTGGGGTTGCCTGGGGTCCCTGTAGTGGTGGACACACTGCTGATTGACGTTTCCTGGGGACAGAGGGATGGGCCCACTCAGTGGGTGCTGTGGTGGTGTTTCCTGAGGGGAAGGCTCTGTGGTGTGTTGGGATTGTGGCTGGGTAACCAACTGTCCAGAGGTCCCTGATGGGCCATGTTGGTCATCGTGATCCAGGCGTGCAGAGCAGCTATCATCACTGTGGGCCTCTTCAGGGGGGGACTGGATGTGGCTGGCACCTCCTCTCCAGTGATGTTGAGTGGGGGTCCTGTGGGGAAGTAAACGAATGTTATTGTATCTGCGTGTGTCATCTTGTACATGGATATGTTTCCCTCGATGGTTGTTATTAGCAAGGCAGCTTTGGCTTATGTGAGTTGTGCTTGGTTTGGCTAAGTGATTGTCACTAGTGTGCATTGTATGAGGCTGGCCTGGCTTATAGTGGGTACCTGATGGTACTTACACCTTGTGCCAGGTCCAGTTATCCCATATTAGTAGATTAGTAGTGTTCTAGCAGCTTAGGCTGATAGAGGTAGCTATAGCAGAGCAGCTTAGGCTGAACTAGGAGACATGCAAAGCTCCTACTATACCACTTATATCATGTAGCACTATTATCACAAGAATCACAATACTCAGAGTTACTAAAAATAAAGGTACATTATTTTAGTGACAATGTGCCAAAAATATCTTAGAGGATGTACTTGCTTAGGAGGTAAGTAAAATACACAAAATATACACACAAATCAAAATCAGGTACGTAAACAGTTAGAAAAGTAGTGCAAACACTGTAGAATACAATAGGATGCAATAGGCTTAGGAGCAACTCAAACCATATACTAAGAAAGTGGAATGCGAACCACTTAGGGACCCCATGCCTAGTGTAGTATGTAGAGGGTCACTGGGAGTGTAAGAAAACACTAAGGGTGTCCAAGATACCCCACCCCAAGACCTTGAAAAGCAGGAGTAAAGTTACCCTACTTCCCCAGAAACACACTAAAATCGTCATAGGAGATTCACAACAGACTGCAAAGCACTGAAGACGAATTCCTGGACCTGAGGACCTACAAAGGAAGGGGACCGAGTCCAAGAGTCACAAAAGTGTCCTGGGGGGGCAGGAGCCCACTGAACCCCGGATGAAGGTGCAAAATGGCTGCCTCTGGGTGGAAGAAGCTGAAGATTCTGCAACAACGGACGATGCCAGGAACTTATCATTTGCACAGAAGATGTCCCACGATGTGCTGGAGGATGCAGAGTTGTTTTCATGCAGAAAGACTGCAAACAAGCCTTGCTAGCTGCAAAGGTCGTGGTTGAAGAAAATGGGTGCTGCCCGGGCCCAGGAAGGACCAGAAGGTTGTCCCTTGGAGGAGGAGACAGAGGGGGTGTCCAGCAACACAGAAAGCCCATGCAGAAGCAGGCAGCACCCGCAGAAGCATTCGAACACGGGTTCAAAAAAACTGAGCATGGCGGTCATCTCAACACTACAAAGGAGGGTTCCATGAAACCGGTGATCAACTCAGTGAGTTGAGCAATGCAGGACAGAGTGCTGGGGACCTGGGCTGTTCTGTGCACAAAGGATTCTATGCAAAAGTGCACAGAAGCCCTAGCAGCTGCAGTTCATGCAATACACAGGATTACTGTCTGGCATGGGTAGGCAAGGACTTACTCCACCAAATTTGGACAGATGGACCACTGGACTGTCGGGGTCACTTGGATCCAGCTTCTGTGTTCCAGGGACCACGCTCCTCAAGATGAGAGGGGACTCAGAGTACCATTGAAGCAGAAGTTTGGTGCCTGCGTTAGCAGGGGGAAGATTCTGTCGCCCCACAGGAGATTTCTTCTTGGCTTCCAGTGCAGGGTGAAGGCAGACAGCCCCCAGAGCATGCACCACCAGGAAACAGTTGAGAAAGCCAGCAGGAGTAGGCGCTACAATGTTGCTGGTAGTCTTCTTGCTACTTTGTTGCTGTTTTGCAGGCATCCTGGAGCAGTCAGTGGTCGATCCTTGGCAGAAGTCGAAGAGGGAGATGCAGAGGAACTCTGGTGAGCTCTTGCATTCGTTATCTGAAGAGAAGCCCACAGGAGAAACCCTAAATATCCCTCAGAGGAGGATTGGCCACCTAGTCAGGTAAGCACCTATCGGGAGGGGTCTCTGACGTTAAATGCTGGCACTGGCCACTCAGAGGCCTCCATTGTGCCCTCACACCTCTGCATTCAAGATGGCAGAGGTCTGGGACACACTGGAGGAGCTCTGGGCACCACCCCTGGGGCAGTGATGGACAGGGGAGCGGTCACTCCCCTTTCCTTTGTCCGGTTTCGCAATAGAGCAGAGGCTGGGGGATCCCTGAACCGGTGTAGACTGGCTTATGCAAGGAGAGCACCATCTGTGCCCTTTAAAGCATTTCCAGAGGCTTGGGGAGGCTACTCCTCCCCGGCCCTTACACCTATTTCCAAAGGGAGAGAGTGTAACACCCTCTCTAAGAGGAAATCCTTTGTTCTGCCTTCCTGGGACTGGGCTGCCCAGACCCCAGGAGGGCAGAAACCTGCCTCTGGGTTGGCAGCAGCGGTAGCTGCAGTGAAAACCCCAGAGAGCTAGTTTGGCAGTACCCGGGGTCCATGCAGGAGCCTCAGGGATGCATGGGATTGGCACCCCAATACCAGATTTGGCATGGGGGGACAATTCCATGATCTTAGACATGTTACATGGCCATATTAAGAGTTACCAATGTGAAGCTACATATAGGTATTGACCTATATGTAGTGCACGCATGTAATGGTGTCCCTGCACTCACAAAGTCCAGGGAAATTGCCCTGAACTATGTGGGGCACCCCTTGGCTAGTGCCAGGGTGCCCTCACACTTAGTAACTATGCACCTAACCTTCACTCAGTGAGGGTTCGACAAATAGGTGACTTATAAGTTACTTAAGTGCAGTGTAAAATGGCTGTGAAATAACGTGGACCTTATTTCACTACGGCTGCATTGGCAGTCCTGTGTAAGAATTGTCTGAGCTCCCTATGGGTGGCAAAAGAAATGCTGCAGCCCATAGGGATCTCCTGGAACCCCAATACCCTGGGTACCTAGGTACCATATACTAGGTAATTATAAGGGTGTTTCAGTGTGCCAGAATTGGTAAAAATGGTCACTAGCCTGCAGTGACAATTTTAAAGACAGAGAGAGCATAAGCACTGAGGTTCTGGTTAGTAGAGCCTCAGTGACACAGTTAGGCATCCCATAGGAAACACATTCAGGCCACAAACTATGAGCACCGAGGTCCTGGCTAGCAGGGTCCCAGTGAGATATATAAAACACACTGACAAATAGGGTTTTCTCTATGAGCATTGGGGTCCTGGCTAGCAGGATCCCAGTGAGACAGTTCAAACTCCCTGACATATGCTCACAAACAGGCCAAAAGTGGGGATAACAAGGCTAGAAAGAGGCTACCTTCCTACATGCATGCTTTGGTGATGGGTGTCCGTGCAGCTCTGTGATGGGGGTCCATGCATTGGTGTTGCAGGCAGGGCTTGGTATTGGGATGGGTGGGTTGTGATGGTGGTGTATATGTGAGATGGTGGTGTGATGGAGGTGAGGGTAGGGGTTGTTGTTTGTGATGGCATGCAGGTAGGGTGGGGACAAAGTAGTAAAGATTTGACTTACCAGAGTCCAGTCCTCCTGCTACTCCTGCCAGGCCCTCAGGATGCATGATCGCCAAGACTTGCTCCTCCCATGTTGTTAGTTGTGGGGCAGGAGGTCGGGGTCCACCGCCAGTCCTCTGTACAGCTACCTGGTGTCTCGCTACCACGTAATGCACCTTCCCCCGTAGGTCACTCCACCTCTTTCTGATGTCATCCCTTGTTCTGGGTTGCTGTCCCACAGCATTGACCCTGCACACGACTCTCTGCCATAGCTCCATCTTCCTAGCAATGGACGTCTGCTGCACCTGTGATCCAAATTACTTTGGCTCTACCCGGATGATTTCCTCCACCATGACCCTTAGCTCCTCCTCTGAGAACCTGGGGTGTCTCTGTGGTGCCATGGGTGTAGTGTGAGTGGTATGTGTGAGGGTGTGTGGGGTGATTTGTTGGGTTGTGTGCTGTGAGGTGCGTGGATTTCGTATGGGTGATGGTGTTGGTTGGCTCAGATTCAATGGGTGCTCCTGGCTTGTCTCTCTCTCTCACTTGCCAAAATATTTGGGTTGTAGAGGGTTGTGGGTATTGTATGTATATTTTATATTGGTGTGGGTGTGTGGGTGTGGTGTGTGTATGTGTGTCAGCTGTGTGCATTTTGAATTATGCAATGTGGTGCTGTTTTGTATGTGTGAGTGTATTTTGAGCACAGCGGTGTGTACCGCCAATGGTTTTCCACGGTTGAATGACCGCCGGGGTGATTCATGGGTCATGATGCTGTGGGTGTATTTCTGTTAGCGTAGCGGTGCGGGTTTTGGTACCACCAGTTGTAGGAGGCTGGACTGGCTTGTAGTGAGTACCAAGGGGTACTTGCACCTTGCACCAGGCCCAGTTATCCCTTATTAGTGTATAGGGTGTCTAGCAGCTTAGGCTGATAGATAATGGTAGCTTAGCGGAGCAGCTTAGGCTGAACTAGGAGACGTGTGAAGCTACTACAGTACCACTTAGTGTCATATACACAATATCATAAGAAAACACAATACACAGTTATACTAAAAATAAAGGTACTTTATTTTTATGACAATATGCCAAAGTATCTCAGAGTGTACCCTCAGTGAGAGGATAGGAAATATACACAAGATATATATACACAATAGCAAAAATATGCAGTATAGTCTTAGAAAACAGTGCAAACAATGTATAGTTACAATAGGATGCAATGGGGACACATAGGGATAGGGGCAACACAAACCATATACTCCAAAAGTGGAATGCGAACCACGAATGGACCCCAAACATATGTGACCTTGTAGAGGGTTGCTGGGTCAATTAGAAAATAGTGAGAGTTAGAAAATTAGCCCTCCCCAAGACCCTGAAAAGTGAGTGCAAAGTGCACTAAAGTTCCCCTAAGGACAAAGAAGTCGTGTTAGAGGAATAATGCAGGAAAGACACAAACCAACAATGCAACAACGATGGATTTCCAATCTAGGGTACCTGTGGAACAAGGGGACCAAGTCCAAAAGTCACAAGCAAGTCGGAGATGGGCAGATGCCCAGGAAATGCCAGCTGTGGGTGCAAAGAAGCTTCTACTGGACAGAAGAAGCTGAGGTTTCTGCAGAAACGAAAAGAGCTAGACACTTCCCCTTTGGTGGACGGATCCCTCTTGCCGTGGAGAGTTGTGCAGAAGTAATTTCCCGCCGAAAGAACGCCAACAAGCCTTGCTAGCTGCAAATCGTGCGGTCAGCGTTTTTGGACACTGCTGTGGCCCAGGAGGGACCAGGAGGTCGCAAATTGGACCAGGAGGTAGAGGGGACGTCGAGCAAGACAAGGAGCCCTCTTAGCAGCAGGTAGCACCCGGAGAAGTGCCAGAAACAGGCACTACAAGGATGTGTGAAACGGTGCTCACCCAAAGTTACACAAAGGAGTCCCACGTCGCCGGAGACCAACTTAGAAAGTCGTGCAATGCAGGTTAGAGTGCCGTGGACCCAGGCTTGGCTGTGCACAAAGGATTTCCGCCGGAAGTGCACAGGGGCCGGAGTAGCTGCAAAAGTCGCGGTTCCCAGCAATGCAGTCTAGCGAGGTGAGGCAAGGACTTACCTCCACCAAACTTGGACTGAAGAGTCACTGGACTGTGGGAGTCACTTGGACAGAGTTGCTGGATTCGAGGGACCTCGCTCATCGTGCTGAGAGGAGACCCAAGGGACCGGTAATGCAGCTTTTTGGTGCCTGCGGTTGCAGGGGGAAGATTCCGTCGACCCACGGGAGATTTTTTCGGAGCTTCAAGTGCAGAGAGGAGGCAGACTACCCTCACAGCATGCACCACCAGGAAAACAGTCGAGAAGGCGGCAGGATCAGCGTTACAGAGTTGCAGTAGTCGTCTTTGCTACTTTGTTGCAGTGTTGCAGGCTTCCAGCGCGGTCAGCAGTCGATTCCTTGGCAGAAGGTGAAGAGAGAGATGCAGAGGAACTCGGATGAGCTCTTGCATTCGTTATCTAAAGTTTCCCCAGAGACAGAGACCCTAAATAGCCAGAAAAGAGGGTTTGGCTACCTAGGAGAGAGGATAGGCTAGCAACACCTGAAGGAGACTATCAGAAGGAGTCTCTGACGTCACCTGGTGGCACTGGCCACTCAGAGCAGTCCAGTGTGCCAGCAGCACCTCTGTTTCCAAGATGGCAGAGGTCTGGAGCACACTGGAGGAGCTCTGGACACCTCCCAGGGGAGGTGCAGGTCAGGGGAGTGGTCACTCCCCTTTCCTTTGTCCAGTTTCGCGCCAGAGCAGGGCTAAGGGGTCCCCTGAACCGGTGTAGACTGGCTTATGCAGAATTGGGCACATCTGTGCCCAAGAAAGCATTTCCAGAGGCTGGGGGAGGCTACTCCTCCCCTGCCTTCACACCATTTTCCAAAGGGAGAGGGTGTAACACCCTCTCTCAGAGGAAGTCCTTTGTTCTGCCATCCTGGGCCAGGCCTGGCTGGACCCCAGGAGGGCAGCTGCCTGTCTGAGGGGTTGGCAGCAGCAGCAGCTGCAGTGAAACCCCAGGAAGGGCAGTTTGGCAGTACCAGGGTCTGTGCTACAGACCACTGGGATCATGGGATTGTGCCAACTATGCCAGGATGGCATAGAGGGGGCAATTCCATGATCATAGACATGTTACATGGCCATATTCGGAGTTACCATTGTGACGCTACATATAGGTAGTGACCTATATGTAGTGCACGCGTGTAATGGTGTCCCCGCACTCACAAAGTCCGGGGAATTGGCCCTGAACAATGTGGGGGCACCTTGGCTAGTGCCAGGGTGCCCTCACACTAAGTAACTTTGCACCTAACCTTTACCAGGTAAAGGTTAGACATATAGGTGACTTATAAGTTACTTAAGTGCAGTGTAAAATGGCTGTGAAATAACGTGGACGTTATTTCACTCAGGCTGCAGTGGCAGGCCTGTGTAAGAATTGTCAGAGCTCCCTATGGGTGGCAAAAGAAATGCTGCAGCCCATAGGGATCTCCTGGAACCCCAATACCCTGGGTACCTCAGTACCATATACTAGGGAATTATAAGGGTGTTCCAGTAAGCCAATGTAAATTGGTAAAATTGGTCACTAGCCTGTTAGTGACAATTTGAAAGAAATGAGAGAGCATAACCACTGAGGTTCTGATTAGCAGAGCCTCAGTGAGACAGTTAGTCACTACACAGGTAACACATTCAGGCACACTTATGAGCACTGGGGCCCTGGGTTACCAGGGTCCCAGTGACACATACAACTAAAACAACATATATACAGTGAAAAATGGGGGTAACATGCCAGGCAAGATGGTACTTTCCTACACCAGTTTATCACTGACCTTTGGCGTGGTGGACTTGTGTGGGTGTCAGAATAGTGGCGGATTTCTCTGTGTGGGTCATAATTCCCCTGGCGGTATACCGCCTCGGTCATGGTATGTTGGTGGCAGTCAACATGGTGGTAGGCGGCACTTACCGCCATGCTTGTAGTGAGGGCCAATTGTTTTTTTAATGTGGTGCTGCCTTCTCCCTTGCAAGTTTCCTTACCTGCTTCAAACTTACACCTTTCTTTCTCAGACTCCATAGCTATTCTTTTTCTTTCCTTCTTTCTTTCTTTCTTTCTTTCTTTCTTTCTTTCTTTCTTTCTTTCTTTCTTTTCTCCCCTTTTTCTGCCTCTCTCTCTGTCTTCCACTTCTTTCTTTCCTCTCATCCCCTCTCCTATTTTCTTAGCCCACCTATCCTATGTATCCTTATCGCCTACCTTGCAGTGAAATTCTGGAATGACATCCCCCTTCACCTACGGATCTCATCCCCTCATCTGGATTTTAGGAAGGTACTCAAGACATGGCTGTTTAACTGAACCCCTTAGCAGCTATGTTCTCAGCACCTGGGTACCCTCACAGTGATTAGCTGCCCTCTATATATATCCATTTTTGATCTGATTTGATTTGATCCTTCCACCTGTTCTCTAAGTCTTGGCAGACCAGCCTCAGTTTGTCCCACTCAGACTCCCTGATCTTCCTCTTCAACTTACATTTTCTAGAGGGCCAGCTGTAGCTTTGAATCACTCATCAGTTGACTACTCCTAAGGGGGAGCTTACTAAGACTGAAGACAGAGTGACCATAATTATAAGGGGCTGGATAAAAGTTAGTGGCAGGTCTAAGGGTAAACAAAGGGACGGCTGTCCTTGGGTGATGGCAGAGGAACTTCTAGGGGCAGGTATAGGGGTACTGTGGGAATTCTTAGGGGAAGATACAGCAGGAGTTAGGACTCTGACTGCAGTACTCTTTTGCAGGGTGTCCTTTCAGACCCCCACCAGTTTCCTAGTGCTACACTTGAGTTGCACTAACCTCTACCGCCGAACACTTCCTTTTGTGTGCCCAACCAGGTGATCCTTATCCTTAAGATGATAAACGATAAACCTTCAACCCTTTATTAGTAAATAACTGCTTTAGGTCTTCTGAGGTCACATCCTGCTACTTTGTTTCTTCACATCTCTTATTTCTATTAGCAGAATATAGGAAGAAGCAAATTAGTAAATGCTATGTGTGCCCACCGGATCTGGAATCTAATAATCCATCGCTACTAGCTGACAGTTGTCGGTACTAGTTTTAGGGACCCTCGGCCAATCATGTTTTACTGGACTTCAGGCTTCTCCCAGACATGGCTCAAACAAATATCCCCCCCACAACCACCACCACCTTTCTCCCCCCCCCCCAAACAGGACTGAAAGTCCCTGTTAATTTGTTGCTGTACAGGAGTGGCAAAACAAAGGCCAATATTCACAATGGGAGAATGGAAGGAGTGTAGGAAAGTACCATCTTGCCTGGCATGTTACCCCCATATGTCACTGTATATATGTTGTTTTAGTCTATGTGTCACTGGGACCCTGCCAGGCAGGGCCCAGTGCTCATAGTGAAGACCCTATGTTGTCAGTGTGTTTGATAGCACTGCTAGCCAGGACCCCAGTGCTCATAGGTTTGTGGCCTATATGTGTTCCCTGTGTGGTGCCTAACTGTATCACTGAAGCTCTGCTAACCAGAACCTCAGTGTTTATGCTCTCTCTGCTTTTAAAATTGTCACTGCAGGCTAGTGACTAATTTTACCAATTCTCATTGGCACACTGGAACACCCTTATAATTCCCTTGTATATGGTACCTAAGTACCCAGGGTACTGGGGTTCCAGGAGATCCCTATGGGCTGCAGCATTTCTTTTGCCACCCATAGGGAGCTCAGACAATTCTTACACAGGACTGCCACTGCAGCCTGAGTGAAATAATGTCCACATTATTTCACAGCCATTTTCACTGCACATAAGTAACTTATAAGTCACCCATATGTCTAACCCTCACTTGGTAAAGGTTATGTGCAAAGTTACTTAGTGTGTGGGCACCCTGGCACTAGCCAAGGTGACCCCACATCGTTCAGGGCAAATTCCCCGGACTTTGTGAGTGCGGGGACACCATTACACACGTGCACTGTACATAGGTCACTACCAATGTACAGCATCAAAATGGTAATTCGGAACATGGCCATGTAACATGTCTAAGATCATGAAATTGTCCCCCCAATGCCATTCTGGCATTGGGGGGACAATTCCATGATCCTCCGGGTCTCTAGCACAGAACCCGGGTACTGCCAAACTGCCTTTCCGGGGTCTCCACTGCAGCTGCTGCTGCTGCCAACCCCTCAGACAGGATTCTGCCCTCCTGGGGTCCAGACAGCCCTGGCCCAGGAATGCAGAACAAAGGATTTCCTCTGAGAGAGGGTGTAACACCCTCTCCCTTTGGAAATAGGTGTGAAGGCTAGGGAGGAGTAGCCTCCCCCACCCTCTGGAAATGCTTTGATGGGCACAGATGGTGCCCATCTCTGCATAAGCCAGTCTACACCGGTTCAGGGATCCCCCAGCCCTGCTCTGGCATGAAACTGGACAAAGGAAAGTGGAATGACCACTACCCTGACCTGCACCTCCCAGGGGAGATGCCCAGAGATCCTCCAGTGTGTCCCAGACCTCTGCCATCTTGGAAACAGAGGTGTTTGTGGCACACTGGACTACTCTGAGTGGCCAGTGCCAGCAGGTGACGTCAGAGGCTCCTTCTGATAAGCTCTTACCTCTCTTGGTAGCCAATCCTCTTTCCTAGGTAGCCAAACCTCCTTTTCTGGCTATTTAGGGTCTCTGGGGATCTCACCAGATAACGAATGCAAGAGCTCATCAGAGTTCCTCTGCATCTCCCTCTTCACCTTCTGCCAAAGGATCGACCGCTGACTGCTCAGGACGCCTGCAAAACCGCAACAAAGTAGCAAGACGACTACTAGCAACCTTGTATCGCTTCATCCTGCTGGCTTTCTCGACTGTTTCCAGGTGGTGCATGCTCTGGGGGTAGCCTGCCTCCTCTCTGCACCAGGAGCTCTGAAGAAATCTCCCGTGGGTCGACGGAATCTTCCCCCTGCAACCGCAGGCAACAAAAGACTGCATCACTGGTCCTCTGGGTCCCCTCTCAGCATGACGAGCGTGGTCCCTGGAACTCAGCAACTCTGTCCAAGTGACTCCCACAGTCCAGTGACTCTTCAGTCCAAGCTTGGTGGAGGTAAGTCCTTGCCTCCCCACGCTAGACTGCATTGCTGGGTACCGTGTGATTTGCAGCTGCTCCGGCTCCTGTGCACTCTTCCAGGATTTCCTTCATGCACAGCCAAGTCTGTGTCCCTGATACTCTAACCTGCAGTGCACAACCTTCTGAGTTGTCCTCCGGCGTCGTGGGACTCCCTTTTGTGACTTCGGGTGAACTCCGGTTCACTTTTCTTCTAAGTGCCTGTTCAGGTACTTCTGCGGGTGCTGCCTGCTTCTGTGAGGGCTCCCTACGTTGCTGGGCGCCCCCTCTGTCTCCTCATCCAAGATGCGACATCCTGGTCCCTCCTGGGCCACAGCAGCACCCAAAAACCCTAAATGCAACCCTTGCAGCTAGCAAGGCTTGTTTGCGGTCTTTCGGCGTGGGAACACCTCTGCAAGCTTCTTGGCGACGTGGGACATCCATCCTCCAAAGGGAAAGTTCCTAGTTCTCTTCGTTCCTGCAGAACACCAAGCTTCTTCCAACAGGTGGCAGCTTCCTTGCACCCTCAGCTGGCATTTCTTGGGCTCCTGCCCACTCTCGACACTGTCGCGACTCTTGGCCTTGGTCCCCTTGTCTTACAGGTAATCAGGTCCAGAAATCCACTGTTGCTGCATTGCTGGTGTTTGTTCTTCCTGCAGAATCCCCTATCACGACTTCTGTGTTTTTTGGGGGTAGTAGGTGCACTTTACACCTACCTTTCAGGGTCTTGGGGTGGGCTATTTTTCTAACCCTCACTGTTTTCTTACAGTCCCAGCGACCCTCTACATACTCACATAGGTTTAAGTTTCTTCCCTTAGCTATAATTCAGTTTAGTAGGGGTGGAGTTACTGGCCCTAAGCAGGTGGTAGTATCACCTAGCTTACCTGTAGACTGTCTCTTAGGTAATGACCTAGAGGCCTCAGGTTGGGCTGAGGTAGAGTTTAATAGCCATGCAGCCATGCTGGGTATCCCTGGGGAATTGCTTCCTCTCATTTCAGCTGAATTGAAAAAGCAAAGGAGAGAAAAAGGCCTGAAAACTCAGGATCCTTCTCCAAAAACAGGTAAAAAGGGCATCAAAGTATTCCCTACCCACATTGCCATTCAGGATACCATTCCTGTAGTGAGAGAAACATCTCCTGGGGTGGCACCTGTACCAAGGGAACCATCAGCTAGCACAGCTGAACTCCCTGAGGTAGAAGTACCTCTCTGTGGGATAATCAATATTGGTGAGAATAAGTGCACCACTTTAGTTAACATGGAGCATCCCTTCAACCCTCCCAGAGAAACTTTAGTACAGCAACCTGGCACTGCCTCACAACACTTAGGACAGCAGCCCTGCCCTAGTGTGGAGCTCATAGGACAGCATCCCTGCCCTGCTCCAACTCAAGAGAAACAGCATCCCTGTTCTCTCTTACAGCCATATGGACAAGGTTTTTGCCCAGCTATGGCTTTATTGAGACAGCATCCCTGTCTGGTATTCTCATCACTTGATATAGGTCCAGTGGACAATTCTCACTGCTCTAAACTTAAACATACTAATAGTAACTCTGAGAATATAACTTCACACTGTTGGCTAGCTAAAAAACTTCAAACAGGGTGGTTTTCATCTTCACAGGGAACTAACCATATAGTGGATGATAAAGGGAGTAACCAATCTATTGTAGAGTTACTCTCCACTTATCACCACTTAGAAAGTATAGACTCAACTGGCCAAGGTTAGCCGTACTGTCCTTCGTTTGGGGGGGTTGTGTAGGAAGGTAGCCTCTTTCTAGCCCTGTTACCCCCACTTTTTGCCTGTTTGTGAGTATATGTGAGGGTGTTTTTACTATCTCACTGGGATCCTGCTAGCCAGGGCACAGTGCTCATAGTGAAGACCCTATGTTGTCAGTGTGTTTGATATGTGTCACAGGGATCCTGCTAGCCAGGACCCCAGTACTCATAGGTTTGTGGCCTATATGTGTTCCCTGTGTGGTGCCTAACTGTATCACTGAAGCTCTGCTAACCAGAACCTCAGTGTTTATGCTCTCTCTGCTTTCTAAATTTGTCACTGCAGGCTAGTGACTAAATGTACCATTCTCATTGGCACACTGGTACACCCATATAATTCCCTTGTCTATGGGACTTAGGTACCCAGAGTATTGGGGTTCCAGGAGATCCCTATGGGCTGCAGCATTTCTTTTGCCACCCATAGGGAGCTCAGACAATTCTTACACTGGACTGCCACTGCAGCCTGAGTGAAATAATGTCCACATTATTTCACAGCCATTTTCACTGCACATAAGTAACTTATAAGTCACCTATATGTCTAACCCTCACTTGGTGAAGGTTATGTGCAAAGTCACTTAGTGTGTGGGCACCATGGCACTAGCCAAGGTGCCCCCACATTGTTCAGGGCAAATTCCCCGAACTTTGTGAATGCGGGGACACCATTACACGCGTGCACTACACATAGGTCACTACCTATGTGTAGCGTCACAATGGTAACTCCGAACATGGCCATGTAACATGTCTAAGATCATGGAATTGTCACCCCAATACAATTCTGGTATTGGGGGGACAATTCCATGCATCCCCGGGTCTCTAGCACAGAACCTGGGTACTGACAAACTGCCTTTCTGGGGTTTCCACTGCAGTTGCTGCCAACCCCTCAGACAGGTTTCTGCCCCCCTGGGGGCTGGGCAGCCCAGTCCCAGGAAGGCAGAACAAAGAATTTCCTCTGAGAGAGGGTGTTACACCCTCGCCCTTTGGAAATAGGTGTGAAGGGCTGGGGAGGAGTAGCCTCCCCCAGCCTCTGGAAATGCTCTGATGGGCACAGATGGTGCCCATCTCTGCATAAGCCAGTCTACACCGGTTCAGGGATCCCCCAGCCCCTGCTCTGGCGCGAAAGTGGACAAAGGAAAGGGGAGTGACCACTCCCCTGACCAGTACCTCCCAGTACCAGTACCAGTACCTCCAGTGTGTCCCAGACCTCTGCTATCTTGGATTCAGAGGTGTTGGGGCACAATGGACGGCTTTGAGTGGCCAGTGCCAGCAGGTGACGTCAGAGACCCCTCCTGATAGGTGCTTACCTGGTTAGGTGGCCAATCCTCCTCTGAGGCTATTTAGGGTCTCTCTTGTGGGTTTCTCTTCAGATAGCGAATGCAAGAGCTCACCAGAGTTCCTCTGCATCTCCCTCTTCGACTTCTGCCAAGGATCGACCGCTGACTGCTCCAGGACGCCTGTAAAACCGCAACAAAGTAGCAAAATGACTACCAGCAACATTGTAGCGCCTAATCCTGCTGGCTTTCTCAACTGTTTCCTGGTGGTGCATGCTCTGGGGGCCGTCTGCCTTCACCCTGCACTGGAAGCCAAGAAGAAATCTCTGTGGGTCGACGGAATCTTCATCTGCTAACGCAGGAACCAAACTTCTGCATCACCAGTCCTCTGGGTCCCCTCTCATCTTGGCGAGCATGGTCCCTGGAACACAGGACCTGGATCCAAGTGACACCCGATAGTCCAGTGGTCCTTCTGTCCAAATTTGGTGGTGGTAAGTCCTTGCCCCCCAATGCTAGACAGTAATCCTGTGTACTGCGTGATCTGCAGCTGCTAGGGCTTCTATGCACTTTTGCCAGGAATCCTTCGTACACAGCGTAGCCCAGGCATCCATTTTCTTCAACCGTGACCTTTGCAGCTTGCAAGGCTTGTTTGCAGTCTTTCTGCGTGCAAACAACTCTGCATCCTCCAGCACGCTGTGGGACATTTTCTGTGCAAAGGAGAAGTTCCTGGCATCTTCCGTTGTTGCTGACTCTTCAGATTCTTCCACCCAGAGTCAGCCACGTTGCACCTTCATCCAGGGTTTAGTTGGCTCCTGCCCCCCGGGACACTTTCGTGACTCTTGGACTTGGTCCCCTTCATTTGCAGGTCCTCAGGTCCAGGAATCTGTCTTCATTGCATTGAAGTCAGTTGTTGCCTTTGCAGAATCTCCTATCACAACTTTATTGTGTTTCTGGGGAAATAGGGTAATTTTACTCCTACTTGTCAGTACCACTACCACCAAGATAAATCTATTGCCTGAAGCTGTTGGAGGGTCAAGGGGGCCAAGTATGTCAACCTCTACCCTTTCAAAGGGCACCCCAACCACTGGAAGTGGAATTAGTGGGGCCTTTGGAGTGCCATCAGCCTTGCCACTAGCTTGGCCGGTCACACAAGAGAGACAAAACTCTTTGGTGTCCTCTGACATATGAGGCCAGTGAAACAAGGGGACAAGTCTTTCCCAAGTTTTCATCTGGCCCAAATGCCCAGCCAAAGGAATGCCATGTGCCAGTGTAAGGACAAACTCTCTGTACTGCAGGGGAATGACCAATCTCCTGGCAGCTCCAGGTTTAGAGTCCCTTGACTCTGTGTTAAGGAGGTTATCTTCCCAATACACTCTATGGCTCTCACTGACATTGCTATTCTGCTGTTTGACAGCTTGCTGTCTTAAACCCTCTAATGTGGGACAGGTTTGCTATGCCACACTTAGCTCTTCCCTGGCAGGCCCCCCTGCACCCAAAAGCTCAGCAGTGTCTGCTGCCAGCTCCTCTGGTGTAGGTTCTGCAATGAGAGAGGATTCCTCTTCCTCAAAAGGGGAATCATCTGTAGAGGGAGGGATAGTGGGTAGGGATTTACCCTTTCTACCCCTAGTTTTTGGAAGCACTTGGTCCATTGTTCCAGGATCCAAGTTTCCCTGTCTTTTTTGCTTCTTGGCCTGAGCCCTTGTTAAAGCAAAAATATGCCCAGAACTGCCCAGCATTGCTGCATGAGCCTCCAACTCCACTTCTGCCCAAGCTGATGTTTCCAAATCATTGCCCAGTAAGCAATCTACAGGTAATTCAGTGGCTTCCACAACTTTCTTTGGACCAGTAACCCCCCCTCCAGTTGAGATTCACAACAGCCATGGGATGGCTAAGAGTGTTGTTATGAGCATCAGTCACTTGGTACTGCTGACCAAGTAGGTGTTGATCAGGGTGGACTGGTTTTTCTATCACCATAGTTACACTGGCTCCTGTGTCCCTGTAGGCCTCAACCTCAACACCGTTGATTAGGGGTAGTTGCTTGTACTTACCCATATTAAGGGGACAAGCAACCAAGGTGGCAAAGTCAATGCCACCATCAGAGACTAAAACAGCCTCTGTGGTCTCCCTAACAAGACCAACCCAACTACATTGCCAGTAGTGAGCCCAGCTACACCCTTGGATTGGCTATTAGTAGTAGGCTTCCCACCACCACTGCTATTACTAGGGGCACTAGAGGTTGGGGTTGTGGTGGTGGGAGGTTTGGTGTTTTTCTTTGAACAAGTGGAATCACTTGCCCAATGGCCTTTTACTTTACATAAATAACACCAAGGCTTTTTCTGATTGTTTGAAGAGGATTTGGACCCACCACCCCCAAAGGATTTTTGTGGGCCTGATGAAGACTCAGAATGTTTACTTTTGTCCCCACCCTTCTCAGAAGACTTACCATCCTTCTTCTTGCTATCCTTGTATGTATCCCTGTATGAACTTTTCTGTTCAACCTTGTTCTGACCCATTTGTCTGTCTTCTTTCCCAATTTTTGGGGAGAGGGCAGATCAGAGTCTACTAGGAATTGGTGCAACAAATCAGACACACAATTGTTAAGAATATGCTCTCTCAGAATAAGATTATACAGGCTTTCATAGTCAGAAACTTTACTGCCATGCAACCAACCTTCCAAGGCCTTCACTGAACAGTCCACAAAATCTGTCCAGTCTTTAGAGGACTCTTTTCTGGTGTCTTTGAACTTAATCCTGTATTGTTCAGTGATTAAGCCAAATCCATCCGAGAGTGCATCCTTCAAAACTTTATAATTATTGGCATCACTTTCTCTGACAGTACGGAGCCTATCCCTACCCTTTCCAGTGAAAAATAGCCACAAGATAGCAGCCCACTGCATTTGAGGGACCAACTGTACCATACAGGCCCTCTCAAGTGCATCAAACCACTTATTAATGTCACCCCCCTCCTTGTAAGGGGGGACTATCTTATGCAGGTTTCTAGAATCTTGCTTTCTAACAGGATTACTATCTGAAACACTGCTGCTGCCACCATGGGGAACTAACCCCAATCTCTGTCTTTCCCGCTCTATGTCTAGGGATTCCCTGTCTAAGGCCAGCTGCTGCTGTTTAAGCTTCAGTCTGGTCTCTTCCAACCTCAGCTTTCTGAGTTCCCTTTCCATTAAGTTATCCTCAGAGTGGGAGGCTTGGGAATATTTGGACACAGAGGAGATTTGGGAATTGGCAGAGAGAGACCTGTCCCTAACTGGCTGGACCCTAGTAACCTGGCCTCTAGGAGTGAAAGATGCCCTACTAATGTGTGACCCTCTATGTAGGAGGCTGGACTGGCTTGTAGTGAGTACCAAGGGGTACTTGCACCTTGCACCAGGCCCAGTTATCCCTTATTAGTGTATAGGGTGTCTAGCAGCTTAGGCTGATAGATAATGGTAGCTTAGCAGAGCAGCTCAGGCTGAACTAGGAGACGTGTGAAGCTACTACAGTACCACTTAGTGTCATATGCACAATATCATAAGAAAACACAATACACAGTTATACTAAAAATAAAGGTACTTTATTTTTATGACAATATGCCAAAGTATCTTAGAGTGTACCCTCAGTGAGAGGATAGGAAATATACACAAGATATATATACACAATAGCAAAAATATGCAGTATAGTCTTAGAAAACAGTGCAAACAATGTATAGTTACAATAGGATGCAATGGGGAAACATAGGGATAGGGGCAACACAAACCATATACTCCAGAAGTGGAATGCGAACCACGAATGGACCCCAAACCTATGTGACCTTGTAGAGGGTCGCTGGGACTATTAGAAAATAGTGAGAGTTAGCAAAATATCCCTCCCCAAGACCCTGAAAAGTGAGTGCAAAGTGCACCAAAGTTCCCCTAAGGACAAAATAGTCGTGTTAGAGGGAAAATGCAAGGAAAACACAAATCAGCAATGCAACAACGATGGATTCCTGACTGAGGGTACCTGTGGAACAAGGGGACCAAGTCCAAAAGTCACAAGTCGGAGATGGGCAGATGCCCAAGAAATGCCAGCGGTTGGTGCAAAGAAGCTCTTACTAGGCTGAAGAACTGTGAATACTGCAGGAACGACAAGGGCTAGAGACTTCCCCTTTGGAGGATGGATCCCCCACGCCTTGGAGAGTTGTGCAGAAGTGTTTTCCCGCCGGATGGACGCCAACAAGCCTTGCTACACGCAAATCGTGCGTTTGGCGTTTTTGGACGCTGCTGGGGCCCAGGAGGGACCAGAAGGTCGCAAATTGGACCTGCAGAGAGAGGGGACGTCGAGCAAGACAAAGAGCCCTCACTGAAGCAGGTAGCACCCGGAGAAGTGCCAGAAACAGGCACTACGAGGATGCGTGAAACGGTGCTCGCCGAAGTTGCACAAAGGAGTCCCATGTCGCCGGAGACCAACTTAGAAAGTCGTGCAATGCAGGTTAGAGTGCCGTGGACCCAGGCTTGGCTGTGCACGAAGGATTTCCGCCGGAAGTGCACAGGGGCCGGAGTAGCTTGCAAAGTCACGGTTCCCAGCAATGCAGCCCAGCGAGGTGAGGCAAGGACTTACCTCCACCAAACTTGGGCTGAAGAGTCACTGGACTGTAGGGGTCACTTGGACGGTGTCGCTGGATTCGAGGGACCTCGCTCGTCGTGCTGAGAGGAGACCCAAGGGACAGGAAATGCAGCTTTTTGGTGCCTGCGGTTGCAGGGGGAAGATTCCATCGACCCACGGGAGATTTCTTCGGAGCTTCTGGTGCAGAGAGGAGGCAGACTACCCCCACAGCATGCACAAGCAGGAAAACAGTCGAGAAGGCGGTAGGATCAGCGTTACAGAGTTGCAGTAGTCGTCTTTGCTACTATGTTGCAGGTTTGCAGGCTTCCAGCGCGGTCAGCGGTCGATTCCTTATCAGAAGGTGAAGAGGGAGATGCAGAGGAACTCGGCTGAGCTCATGCATTCGTTATCTAAAGTTTCCCCAGAGACAGAGACCCTAAATAGCCAGAAAAGAGGGTTTGGCTACCTAGGAGAGAGGAAAGGCTACTAACACCTGAAGGAGCCTATCACAAGGAGTCTCTGACGTCACCTGGTGGCACTGGCCACTCAGAGCAGTCCAGTGTGCCAGCAGCACCTCTGTTTCCAAGATGGCAGAGGTCTGGAGCACACTGGAGGAGCTCTGGACACCTCCCAGGGGAGGTGCAGGTCAGGGGAGTGGTCACTCCCCTTTCCTTTGTCCAGTTTCGCGCCAGAGCAGGGGCTAAGGGGTCCCTGAACCGGTGTAGACTGGCTTATGCAGAATTGGGCACATCTGTGCCCAACAAAGCATTTCCAGAGGCTGGGGGAGGCTACTCCTCCCCTGCCTTCACACCATTTTCCAAAGGGAGAGGGTGTCACACCCTCTCTCAGAGGAAGTTCTTTGTTCTGCCATCCTGGGCCAGGCCTGGCTGGACCCCAGGAGGGCAGCTGCCTGTCTGAGGGGTTGGCAGCAGCAGCAGCTGCAGAGAAACCCCAGGAAGGGCAGTCTGGCAGTACCAGGGTCTGTGCTACAGACCACTGGGATCATGGAATTGTACCAACAATGCCAGGATGGCATAGAGGGGGCAATTCCATGATCATAGACATGTTACATGGCCATATTCAGAGTTACCATGGTGAAGCTACATATAGGTAGTGACCTATATGTAGTGCACGCGTGTAATGGTGTCCCCGCACTCACAAAGTTCAGTGAATTGGCTCTGAACAATGTGGGGGCACCTTGGCTAGTGCCAGGGTGCCCTCACACTAAGTAACTTTGCACCTAACCTTTACCAGGTAAAGGTTAGACATATAGGTGACTTATAAGTTACTTAAGTGCAGTGTAAAATGGCTGTGAAATAACGTGGACGTTATTTCACTCAGGCTGCAGTGGCAGGCCTGTGTAAGAATTGTCAGAGCTCCCTATGGGTGGCAAAAGAAATGCTGCAGCCCATAGGGATCTCCTGGAACCCCAATACCCTGGGTACCTCAGTACCATATGCTAGGGAATTATAAGGGTGTTCCAGTAAGCCAATGTAAATTGGTAAAAATGGTCACTAGCCTGTTAGTGACAATTTGGAAGAAATGAGAGAGCATAACCACTGAGGTTCTGGATAGCAGAGCCTCAGTGAGACAGTTAGGCACCACACAGGGAACATATACATGCACACCTATGAGCACTGGGGCCCTGTGTGACAGGGTCCCAGTGACACATACATATAGGCCACAAACCTATGAGCACTGGGGTCCTGACCAGCAGGATCCCAGTGACACATAACAACCATACTGAAAACATAGTGTTTTCACTATGAGCACTGAGGCCTGGCTATCAGGATCCCAGTGAGACAGTGAAAACAGTGACAAACACCCTGACATACACTCACAAACAGGCCAAAAGTGGGGGTAACAAGGCTAGAAAGAGGCTACCTTCTCACACAACCCCCCCCCAAACGAAGGACAATAAGGTAACCTTGGCCAGTTGAGATTTTATTGTCTAAGTGGTGATAAGTAGAGAGTAGCTCTGCAATAGACTGGTTACTCCCTTTATCATCCACTATATGGTTACTTTCCTGTGGGGATGTAAACCACCCTGTTTGAAGTTTTTTTAGCTAACCAACAATGTGAAGATGTATTTTCAGAGTTTCTATCAGTAAGTTTTAGTTTAGAGCAGTGGGAATTATCCACTGAACCTATTTGTAATGATGGAAATGCCAGACAGGGATGCTGTCTCAGTAAAGCCATAGCTGGACAAAAACGTTGTCCATTTGGCTGCAAGAAAGAACAGGGATGCTGTTTCTCTTGAGTTGGAGCAGGGCAGGGATGCTGTCCTATCAGCTCCACACTAGGGCAGGGGTGCTGTCCTAAGTGTTGTGAGGCAGTGCAGAGTTTCTGCACTAAAGTTTCTCTGGGAGGGTTGGAGGGATGCTCCATGTTAACTAAACTGGTGCTGTTTTTCTCACCAATGTTAGTTATCCCACAGAGAGGTACTTCCACCTCAGGGAGTCCAGCTTTGCCAGCTGATGATTCCCTTGGAACAGGTGCCACCCCAGGAGAGGTTTCTCCCACCACAGGAATAGTATCCTGAATGGTAGGGTGGTTAGGGGATACTGTGATACCCTTTTTACCTGTTGATGGAGAGGGATCCTGAGTTTTCAGGCCTTCTCTCCTTTGCTTTTTCATTTCACTTGGAATGAGAGGGAACAATTCCTCAGGGATGCCCAGCATGGCTGCATGGGCATAAAACTCTACATCAGCCCAACCTGAGGTCTCTAGGTCATTACCTAAGAGACAGTCTACAGGTAAGCTAGGTGAAACCACCACCTGCTTAGGGCCAGTAACTCCACCCCAACTAAACTGAATTATAGCTAAGGGAAGAAACTTAGTGGAGTTATGGACATCAATAATTTTATACTGTTGTCCAATGATGTGTTGTTCAGGAGGCACTAGGTTTTCAGTCACCAAAGTGAAACTGGCACCTGTGTCCCTGTAGGCCAAGGCCTCAACACCATTTATTGAAACTGTCTGCCTGTACTTATCCATTGTAAGGGGACAAGCAGCCAGTGTGGCAAGGCCAATGCCACTAGGTGTGACAGAAACTGTCTTGGGACTGATTACATCAGTTTCCACTATGGACCCATAAGTGAACCCAACTACACCCTTTGCTTGACTGTTGCCAGCAGTCCCACCACTAGTACCACTACTGCTAGGGGCACTAGAGCTTGATGTATTAGTGGTGGTAGGCTCAGGGGGTTTACCTGGACAGGACTTATCCCCTGGCCTATGGCCTCTGTTTTTACACACAAAGCACCAAGGCTTTTTAATGTGTGCAGGTTGGGAAGAAGAGGAAGAATTTGTTTTATCCCCACCCTCTGAAGAGTGTTTAAGATTTGAAGTGGGATCTTTGGTTTTACCCTTATCCCCATGCTTATCTTGAGATTTTTCACCATCTTTCTTCTTATTGCCATCTTTGTCACCCCCTGTATGAACTTTTCTGTTCACCCTTGTTCTGACCCATTTGTCTGCCTTCTTTCCCAATTCTTGGGGAGAGGTCAGATCAGAGTCTACCAGGTACTGGTGCAACAAATCAGACACACAATTATTAAGTATATGCTCTCTCAGGATTGTGTTATACAGGCTTTCATAATCAGTAACTTTACTGCCATGTAACCACCCCTCCAAGGCCTTCACTGAATGGTCAATGAAATCAACCCAGTCTTGTGAAGACTCCTTTTTGGTCTCTCTGAACTTTATCCTGTACTGTTCAGTGGTTAAGCCATAACCATCCAGGAGTGCATTCTTAAGAACTTGGAAATTATTGGCATCATTTTCTTTCACAGTAAGGAGCCTATCCCTACCTTTTCCACTAAATGATAGCCATAGGATAGCAGCCCACTGCCTTTGAGGGACATCCTGTACAACACAGGCCCTCTCAAGTGCAGCAAACCACTTGTTAATGTCATCCCCCTCCTTATAAGGGGGAACTATCTTGTGCAGATTCCTGGAATCATGCTCTTTTGCAGGATGACTATGGGGAATACTGCTGCTGCCACAATGGGTATCTAAACCCAACTTCTGTCTTTCCCTCTCTATTTCTAAAGACTGTCTATCCAAATCCAGCTGTTGCTTCTTGAGCTTCAGTCTGGTTTGTTCCACTCTCAATCTATTGAGCTCCCTTTCTAACAATCTGTCATCAGGGTGGGTGGGAGGGACATTTCTAGATACAGAGGTATGATGGGAATGAACAGAAGGAGACCTGTCCCTTACAGAGGGCACCCTAACAGCTTGGCTACCAGCATAATGTGAGATCACATCATCAGTATGGTGTGATTCAACCTCTGTACCAACTATGCTAGACTGTCTAGTAATGGGCAGGCTGAGAAGTTTCTTTCCTGAACCTTTTCCTGGGGGAGTCCCTGGATCAGATTGAGAACCATTAGCTACTTTTTCTACAGATTGGGCACTTATGGCCTTATCCTGTACTCTAAGCATATTAATTAACAGTTCTAAGGAAGGATTCTTCCCTACACTCAAACCTCTCTCTATGCAGAGACTCCTTGCTCCTTTCCAGCTAAGGTGATCATATGCAAGTTTGGACAGTTCAACATTTTTTTCTGTGCCAGACATTTTTTTGAGAGAGTTAAAGTGATAGAAAAAGGGAAGAAAAAAAAAAGTTTTCAGAACTTTTTGGAAAGACAGAAAAAACTTTTTTAAACTTTTAAGAACTTTTTGAAAGTTTAGAAGTACTTTTCAGCACTTAGAAAAGAGTGAAAAGAGGAAATGCAAAACTTTTTGGCTATGTGTATATACACTGACCTTGTTTTGTATATTTTTCTCTTATGAAAAGTACAATGACAAGAGTGGTAAGTAGTCTCAAGCACTTATCCCACCACTGCACAACCAATGTATGAGGCTGGACTGGTTTGTAGTGAGTACCAAGGGGTACTTGCACCTTGCACCAGGCCCAGTTATCCCTTATTAGTGTATAGGGTGTCTAGCAGCTTAGGCTGATAGATAATGGTAGCTTAGCAGAGCAGCTTAGGCTGAACTAGGAGACGTGTGAAGCTACTACAGTACCACTTAGTGTCATATGCACAATATCATAAGAAAACACAATACACAGTTATACTAAAAATAAAGGTACTTTATTTTTATGACAATATGCCAAAGTATCTTAGAGTGTACCCTCAGTGAGAGGATAGGAAATATACACAAGATATATATACACAATAGCAAAAATATGCAGTATAGTCTTAGAAAACAGGGCAAACAATGTATAGTTACAATAGGATGCAATGGGGAAACATAGGGATAGGGGCAACACAAACCATATACTCCAAAAGTGGAATGCGAACCACGAATGGACCCCAAACCTATGTGACCTTGTAGAGGGTCGCTGGGACTATTAGATAATAGTGAGAGTTAGAAAGATAACCCTCCCCAAGACCCTGAAAAGTGAGTGCAAAGTGCACTAAAGTTCCCCTAAGGACAAAATAGTCGTGTTAGAGGGAAAATGCAAGGAAAACACAAATCAGCAATGCAACAACGATGGATTCCTGACTGAGGGTACCTGTGGAACAAGGGGACCAAGTCCAAAAGTCACAAGCAGCTCGGAGATGGGCAGATGCCCAAGAAATGCCAGCGGTTGGTGCAAAGAAGCTCTTACTAGGCTGAAGAACTGTGAATACTGCAGGAACGACAAGGGCTAGAGACTTCCCCTTTGGAGGATGGATTCCCCACGCCTTGGCGAGTCGTGCAGAAGTGTTTTCCCGCCGGATGGACGCCAACAAGCCTTGCTACACACAAATCGTGCGTTTGGCGTTTTTGGACGCTGCTGGGGCCCAGGAGGGACCAGAAGGTCGCAAATTGGACCTGCAGAGAGAGGGGACGTCGAGCAAGACAAAGAGCCCTCACTGAAGCAGGTAGCACCCGGAGAAGTGCCAGAAACAGGCACTACGAGGATGCGTGAAACGGTGCTCGCCGAAGTTGCACAAAGGAGTCCCACGTCGCCGGAGACCAACTTAGAAAGTCGTGCAATGCAGGTTAGAGTGCCGTGGACCCAGGCTTGGCTGTGCACGAAGGATTTCCGCCGGAAGTGCACAGGGGCCGGAAAAGCTTGCAAAGTCGCGGTTCCCAGCAATGCAGCCCAGCGAGGTGAGGCAAGGACTTACCTCCACCAAACGTGGGCTGAAGAGTCACTGGACTGTGGGGGTCACTTGGACGGTGTCGCTGGATTCGAGGGACCTCGCTCGTCGTGCTGAGAGGAGACCCAAGGGACCGGTAATGCAGCTTTTTGGTGCCTGCGGTTGCAGGGGGAAGATTCCGTCGACCCACGGGAGATTTCTTCGGAGCTTCTGGTGCAGAGAGGAGGCAGACTACCCCCACAGCATGCACAAGCAGGAAAACAGTCGAGAAGGCGGCAGGATCAGCGTTACAGAGTTGCAGTAGTCGTCTTTGCTACTATGTTGCAGGTTTGCAGGCTTCCAGCGCGGTCAGCGGTCGATTCCTTATCAGAAGGTGAAGAGGGAGATGCAGAGGAACTCGGCTGAGCTCATGCATTCGTTATCTAAAGTTTCCCCAGAGACAGAGACCCTAAATAGCCAGAAAAGAGGGTTTGGCTACCTAGGAGAGAGGAAAGGCTACTAACACCTGAAGGAGCCTATCAGCAGGAGTCTCTGACGTCACCTGGTGGCACTGGCCACTCAGAGCAGTCCAGTGTGCCAGCAGCACCTCTGTTTCCAAGATGGCAGAGGTCTGGAGCACACTGGAGGAGCTCTGGACACCTCCCAGGGGAGGTGCAGGTCAGGGGAGTGGTCACTCCCCTTTCCTTTGTCCAGTTTCGCATCAGAGCAGGGGCTAAGGGGTCCCTGAACCGGTGTAGACTGGCTTATGCAGAATTGGGCACATCTGTGCCCAACAAAGCATTTCCAGAGGCTGGGGGAGGCTACTCCTCCCCTGCCTTCACACCATTTTCCAAAGGGAGAGGGTGTCACACCCTCTCTCAGAGGAAGTTCTTTGTTCTGCCATCCTGGGCCAGGCCTGGCTGGACCCCAGGAGGGCAGCTGCCTGTCTGAGGGGTTGGCAGCAGCAGCAGCTGCAGTGAAACCCCAGGAAGGGCAGTCTGGCAGTACCAGGGTCTGTGCTACAGACCACCGGGATCATGGAATTGTACCAACAATGCCAGGATGGCATAGAGGGGGCAATTCCATGATCATAGACATGTTACATGGCCATATTCGGAGTTACCATGGTGAAGCTACATATAGGTAGTGACCTATATGTAGTGCACGCGTATAATGGTGTCCCCGCACTCACAAAGTTCAGTGAATTGGCTCTGAACAATGTGGGGGCACCTTGGCTAGTGCCAGGGTGCCCTCACACTAAGTAACTTTGCACCTAACCTTTACCAGGTAAAGGTTAGACATATAGGTGACTTATAAGTTACTTAAGTGCAGTGTAAAATGGCTGTGAAATAACGTGGACGTTATTTCACTCAGGCTGCAGTGGCAGGCCTGTGTAAGAATTGTCAGAGCTCCCTATGGGTGGCAAAAGAAATGCTGCAGCCCATAGGGATCTCCTGGAACCCCAATACCCTGGGTACCTCAGTACCATATACTAGGGAATTATAAGGGTGTTCCAGTAAGCCAATGTAAATTGGTAAAAATGGTCACTAGCCTGTCAGTGACAATTTGAAAGTAATGAGAGAGCATAACCACTGAGGTTCTGGTTAGCAGAGCCTCAGTGAGACAGTTAGGCACCACACAGGGAACATATACATGCACACCTATGAGCACTGGGGCCCTGTGTGACAGGGTCCCAGTGACACATACATATAGGCCACAAACCTATGAGCACTGGGGTCCTGACCAGCAGGATCCCAGTGACACATAACAACCATACTTTTAGAAGTACTTTTCAGCACTTAGAAAAGAGTGAAAAGAGGAAATGCAAAACTTTTTGGCTATGTGTATATACACTGACCTTGTTTTGTATATTTTTCTCTTATGAAAAGTACAATGACAAGAGTGGTAAGTAGTCTCAAAGCACTTATCCCACCGCTGCCACCAATGTAGGAGGCTGGACTGGCTTGTAGTGAGTACCAAGGGGTACTTGCACCTTGCACCAGGCCCAGTTATCCCTTATTAGTGTATAGGGTGTCTAGCAGCTTAGGCTGATAGATAATGGTAGCTTAGCAGAGCAGCTCAGGCTGAACTAGGAGACGTGTGAAGCTACTACAGTACCACTTAGTGTCATATGCACAATATCATAAGAAAACACAATACACAGTTATACTAAAAATAAAGGTACTTTATTTTTATGACAATATGCCAAAGTATCTTAGAGTGTACCCTCAGTGAGAGGATAGGAAATATACACAAGATATATATACACAATAGCAAAAATATGCAGTATAGTCTTAGAAAACAGTGCAAACAATGTATAGTTACAATAGGATGCAATGGGGAAACATAGGGATAGGGGCAACACAAACCATATACTCCAGAAGTGGAATGCGAACCACGAATGGACCCCAAACCTATGTGACCTTGTAGAGGGTCGCTGGGACTATTAGAAAATAGTGAGAGTTAGCAAAATAACCCTCCCCAAGACCCTGAAAAGTGAGTGCAAAGTGCACCAAAGTTCCCCTAAGGACAAAATAGTCGTGTTAGAGGGAAAATGCAAGGAAAACACAAATCAGCAATGCAACAACGATGGATTCCTGACTGAGGGTACCTGTGGAACAAGGGGACCAAGTCCAAAAGTCACAAGCAGCTCGGAGATGGGCAGATGCCCAAGAAATGCCAGCGGTTGGTGCAAAGAAGCTCTTACTAGGCTGAAGAACTGTAAATACTGCAGGAACGACAAGGGCTAGAGACTTCCCCTTTGGAGGACGGATCCCCCACGCCTTGGAGAGTCGTGCAGAAGTGTTTTCCTGCCGGATGGACGCCAACAAGCCTTGCTACACACAAATCGTGCGTTTGGCGTTTTTGGACGCTGCTGGGGCCCAGGAGGGACCAGAAGGTCGCAAATTAGACCTGCAGAGAGAGGGGACGTCGTGCAAGACAAAGAGCCCTCACTGAAGCAGGTAGCACACGGAGAAGTGCCAGAAACAGGCACTACGAGGATGCGTGAAACGGTGCTCGCCGAAGTTGCACAAAGGAGTCCCACGTCGCCGGAGACCAACTTAGAAAGTCGTGCAATGCAGGTTAGAGTGCCGTGGACCCAGGCTTGGCTGTGCACGAAGGATTTCCGCCGGAAGTGCACAGGGGCCGGAGTAGCTTGCAAAGTCACGGTTCCCAGCAATGCAGCCCAGCGAGGTGAGGCAAGGACTTACCTCCACCAAACTTGGGCTGAAGAGTCACTGGACTGTGGGGGTCACTTGGACGGTGTCGCTGGATTCGAGGGACCTCGCTCGTCGTGCTGAGAGGAGACCCAAGGGACCGTAAATGCAGCTTTTTGGTGCCTGCGGTTGCAGGGGGAAGATTCCGTCGACCCACGGGAGATTTCTTCGGAGCTTCTGGTGCAGAGAGGAGGCAGACTACCCCCACAGCATGCACAAGCAGGAAAACAGTCGAGAAGGCGGCAGGATCAGCGTTACAGAGTTGCAGTAGTCGTCTTTGCTACTATGTTGCAGGTTTGCAGGCTTCCAGCGCGTTCAGCGGTCGATTCCTTATCAGAAGGTGAAGAGGGAGATGCAGAGGAACTCGGCTGAGCTCATGCATTCGTTATCTAAAGTTTCCCCAGAGACAGAGACCCTAAATAGCCAGAAAAGAGGGTTTGGCTACCTAGGAGAGAGGAAAGGCTACTAACACCTGAAGGAGCCTATCACAAGGAGTCTCTGACGTCACCTGGTGGCACTGGCCACTCAGAGCAGTCCAGTGTGCCAGCAGCACCTCTGTTTCCAAGATGGCAGAGGTCTGGAGCACACTGGAGGAGCTCTGGACACCTCCCAGGGGAGGTGCAGGTCAGGGGAGTGGTCACTCCCCTTTCCTTTGTCCAGTTTCGCGCCAGAGCAGGGGCTAAGGGGTCCCTGAACCGGTGTAGACTGGCTTATGCAGAATTGGGCACATCTGTGCCCAACAAAGCATTTCCAGAGGCTGGGGGAGGCTACTCCTCCCCTGCCTTCACACCATTTTCCAAAGGGAGAGGGTGTCACACCCTCTCTCAGAGGAAGTTCTTTGTTCTGCCATCCTGGGCCAGGCCTGGCTGGACCCCAGGAGGGCAGCTGCCTGTCTGAGGGGTTGGCAGCAGCAGCAGCTGCAGAGAAACCCCAGGAAGGGCAGTCTGGCAGTACCAGGGTCTGTGCTACAGACCACTGGGATCATGGAATTGTACCAACAATGCCAGGATGGCATAGAGGGGGCAATTCCATGATCATAGACATGTTACATGGCCATATTCGGAGTTACCATGGTGAAGCTACATATAGGTAGTGACCTATATGTAGTGCACGCGTGTAATGGTGTCCCCGCACTCACAAAGTTCAGTGAATTGGCTCTGAACAATGTGGGGGCACCTTGGCTAGTGCCAGGGTGCCCTCACACTAAGTAACTTTGCACCTAACCTTTACCAGGTAAAGGTTAGACATATAGGTGACTTATAAGTTACTTAAGTGCAGTGTAAAATGGCTGTGAAATAACGTGGACGTTATTTCACTCAGGCTGCAGTGGCAGGCCTGTGTAAGAATTGTCAGAGCTCCCTATGGGTGGCAAAAGAAATGCTGCAGCCCATAGGGATCTCCTGGAACCCCAATACCCTGGGTACCTCAGTACCATATACTAGGGAATTATAAGGGTGTTCCAGTAAGCCAATGTAAATTGGTAAAAATGGTCACTAGCCTGTTAGTGACAATTTGGAAGAAATGAGAGAGCATAACCACTGAGGTTCTGGATAGCAGAGCCTCAGTGAGACAGTTAGGCACCACACAGGGAACATATACATGCACACCTATGAGCACTGGGGCCCTGTGTGACAGGGTCCCAGTGACACATACATATAGGCCACAAACCTATGAGCACTGGGGTCCTGACCAGCAGGATCCCAGTGACACATAACAACCATACTGAAAACATAGGTGGTCATTCTGACCTCGGCGGTAAAAGGCGCCTACCGCCGGTCAGAAATCCTCCATAATCCCGCCGCGGTCGCGGAAACCCGCCACGGTCATTCTGACCCGCAGAAGGCAAACCTCCGAAAATCCGACCGCCACAACAGACCGCCAGACCAGCGGTCGGCGGAAAGGTGGAGGTGACCAAACCTCCACCGCCACGCCAACAGAAATACGCCCATGCCATTACGACCCACGAATCCACGCGGCGGTCATTCAAACGCGGTATTCCATTGGCGGGACACACCGGCGCGGTCAGAATACACACAAACGAACAAAACTCACCCACATTGGACGATTTGAATCCCACACACCTGATACACATACACACACCACTCCCACACACACAATACAATATAAAACACCCACCCACATCACCCACAAACCCCTACGCTTAAAAATTCGTAAAGAAGACAAGAGCGAGACACCAGCATCCAAAACATAACAGCCACAGCCACTCAACACCATCACCCACACACTATCCACACACAAAACAACACACACCACCACACTCAACTCACTTAAATACACATACTCCACCCCACACATCATACACACCACCCCATGGCACCCCAAAGACAACCCCGCTTCACAGACGAAGAACTCAGGGTTATGGTGGAGGAAATCGTTCGTGTAGAGCCCCAGCTGTTCGGCACACAGATACAATACACCAGCATTGCCCGGAGGACGGAGCTATGGCAGAGGATTGTCGACAGGGTGAACGCAGTGGGACAGCACCCCAGAAATCGGGAAGACATCAGGAAGCGATGGAACGACCTACGGGGGAAGGTGCGTTCCATGGTATCCAGGCACAACATCGCCGTGCAGAAGACTGGCGGAGGACCCCCACCTCAACCCCCACAATTCACATCATGGGAGGAGGAAGTCTTGAACATCCTGCATCCTGACGGCCTCGCAGGAGTCGGCGGAGGAATGGATACTGGTAAGTTGAAGCTTCAATACTGCTTCCCCCCCACCTGCATGCCAAATCAGACCCCAACCCTCACCCCCATCCTCGAACCCCACCCTCACCCCCACCCCCATCCTCACCCCCACCCTCACCCCCACCACCATCCTCACCCCCACCACCATCCTCACCCCCACCCCCACCACACCTATTCCCCGCCAATGTCTCACCATCACAACCCACACATCCCAAAACCTAGGCCTGCATGCGTCCACTAAGCATGGACACCCATCACCAAAGCATGCCCAATGCATATACACATCCCCCCCACAAGCCACCCTCACCAAAGCCCCCACACACGAATGCCAGCACTTGGGGACACGGGAACCCACAGATACACCCATATGCCACACATTGAAACTATAACCATACCTCTATACCCCTGCAGGACCCGACCATCAACACACCGCGGCGGAGGGGCCAGAATTATCCACACCCCCCACCCAAGAGGCCGTCAGCGATGACAGCAGCTCTGTCGATCTGGACACCGATGACCAGCCCGGACCATCGGGGACCTCTGGACAATCGGTTCCCCTCACACAGGCACAGGCCACTATAGACCCTAACCCCTCTGGTAACACCAGCACAGCTCCCACCCAGCGGGCCCATGCCTCTGTCTCCAGGGCGCGTCAATCTGCGGTGTGTCTACCACTACAGGGCACCCAGGATAACCCACCACCCCAACAACAACAGGGACCTGGGGGCAGTGGTAGTGGGCACACCGGCCAGGGGGCAGAGGCCCAGGGAAACAGGGCAACTCGGCGGGCAGCTGTGCGACAGGGGGGGGAGGAGAGGCCCAGGGAACCCACTCTCCACGAGGTCCTCACCACCATCATGGGAGCATACAACCGCTCCCAGGAGACGATGGCGACGGTACTGGCCCGGTTCCAGGAGATCCAGGTGCTGCAGGAGGAACACTATCGGGGGTACAGGGAGGACATCAGAGCCATCAACACCACCCTGGTTACCATGGTAGGGCTGCTGCAGGACCTCGTAAACAGCAGGGCGGACACTGAACAACACCCAAGGGCCCCTGCCACTAGCCTGGACCAAGAACAGCCATCCACCTCCGCCGGCGCTAGTGGACAGGAGGCCCCCGCACAGCAGCAGCCCACCAGACCCCCACCTCCTGCAGGAGAAGAACCACCCCGCAAGAGGGCCCTGAGATCTCGCAAGACAGAGTAGGATGTCAAGACCCCCGCCAGCAATGGATACCACCTGATGTCATCCCACTGTCCCACATTGTCACCCTGTCCATCCTCGAACTGCCCATGCTCCATCTCTCCACAGGCCTCTGGACAATGCACCTGTGTGACTGTTACTCTGGACTCTGCCATGGACATTCCTTCACCATAGCCCCCACCCACTTGAAACCACCCATCCCATTTTGAGCACTTCAATAAACACCTATTTTGCACCAAAATATCAGGAGTCTGGCTGTGATTTCAATAGATTGTAATTGACATGACAGTGCAAATATGTCCTTGTACATGGTGAAGTCAACAAACAGCTGCCACAAAGCTGTAGTCCATGGGGAAACGAAGCACAGGACTCGTAGTGGGGACCCCAGATCTGAAATAGGGAGGGAAAAGCCAAAACTCAGTCATCATACACTGGGGCAAATAGACAGGCAGCAGAGATGCTGCAGAGTAGTTAACATTTACTAAATTATCTTTGAAATGTTACCTGTGTCCTATTGGAAGTACTTGTAGAGATGATGTAGTAGGTAATACTAGAACTATAGGAGAAGGGAGATTCTAGAATGTGAGAGAGGAAGCTGGGAGCTGTGCCAGGGATGCTGCTCATGGCTGTGCTGGAGATGCTGTACATTGGATATGAAATAAAAGAAAGGTGGAACTAAACCTTGTTGAAGATTCATCTTTACATTGGCGACGAGGATCACGCCGTGCAGGAGACGGATTGTAATTAAATAGAGCATCTCCACTCCTGGAAACAAATTTAGAGTCTTAACCTATGAATTCAAAAAGAAAGATACGGAACAAGAAGGAAGGAAAAAGAAACTACTGATGGAAACTTCAAACATTCATTTTTTTGAACTGGTGAACTGATGAGCAAGAAAAAATCATTATTTAAAACCTGACGGTTTATCCCTGAAAACCAATTGGTTTTATAGGAGGAAAATATTTAAAGGACCTCGTGAGAAAATTGAAGCGGAGGCTGAGCGGCTCTATAAGGGTAATTAACAAATCTTTTAAACCGTCTACGCCCGCGCGCCTGTATAAGGTTGTGTATATATATTTAAATATTCAACCGAAGCAAGCGCGTGCTCCTGCCAGCGCGTCTCTGCCAGCGTATGCACACAGCAGTCGGTATGGCGCTCGCGGCAGTACTCGCGGTCGGCATTTTCATAAACAAACACACCGCGAGCACTGCACGTGTTGCTGTCGGCGTTTCCTTAGCAACGGGCGCACACAGCTTTTGAATACAAGCATACTACGAGCGCAATTAATGCGAGTGGAAAACCTGCACAAATAAAATACGGATAATTAAACAAATAAAAGAAAAGAACTCACGTGCACACCTAATGTCTCTATCTTTCACTTAACCTTCATCTGGAAAAATTGAAATTGAAAAGGGACTTACTAAAAGAAATTGAAGAAAGACTTTACATAGGTTCTATATTGCTTTAAGAAAAGACTAAAAAAAAAAAAAAAAAAAAAAAGTGTATAGATTGAAATTATTAGTATAATTGACTAATATTTACAATATTTATCGATCTAAACAAATTATGGGTGATCAAAATATGTCTTCTCCACCACCCTTTTTGCCAACCCCTGGAGAGCCATCCATTCCATGGAAACAGTGGAAAAAGATGTTTTCTACCTACCTGCTAGCAATTGGAGGTGATCGTTACAGTCCAATCCGAAGACAAGCAATTCTTCTTCATCATTTAGGCATAGAGGGAAGAAGGATCTATGAGGATCTACCTGAGGTTTCCTTAGGTATGGGCGATGGTCAGCCTTCCAATCTATTTGAAATGTCCTTACAAATGCTAGATTTGCAGTTTACACCTAAAACTAACTTAGTCTTGGAACGTTATAAATTCTTTTCAAGGATGCAGAATGCTGATGAAGATGTAGCATCATATGTTGCAACCTTACGTGGTCTTGCATTGTCTTGCCGCTTCGAACAGTTATCTGATTCTTTGATAAGAGACCAGATTGTAAGGTGTGCCTACAACAAAAAGATAAGGGAGAAATTACTAATGAAAGATTCTAATTTGGACGAGGCAATACAAATTGCTAAGACTATGGAGCACACGGCTGTGTGGCTACTGGAAATGGATGGTTCAAATAAAGATGGGAAGCAGAATATTGTTAATGAAGTAAGAGATAAGAACAAATTCCCAGTTGAGGAAGTGAAGAAAAAAGTGACAAGAAATTGGGAGGACCTGAATCGTGGAAGATTTGCTGCAAGGGAAGTGAAATGTTATAGATGTGGAGCACCTGGGCACATTGCATCAAGCAAGATGTGTGCTGCAAAAACCGCTATATGTCGCAATTGTGGGAAAAGAGGGCATTTTGCCAAAGTCTGTAAATTCAAAAACAACGAAGGTGGCGGACGTGCAATTCAGGAAAAACATTTTATACACAATGTTGATCTGGAAAGTACAAGTATTTTGGAGAAACCTCATGCTCAAGTGTTATTGAATGACATACCAGTTAAATTGTTGGTAGATTCTGGGAGTCTGTTTACCCTCATTGCGAGAAAAACTTATGAGGAATTGTGGAATAATCAGGGTGAGGAGGAAATGCTGGAACCCGATATAAAAGCTATGGGATATGCAGGGAAAAGAATAGTGATGATAGGTATGATCTGGATGACGATCGTTTTCAAAGGAAGAGCAGTGAAAGGAAGAATATATATCACGGACTTTGGTACCAATCTATTGGGTTGGCGTCACCAGAAAGATTTGGGGATAGTCCTGAATCCCAATGCCAAAGAGCCTGTGATGTTAATGGAAAAAGGAAAAATTTGTGAAGTTAATGAAAATTCTCGTCATCCTTTGATTCAAAAGCATCCACAAGTTTTTTCTCTGAGATTGGGAGTCTTGAGAGGATTTTCTCATAGAATTGTATTAAAGAAAGGTGCAAAACCGGTTGTTCATAAAGTACGTGGCATACCTAACTTAATGAAAGACCCTTTAAAAAGTGAATTGGATAGATTGTTGCAGGATGGCATCATTGAACCTATTGAGTCTTCAGAATGGCTTGCTCCAATTGTAGTGGCACCCAAGGAAGGGGGGAGGATTCGTCTGTGCATCGACCTTAGAGATTTGAACAAAAATATTTGGGTGGACAGACAACCGTTGCCAAATATTTCTCAGATGTTGTCTGTAAAAGGTAAAGGGTGCATTTTTAGTGTGTTGGATATGTCTTCAGCATATCATCAGATAAACTTACATGAAGACTCTAGGCACTTGACTTCCTTTATCACGCCTCTGGGGGCATTTCGTTATAAGAGGATGCCTTTTGGATTAGCCTCTGCCTCAGCTGTTTTTCAAAGACTGATGGAGGAGATTTTTGGGGATTTGGAAAAAGTGTTATGCTTTCAGGATGACATTTTAATTGTGGGTAATGATGAAAGAGAGCATAACCACTTATTTGAGGAAGTGATGTCCAGATTGGAGAAGAGAGGCTTAACCATTAAGGAAGAGAAGTGCCAAATTGGGAAATCTGAAGTAACTTATCTGGGACACTCTATTAGTGGAAATGGTATTAGACCTAAGAAAAGTATTGTGGCTGCAATTGAGAAAGCACCTGAGCCAACTAATAAGGATGAATTGAGATCTTTTTTGGGTCTTGCAGAGTATTGTGCCAAATTTATAAGGAACTTCACGGAGATAGTAGAACCTTTAAGGAGATTGATGAAGAAAGGAGTAACATATGAGTGGTGTGAGGACTGTAGATGTGCGTTTCAGGATGTGAAAAAATATATTTTGAGTGCTCCTACTCTAGGCGTCTTTGATGTAACAGCAAAGACGTATGTAACCTCGGATGCGAGCAATGTAGGAGTGGGAGCGGTCTTAACGCAGGTAAAGGATGGTGATGAGTATGTTGTAGGTTTTGCTTCCAGACGTTTGCAGGGTGCAGAATTATCGTATTCTGTAATAGAGAGGGAGGCCCTGGCTTGTTGCTGGGGAATTAATCATTTCAAGTTTTACTTGTGGGGAGTGCCTTTTAAATTAAAGACGGACCATAAGCCCTTGATTTATATTTTTAAAGGGGGGCGAGGTTTAGAGGGGAATGTAACACCGCGAATTTCAAGATGGTTGTTATCTATAATGGAATATAATTTTGAAGTGGAGTTTGTAAAAGGTAAGAGGAATGTGGTGGCGGATTGCTTATCAAGAATGCCTGTGGAAGTGGATGAAATCGGAAGTGAGGTAGTGGAGAATTTTGTGGGAACTATCTTGGGTGAACTGGCCTTGAGTGAAAGTGAATGGGCCAATGCTAAGGCGAGCGATTTGGTTATGAATAAAGTGGAAAGTAAAATAATTAATGGGTGGACATATGAGGATGAACATGATGGTGATGTGTCTTCTTACTTTAGGATCAAGGATCAACTGAGTATATTGGAGGGTAGGTTGTATAGGAAGAGTCAAATGGTACCACCAGAGGGGGTAAGGAAGCACATTATTGACATAACACACCAGGGACATTTAGGACGAGGTGTGATGAAAAGGAAAATAAGACAATTGTTCTGGTGGCCAGGGATGGATAAACAAGTGGAAGAGACAGTGAAACATTGTGTGCCTTGTGGTAATAGTGACAAAACTAAGATTTTAAGGCAAGCACCTCTAGCTCCCATGACTTTTCCAAAAAGACCTTGGGAAAAACTAGCTGTTGATTTCATTGGTCCTGTTTTTAAGTTGGGTGCTAGGAGTAAGTTCATTATTGTACTTGTTGACTACCATTCAAAGTGGTTTGTAATCAAAATTGTTGACCAGGTGGATACTACAAGAGTCATAGAATTCTTTGAAGAAGTTTTTTTAGAAGAAGGAATTCCAAAAACTATTGTATCCGACAATGGGGTACAGTTTGTGTCACGTAGAATGGTGGAATATTTACGGAAAATGAGTATTAATCATGAAAGAGTTGCTCTATTTCGGCCACAGGCCAATGGTTTGGTTGAAAGGGTTAACAGACTGATAATGGATAGTATTCAATTATCCTTGGCTAATCATCTCTCTTGGAGAAGTGAATTATGTAAGATGATGTGGACATATCGCACAACTCCACATTCAGTCACTGGGGTGGCACCGTTTGTGTCTCTGAAAGGGAGAATGCCTGGTGTGAAAGAATGCCCGGTGTGGTTAAAGATTAAAAGGAATGTAAGAGTGTCCAGGGAAGCAATGGTAAAGAGAGTAGAGGAGATGCAAAGGAAAAGTATCCAACAATATAACAAAAGAATGTGTGTAAAATATGGCCACATAAATAAAGGAGATTGGGTAGTGACAAGGAGAAGTGGAATAGTTGTGAAGGGGGACAGCAAATACTCCACCCCTCAACGTGTGAAGGAGGTCAAAAGAAATGTAGTAGTTTTAGAAGATGGCTCTTCCTGGAGTATGGGAAGTGTGTGTAAAGTTCATCATTAAGTTGTTAAAATGCAAAGTTCTTAGTTATTTATAGAACTTATATTGTAGCTTGTGTCAATGTTATTGTCTTATTTCTATGTATATAATCTTATTTATGCTTTTCTTTATTTGTTAGGTGTGGTATATTATATAAGGGGGGGGAAGTGTAGAGATGATGTAGTAGGTAATACTAGAACTATAGGAGAAGGGAGATTCTAGAATGTGAGAGAGGAAGCTGGGAGCTGTGCCAGGGATGCTGCTCATGGCTGTGCTGGAGATGCTGTACATTGGATATGAAATAAAAGAAAGGTGGAACTAAACCTTGTTGAAGATTCATCTTTACAGTACTGTTCAATGATTCTGTCCCTGTTGTCTGTTTCAGCCCCGTCGTCTTCCTCCTCGTCACTCTCCTCAGGTTCCACCGCTGCCACAACACCACCGTCTCGACCATCCTCCTGCAGGAAAGGCACCTGGCGGCGCAAAGCCAGGTTGTGAAGCATGCAGCAGGCCACGATGATGTGACACACCTTCTTAGGTGAGTACATTAGGGATCCACCGGTCATATGCAGGCAGCGAAACCTGGCCTTTAGGAGGCCAAAGGTGCGTTTGATCACCCTCCTAGTACGCCCATGGGCCTCATTGTACCGTTCCTCTGCCCTGGTCCGGGGATTCCTTACTGGGGTCAGTAGCCACGACAGGTTGGGGTACCCAGAGTCCCCCACTAGCCATACACGGTGTCTCTGTAGCTGTTCCATCACGTAAGGGATGCTGCTATTCCTCAGGATGTAGGCGTCATGCACTGACCCTGGGAATTTGGCATTTACATGCGAGATGTACTGGTCAGCCAAACACACCACCTGGATGTTCATTGAATGGTAACTTTTTCTGTTCCTGTACACCTGCTCCCTGTCTCTTGGGGGAACCAAAGCCACATGGGTCCCATCAATGGCACCAATTACGTTGGGAATATGTCCAAGGGCGTAGAAATCACCCTTCACTGTAGCCAATTCGCCCACCTCAGGGAAAATGATGTAGTTCCTCACGGATTTCATCAGGGCAGACAACACTCTGGATAACACCTTTGAAAACATGGGCTGAGACATCCCGGAAGCAATTCCCACGGTTGTCTGAAATGACCCACTTGCCAAGAAATGTAGTACTGACATGACCTGCACCAGAGGGGGAATCCCTGTGGGTTGGCGGATGGGGGACATCAGGTCGGGCTCCAGCTGGGCACACAGTTCATGGATAGTGGCACGGTTAAGACGGTAGGTCAGGATAATGTGGCGTTCTTCCATTGTCGACAGGTCCACCAGCGGTCGGTACACGGGAGGATTCATCCGTCTCCTCGCCCAACCCAGCGGACGGTGCCTAGGAAGGACAACATGGAGCACACAGTCAGGCAACCCACAGGTACGTACTCACAGCTAGCACAGTATACGATTCTCTATGCAGTGAATGGCGTGTCTGAGTGGCTATGCAAGGCCTAGGCCTGTGTGACGCAGTTGAAATTGAGCCATGTGGGCCCTGGAAATGGCGGCTGCCTGACCTGTGAAGTGTGACAATGGGATGTGAGGTCAATGCGCTGGCGTGGCACACCGCGGCGGGCGGCGGGTGAAGACCGCGGCGCGAAGCCGCATTGGTTAACATTGAAGCCTATGGGTTTCAGGAGCCAATGGCGAAGGGCGCCGGCGGTGGCGGGACGCACCGCCGCGGTACGCACCGCCGCGGACATGACCGCCATTTTCTATCTACTTATCCACTTGCGACTTGAACTTTCACAGGAGAGGACCTATACTGCAAGTGTTGCTGTGACATCGGTCTGGAAGGGACAATGGCTGCTGCGACTGGGGAAAGGGCCCCTGCCTTCACTGGAGAGGAGTTGGAGAAACTTGTGGATGGGGTCCTCCCCCAGTATGCGCTACTCTACGGTCCTCCAGACCAACAAGTGAGTTTAATTCAATCTGGATTTGGGGCCACTGGCTGGCTTGGGGGCCTGGCGGGGATGGGGGGCATGTTGGGGCTGGCGGGGTGCCTGGCGGGGGGCCTGGCGGGGATGGGGGGCATGTTGGGCCTGGCGGGGGGCCTGGCGGGGATGGGGGGCATGTTGGGCCTGGCGGGGGGCCTGGCGGGGATGGGGGGCATGTTGGGCATGGCGGGGGGCCTGGCGGGGGGCCTGGCGGGGATGGGGGGCATGTTGGGCCTGGCGGGGGGCCTGGCGGGGATGGGGGGCATGTTGGGCCTGGCGGGGGGCCTGGCGGGGATGGGGGGCATGTTGGGCATGGCGGGGGGCCTGGCGGGGGGCCTGGCGGGGATGGGGGGCGTTGGGCCACTGGAAAGGAAAATGCTGAGTAACTTGAACGTGGTATTTCTCCCTCCCTGTACGTGTCACATAGGTCCGCGCCCATGAGAAGATCGGGATTTGGCGTGCCATCGCCAAGGAAGTCCGGGCCCTGGGGGTCCACCATCGACGGGGCACCCACTGCCGCAAGAGGTGGGAGGACATCCGCCGCGGGACCAAGAAGACCGCCGAGTCTCTGCTGGGGATGGCCTCCCAACGTAGGCGGGGTGCCTGCCGTCAACTGAGCCCCCTGATGTTCCGGATCCTGGCTGTGGCCTACCCTGATTTGGATGGGCGCGTGAGGGCAGCACAGCAGACACAAGGGGGTGAGTCCAAGCATTATCTACTCTGTTGTCGCGCAGTGGAGGTGTCTGGGTGGGGGAGGAGGGCTGTGGGTCCCCCTAGGCCAGGGCGATATCTGTAGGCTGGGCACCCCCGTAAGCCCCTGTGTCCCCAGCCACCACCCTCAGTAGTTTGTCAGTACAGCCATCCCTGGGCCGTGTCATCCATGGGTGCAGTTGTCAACTCTAGGCGTGTAGGGCATGTTCCACGGAATGCGTAGCGGACCCCAAGTGCGCAACTTAGTGCAGGGGGCATCTGTGTCTGTCATGTCCGCTAACTGTACCGGAGATCCATGTAATCAATATCCCTTTATTTCTCTCTCCCCCCCCCTTTTTGTTTGTCTTTCTGTGCTTGTGTGCATCAGCATCATCAGGCGGAGGAGAAGTGGCATCGGGGCAGGAGGGAGCTGCATCTCACATGGCCCAGGAGGGCCATGCCACAGAGTCAGACTGGACCAGTGAGACGGAGGGCGAGGGGAGCTCCACGACGGGGACGACTGGACCCTGCAGCGACACGGACACGTCCTCGGAAGGGGGCTCCCTTGCGGGGGTGGCACCATCCGTGCCCCCCGCCATTACAGGTACAGCCGCCACCCAGCGCACCATCTCCGCCCTCCCAGCAGCCCCTCAGCGTTCGCCCCGTGCCCGCTCTGCCAGGAAGCCGGGCATCTCCTTCGCCCCAGGCACCTCAGGCCCTGCCCCTGTTACCCCCGCTGCCCTCAGTGAGGAGGTCATTGACCTCCTCCGAACGCTCATTGTTGGGCAGACTACCCTTTTGAATGCCATCCAGGGGGTGGAGAGGGAGGTTCATCGCAGCAATGCGTACCTGGAGGGCATTCATTCGGGTCAGGCTGCCCATCAGCGATCGTTCCAGGCTCTGGCCTCAGCACTGACGGCAGCCATTGTCCCTGTCTCCTGCCTGCCTCTACTAACTCCCTCCTCCCAGTCTCCTGTTCCTCTGCCTGTCCCACCCACACCATCAGACCAGCCTGCACACACCTCAACACCCAAGAGAAGCTCATCCAAACATAAGCACCACAGATCACGCAGACATTCACACACGCAACATTCCGATGCAGACATGCCAACAGTCACTACCACCTCTGTGACCCCCACCTCCTCGTCTCCCTCCTCCCTCCCTGTGACGTCTACACTCACACCTCCATTCACCTCACCATCAGCCAGTGTTTCCATCACCAGCACACCCTCCACTCCAGTCCGCACACGTGCAGTCACCACCCCCACTGCCATTTACACGTCCCCTGTGTCCTCTCCCACTGTGTCTGTCACCCCCTCTTCCACACCACACAAACGCAGCCACCCACCCACCCAACAGCCATCCACCTCACGACAGCCTATCCCTCCTGCACCTGCACCCAAAGACAGCAAACGTGACTCACCTACAACCACATCCTCTCCCTCCACTCCCATTCCCACTGTACCTACCACTCTCCATTGTCCCAAGAAGCTCTTCCTCGCCACTACTAACTTCTTTCCTGACCCTGAGCCCCCCCCTCCTTCTCGTCGGGGTAAGAAGAGCACCTCAGCCACCACCAGCTCTGCAGCCCCCTTGACAAGGGTGCAGGGGTATTGGAGCCCGCCAGCCCGCATGTCTGGATCTTCGCCCAGCAGCAAGGGGACAGCCAGCCCACCCCCTGGGAAGAGGAGCAGAAGGCGGAAGGGGCGCCGCAGGAGCCCGCCTTCTACATCCCCCCCGGACACCACCCAGAGACAGTCACCAGCCACAGCTCCAAAGGGAGGAAAGGGCCACAGGCCGACGACTAAGGAGGGCAAGGGCAGCAAGTTGGAGAGGTCAGGCAGCAGGCCTGCTGCCCAGGAGGAGCCCACAACCCCCATAGCCGCTGCCCCGGGAGGAACCGGCACAGCTGCCCCGGGAGAGCCCACCAGCCCCATAGCCGCTGCCCAGGGAGGACCCAGCCCAGCTGGCCAGGAGGGCCCCACCACCCACAGCCCAGGTGGGCAGTGAAGGAGCACCATCCCCGCTGCCCAGGAGGGCACCACCAGGCATTTAGCAGTTGGCCATAGACCGTCCGCCGTCTCAAGAACCGCTGAACTGGGCCCTTCAAGGCAAGAACCGCTGAACTGGGCCCTTCAAGGCAAGAACCGCTGAACTGGGCCCCGCCGTCTCAAGAACCGCTGAACTGGGCCCTTCAAGGCAAGAACCGCTGAACTGGGCCCTTCAAGGCAAGAACCGCTGAACTGGGCCCCGCCGTCTCAAGAACCGCTGAACTGGGCCCCGCCGTCTCAAGAACCGCTGAACTGGGCCCTTCAAGGCAAGAACCGCTGAACTGGGCCCTTCAAGGCAAGAACCGCTGAACTGGGCCCCGCCGTCTCAAGAACCGCTGAACTGGGCCCTTCAAGGCAAGAACCGCTGAACTGGGCCCTTCAAGGCAAGAACCGCTGAACTGGGCCCCGCTGTCTCAAGAACCGCTGAACTGGGCCCCGCCGTCTCAAGAACCGCTGAACTGGGCCCTTCAAGGCAAGAACCGCTGAACTGGGCCCTTCAAGGCAAGAACCGCTGAACTGGGCCCCACCGTCTCAAGAACCGCTGAACTGGGCCCTTCAAGGCAAGAACCGCTGAACTGGGCCCTTCAAGGCTAGAACCGCTGAACTGGGCCCCGCCGTCTCAAGAACCGCTGAACTGGGCCCCGCCGTCTCAAGAACCGCTGAACTGGGCCCTTCAAGGCAAGAACCGCTGGCCCTTTGGCAGACGTGGCAGGGCAGGATCTATCTCGGGCAGGGCTGCAGGATGTCCTCTGGCCAACTTGCCTCCTCCAGTGGCAGTGGGGTCTGTTATGGACTGTATGGACTGTGGCTTTGCTCTCCCCAGGATGGCCCAGTGGGCAGGCCACCCACTGTATGGACTGTTTGGACTGTGGCTTTGCTCTCCCCAGGATGGCCCAGTGGGCAGGCCACCCACTGTATGGACTGTATGGACTGTGGCTTTGCTCTCCCCAGGATGGCCCAGTGGGCAGGCCACCCACTGTATGGACTGTATGGACTGTGGCTTTGCTCTCCCCAGGATGGCCCAGTGGGCAGGCCACCCACTGTATGGACTGTTTAGACTGTGGCTTTGCTCTCCCCAGGATGGCCCAGTGGGCAGGCCACCCACTGTATGGACTGTATGGACTGTGGCTTTGCTCTCCCCAGGATGGCCCAGTGGGCAGGCCACCCACTGTATGGACTGTATGGACTGTGGCTTTGCTCTCCCCAGGATGGCCCAGTGGGCAGGCCACCCACTGTATGGACTGTATGGACTGTGGCTTTGCTCTCCCCAGGATGGCCCAGTGGTCATGGAGTCCCCTCGTGGATCTGGCGTCGTGTACTCAAGTGGCTGAGGTGCCCCCCCTTCCCTTCCCCCTGAGGTGCCTGTCCTATTTTCTTTCTGATGCCCCTGCAGTGTTCTCTCCGTGGAGTTCTTGTCGTGGGACTGGGCCTTGCCCCTTTGCACAGGACCCCTGTGATCCACGGACAGTGGTTGGACTACATTTAGTAGCTGTATATATTTTGTACATAGTTTATTTATTTTTTGGGATTAATGGCGTACATATTTCAATATATCTGCCCGTTTATGATCTCTTCTTTTGGTCTTTGCATTATTTCGGAGGGGGGTGGTTTGTGGGTTGTGACAGTGATCTGTGGGAATGCATTGATGTGTGTGTTGTAGTGGGTGTGGGTGGGTGGGTGTGTGCCGGTAATCTTTTCCCTCCCCTGTGTCGTAGGTGCAGTACTCACCGATGTCTTCCGCGCCGCCGGGCGTGCTCCTGGTATATGAGGAGGAATAGGAGTGCGGGGATGACCTGTAACTCTGGCTCCATACTGCCGGAATCTCGCGTGGAGTGCGTAGAGGTGAGCGTTTTCCCGTTCGTAGTCTGTTTCCGCCGTGTTCTTATCGGCGGTGCTCCCGCCCCGGAAAAGGTGGCAGATTGGTGGGTCGTAATAGGGTGGGCGGTACTTTGTCTGCCGCCGGGCTGTTGGCGGGAACCGCCGCGCTGTTTGTTTGTACCGCTGTGGCGGTCGGAGTGTTAAGTTGGCGGGCTGTGTTGGCGGTTCCCGCCAGGGTCAGAATTGCATATTTTAGACCGCCGGCCTGTTGGCGGCTTGGCCGCCGCTTTATCACCGACCGCCAGGGTCAGAATGAGGGCCATAGTGTTTTCACTATGAGCACTGAGGCCTGGCTATCAGGATCCCAGTGAGACAGTGAAAACAGTGACAAACACCCTGACATACACTCACAAACAGGCCAAAAGTGGGGGTAACAAGGCTAGAAAGAGGCTACCTTCTCACACTCTAACACTACCAGTGTCACTAGGTGGCCTGCTATGGGGAAGAGTTTGTAAGAACACCCCCCAGCATCTTCAGGGAACTCCTCTGAGTCTGACTGGGAAGCCTCCCCTTCTTCTACCCTCTCCTGAGATGGGCCAGACTGGTTCTGGTCATCCTCAATGAGCAGGTTAAAGAGAAACTTTTGTTGGATTCTTACCTATGCTTAAACCTCTATCCAGGCAGAGACCCCTCAAACTCTTGTAGTTTAAACTTTCATAAATTGCCTGAACAATGTTGGAAGTAGCCTCTACTGTAGACATGATAGAAAAAGGTTTAAGGATAGTGAGAGAAAGAGTTTTGGAACTTTAGAAAGCACAGAGAAAAAACTTTTTCAAACTTTTGGAAAACATTTAGAAGTTTTCAAAGCTTTTAGAGTAGAAAAGTAAACTGTTTTGGTTAAATGTACATATACTGAACTATTTGGTATATGATTGTCTTATGAAAAGCACCAAATGACAAAGTGGTAAAGCAGTTACAAGTACCTATCCCACCGCTGCACCACCAATGTAGGAGGCTGGCCTGGCTTATAGTGGGTACCTTGTGGTACTTACTCCCCGTGTCAGGTCCAGTTATCCCTTATTAGTACAATAGAGGTGTTTCTAGCAGCTTAGGCTGATAGAAGGTAGCTATGGCAAAGCAGCTTAGGCTGAACTAGGAGACATGCAAAGCTCCTACTATACCACTTATATCATATAGCACAATATCATAACAAAACACAATACTCAGAGTTACTAAAAATAAAGGTACTTTATTTTAGTGACAATATGCCAAAAGTATCTAAGAGGATACCCTCACTTAGGAGGTAAGTAATATACACAAATTATATGTACACAAACCCAAAACAGGTAAGTAACAGTAAGAAAAGTGATGCAAATAATGTAGAATCACAATAGGATGCAATAGGTAGACATAGGACAAGGGGCAACACAAATCATATACTCCAAAAGTGGAATGCAAATCACAAATGGACCCCAGACCTATGGGAGGTTGTAGAGGGTCGCTGGGACTGTGAGAAAACAGTAAGGGTGTCCAAGATACCCCACCCCAAGACCCTGAAATGTAGGAGTGAAGTTACCCTACTACCTCAGAAAGACAGAATAGTCGTGATAGGGGATTCTGCAAGAACCACAAGCACCAGCAAAACACTGAAGACGGATTCCTTGACCTGAGGACCTGAAAAGGAAGGAGTCCAAGAGTCACGAAAGTGTCCAGGGGGGCAGGAGTCCAGAAAACCCAGGATGAAGGTGCAAAAGGGCTGCATCCAGGTGGAAGAAGCCAAAGATTCTGCAACAACGGAAAAGGCTAGGAACTTCTCCTTTGGAGGGAAGATGTCCCACGGCGTGCTGGAGGTTGCAGATGTGATTCTAGGCAGAAATACCGCAAACAAGCCTTGCTAGCTGAAAGAGTCACGGTTAAGGATTTTGGGTGTTGCTAGGGACCAGGAAGGACCAGGATGTCGCCCCTTTGAGGAGGAGACAGAGGGGGCACTCAGCAAACCAGAGAGCCCCGACAGAAGCAGACAGTACCCGCAGAAGTACTGGAGCAGGCACTTGGAAGATCTGAGGATAGCGGTCGACTCAGAGTCACAAAGGAGGGTCCACGATGTCAGAGTCCAACTCAGCGGTTTGAGCACTGCAGGACAGAGTGCTGGGTACCCAGGCTAGGATGTGCACAAAGGAATCCTTGTAGAAGTGCACAGAAGCCGGTGCAGCTGCAAATCAGGCAGTACACAGCTTTGCTGCCTGGCGTGGGGAGGCAAGGGCTTACCTCCACCAACTTTGGACAGAAGGGCCACTGGACTGTGTTAAACACTAGGACCCAGCTCCTGTGTTCCAGGGACCACGCATGTCAGGATGAGAGGGGACCCAGAGGACCGGTGATGCAGAAGTTTGGTGCCTGCGTTAGCAGGGGGAAGATTCCGTCGACCCACAGGAGATTTCTTCCTGGCTTCCAGTGCAGGGTGAAGGCAGACAGGCCTCAGAGCATGCATCACCAGGAAACATTCGAGAAAGCTGGCAGGATGAGGTGCTACAATGTTGCTGGTAGTCGTCTTCCTACTTTGTTGCGGTCCTGCAGGCGTCCTGGAGCAGTCAGCAGTCGATCCTTGGCAGAAGTCGAAGAGAGAAGTGCAGAGGAACTCTGGTGAGCTCTTGCATTCGTTATCTGAGGAATAGCCCAGAGGAGAGACCCTAAATAGCCAGAAAAGGAGGTTTGGCTACTAAGAAAGGAGGCTTAGCTACTGAAAGAGGTAGCACCTATCAGGAGGGGTCTCTGACGTCACCTGCTGGCACTGGACACTAAGAGCAGTCCAGTGTGCCCCAACACCTCTGAATCCAAGATGGCAGAGGCCTGGGGCACACTTGAGGAGCTCTGGGCACCTCCCCTGGGAGGTACTGGTCAGGGGAGTGGTCACTTCCCTTTCCTTTGTCCAGTTTCGCGCCAGGGCAGGGCTGGGGGATCCCTGAACCGGTGTAGACTGGCTTATGCAGAGATGGGCACCATCTGTGCCCATCAAAGCATTTCCACAGGCAACAGCAATGCAACAACAGTGGATTGCCGGACCTGAGTACCTGTAAGACAAGGGAACCAAGTCCAATAGTCGCGACAGTGTCGAGAGTGGGCAGGAGCCCAGGAAATGCCAGCTGAAGGTGCAAGGAAGCTGCCACCGGATGGAAGAAGCTTGGAGTTCTGCAAGAAAGAAGAGAGGTAGGGACTTCTCCTTTGGAAAATGGATGTCCCACATTGCGATAAAGCTTGCAGAGGTGTTCCCACTCAGAAAGACTGCAAACAAGCCTTGCTAGCTGCAAGGGTCGTAGTAGAGGTTTTTGGGTGCTGCTGTGGCAGTAGAGGTTGGTATTGGGGTGACAATTCCATAATCTTAGACATGTTACATGGCCATGTTCGGAGTTGCCATTGTGATGCTACACATAGGTAGTGACCCTTGATGTTCCGGATCCTGGCTGTGGCCTACCCTGATTTGGATGGGCGCGTGAGGGCAGCACAGCAGACACAAGGGGGTGAGTCCAAGCATTATCTACTCTGTTGTCGCGCAGTGGAGGTGTCTGGGTGGGGGAGGAGGGCTGTGGGTCCCCCTAGGCCAGGGCGATATCTGTAGGCTGGGCACCCCCGTAAGCCCCTGTGTCCCCAGCCACCACCCTCAGTAGTTTGTCAGTACAGCCATCCCTGGGCCGTGTCATCCATGGGTGCAGTTGTCAACTCTAGGCGTGTAGGGCATGTTCCACGGAATGCGTAGCGGACCCCAAGTGCGCAACTTAGTGCAGGGGGCATCTGTGTCTGTCATGTCCGCTAACTGTACCGGAGATCCATGTAATCAATATCCCTTTATTTCTCTCTCCCCCCCCCTTTTTGTTTGTCTTTCTGTGCTTGTGTGCATCAGCATCATCAGGCGGAGGAGAAGTGGCATCGGGGCAGGAGGGAGCTGCATCTCACATGGCCCAGGAGGGCCATGCCACAGAGTCAGACTGGACCAGTGAGACGGAGGGCGAGGGGAGCTCCACGACGGGGACGACTGGACCCTGCAGCGACACGGACACGTCCTCGGAAGGGGGCTCCCTTGCGGGGGTGGCACCATCCGTGCCCCCCGCCATTACAGGTACAGCCGCCACCCAGCGCACCATCTCCGCCCTCCCAGCAGCCCCTCAGCGTTCGCCCCGTGCCCGCTCTGCCAGGAAGCCGGGCATCTCCTTCGCCCCAGGCACCTCAGGCCCTGCCCCTGTTACCCCCGCTGCCCTCAGTGAGGAGGTCATTGACCTCCTCCGAACGCTCATTGTTGGGCAGACTACCCTTTTGAATGCCATCCAGGGGGTGGAGAGGGAGGTTCATCGCAGCAATGCGTACCTGGAGGGCATTCATTCGGGTCAGGCTGCCCATCAGCGATCGTTCCAGGCTCTGGCCTCAGCACTGACGGCAGCCATTGTCCCTGTCTCCTGCCTGCCTCTACTAACTCCCTCCTCCCAGTCTCCTGTTCCTCTGCCTGTCCCACCCACACCATCAGACCAGCCTGCACACACCTCAACACCCAAGAGAAGCTCATCCAAACATAAGCACCACAGATCACGCAGACATTCACACACGCAACATTCCGATGCAGACATGCCAACAGTCACTACCACCTCTGTGACCCCCACCTCCTCGTCTCCCTCCTCCCTCCCTGTGACGTCTACACTCACACCTCCATTCACCTCACCATCAGCCAGTGTTTCCATCACCAGCACACCCTCCACTCCAGTCCGCACACGTGCAGTCACCACCCCCACTGCCATTTACACGTCCCCTGTGTCCTCTCCCACTGTGTCTGTCACCCCCTCTTCCACACCACACAAACGCAGCCACCCACCCACCCAACAGCCATCCACCTCACAACAGCCTATCCCTCCTGCACCTGCACCCAAAGACAGCAAACGTGACTCACCTACAACCACATCCTCTCCCTCCACTCCCATTCCCACTGTACCTACCACTCTCCATTGTCCCAAGAAGCTCTTCCTCGCCACTACTAACTTCTTTCCTGACCCTGAGCCCACCCCTCCTTCTCGTCGGGGTAAGAAGAGCACCTCAGCCACCACCAGCCCTGCAGCCCCCTTGACAAGGGTGCAGGGGTATTGGAGCCCGCCAGCCCGCATGTCTGGATCTTCGCCCAGCAGCAAGGGGACAGCCAGCCCACCCCCTGGGAAGAGGAGCAGAAGGCGGAAGGGGCGCCGCAGGAGCCCGCCTTCTACATCCCCCCCGGACACCACCCAGAGACAGTCACCAGCCACAGCTCCAAAGGGAGGAAAGGGCCACAGGCCGACGACTAAGGAGGGCAAGGGCAGCAAGTTGGAGAGGTCAGGCAGCAGGCCTGCTGCCCAGGAGGAGCCCACAACCCCCATAGCCGCTGCCCCGGGAGGAACCGGCACAGCTGCCCCGGGAGAGCCCACCAGCCCCATAGCCGCTGCCCAGGGAGGACCCAGCCCAGCTGGCCAGGAGGGCCCCACCACCCACAGCCCAGGTGGGCAGTGAAGGAGCACCATCCCCGCTGCCCAGGAGGGCACCACCAGGCATTTAGCAGTTGGCCATAGACCGTCCGCCGTCTCAAGAACCGCTGAACTGGGCCCTTCAAGGCAAGAACCGCTGAACTGGGCCCTTCAAGGCAAGAACCGCTGAACTGGGCCCCGCCGTCTCAAGAACCGCTGAACTGGGCCCTTCAAGGCAAGAACCGCTGAACTGGGCCCTTCAAGGCAAGAACCGCTGAACTGGGCCCCGCCGTCTCAAGAACCGCTGAACTGGGCCCCGCCGTCTCAAGAACCGCTGAACTGGGCCCTTCAAGGCAAGAACCGCTGAACTGGGCCCTTCAAGGCAAGAACCGCTGAACTGGGCCCCGCCGTCTCAAGAACCGCTGAACTGGGCCCTTCAAGGCAAGAACCGCTGAACTGGGCCCTTCAAGGCAAGAACCGCTGAACTGGGCCCCGCCGTCTCAAGAACCGCTGAACTGGGCCCCGCCGTCTCAAGAACCGCTGAACTGGGCCCTTCAAGGCAAGAACCGCTGAACTGGGCCCTTCAAGGCAAGAACCGCTGAACTGGGCCCCACCGTCTCAAGAACCGCTGAACTGGGCCCTTCAAGGCAAGAACCGCTGAACTGGGCCCTTCAAGGCAAGAACCGCTGAACTGGGCCCCGCCGTCTCAAGAACCGCTGAACTGGGCCCCGCCGTCTCAAGAACCGCTGAACTGGGCCCTTCAAGGCAAGAACCGCTGGCCCTTTGGCAGACGTGGCAGGGCAGGATCTATCTCGGGCAGGGCTGCAGGATGTCTTCTGGCCAACTTGCCTCCTCCAGTGGCAGTGGGGTCTGTTATGGACTGTATGGACTGTGGCTTTGCTCTCCCCAGGATGGCCCAGTGGGCAGGCCACCCACTGTATGGACTGTTTGGACTGTGGCTTTGCTCTCCCCAGGATGGCCCAGTGGGCAGGCCACCCACTGTATGGACTGTATGGACTGTGGCTTTGCTCTCCCCAGGATGGCCCAGTGGGCAGGCCACCCACTGTATGGACTGTATGGACTGTGGCTTTGCTCTCCCCAGGATGGCCCAGTGGGCAGGCCACCCACTGTATGGACTGTTTGGACTGTGGCTTTGCTCTCCCCAGGATGGCCCAGTGGGCAGGCCACCCACTGTATGGACTGTATGGACTGTGGCTTTGCTCTCCCCAGGATGGCCCAGTGGGCAGGCCACCCACTGTATGGACTGTATGGACTGTGGCTTTGCTCTCCCCAGGATGGCCCAGTGGGCAGGCCACCCACTGTATGGACTGTATGGACTGTGGCTTTGCTCTCCCCAGGATGGCCCAGTGGTCATGGAGTCCCCTCGTGGATCTGGCGTCGTGTACTCAAGTGGCTGAGGTGCCCCCCCTTCCCTTCCCCCTGAGGTGCCTGTCCTATTTTCTTTCTGATGCCCCTGCAGTGTTCTCTCCGTGGAGTTCTTGTCGTGGGACTGGGCCTTGCCCCTTTGCACAGGACCCCTGTGATCCACGGACAGTGGTTGGACTACATTTAGTAGCTGTATATATTTTGTACATAGTTTATTTATTTTTTGGGATTAATGGCGTACATATTTCAATATATCTGCCCGTTTATGATCTCTTCTTTTGGTCTTTGCATTATTTCGGAGGGGGGTGGTTTGTGGGTTGTGACAGTGATCTGTGGGAATGCATTGATGTGTGTGTTGTAGTGGGTGTGGGTGGGTGGGTGTGTGCCGGTAATCTTTTCCCTCCCCTGTGTCGTAGGTGCAGTACTCACCGATGTCTTCCGCGCCGCCGGGCGTGCTCCTGGTATATGAGGAGGAATAGGAGTGCGGGGATGACCTGTAACTCTGGCTCCATACTGCCGGAATCTCGCGTGGAGTGCGTAGAGGTGAGCGTTTTCCCGTTCGTAGTCTGTTTCCGCCGTGTTCTTATCGGCGGTGCTCCCGCCCCGGAAAAGGTGGCAGATTGGTGGGTCGTAATAGGGTGGGCGGTACTTTGTCTGCCGCCGGGCTGTTGGCGGGAACCGCCGCGCTGTTTGTTTGTACCGCTGTGGCGGTCGGAGTGTTAAGTTGGCGGGCTGTGTTGGCGGTTCCCGCCAGGGTCAGAATTGCATATTTTAGACCGCCGGCCTGTTGGCGGCTTGGCCGCCGCTTTATCACCGACCGCCAGGGTCAGAATGAGGGCCATAGTGTTTTCACTATGAGCACTGAGGCCTGGCTATCAGGATCCCAGTGAGACAGTGAAAACAGTGACAAACACCCTGACATACACTCACAAACAGGCCAAAAGTGGGGGTAACAAGGCTAGAAAGAGGCTACCTTCTCACACTCTAACACTACCAGTGTCACTAGGTGGCCTGCTATGGGGAAGAGTTTGTAAGAACACCCCCCAGCATCTTCAGGGAACTCCTCTGAGTCTGACTGGGAAGCCTCCCCTTCTTCTACCCTCTCCTGAGATGGGCCAGACTGGTTCTGGTCATCCTCAATGAGCAGGTTAAAGAGAAACTTTTGTTGGATTCTTACCTATGCTTAAACCTCTATCCAGGCAGAGACCCCTCAAACTCTTGTAGTTTAAACTTTCATAAATTGCCTGAACAATGTTGGAAGTAGCCTCTACTGTAGACATGATAGAAAAAGGTTTAAGGATAGTGAGAGAAAGAGTTTTGGAACTTTAGAAAGCACAGAGAAAAAACTTTTTCAAACTTTTGGAAAACATTTAGAAGTTTTCAAAGCTTTTAGAGTAGAAAAGTAAACTGTTTTGGTTAAATGTACATATACTGAACTATTTGGTATATGATTGTCTTATGAAAAGCACCAAATGACAAAGTGGTAAAGCAGTTACAAGTACCTATCCCACCGCTGCACCACCAATGTAGGAGGCTGGCCTGGCTTATAGTGGGTACCTTGTGGTACTTACTCCCCGTGTCAGGTCCAGTTATCCCTTATTAGTACAATAGAGGTGTTTCTAGCAGCTTAGGCTGATAGAAGGTAGCTATGGCAAAGCAGCTTAGGCTGAACTAGGAGACATGCAAAGCTCCTACTATACCACTTATATCATATAGCACAATATCATAACAAAACACAATACTCAGAGTTACTAAAAATAAAGGTACTTTATTTTAGTGACAATATGCCAAAAGTATCTAAGAGGATACCCTCACTTAGGAGGTAAGTAATATACACAAATTATATGTACACAAACCCAAAACAGGTAAGTAACAGTAAGAAAAGTGATGCAAATAATGTAGAATCACAATAGGATGCAATAGGTAGACATAGGACAAGGGGCAACACAAATCATATACTCCAAAAGTGGAATGCAAATCACAAATGGACCCCAGACCTATGGGAGGTTGTAGAGGGTCGCTGGGACTGTGAGAAAACAGTAAGGGTGTCCAAGATACCCCACCCCAAGACCCTGAAATGTAGGAGTGAAGTTACCCTACTACCTCAGAAAGACAGAATAGTCGTGATAGGGGATTCTGCAAGAACCACAAGCACCAGCAAAACACTGAAGACGGATTCCTTGACCTGAGGACCTGAAAAGGAAGGAGTCCAAGAGTCACGAAAGTGTCCAGGGGGGCAGGAGTCCAGAAAACCCAGGATGAAGGTGCAAAAGGGCTGCATCCAGGTGGAAGAAGCCAAAGATTCTGCAACAACGGAAAAGGCTAGGAACTTCTCCTTTGGAGGGAAGATGTCCCACGGCGTGCTGGAGGTTGCAGATGTGATTCTAGGCAGAAATACCGCAAACAAGCCTTGCTAGCTGAAAGAGTCACGGTTAAGGATTTTGGGTGTTGCTAGGGACCAGGAAGGACCAGGATGTCGCCCCTTTGAGGAGGAGACAGAGGGGGCACTCAGCAAACCAGAGAGCCCCGACAGAAGCAGACAGTACCCGCAGAAGTACTGGAGCAGGCACTTGGAAGATCTGAGGATAGCGGTCGACTCAGAGTCACAAAGGAGGGTCCACGATGTCAGAGTCCAACTCAGCGGTTTGAGCACTGCAGGACAGAGTGCTGGGTACCCAGGCTAGGATGTGCACAAAGGAATCCTTGTAGAAGTGCACAGAAGCCGGTGCAGCTGCAAATCAGGCAGTACACAGCTTTGCTGCCTGGCGTGGGGAGGCAAGGGCTTACCTCCACCAACTTTGGACAGAAGGGCCACTGGACTGTGTTAAACACTAGGACCCAGCTCCTGTGTTCCAGGGACCACGCATGTCAGGATGAGAGGGGACCCAGAGGACCGGTGATGCAGAAGTTTGGTGCCTGCGTTAGCAGGGGGAAGATTCCGTCGACCCACAGGAGATTTCTTCCTGGCTTCCAGTGCAGGGTGAAGGCAGACAGGCCTCAGAGCATGCATCACCAGGAAACATTCGAGAAAGCTGGCAGGATGAGGTGCTACAATGTTGCTGGTAGTCGTCTTCCTACTTTGTTGCGGTCCTGCAGGTGTCCTGGAGCAGTCAGCAGTCGATCCTTGGCAGAAGTCGAAGAGAGAAGTGCAGAGGAACTCTGGTGAGCTCTTGCATTCGTTATCTGAGGAATAGCCCAGAGGAGAGACCCTAAATAGCCAGAAAAGGAGGTTTGGCTACTAAGAAAGGAGGCTTAGCTACTGAAAGAGGTAGCACCTATCAGGAGGGGTCTCTGACGTCACCTGCTGGCACTGGACACTAAGAGCAGTCCAGTGTGCCCCAACACCTCTGAATCCAAGATGGCAGAGGCCTGGGGCACACTTGAGGAGCTCTGGGCACCTCCCCTGGGAGGTACTGGTCAGGGGAGTGGTCACTTCCCTTTCCTTTGTCCAGTTTCGCGCCAGGGCAGGGCTGGGGGATCCCTGAACCGGTGTAGACTGGCTTATGCAGAGATGGGCACCATCTGTGCCCATCAAAGCATTTCCACAGGCAACAGCAATGCAACAACAGTGGATTGCCGGACCTGAGTACCTGTAAGACAAGGGAACCAAGTCCAATAGTCGCGACAGTGTCGAGAGTGGGCAGGAGCCCAGGAAATGCCAGCTGAAGGTGCAAGGAAGCTGCCACCGGATGGAAGAAGCTTGGAGTTCTGCAAGAAAGAAGAGAGGTAGGGACTTCTCCTTTGGAAAATGGATGTCCCACATTGCGATAAAGCTTGCAGAGGTGTTCCCACTCAGAAAGACTGCAAACAAGCCTTGCTAGCTGCAAGGGTCATAGTAGAGGTTTTTGGGTGCTGCTGTGGCAGTAGAGGTTGGTATTGGGGTGACAATTCCATAATCTTAGACATGTTACATGGCCATGTTCGGAGTTGCCATTGTGATGCTACACATAGGTAGTGACCTATGTGTAGTGCACGCGTGTAATGGTGTCCCCGCTCTCACAAAGTCCTGGGAATTTGCCCTGAAGAATGTGGGGCCACCTTGGCTAGTGCCAGGGTGCCCACACACTAAGGGGGTTATTCTAACTTTGGAGGAGTGTTAATCCGTCCCAAAAGTGACGGTAAAGTGACGGATATACCACCAGCCGTATTACAAGTTCCATAGGATATAATGGACTCGTAATACGGCTGGTGGTAAATCCGTCACTTTTCCGTCACTTTTGGGACGGATTAACACCTCCTCCAAAGTTAGAATAACCCCCTAAGTAACTTGGCACCTAACCGTCACCAAGTGAGGGTTAAACATATAGGTGACTGTAGGAGGCTGGCCTGGCTTGTAGTGGGTACCAAGGGGTACTTACACTCTGTACCAGGTCCAGTTATCCCTTATTAGTGTAGAAGAGGTGTTTCTAGCAGCTTAGGCTGATAGAAGGTAGCTGTAGCAGAGCAGCTTAGGCTGAACTAGGAGACATGCAAAGCTCCCACTATACCACTGGTGTCATATGCACAATATAATAAGAAAACACAATACACATATATACTAAAAATAAAGGTACTTTATTTTATGACAATATGTACCTGTTCCGGTACTTCTGCGGGTGCTGCCTGCTTCTGTGAGGGCTCCCTGACTTGCTGGGTGCCCCCTCTGTCTCCTCCTATAAGTGGCAACATCCTGGTCCCTCCTGGGCCACAGTAGCATCCAAAAACCCTAACCGCGACCCTTGTAGCTAGCAAGGCTTGCTTGTGGTCTTACTGCATGGGAACACCTCTGCAAGCTTCTTCACGACGTGGGACATCCATCCTCCAAAGGGGAAGTTTCTAGCCCTCTTCGTTCTTGAAAAATCCACAGCTTCTACCATCCGGTGGCAGCTTCTTTGCACTCTCAGCTGGCATTTCCTGGGCATCTGCCCACTCTCGACATTGTCGCGACTCTTGGACTTGGTCCCCTTGTTCCTCAGGTACTCAGGTCCGGAAATCCACTTTGCTTTGCTGGTGTTGGTCTTCCTTGCAGAAACCCCCTATCACGACTTCTGTGCTCTCTGGGGGTTATAGGTGCACTTTACAACTACTTTTCAGGGTCTTGGGGTGGGCTATTTTTCTAACCTTCACTGTTTTCTTACAGTCCCAGCGACCCTCTACAACCTCACATAGGTTTGGGGTCCATTCATGGTTCGCATTCCTTTTTTGGAGTATATGGTTTGTGTTGCCCCTATACCTATGTGCTCCTATTGAAATCTATTGTAACTTTACATTGCTTGCATTACTTCCTTTTGCTATTACTGCATATTTTTGGTATTGTGTACATATATCTTGTGTATATTTGGCATCCTCATACTGAGGGTACTCACTGAGATACTTTTGGCATATTGTCATAAAATAAAGTACCTTTATTTTTAGTATATCTGTGTATTGTGTTTTCTTATGATATTGTGCATATGACACCAGTGGTATAGTGGGAGCTTTGCATGTCTCCTAGTTCAGCCTAAGCTGCTCTGCTACAGCTACCTTTTATCAGCCTAAGCTGCTAGAAACACCTCTTCTACACTAATAAGGGATAACTGGACCTGGTACAGAGTGTAAGTACCCCTTGGTACCCACTACAAGCCAGGCCAGCCTCCTACATTGGTTGTGCAGCGGTGGGATAAGTACTTGTAACTACTTACCACTTTATCACATTGTACTTTTCATAAGAGAAAAATATACAAATCAAGTTCAGTGTATGTACACCTAACCAAAAAGTTTTGCTTTTATTCTCTTACACTATCTACTAAGTGCTGAAAAGTACCCCTAAACTTTCAAAAAGTTTCAAAAAGTTGAAAAAGTTTTTTTTCCTGTTCTTTAAAAAGTCCTAAAACTTTTTCTCTCTTTTATCTGTCCCTAAACCTTTTTCTATCATGTCTGGTGTAGGAATTCCTCTTAATTTGGTCAGTACTACTTATGACCACCTTAACTTTAAGAGCCTAAGGAGTCTCTGCATTGATAGAGGTTTAGTGGTAGGTAAGAACCCTTCTAGAATATGCTGATTGAGAATGATAAGGCCCAGGGTGGCACCTCATCTGAAAAGTTGATAGATAGCTCACACTCTGACTCAGGGGAGCCCCTTGAGAGAGTGTTACAGGGTTCCCTTCTTAATCTGCCCCTTAGCAGACCACCTAGTAATGCTAGTAGTAATAGAAGCTCCCATCACAGTAGGGATGTTTTTGTTCCTGAAAGCCAGGTTGTTAGAGTGCCAACTGTTAGGGACAGGTCTCCCTCTGCTCATTCAAATCTTTCTTCTGTGTCAAAACATTCCCAACCCACCCACCCTGATGACAAGATGTTAGAAAGGGAACTCAACAAGTTGAGAGTGGAAGAGTCCAGGCTGAAGCTTAAACAGCAACAGCTGGCTCTAGACAGGGAATCCCTAGACTTAGAAAAAGAGAGACAGAGGTTCAGGTTTGGACCCCATGGTGGCAGCAGCAGTATTCCTGATAGCAATCCTGTGAGAGAGCATGATTCTAGGAATCTGCACAAGATAGTTCCCCCTTACAAGGAGGGGGATGACATTAACAAGTGGTTTGCTGCACTTGAGAGGGCCTGTATGGTACAGGGGGTCCCTCAAAGGCAGTGGGCTCCTATCCTATGGCTATCTTTCAGTGGAAAGGGTAGGGATAGACTCCTTACTGTGAAGGAAAGTGATGCCAATAATTTTACAGTTTTGAAGAATGCACTCTTGGATGGATTTGGCTTAACCACTGAACAATACAGGATTAAGTTTCGAGAAACCAGAAAAGAGTCCTCACAAGACTGGGTAGACTTTGTTGACTATTCAGAGAAGGCCTTGGAGGGGTGGTTACATGGCAGTAAAGTTTCTGACTATGAAAGCCTGTACAATCTAATCCTGAGAGAGCATATTCTGAATAACTGTGTGTCTGATTTGTTACACCAATATCTAGTGGACTCAGTTCTGACCTCTCCCCAAGAATTGGGAAAGAAGGCGGACAAATGGGTCAGAACAAGAGTGAACAGAAAAGTTCATACATAGGTTGACAAGGATGGCAAGAAGAAAGATGGTGAGAAATCTCAGGATAAGCATGGGGATAAGGGTAAAACCAAAGATCCTTCTTTATATCCTCAACACTCTTCAGGGGGTGGGGATAAATCAAATTCTTCCTCTTCTTCACAACATACACACATTAAAAAGCCTTGGTGCTATGTGTGTAAAAATAAAGGCCACTGGCAAGGGGATAAGTCCTGTCCAGGTAAATCCCCTGAGCCAACCACCACTAATACATCAAACTCTAGTGCCCCTAGCAATAGTCGTAATAGTGGTGGGACTGCTGGCAACATTCAAAGTAAGGGTGTAGTTGGGTTCACTTATGGGCCCATCATAGAAACTGGGGTAGTCAGTCCCAAGACAGTTTCTGTCACACCTAGTGGCATTGGCCTTGCCACACTGGCTGCTTGTCCCCTTACAATGGATAAGTACAGGCAGACAGTTTCAATAAATGGTGTTGAGGCCCAGGCCTACAGGAACAGAGGTGCCAGTGTCACTTTGGTGACTGAAAACCTAGTGGTTCCTCAACAACACATCATTGGACAACGGTACAAGATTATTGATGTCCATAACTCCACTAAGTTTCTTCCCTTAGCTATAGTTCAGCTTAGTTGGGGTGGAGTTACTGGCCCTAAGCAGGTGGTAGTGTCACCTAGCTTACCTGTAGATTGTCTCTTAGGTAATGACCTAGAGACCTCAGGTTGGGCTGAGGTAGAGTTTTATACCCATGCAGCCATGCTGGGTATCCCTGAGGAATTGTTCCCTCTCATTTCTACTGAAATGAAAAAGCAAAGGAGATAAAAAGGCCTGAAAACTCAGGATCCCTCTCCAACAACAGGTAAAAAGTGTATCACAGTATCCCCTAACCACCCTGCCATTCAGGATGCCATTCCTGTGGTGGGAGAAACCTCTCCTAGGGTGGCACCTGTACCAAGGGAATCATCAGCTGGCATAGCTGTACTCCCTGAGGTGGAAGCACCTCTCTGTGGGATAACTAATATTGGTGAGAAAAAGAGCACCATTTTAGTTAACATGGAGCATCCCTCCAACCCTCCCAGAGAAACTTTAGTGCAGAAACCCTGCACTGCCTCACAACACTTAGGACAGCAACCCTGCCCTAGTGTGGAGCTCATAGGACAGCATCACTGCCCTGCTCCAACTCAAGAGAAACAGCATCCCTGTTCTCTCTTACAGCCATATGGACACCGTTTTTGCCCAGCTATGGCTTTACTGAGACAGCATCCCTGTCTGGCATTCTCATCACTAGAAATAGGTCCAGTGGACAATTCCCACTGTTCTAAACTAAAACTTACTGATAGAAACTCTGAAAATATATCTTCACATTGTTGGTTAGCTAAAAAACTTCAAACAGGGTGGTTTACATCCCCACAGGGAAGTAACCATATAGTGGATGATAAAGGGAGTAACCAGTCTATTGCAGAGCTATTCTCCACTTATCACCACTTAGACAATAAAGTCTCAACTGGCCAAGGTTAGCCTATGGGTGGCAAAAGAAATGCTGCAGCCCATAGGGATCTCCTGGAACCCCAATACCCTGGGTACCTCAGTACCATATACTAGGGAATTATAAGGGTGTTCCAGTATGCCAATGTGAATTGGTGAAATTGGTCACTAGCCTGTTAGTGACAATTTGGAAAGCAGAGAGAGCATAACCACTGAGGTTCTGGTAAGCAGAGCCTCAGTGAGACAGTTAGGCATCACACAGGGAACACATATATATAGGCCACACACTTATGAGCACTGGGGTCCTGGCTAGCAGGGTCCCAGTGACACATAACAAACATAGTGACAACATAGGGTTTTCACTATGAGCACTGGGCCCTGGCTAGCAGGATCCCAGTGAGACAGTGAAAACACCCTGACATATACTCACAAACAGGCCAAAAGTGGGGGTAACAAGGCTAGAAAGAGGCTACTTTCTCACATTATAACATGTAGAATCTTCCCAGTCTGATTCCTTCTGAATTCTCTCAGAAGGGTGGGGAGGGTTCTGAACAGAGTCTGCCCCCTAGCAGGACACCTAGTAATGGAGGGTCCCATCACAGTAGGGCATCCTTTATTCCTAGAGCCCAAGTTACCAGGGTCCAGACAGATAGGGACAGATCCCCCTCTGAAATTTCCAATTTGTCATCTGTGTCAAAGCATTACCAACACACCCACCCTGAGGATAACTTGTTAGAAAGGGAACTCAAAAAGTTGAGGGTTGAAGAGACTAGACTGAAGCTTAAACAGCAACAGCTGGCCTTAGATAGGGAATCCCTAGACATTGAGAAGGAAAGAAAGAGGTTGTGGTTAGTACCCCATGGTGGCAGCAGCAGTATTCCTGATAGTGATCCTGTTAGAGAGCATGATTCAAGGAATCTGCACAAGATAGTCCCCCGTTACAAGGAGGGGGATGACATCAACAAGTGGTTTGCTGCACTTGCGTGGGCCTGTATGGTACAGTTGGTCCCTCAAAGGCAGTGGGCTGCTAGTTTGTGGCTATCTTTCACTGGAAAGGGTAGGGATAGGCTCCTTACTGTTAGAGAAAGTGATGCTAACAATTTTGCAGTTTTGAAGGATGCACTCTTGGATGGATTTGGCTTAACCACTGAACAATACAGGATTAAGTTCAGAGACACCAGAAAAGAGTCCTCATAAGACTGGATAGACTTTGTTGACTGTTCAGTGAAGGCCTTGGAAGGGTGGTTACATGGCAGTAAGGTATCTGACTATGAAAGCCTGTATAATCTTATTCTGAGAGAGCATATTCTGAATAACTGTGTGTCTGACTTGCACCAATACCTAGTAGACTCGGATCTGACCTCTCCCAAAGAATTGGGAAAGAAGGCAGACAAGTGGGTCAGAACAAGGGTGAACAGAAATGTTCATACAGGGGGTGACAAGGATGGCAAGACGAAGGATGGTAAGTCTTCTGGCAAGGGTGGGGACAAAAGTAAAAATACTGAGTCTTCATCAGGCCCACAAAAATCCTCTGGTGGGGGTGGTGGGTCCAAATCCTCTTCCAATAATCAACCTAAAAAGCCTTGGTGTTATTTGTGTAATTCAAAGGCCATTGGGCAACTGATTCTAGTTGTCCAAAGAAAAACACCACACCTCCCACTACCACAACCCCTGCTGCAAATTCTAGTGCCCCTAGTAATAGCAGTGGTGGTGGGAAACCTACAAATAGCCAATCAAAGGGTGTAGCTGGGCTCACTATTGGCAATGTAGTTGGGGTTGGTCTTGTTAGGGAGACCACAGAGGCTGTTTTAGTCTCTGAAGGTGCCATTGATTAGGCCACCTTAGTTGCTTGTCCCCTTAATATGGATAAGTACAAGCAACTTCCCCTAATCAATGGTGTTGAGGTTCAGGCCTACAGGGACACAGGAGCCAGTGTAACTATGGTGATAGAGAAACTGGTCCACCCTGAACAATACATACTTGGTCAGCAGTACCAAGTGACAGACGCTCATAACAACACTCTTAGCCACCCCATGGCTGTTGTGAATCTCAACTGGGGGCGGTTACTGGTCCAAAGAAAGTTGTGGTTGCCTCAGATTTACCTGTAGACTGTCTACTAGGGAATGATTTAGAGACATCAGCTTGGGCAGAAGCGGAGTTGGAGGCTCATGCAGCAATGTTGGGCATTCCTGGGCATATTTTTGCTTTAACCAGGGCTCAGGCCAAAAAGCAAAAAGGACAGGGTAACTTGGATCCTGGAAGAATGGACCAAGTGCTCCCTAAAGCTAGGGGAAGCAAGGGTAAATCCCTACCCACTATCCCTCCCTCTACAGATGATTCTCCTTCTGAGGAAGAAATATTTCCTCCCTGTGCAGAAACTTCACCAGAATAGCTGGCAGCAGACACTGCTGAGCTTTTGGGTGGAGGGGGGCCTGCCAGTGAAGAGCTGAGTGTGGCACAGCAAACCTGTCCCACATTAGAGGGTCTCAGGCAGCAAGCTGTCAAACAGCAAAATGGGGATGTCAGTGGCAGCCATCGAGTTTACTGGAGGACAACCTCTTGTACACAGAGGCAAGGGACCCAAAACCTGGAGCAGCCAGGAGATTGGTCATTCCCCTGCAGTACAGAAAGTTCCTCCTAACTCTTGCACATGAAATTCCTTTGGCTGGGCATATGGGCCAGATCAAAACATGGGAAAGACTTGTCTCCGTGTTTCACTGGCCTAGGATGTCAGAGGACACTAACATTTTTGCAGGTCTTGTGTGACCTGCCAAGCCAGTGGCAAGACTGGTGGCACTCCAAAGGCCCCTCCAAATCCCACTTCCAGTGGTTGGGGTGCCCTTTGAAAGGGTAGGGGTTGACATAGTTGGCCCCCTTGACCCTCCTACTGCTTCAGGCAATAGGTTTATCTTGGTGGTTGTGGACCATGCCACAAGATATCCTGAAGCAATTCCTCTAAGAACCACTACAGCTCCTGCAGTGGCAAAAGCCCTCCTGGGAATTTTTTCCAGGGTGTGTTTTCCTAAAGAGGTAGTATCAGACAGGGGTAGTAACTTCATGTCTGCATACTTGAAAGCAATGTGGAAGGAGTGCGGTGTTACCTACAAGTTCACCACTCCTTACCATCCACAGACTAATGGACTGGTAGAGAGGTTTAATAAAACTCTCAATGGTATGATAATGGGACTCCCGGAAAAACTCAGGAGGAGATGGGATGTCCTGTTACTTTGCCTCCTTTTTGCTTACAGGGAGGTACCCCAGAAAGGAGTGGGCTTCAGCCCCTTTGAACTCCTCTTTGGACACCTTGTAAGAGGGCCACTCACTCTTGCGAAGGAGGGTTGGAAACAACCTTTAAAAGCTCCTAAACAGGACATAGTGGATTATGTACTTGGCCTAAGATCCAGAATGGCTGAGTACATGAAAAAGGCCAGTAAAAACCTTCAGGCCAGCCAGGAGCTGCAAAAGCAATGGCATGACCAGAAGGCTGTTCTGATCCAGTACCAACCAGGACAGAAGGTGTGGGTGTTGGAGCCTGTGGCCACAAGAGCACTCAAAGACAAATGGAGTGGACCCCATCTAATTGTTGAGAAGAAGGGTGAGGTTACCTATTTGGTAGACCTGGGCACTGCCAGGAGTCCCCTTAGGGTGATTCATGTCAACCGCCTAAAACCCTACTATGACAGGGCTGATCTCACCCTGCTCATGGCAACAGATGAGGGACAGGAAGAAGAGAGTGACCCTCTCCCTGATCTCTTCTCCACCACTGAAGCAGATGCTTTAGTGGAGGGAGTAGTTTTGGCAGCTTGTCTCACTGCAGAACAGAAAGACAACTGCATCAATCTCCTTGGACAATTTTCTGACCTCTTTTCAATTGTGCCAGGTAGAACATCCTGGTGTTAACACACAATTGATACTGGAGACAGCGTGCCTGTCAAAAGTAAGATTTATAGTCAGCCTGACCATGTCAGGGACTGCATTAAACAAGAGGTGCAGAAAATGTTGGATCTGGGAGTGATTGAGCCTTCTGAAAGCCCATGGGCTAGCCCAGTGGTGCTTGTACCAAAACCTCACAAAAGAGGGAAAGATGGAAAGAGGGAGATGAGGTTTTGTGTAGACTACAGAGGTCTCAATCAGGTAACAAAAACTGATGCTCACCCTATACCCAGGGCAGATGAGCTCATTGATACACTGGCATCTGCCAAGTATCTTAGCACTTGTGATTTGACTGCAGGTTATTGGCAGATCAAATTGGCAGAAGATGCCAAACCTAAGACTGCATTTTCAACTATAGGTGTCGCGGCGCAGCGGGGAAAGCCGTGGCCAGCCTGCGGACCGCGGGGGAAGCCGCGGCCTGCATGCAAGCCGCGAGGGAAGCCGCGGCTTGCGTGCGGGTCGCGGGGAAAGCCGCAAGTTCGTCCAGGGGTCGCGGCACTCGCCGTGCCCCCTTCTTTTGTCTTTAATGGAAAGACAAACGCGGAGGGAGAAAGACCTCGAGTGGGGTCTAGATCCTGCCGCGCACAGCGCATTAGTGCGCTTGACATTTTTGACAGCATGTACTTTGGGCACTTACCAGCATGCACAGGCAAAAGCCGGATACTTGCACATGATGGTGTTTTTATGCAGACCTTTTCCCTTTCCCAGCATGCTACCCACTTCCTCTCTTCCCAGCATGCATTATTTTTCTTTGTTTGGACGCATGTACCTGATTCACTATTATACTCTTTTCCCCAATTCAAGATGGTGGTGTTTCTACTTCCTGTTTCCTACTTCCTGTCTAGAGGTATATAAGGGGAATTCAGCTGCTTGTTCATTGCGTTGCAAGACTCCTTGGTGGTAGTCACGCTCTGACTGGTTTCTTCCTGTGAATCCAGTATTTCCTGACCTGTCTTCGTTTTCCAGTCTACCTGTACTCTGGATCTTCAGCTCTAATGCCTTGGTGTCCTCCTTCTGTTTCAGGGAGTTCCTGTTGGAGGTTTTTTACCCTATTGGGGTTTTTCCTCTGGGACTCCTTCTGGAGGGCACGGACTGTAGTGGCTTGCCATTGTCAAACAGCACCGTGGCTACCGGAAGGGGTCGCCCCTACCTCGGCCAGAGCAGAACCTGCCGGAACCAGGGCCATTCCCCATCTCTTCTCAACTTCGACGGTAAGCCCATTGAAAACCGTGACAATAGGAGGGCACTACCAATTTACAGTGATGCCCTTTGGTTTGAAAAATGCACCTGCCAGTTTTCAGAGGTTGGTGAACACAGTCCTGCAAGGGTTGGAGGCTTTCAGTGCAGCATATCTTGATGATATTGCTTTCTTTAGCTCCACCTGGGATGAGTACCTGGTCCACCTTTGGAAAGTTTTGGAGGCCCTGCAAAAGGCAGGCCTCACAATCACGGCCTCAAAGTGGCAGATTGGGCAGGGTAAGGTGGTTTATCTGGGACACCTGGTAGGTGGAGAACATATTGCACCACTACAGGGGAAAATCCAGACAATCATGGATTGGGTTCCCCCTACAGCTCAGACCCAGATGAGAGCATTTTTAGGCCTCACAGGGTATTACAGGAGATTCATTAAAAACTATGGCTCCGTAGCAGCCCCTCTTAATGATCTCACAAGTAAGAAAATGCCTAAAAAGGTATTGTGGACAGCTACCTGTCAGAAAGATTTTGAGGAGCTCAAACAGGCCATGTGCTCTGCACCTGTCCTAAAAAGCCCATGTTACTCCAAGAAATTCATTGTTCAAATTGATGCATCTGAATTAGGGGTAGGGGCAGTCTTATCACTACTGAATTCTGAGGGCCATGATCAACCAGTTGCTTTTATCAGCAGAAGGTTGACACCCTAGAGAAAAGCGTTGGTCTGCCATAGAGAACTCCCAAAGCACTGCACACCCTCTGCACAGCACACAAACTGTCAGATGTCTGGAGACTTCATAACCCCACTGGCAACAATTTCACATTCTTCTCCCCACACAACTCCTTCTCTAGGATAGACTATATTCTAGTTGACCAATCTATCCCCCATGATACGTGCTCCACCTCCAAGGAACCCATTAACGTCTAAGACCATGCGGCTATATCCATTACCCTTCAACTCCTACGAATATCAATAAAATCAAAATCTTGGAACTTGAGCTCAAAAAATCTAGAGGACCCAAGCACAATTGAGAAACTCCATAAAGAAATATCCAAATACATACAAATAAATAAAGGATCAATCCCATCTACAATAACGGTCTGGGATTTTCTAAAACGTCACTTCAGAGGACTTGTTATAAGCCATAGGGCACATAAAAACAAAACAATAAAATCAGCCCTAAACCAACTAACAACTAAAATTAAAAATATGGAAATGACTTTCAAAAACTCTAATGATCCTTCCATTTTGACGTACCTCAAGAGCCTCAAATATGAGTTCAACTCCATAATAAGCAAACGTTCACACTTATGGGTCCATGCTCAGAAGGGAAAGAAACTTTTCTACCTAAATAAGGCAGAACAATCCCTAGCAGCCTACTTGAGGTTTAAATGTAACACTACCCTTATCGATTTGATTAAGGACGAACAGAATAAAATACATACCTCAATTGAGGCAATCCTCAAGACATTCCAAAAGCTTTACATAAAATTATACACTCCTACTGTCAATATTGCTCGCGAAGTCTGTCTGGATTTTGTACGAACACTGTCTAATTCGGATCTCTATCAAGGCCGAACTCTATAGAGGAGATCTATATTTCCACTAGAAGTATCCCATCTGGTAAAGTGCCAGGCCCAGATTGCATACCTATTGAGTTTTATAAAACTTTCTTACACACTATTATGGACATTCTACACTCAACATTAACCTTTTTTTCAACATCTGGCTCAGTGTCAGGCTAAGCATCTGAAGGCACTATTGTGGTTACATCAATAGAGGATAAAGGCCACTCTGACCCCAAAACTTTCACACCTATATCCCTCATAAATATGAAAGCGAATATCCACGCTAAAATCCTTCCCAACTGCTTCGCTCCCCTGATCCCTAAACTAGTACTGCCTACCCAATCCGGCTTTATTACGGGACATTTAGCTAGTTGCAATATCTGTCTCTTTTCACATGTAATTGAAAAAGCCTCTAACCCACTCTCCCCGCAGCGGCCACAATAGCCCTTGGCGCAGAGAAGGCCTTTGACAAGGTTTCCTGGCCATATTTCAAGGCCATCCTTCAAAGACCAAATCTAGGAGAGAATTTCATCACAATGTCCATGGCTCTTTATTCGAACCCTTCAGCTAGAACAAGGATCAATGACTCCCTATCCCATCCCTTCCACTTGGCACAAAGAACTCGCCAAGGATGCCCCCTTTCACCCTTACTTTTCTTCTATTAGCCATTGACCTTTTCTCAGGATGATCAATAACTGAATAGCCATTCCTGGAATACCATTCGGGGGCACCCCATACAAAACAGCTGCATACACGGATGATATTTTGATATTCACAACTAACCCAACCGAAGCCGCAATGCAAATCTTAAACATCATCAACTGCTTCTCCCACTGCTCAGGCTACTCCTTCAACAGAGAGAAAACCAAAGTACTTCCCTTAAACATCCATTGCAACCCCTCCATGGTGGGCTCTTCCAACTTCTAATGGAAATCTTCCATTAAATATCTGGGATATGGGGCCAGAAGTACGAAGCATTTTTCTAGTCACAAAGGGTCCAATTTGCAGAATTGGCCTGTTTACGACTAAGAAAAATGCTTTTTGGGATGTACAAAGCCCAAACTGCGATTCGGTAACTTGTTACCAAATTGCAGTTTGGGTTTTGCTTTTTAGTATTAGGAAGGGGCGTGTCATGGGCGTCCCTTCCTAATACCGAACCTAAATGGTATGTATGATTGTTTTTTATGACCACAAATGCGGTCGCAAAACAATCTCAGTTAGCACCAATTTGAAATTGGTGCTAATCCATTCGCAAAAGAGAAGGGGTTTGTGAATGCATGCAAAAACATTTTTTCAGAGCAGGCAGTGGTCCCAGGGACCTCTGCCTGCTCTGAAAAAATGAAAAGAAAAATTCATTTTTTTTTTTTTTCAAAATGCATTTAGTTTTCCTTTAAGGAAAACGGGCTGCATTTAAAAAAAAATACTGCTTTATTTAAAAGCAGTCACACACATAGTGGTCTAATGACACCAGCAGGCCACCATCCCTGTGAGTGCCGCCATTCCCAATGGGGTCGCAAATTACGACCTACCTCATGAATATTCATGAGGTAGGTCATTTGCGACCCCATTGTGAATCGCAGACAGTGTCATTGACACTGTTGTACATCCGGTATAGCGAGTCGCAAATTGTGAGTCGCTGAGACTCGCAGTTTGCAAAACCGGATCTTCATACATGTGGCCCATGATTCTGTAATGACATGTCTTTATCTATTACCATAAACAAATGCAAAACCATTGTCAAACTGAAAGATCAATTGTCAACATGGTCGCCTGGTGGGGCAGGCTTGAAACCATCAAAATGATGGTGTCCCCTCTGATAAACTTTGTATCAAGCGTGCTCCCCATGCGTCTTTCCCAAGACTTCTTCTCTAAAACTGATAAACTTGTCTCACAATTCCTATGGCAAATAAAAAACCCAGAATAAGCCTAAAAAAACTGAGAACATCTACTAAATTGGGAGGCTGTAACTTCCCAAACTGGTACATTTACCAGACTTTGGGGGTCATTCCGAGGCTGGCGGTGCATCCATGGGCATTCTGACCGCGGCGGTACAGCCGCGGTCAGAAACGGGAAACCGGCGGTGTCCCGTCGGTTTCCCGCTGCCCTAGGGAATCCTCCATGGCGGCGCTGCAGGCAGCGCCGCCATGGGGATTTCGACCCCCTTACCGCCAGCCTGGTTCTGGCGGTTTTGACCGCCAGCCTGGTTCTGGCGGTTTTGACCGCCAGAACCTGGCTGGCGGTAACGGGTGTCGTGGGGCCCCTGGGGGCCCCTGCAATGCCCATGCCAATGGCATGGGCACTGCAGGGGCCCCCTAACAGGGCCCCACCAAGATTTTCAGTGTCTGCCAAGCAGACACTGAAAATCGCGACGGGTGCAACTGCACCCGTCGCACCCCTTCCATTCCGCCGGCTCCATTCGGAGCCGGCATCCTCATGGAAGGGGGTTTCCCGCTGGGCTGGCGGGCGGCCTTCTGGCGGTCGCCCGCCAGCCCAGCGGGAAACTCAGAATTACTGCGGCGGTCTTTTGACCGCGCAGCGGTATTCTGACAGCGGGACTTTGGCGGGCGGCCTCCGCCGCCCGCCAAAGTCAGAATGACCCCCTTTATTCCTAGCAGCCCCGGGTGCACGGTGGTTTGAACCCAATCCTCAAAAGAAACCTAGCTGGCTTGATATTGAATCCTCTATCTGCAAACCTTTTTCACTATTATCATCTCTAACAATGTCATCCCACCCTTATAATCACTCCCAGAAGATTTTTAAGGACATTAGTGCGGCCCTGACAAAAAGAGACTCAATCTTGTCCACTAATATCCAAAAATCCCCCTCTGCATCCCTATGGCACAATAAAAAACTGCAATTCGGGATTCAAAACATAGAGAACTTCTCCGTAAACTCAGAGCCACTCTCATTAACACAGCTGAAAAGCAAGCATGACCTCTCAAATACTGATTTCTATGAATTCCTTCAACTCAAAGCAAGAACATCAAACTAGGCCCCTTAAAGGACTCTTCAGTAACTCAGAAATTACAAATGTTTACCGCAAAAGGACATGCATTCTCTAGAATATACAAACTCCTCTACTCCACTGTGACCCCACGCCGCCCCCCGCCTAGTAAATGGCCTTCCTTTTTCTCATCTAACAAACTAACCCTTCCTAGTGAGGAATCGTGGTCAGAAACAGGCCTACACCTAACAAAGAACAAATGAATCCCCTCATTAACCCAAACCAGATTCTTCACTGCTCATTCCCTATATTGGACCGCTGTCAAGCTGTTCATATTTAAATTGCTGGTCATGCAACATATTGCCTGGAAATTAAGAGCACATGTTCTTCTCCTGCTCAAATCATTCAGTCTATTGTTGTGATATCTCCAATACACTACACAAAATCTTTAAGCCGCCGATCCCTCTAAATTACCCGATCATCACCCTGGAACCATACATTGCGAATCCACCTATCAACCTATCTATCTTCGACCTCTCACTACTTGACCTCCTGCTCACCATTGCAATCAAAATCATCTTGAATGACTGGAAAGCTAACAATAACGTCTCTTTCCACACCTGGTGGTCTGGGTTACCTACCTGAGAAGCATACATGTAAAACAATCTCACATTAAAGGCCACCCTTTGACTCACAACGGATATGGAAAGCGCTAGACCTCTACATCAATAACCATCCCAAACAATAGGGACCCCCCTGTCCCTTAACACTCCAACGAGAAGCCAATTCATTGCATCATAAGAAATCACAACAAACACCTCATTAACTGTTGCATGGCTCTTTCCTCCCTGATACCCCCATTCCTCCCTGCTTCATTATCTTTGATACCTACACAGGTATGACTCTCCACACGGCATACGTGAACCGCACCTCCCACCCAGAACCATGTGACTACCAATAATAAAACATCTTAAATCTTATCTCAAGACAACTGTCATGACATCCACTACAACACATCTGAATGACAGATCTTAGATAAACCTCCTCAAATACTCTGTTTGGCTTATGTATAATGTTGTCTTTACGTTATACTTACCTTCATTGATATCAAGTATGTATAATTAAAATTACAAGGTAATTGGAAATGATAGCCCATCACTAATTATGCAAATTTTCACTTTTTTACTGTTGCATAACCAGCTCTTCTTATGTGTTTATCGGCCAATTTGCCGTGATATACCAAACTACCATATAACTCCCCTTTTACTGGTCTTCCTTTTTGTTTACTTCATGTTACTAAAATTCAATATACATTTTCAGAACAAAAAAGTATTCTTTGTCCTGGCTTCTGTAAGGCTATCATGGGTCTTTATTGAGACATGTCTCTCTGTAGATTCTGTTTACTCTCTTGTTTATAATATTAATATTTATATCAGTGACTCTTTTGCATTCAAGATTTCCTTTTTTCCTTGAGGAGGGGCTGGGTGCGTGAGGTAATGCTGCATTATATCGTTTGCTCTTTTTCAGGATTCGGCTTTGCTGCAGGCGCGCTATTCCTGCTTCCGTGCTGAGCCACCTCTTTGTTGTGTGCTGGAGCTATTGTACAAGTGTAGGAAAGTACCATCTGGCCCCATTTTTACATGTACATATGTTTGTTTTTGCCTATGTCACTGGGATCCTGCCAGCCAGGACCCCAGTGCCCTGTATGTGTTCCCTGTGTGGTGCCTATCTGTATCACTGAGACTCTGCTAACCAGAACCTCAGTGTTTATGCTCTCTCTGCTTTTAAAATTGTCACTGCAGGCTAGTGTCTAATTTTACCAATTATGATTGGCATACTGGATCACCTTTATAATTCCCTAGTATATGGTACCTAGGTACCCAGGGTATTGGGGTTCCAGGAGATCCCCATGGGCTGCAGCATTTCTTTTGCCACCCATAGGGAGCTTAGACAATTCTTACACAGGACTACCACTGCAGCCTGAGTGAAATAACATCCACGTTATTTCACAGCCATTTTACACTGCACTTAAGTAACTTATAAGTCACCTATATGTCTAACCCGCCCTTAGTGAAGGTTAGGTGCAAAGTTACTAAGTGTGAGTGCACCCTGGCACTAGTCAAGGTGCCCCCACATTGTTCAGCATAATAAAAACAAATTAGAAAAACATCCTTTATTTATATACAAAAAATATGTCACATATACACATAAGAAACAACCCCTATCACAAACACAAATTAAGAAGGACGAAAGAAAGTGCTGAGAGATCCAGTGCACGTGATTAAGAAAAGAAGAGAACCATAAATCTCAAAACTATCCAATAGAAACAAAGATTAAAAATACAAGCCTGTTGATTAAACCTTTTCCTCATTGAATCATTAAGATAAATACAAGAGTATTAAATCCCCATTCAGGTCCTTCCTTTATTATAAAAATGAGAAAACACATCCAGGCCAAACACCATTGTCGACGTTTCGACCCCCTCTGGCTCTCGGGCTAATTCCGGGCTCATACACGGGTCTTCATCAGGACTAAAACGATAGGGGACCAACTTAATACAATCTCATTCTTGAAGCCACAGTCTTCTTCAACATAACATAACTTTAACCTTTTTGAAGGTCGGACGTGAAGTTATACTACCGGCTCCCATATCAAAAGGGATTATTCTAAAGAAATTTGGTGAAATTATGGTGGAAGTAAATATTCCCAGTAGCCTCGGATGTGAGGCGAGGTGAAGTGATGTTGAAGAAGATTGTGGCTTCAAGAATGAGATTATGACTCTTGGACTTGGTCCCCTTCCTTTACAGGTCCCCAGTTCCAGGAATCCGTCTTCAGTGCTTTGCAGTCAGTTGTTGTCTTTGCAGAATCCCCTATCTCGACTTTACTGTCTTTCTGGGGTAGTAGGGTAACTTTACTCCTACTTTTCAGGGTCTTGGGAGGGTTCTCGGACACTCTTAATATTTTGTTACACTCCCAGTGACCCTCTACACACTCCACTAGGCCTGGGGTCCATTCGTGGTTCACATTCCACTTTTAGAGTATATGGGTTGTGTTGCCCGTAGGCCTATTGTCTCCTATTGCATTCTATTGTGTTCTACAGTGTTTGCACTACTTTTCTGATTTTGGTTTGTGTGTATATTTTGTGTATTGTACTTACCTCCTAAGCGAGTATATCCTCTGAGATACTTTTGGCATATTGTCACTAAAATAAAGTACCTTTATTTTTAGTAATTCTGAGTATTGTGTTTTATTATGATATAGTGCTATATGTTATAAGTGGTATAGTAGGAGCTTTTCCTAGTTCAGCCTAAGCTGCTCTGCTATAGCTACCTCTATCAGCGTGAGCTGCTAGAACACTACTAATCTACTAATAAGGGATAACTGGACCTGGCACAAGGTGTAAGTACCACAAGGTACACACTATAAGCCAGGCCAGCCTCGTACAACAAGGTGCCGACTGTTCGCCGCCTCATTACGAGCCTGTATGCTTGTACGCAAGCCACGGGATCCGGGGTGATTCCAGAGCCAGAGTTCACTGGCATACAGACATGGGTGCACCTATTTCGTAGGAGCAGTGGTGCTATTGTTGCGCTCAAATGCGGGCGCTTTCCCCTAACTGTAGATTGCGCCTCATCCATTTTAACTTTCTGCACTGACTGTACTATACGCCTAGCCGCGTGAAAAAATGGGCCTTAGAGCGGATGCTCATTGCACGCGCTGCTCGGCCTCAGAGATGAACCTCATGCATCTGGCGTGGGATTGCGGTGCACTGAGTGACTACTGGTCAGAGGTATTGCATGCTATAAATTAGATGACTGGGCTTGCATTGCCGCATGCTCTCATGCTGCACTTTTGGGATGTGTGGAGGAGGTTCTCTCTGTGTCCAGGCGATTGGTGAGCCTGCTGCTGCTCCTGGCTAAGCGCCGGGTGGCGATGTGCTGGGGATGGAAGTGTGTGCCTCGCTGTGATGATTGGCTGAGAGAGGCTGCACACTGTCAGGAGCAGCTGGCGGTGTATTGGGAGTTGATGCCGGAGGGTTCCTGTCCGAGGGATATCTGGGCCCTCTTGGTGATATATCTTGCAGCTCGCGCACCTAGAGATGGTTGACTTTCTGAGCTATTTCTTGTTGGTTCATTTGCAACAGTTAAACCAACTATGCTATGGATGTATGTCCCCCTCTTTACGAGTGTTATGTTGGCAGGGCTGATTTTCCTCTTTTTCCTCTCCCTGCTCAGTTGTCTCTTTCTTTCCCTCTCTGTTGTCTTTCGTCTCTTAAGTTCACCTGTACTACGGAATGGAGGTGCTCCTGTAGGGGACAAGTCTCTCCTGTGGTTTTCTTTGCAATTTGGACCCGTTCGCGTTGCTGAGAGCCCTCCCAGCAGAATCAGTGTTGTGTATGTTATTTGTGAGCGCTGGCTTGGGTTGTTTGATGATGTTTGTTTCTTTTAAATGCAAAATCTATAAATAAATAATACAAAAAAAAAAGATTTCCTTCTTTCTAGAAGGGTTTTACCTTCTCCCAGAGTATTTTTTCTTCTCTATGAAGATATTTATATCTGTTGTGCATTTAGGTATTAATGCCTCATCTAGGTACAATTGTTTTAATCGTGAACTGACTCTACTTGTTGTAGGTTGGGTTTACAATTTATTAAGTGTTGTCATAACATAAAATATACAAATTCAGACAGATTCTTTTGATTTAAGAATCTTGTAAAGTTTTCCGTTTTTGCATCATTCACAACTTTTGTAGTTCATCTGTAGATGACTCATTCATTATAAGAGTCACATATTCACCTTGGTTTCCACAACTTTACCATGGTCCCCTTCTTAAAATAAAAAAGAAAGATGAATGTAGATATATACATATAAATAAGTAGAATAAGTATATAACTATATATATATATATATATATATAATTTGTCAATTTGTTACTACATAGGTATTTGTGTATTATATCCCTATGTCAGTAGGTATATATATTAAGAACGTCTTGCAGATGTTTTATCATCTCTAGCTATTTTCTCTGGGGAAAAGTATATTTATATACCAAATGGTTGCTATTGTTGTCTTTAACTCCTTGTTAAAGAGGGCAATTGTATGTTTTTTCTCTGGAAGACATAAACATTATATGTGTGTCTTACTGTGTAAATCTGGTACAATATACCTTTATATGGTAAGAGGTATTGTTCAATAGCATGCTTTGCTGCTCTGAGTTGTAACAGGGTAGGGCATGCAGTTACGGTCTACTTATAAGAACAAATCGATTTATATTCATTACCTCATTTGCCAGTACTGCCCTATTATCATGTGTAGAGTTTTTTACTCATATTTTCTTTATCTGTATTATATATATTCTGTGCTCCTTTCCACAGTATTGATGAGGTGTTCATGCATGGGTTCGCATCTCCTTAGGAAAGTGTGTAGCTTAATGTTCATTCTGTTAATTCACCTCTAACACCAAATGGTCATGTTAAAATGGGTTTTACTTATTCCATGTTTTTGAATGTTTATAACTCCTTATGTGTAGGTCCTCACACGTATCTTAGGTTGTGAAACATTGTGATGCAATTAATTGTGTTTGACCAATGACTTTGTGTTTCACCACTGCGCATATTAGTTGCTCAACGTTCACCAGTAGCACATTATGGGGGTCATTCCAACTTTGACGGGCGGCGGAGGCCGCCCGCCAAAGTTCCCCCAACAGAATACCGCTATGCGGTCAGAAGACCGCCGCAGTTATTCTGTGTTTCCCGCTGGGCTGGCGGGCGACCGCCAGAAGGCCGCCCGCCAGCCCAGTGGGAAACCCCTTCCCACGAGGAAGCCGGCTCCGAATGGAGCCGGCGGAGTGGGAAGGGTGCGACGGGTGCAGTAGCACCCGTCGCAAATTTCAGTGTCTGCTAAGCAGACACTGAAATTCAAAGTGGGGCCCTCTTACGGGGGCCCCTGCAGTGCCCATGCCATTGGCATGGGACTGCAGGGGCCCCCAGGGGCCCCACGACGCCCCTCACCACCATCCTGTTCCTGGCGGTCGAAACCGCCAGGAACAGGATGGCGGTGAGGGGGTCGGAATCCCCATGGCGGCGCAGCAAGCTGCGCCGCCATGGAGGATTCAGCAGGGCAGCGGAAAACCGGCGGGATACCGCCGGTTTTCCTGTTCTGACTGCGGCCATACCGCCGCGGTCAGAATGCCCTGCGGAGCACCGCCAGCCTGTTGGCGGTGCTCCCGCCGACCCCGGCCCCCGGCGGTCAGAATCACCCCCTATATGTTTTGTTCAGTTTAGCCGCCTATTGGCTTTGACATTGCATTAGCCATTACATTCTGTATTCTGCCTATTGGCTTTGACATGCTGTATTCAGCTTAGCTGCCTATTGGCTTTGACATGATATTAGACATTTCATTTTGTATTCAGCTCAGCTGCCTATTGGCTTTGACATGACATTAGACATTACATTTGATATTTAGGTTAGCTGCCTATTGGCTTTAACGTGGAGTTAGACATTGCAGTTGAAACATCGCAGATGTCTGTATTTTTCCAAGCTATGTTTTTCCACAAGATGAACCAAGCAGTTTTCTTCACACCAGACTAGACCTGATAAGAGAGAATACATTTGGTGTTTTCCTTTCTGCTCAGGCTTGGGAAGAGGAGAAGTCTAGGAGATCTGGCCGGTCTCCAAAGGCTTGCGTAGTTTTCCCAGGTCTGAGAGGAGGGGGCACGCTTTTGTAAGGATGACTCGGGGCTTCAGAGATTTAGATTCTAATCTGCTTGACTTCAGGCTGGAACTAGGCGCCAGTTGCCAGTCTCCCGTTTGGGTAGATAATCTCTTTCTCGCAGTTGACCGGAGTCATCAACTTGCAGACCCCAGAAAGATGAAGCTGAAGATAGGTCTCAAACGGTGATGCATTTTGATTTATATGCTTGCCATTGAATATATTATCTATAATCTGTTGTGTACATTGCAACTGAGAAGTACTGTGATATATTTTGTTTTCATTGCTGCAACTACTTTTACTCTTTTGAACGTGTGCTTGAAATCTATTAGTTCGTCTCTCAAGAACTTGTGGGTGGGGAAGAATTAACAACAATAAAGGTCTTCTTTGAACTCAGAAGTGCATTCCAGAGAGGTTCTGTAAGCTCTGATACGAGATAAATAGGAAGGCAGAACATTTTGGTACCAGTAGAGGGGTCGAATTATAGATTTCTACATGCGCAATTTAAAAGTGTTATTGTTTTTTGTTGTGTAGAGAATTACAGAAGCCCAGCAGACCATGTTTGAAAATGCATGTGTAGTTAAACTGCCTGATGGTGCTGTGAGAAATATGTTTTCTTTTTGTGATAAAGGGTATTTAGAAAATGTGCCTTTTGAAAGAAATGATGATCCTTTTGTTTTTGACAGAAGGGTTTGGATACTTTTATCTGCTTACAGAAAAATGCAGGGAAAATGTAGGCAGTTAGAACATGAAAATAAGAATTTACGTGAGCAAATTAGCCAGAATACATTAATGCAAGATAATGCTGAAAGTTATAAAAATGCTGTTTTAGAAGAATCTGTCTTTTCCCATTCCTGTAATGAGGAGGTTAAGACAGCTGTGAGACAGTCTGAGCCTTTGTGTGAGCCAGGTTTTTTGGCAGTCAAAGTGCATTCCTTAACTGATAACATGGAGAACGACAGAGCTCAGAATGTGATTTACGAGTTACCATCGCAAAATGCACAAGTAAAACGAAAGATTTTAGAGACACCGAGTTTCATTAGCTTGTTTGATTTTTGGAAACAGAATAGCCCTCATCTGAGTGAAATCCTAACACTTTGGTATATGGTCACTGGGAAAAATTATATACAGCTGCGCGCTTGTGATTTGGCAAATGAAATAATGCAGACTTTAGGTTTCTGCGCAGTGCAAGAGGGAAACACTGATTTACATGTAAATCAGGAACAGGGGAAGAAAAGAGTGCCCATAGCTAGGATCATACACTAGATCTGGTACCTGCAAGACAGGGCTAGAGTACCACAGGTAAAAGAGTCACCAGTGAAATTGAGTGCACCATTTGAATTCGTGTCCCCTGAGGATAAAAAGCATGTGTGTTTGACTAATGATTTATTGACTGAAATGTTGTTTTCTGGCACAGGAGAAGGAACAGCGTTGTACAATGTGTGTCAGATTTTAAAGCAAGAGCTGCGTGAGATGTGTCATTTTTACACTGATTCTTGGTTCATTGCCAATGGTTTAGCCGTTTGGTTTTCCACATGGCTTGTACCTAACTGGTTCAATTCCCTTGCAGATATTAATGAGAAAAATTCAGAGAGAGAAGTGTACACCCAGAATTCTGATTTAGTGGGGATGGCTAAGTGGGTGCACCAGAAATGTGAACAGCTGGGAGAAAAAGCCACTTACAAGTGGGCAGAGATGAGAGAGATGCACATTCCCCTAGATTTGATCAAAACTGTGCAGCACGCACAAGAGCAATCTGTCCCACAAGCAGTCACAGAGCAGTTGGAGAGAGGAAAGTTGCCAGGACAGATATGGCAAATTGATCAGGTTTTATGGCGAGTGATTGCTGCAGATTACCAAGGAGAAATTGAAATGATGCTGATAACTAGAAAAGAATCTGATTCATTCATACAAATTGGAGACAGAATGGCCCAACTTGTCAAAAATGCAGTGAATGGAGGTTTGGTAAAGAATGAGTCTGCCCCAGTCCTTCTGACAGTGCAAGAAAAGGGAAGCTGTGGTGCAGCAGATAAAAACCTCTGTGATGAGGTGTGGGTTAAAGCCCCAGGTGACCCTCCAGAACCTGCAGAAATTATAATGAAGGGCCCCAAAAACGTCCTGCTGATTATAAAACAGGGAAAGAAAGAGGAAGGGTACATTTCAAATGACAAATGTTATTTGCAAGAAAAGTAATACTTTTTTCTTTTGCAGATCCTACCACGTTTCGCCACTGTCCCTGAGTGTGCTGTGTGGTCCCCCTTCGGGTGTGTGCGTATGGGGTCGGGAAAGGGACCGAACCCCCAACCTGAACCTGACTGAGTAATTACAAGCACCATGGATCCATTTTGCGCAAATGGCGCCTTCAGTTCAAGTTCAACTTATTTGATTGCATTCTTCCACTGGAACTGAGCAACCTTAACAGTTAACTGTCTGTGTTTTTATGTGGAACTCTGACTTTCGCTTACATTCCTGCAACCCTTTCAGGTGGACCGTGCACCTTTACATGAGTAGTACTCATGCTACATCAAATTGCTATTTTAGAGACACTACTCATTCAGAGTATAAAAGTTTCAGTCTTTTCTGTGTAGATGTATCTGATGTGAAAGGTTATGAGTTCAATATGTTAATCCACTTCCATTGCTTTACAGTGATTGCTTTGATCATTCAAATCTGACTTGCTGATAATGTTTTTTTTTGTGCTGATGTTTTTTTTGTTTTTGTTTGAAACAAGAGATATGTGAAACAAAAATTCATTGGTCATAGGATGGAATCTGATGCTATTAATTGTGTTTGACCAATGACTTTGTGTTTCACCACTGCGCATATTAGTTGCTCAATGTTCACCAGTAGCACATTATGGGGGTCATTCTGACCCTGGCGGCCGGTGGCCGCCAGGGCCACCGACCACGGGAGCACCGCCAACAGGCTGGCGGTGCTCCCACGAGCATTCTGACCGCGGCGGTTCAGCCGCAGTCAGAAGCGGCATGTCGGCGGGCTCCCGCCGACTTACCGCTGCTCGGGGGAATCCTTCATGGCGGCGGAGCGCGCTCCGCCGCCATGAGGATTCTGACCCCCCCTACCGCCATCCTGTTCATGGCGGGAAAGCCGCCATGAACAGGATGGCGGTAGGGGGGGTCGCGGGCCCCCGTAAGAGGGCCCCGCAAAGTATTTCAGTGTCTGCCTTGCAGACACTGAAATACACGACGGGTGCCACTGCACCCGTCGCACCTTCCCACTCCGCCGGCTCGATTACGAGCCGGCATCCTCGTGGGAAGGGAGTTTTTCCCTGGGCTGGCGGGCGGTCTTCTGGAGACCGCCCGCCAGCCCAGGGAAAAACTCATAATACCCTCCGCGGTCTTCTGACCGCGGAGCGGTATAATGGGGGCGGAATTCTGGCGGGCGGCCTCCGCCGCCCGCCAGAATCAGAATCACCCCCTATATGTTTTGTTCAGTTTAGCCGCCTATTGGCTTTGGCATTGCATTAGCCATTACATTCTGTATTCTGCCTATTGGCTTTGACATGCTGTATTCAGCTTAGCTGCCTATTGGCTTTGACATGATATTAGACATTACATTTTGTATTCAGCTCAGCTGCCTATTGGCTTTGACATGACATTAGACATTACATTTGATATTTAGGTTAGCTGCCTATTGGCTTTAACGTGGAGTTAGACATTGCAGTTGAAACATCGCAGATGTCTGTATTTTTCCAAGCTATGTTTTTCCACAAGATGAACCAAGCAGTTTTCTTCACACCAGACTAGACCTGATAAGAGAGAGTACATTTGGTGTTTTCCTTTCTGCTCAGGCTTGGGAAGAGGAGAAGTCTAGGAGATCTGGCCGGTCTCCAAAGGCTTGCGTAGTTTTCCCAGGTCTGAGAGGAGGGGGCACGCTTTTGTAAGGATGACTCGGGGCTTCAGAGATTTAGATTTAAATCTGCTTGACATCAGGCTGGAACTAGGCGCCAGTTGCCAGTCTCCCGTTTGGGTAGATAATCTCTTTCTCGCAGTTGACCGGAGTCATCAACTTGCAGACCTCAGAAAGATGAAGCTGAAGATGGGTCTCAAACAGTGATGCATTTTGATTTATATGCTTGGCATTGAATATATTATCTATAATCTGCTGTGTACATTGCAACTGAGAAGTACTGTGATATATTTTGTTTTCATTGCTGCGACTACTTTTACTCTTTTGAACGTGTGCTTGAAATCTATTAGTTCGTCTCTCAAGAACTTGTGGGTGAGGAAGAATTAACAACAATAAAGGTCTTCTTTGATCTCAGAAGTGCATTCCAGAGAGGTTCTGTAAGCTCTGATACGAGATAAGTAGGAAGGCAGGACAAACATGTTAGGGCTCACCTACATAATTATGAAAACCCAGTCGTTTTGCTTTACTCTAGACCAGTTTTCTTCAATGGACAGATTTTTAATGTTGCCAGTCATGGGTTATGCTCTTAAAACCTTTTAATTTTTAAAACCTTTTTTCCTGTGTTCCTTTACATAGTTCTTTTAGTAAAGAGTATGGGGGTCATTACAACATTGGTGGTAAAAGCCGGTTACCGCCGTGCAGAAGACCGCCAACACATCGCTGCGGATTTCCACCACGGTCATTATGACCCACAGCTTGGAATCCGCCAAAATGTAGACACTCACACAAGTCTCCCACACCAAAGGTCAGTGATAAACTGGTGAAAACAAAACCTCCACCGCCACGCCAACAGGAATACGCCCACACTATCACGACATGAATCCACGCGGCGGTCTTTCAACCGTGGTATTCCATTGGCGGTACACACTGCTGCGCTCAAAATACACACACTCTTACAAAACACAACCACATTGGACAAATTGAAATACACACACCTGATACACATACACACACCACTCCCACACACCCAATAAAATATAAAAAACACACACCCACATCACCCACAAACCCCTACTACCAAAAATTCCGAAAGAAGCACTGAGAGAGACACCACAATCTACAAACAAGCATCCACAGGCACTCAACACCATCACTCACACACAACATCCACGCACCTCACACAACACACCACTAAATATCACCCCACACATCACAACACACCACCCCATGGCACGACAAAGACAGGTTCTCTGAGGAGGAGCTCAGGGTCATGGTGGAGGAAATCATCTGGGTAGAGCCACAGCTATTCGGATCACAGGTGCAACACACATCCATAGCTAGGAAGAAAGAGCTATGGCGAAGAATTGTGGACAGGGTCAACGCAGTGGGACAGCACCCAAGAAATAGGGATGACATGAGGAAGAGGTGGAACGACCTACAGGGGAAGGTGCATTCCGTGGTCTCAAGACAACACCTTGCGGTACAGAGGACTGGCGGCAGACCCCCACCTCCTCCCCCACAACTAACAACATGGGAGGAGCAAGTCTTGGCTATTCTGCATCCTGAGGGCCTCGCAGGAGTAGCTGGAGGAATGGACTCTGGTAAGTCAAATCTTTATTATTACATCCCCCACCCTACCTGCATGCCATCACATACACCCACCTTCGCCCTCACCCCCATCACTCCAACTCCTCACAAATGTCTCAATATAACAAACCACAGATCCCAACACCAAGCCCCGCATGCAACAACAAAGCATGGACACCCATCACCAATGCAAGGCCACTGCACATACCCATACACCCCCCTAAACCATCATCACACAAGGTCCCACACAGGAATGCAAGCACTGGGGTACACAGTCACCCACCCATTCCACACCATGGCACACACAGATGCAATAATCATGCTTTTACACCCCTGCAGGACCCATACCCAACGTCACCGCACAGGAGAGTCCAGACATGTCCACACCACCAACAGAAGAGGCCCACAGTGATGACACCAGCTCTGTCCAACTGGATCTAGACGACCAGCCCGGACCATCTGGGACCTCGGGACAGTCGGTTCCCCTCACACAGCCACAGGCCACCACAGAGCTTCCCCCCTCTGAAAACACCAGCACTGCACCCACCCAGCGGGCCCATACCTCTATCCCCAGGACACGTCAATCAGCAGTGTATCCACCACTACAGGAAACCCAGGCTAACCCACCACCCCAACAACAACAGGGACCTGGGGGCAGTGGCAGTGGGCACACCGTTCACTGGACAGAGGCCCAGGGAAACAGGGGAACTGGGAGGGCTGCTGTGCGACAGGGGGAGGACAGGCACAGGGAACCCACTCTCCACGAGGCCCTCTCCAACATCATGGGAGCCTACCATCATTCCCAGGAGACGATGGCAACGGTACTGGCCAAGTTTCAGGAGACCCAGCGACTGCAGGAGGAACAGTATTTGGGCTTCAGGGAGGAACTCAGCTCCATCAATTCCACCCTGGGCACCATCGTAGGGGTGCTGAAGGAATTCCTCAACACCAGGAGGGACACTGTGGCACAACAAGGGGCCCCTGACACTAGCCTGGACGATGAACTGCCCACCACGTCCGCCGGCGCTAGTGGACAGGAGGCACCGCCACAGGACCACCACACCAGCACCCCACCCCCTGCAGAGGGAGAACCACCCGCAAACGGTCCCTGAGATCCAGGACAAAGACAGAGAACAATGCCAAGACCCCTGCCAAGAAATGAGACCACCCTGAATGTCATCCTTTTGTCCCACCTTGTCACCCAGTCCATCCTCAAACTGCCCCAGCTCCACTTCCTATGCCCCTTTGGACAATGCGCCTGTGAGACTAATAGACTGGACTCTGCCATGGACATTCCTCCACCATAACCCCTCACCATTTTACAACACCCTCCAATATTGAGCACTTAAATAAACACCCTTAAAGCACAAAACAATCAGGAGTCTGTCTGTGATTTCCAAAATGTGAATTAGCAATTACAGTGACAAAATGCTCTTTCAATTGTAATGTCAACATACCTATGTCACACAGCTCTAGTCCATGAAGAAACAAAGCAGATGTCACACAGTGGGACCCACATCTGTGAAATCGTAAGGAAAAGTGACAACTCAGTGACCATACACTGGGTGAAAAGGACAGACAGTAGAGAGGTAATAGTGTTAAAGTACATGTAGTAGGCAGGTCTGTCTTCTTACCTGTGTCTCACTGGAAGTATTGTAGGATCACAGAGTTCCTGCTGTCTATGTCTGCTTCCTCGTCTTCACTGTACACAGGCTCCACAGCTGCCACAACACCTCCATCTGGACCATCCTCCTGCAGAAATTGCACCTGTCATCGCAAAGCCAAGTTGTGAAGCATACAGCAGGCCACGATGATCTGGCACACCTTCTTTGGTGAGTAGAATAGGGAACCACCTGTCATATGGAGGCACCGGAACCTGGCCTTCAGGAGGCCGAAGGTCCTCTCTATAATCCTCCTAGTTCGCCCATGGGCCTCATTCTAGCGTTCCTCTGCCCTTGTCCTGGGATTCCTCATTGGGGTAAGTAGCCATGACAGGTTGGGGTAACCAGAGTCACATGCAAATGGCAAAGGACAACTGTTAGACACACACTAACTCCTAGGGATATCCCCAAACCCAGACAACTATTCCCACTGATTCGGTTCCAGGTGCTCACCAAATAGCCACACACGGTGCCTCTGGAGTTGCCCCATCACATAAGGGATGCTGCTATTCCACAGGATGTAAGCGTCATGCACTGAGCCAGGAAATTTGGCATTCACATGGGAGATGTACTGCTCTGCCAAACACACCATCTGCACATTCATTGAATGGTAACTCTTCCGGTTTCTGTACACCTGTTCACTCCTGCGGGGGGACCAAGGCCCCATGTGTTCCATCAATGGCACCTATGATGTTGGGGATATGTCCCAGGGCATAGAAGTCACATTTCACTGTAGGCAAATCCTCCACCTGAGGGAAAATGATATAGCTCCGCATGTGTTTCAGCAGGGCAGACAACACTGTGGAGAACACGTTGGAAAACATAGGCTGAGACATCCCTGATGCTATGGCCACTGTAGTTTGAAAAGACCCACTTGCAAGGAAATGGAGTACTGACAGCACCTGCACTTGAGGGGGGATTCCTGTGGGATGGCGGATAGCTGACATCAGGTCTGGCTCCAACTGGGCACACAGTTCCAGGATTGTGGCACGATCAAGCCTGTAGGTGATGATTACATGTCTTTTCTCCATTGTCGACAGGTCCACCAGCGGTCTGTACACCGAAGGATGCCGCCATCTCCTCACATGTCCCAGCGGACGGTGCCTATGGAGGACAACAGCGAGCACAGAGTCAACCAACTCAGAGGTACGTAAACACAGCTTCCTCAGAAAACTATTCATAACCCGAATTTTGCCTGTATGAGTGTGGAGCCAAGGCCTAGGTATGTGTGATGCAATAAAAAAAAAAAAGCAATGTGGGCCCCTAAAATGGCGGCTGCCTGACCTGTAAAGTGGGACAATGGGAGGTAACTGCGCTGGCATTGTACACCGTTGCGGTAGGCGGTCGAAGACCGCAGCGCAATTCTGCATTGGTTAACATTGTACCCTATGGGTCCCAGGAGCCAATGACGATGTACGCTGGCGGTGACAGTACACACCGCCGCGGACGTGACCGTTATTTTCTATCTGTTCAATCTCTCGATACCTGATCTTCGACAGGAGAGGACCTACACTGCAAGTGCTGCTGTGATCTCAGTCTGGAAGAGACAATGGCTTGTGCGTCTGGGGAAAGGGCCCCTGCCTTCAGCACGGAGGGGTTGGAGAAACTCGTGGATGGAGTCCTCCCCCAGTACAGGCTACTCTACGGTCCTCCAGACAAACAGGTAAGTACACTGTGAGCATGGTGTATGGGCAATGCCTGTGTGGAGTGGTGTGGATGAAAGAATGGGGGGGAAGAATGATGCGGGCATGAAACGACGGTGAGTGCATGTGCCACATGACAAGGGTAGGGATGCGGGCCAATGACTGTGACGGTGCAGTTGGTAATGACTTTTCTTTTTCCCCTGTACAATTCCTGTAAGTTAGCGCCCACCAGAAGAAGGATATTTGGCGTGCCATCGCCAAGGACGTCCGGACCCTGGGGGTCTACCACAGACGGCGCACCCACTGCCAGAAAAGATGGGAGTACATTCGCCGCTGGAGCAAGAAGACGGCGGAGGCCCAGCTGGGGATGGCCTCCCAACGTGGGAGGGGTGCCAGTTGCACCATGACCCCCCTGATATTCAGGATCCTGGCGGTAGCATATCCGGACTTGGATGGGCGCTTGAGGGCATCACAGCAGCAGCAAGGGGGTGAGTACACTCTCATTCTTCTGATTCAGCACGCAGTGGAGGTTTCTGGGTGGGGGAGGTGGGCTGTGGGTTTCCCTAGGCCAGAGCGAGTGTGCTAGTTAAGTCCCCTTTTTCAGGCAGACCCTGTGGCACCCCACCCCACCTCGGTACAGTGCCAACTACACCTAGTCAGGCTCCTGTGACATCCATGTGTGCAGATATCAGCCATAGCCTTGTAGGCCATGTCCCAGAGATTGAATAGTGGACCCCAAGTGCGCATCGTAGTGCAGGGGGCTTCTGTGTCTGTTGTGTCCCCCAACGGTAGCGGTAATGCATGCACTCAACATGTCTTTCTTTTGTCTCCCCCCCCCCTTTTTGTGGTCTCCCTGTACTTGTGTGCATTAGCATCATCAGGTCGGAGGAGCAGTGGCACCGGAGCAGGAGGGAGCTGCATCCCACATGGCCCTGGAGGGCAAAACTACGGAGTCTGATTTCACCAGTGGGACGGAGGGCAAGGGGAGCTCCACGGCGGGGACAGGAGCTGACACCAGTGATACGGACTCGTCCTCTAATGGGAGCTCCCTTGTGGTGGCGGCCCCATCTGTGCCCCGCATCTACAGGTACAGCCACCACCCCCCTCCAGCACCGCCCTCCCAGCAGCCCCACAACCTTTGCCCCGTGCCTGCTCACCCAGGCACCTCAGGCCCTGCCCCAGTCACCCCCGCTGCCCTCAGTGAGGAGGTCATTGACCTCCTCAGGTCCCTCACTGTTGGGCAGTCTACCATTTTGAATGCCATCCAGGGTGTAGAGAGGCAGTTGCAACAAACCAATGCATTCCTGGATGGCATTCATTCTGTTCAGGCAGCCCTTCAGTGAGCTTTTCAGACTCTGGCCTCAGCACTGATGTCAGCCATTGTCCCTGTCTCTAGCCTCCCCCTTCCAACTTCCTCGAACCAGACCCAATCCCCTGTACCGCAGCCTATCCCAAGCACACCATCAGACCAGCATGCACACACCTCAACACCCAAAGGAAGCTCAGGCAAACATAAGCACCACACATCCAACAGGCACTCACACAAGCATCACACACATGCAGACATAGCAACATCCACTGCTTCCACTGTGTCCCCCTCCTCCTTGTCTCCCTCATCCCTCCCAGTCTTGTCTCCACTCACACCTGCATGTACTACTTCTACAGCCACTACTTCCATCACCAGCACACCCACCACCACACCCCGCTCATGTGCACTCACCACCCCCACTACCATTCACACATCCACTGTGTCCTCTCCCAGTGTGTCTGTGAGCCCACATCCCAAGGTACACAAACGCAGCCACACACCCACCCAACAGCCATCCAACTCACAACAGCTTCCAACGCATGCACCTTCACCCAAAGTCACCAAACGGACACCTCCTACAACCACATCCTCTTCCTCCACTCCCAAACCCCCTCCATCTACCCGTCCCAGTGTTCCTACGAAACTTTTCCTGGCCAGCCTTGACCTCTTTCCCTCACCTCCCCCACCCCGTCAGTCTCCTAGGTCCCGACTCTCCAGGGCCCAACCTAGCACCTCAGCCACAACATCGGCGGGACCAGTGGTGCCAGTAGTCACCGGATTCTGGAGTGCAACAGGCAGCAGGGCAGCCAGTTTGGCAAGGAGCCACAGCACGGACAGTCCCCCACCTGTCAAGCATCAAAAGTTGGCCAGTGCCCAGAGGGAGAGGGGGAAGACAACAACCACCAAAGCTGCTCCCAGGGGTACAGGTGGGAGTGTGGAGTCAGCTGCGACACCTTCCACGATGGGGAAGGGGCACAAGAAACCCAGCAAGTCTGGGAAGATCAGAACGGCGGTGAGGACCGCCATCAGCCCTGCTGCCCAGGAGCCGGCCAACAGCAGCCCCGCTGCCCCAGACAGGACAACCAGCAGCAGCCCCGCTGCCCAGAAGGCGACCGCCAGCACCCCCACTGCCCCAGACAGGACCGCCTGCAGCAGCCCCGCTGCCCCAGACAAGACCGTCAGCAGCAGCCCCGCTGCCCAAGACAGGACCGCCAGCAGCAGCCCCGCTGCCCAGGAGGCGACCGACAGCAGCCCCACTGCCCCAGACAGGACCGCCAGCAGCGGCCCCGCTGCCCCAGACAGGACCGCCAGCAGCAGTCCGCTTCCCAAGACAGGACCGCCTGCAGGCCCGCTGCCACAGACAAGACCGCCAGCAGCAGCCCCGCTGCCCAACACAAGACCGCCAGCAGCAGCCCTGCTGCCCAGGAGGCGACCGCTCGAGGGCCCGCTGCCCCAGACAGGACCGCCAGCAGCAGCCCCGCTGCCACAGACAAGACCGCCAGCAGCAGCCCTTTGCCCAAGACAGGACCGCCAGCAGCTGAACCGCTGCCAAAGACACTGCCGCCACAGGCACCGCTGCCAAAGACACCGCCGCCAGAAGCACCGCAGGCCCCTGAGCGCCAAAAGCTCTGACACTACTGAGGCTGCCACGAGCAGGATGAAGCACTCTGGACACAAAGCCCCCTCCAGAACCGGTGGAGATTTACATCCACTACCTCTGTCCTTGGCAGGATGAAGCACTCTGGGCACAAAGCCCCCTCCAGAACCAGTGGAGAAAGGCATCCAATGCCTCAGTCCTTGGCAGGATGAAGCACTCTGGGCACAAAGCCCCCTCCAGAACCAGTGGAGAAAGACATCCACTATGTCTGTCCTTGGCAGGATGAAGCACTCTGGGCACAAAGCCCCCTCCAGAAACAGTGGAGACTGTTATCCATTGAGAGACTGTGGCTTTGCACTCACCAGGATTGAACAGTGGGCAACCCACCCACTGTAGAGACTTGAGAGACTGTGGCTTTGCACTCCCCAGGATTGAAAAGTGGGCAACCCACCCACTGTAGAGACTTGAGAGACTGTGACTTTGCACTCCCCAGGATTGGACAGTGGGCATGGGGCCCCCTTGTGGATTTGTCATCGTGCACTCAACCGGCTGAGTTGCCCACCCTTTTCCTTCCCCCTGAGGTACCTGTTTTATTTCTATCTGACGCCCCTGCAGTGTTCTCTCTGTCTTGTTCGGGTATCTTGTGTGGGCCTCGCCCAAGCATTGTGGGCCCAGTGGTCCACGGACTTTAAGGGTAGAATACCTTGGACTAATATTCTTGGTGTATATATTTGTAATTAGTGTATGTATATTATTTGAATACTGAATTTTAATATATTACAATTGTTCACCTCATTTCCTTTCGTCTTTGTATTCTTCCCAGGGGGTTGGGGGGTGTAACTGTAATTTATCCTGCTGTATTAGTGTGCGTGATGGTGGGGGTGGGAGTTTTGCGTGTTGCGTGTGTGTGTCACTGTTTTTTCCCTCCCCCCTCCCCTGTGTCGTAGGTGCAGTACTCACCGTAGTCTTCACCGTCGGAGTTCGTGCTCCTGGCAGAGGAGCAAGAAGATAAAGCCTGGAAAAATGTGGAGCTCTGGTTCCAAGGCGTCCTGGTTCCTCCTGGGGTGTGCAGAGGTGAGCGTTTTCCCTTCGAAGTCCTGTTCCCGCCGTGTTTTTGTTTGCGGTGAATCTGCCCCTGAAAAGGTGGCGGATTGGACTGTTGTAATTCTGTGGGCGGTACATTGTCCTCCGCCTGTCTGTTGGCGGTGACCGCCATGCTGTCTGTTTGTACCGCCGTGGCGGTCGGAATGTTAAAGTGGCTGTCTTTGTTGGCGGTTTTCGCCACGGTAGTAATACCATTTTTTATCCCGCCGGCCTGTTGGCGGTCTTACTGCCGCTTTAACACTGACCGCCAGGGTTGTAATGACCACCTATGTGTTTCCTCACAGGTATTCTTATGAATACATGGGCTATTTCTCTTTTACTAGACTGGTTTTCTTCTGGTTAGAGACTCTCAATATTGTTGGGTCACTCATGAGACACAATTGACATACTAACATGGATGAGATTATCCCATGTTTTCCATGTCTTACGATTTTAATTACCTGTGGTTCCTTCTACAGGTGTTATTTTGTAGAGTATATTATTACTCAACTTAACTATTATGATTGTTTGGTCTTTTTCTCCTATTCTAGACCAGTTTTGTGATACTTACTGTTGGACCTGGCACTTTTTGCAGGGTCATTCCCAAACGTTTTACCTCCTTTCTCCTATTTTTTTCTGACCTGTCTTTGTTGGCTTTAGGACTATAGGCACTTTAACACTGCTAACCAGTGCATATGTTCTCTATCTGAATGGTAATGGTGATTGGTTTATCCATGATTGGCATATTTGATTTATCAGTAAGTCCCTAGTAAAGTGCATTAGAGGTGTCCAGGGCCTGGAAATGAAATGCTACTTCTGGGCCTGCAGCACTGATTGTGCCACCCAAATGAGTAGCATTGTAAACATCTCAGAGCCGCCACTGTAGTGCCTGTGTGCACAGTTTTAAACTGACAGTTCGATCTGCAAGTGTACGCACTTGCCAGGCCTAAACCTTCCCTTTTTCTACATGTAAGTCACCCCTAAGGTAGATCCACAGCAGCCCCATGAGAAGGGTGCAGTGTGTTTTGAAGGTAGGACATGTACTGCTATGTTTTACATGTCCTGATGGTGAAATACTGACAAACTCTGTTTTCACTATTGCAAGGATTATCTCTTCCATAGGTTAAAATGGTGTAGGAGGCTGGCCTGGCTTAGAGTGGGTACCTTGTGGTACCTACACCCTGTGCCAGGTCCAGTTATCCCTTATTAGTAGAATAGAGGTGTTTCTAGCAGCTTAGGCTGATAGAGGGCAGCTATGGCAAAGCACCCTTAGGCCGAACTAGGTGACATGCAAAGCTCCTACTATACCACTTATATCATATAGTACAATATCATAAGAAAACACAATACTCAGAGTTACTAAAAATAAAGGTACTTTATTTTTATGACAATATGGCAAAAGTATCTCAGTGAGTACCCTCAGTTGGAAGGTAAGTAATATACACAAGTTATATGTACACAAACCCAAAACAGGTAAGTAACAGTAAGAAAAGTAGTGCAAACAATGTAGAATAATAATGGGATGCAATAGGTGAATATAGTTCTAGGGGCAACACAAACCATATACTCCAAAAATGGAATGCGATCACAAATGGAACCATGACCTATGGGAGCTTGTAGAGGGTCACTGGGACTGTAAGAAAACAGTCAAGGTGTACAAGATACCTGTAGGAGGCTGGCCTGGCTTGTAGTGGGTACCAGAGGTACTTACACCTTGTGCCAGGTCCAGTTATCCCTTATTAGTGTAGAAGAGGTGTTTCTAGCAGCTTAGGCTGATAGAAGGTAGCTATGGCAAAGCAGCTTAGGATGAACTAGGACACATGTAAAGCTCCTACTATACCACTGGTGTCATAAGCACAATATCATAAGAAAACACAATACACAGAAGCACTAAAAATAAAGGTACTTTATTTTTATGACAATATGCCAAAAGTATCTCAGTGACTACCCTCACTATGAGGATAAAGTATATACACAAAATATATGTACACAAACCAAAATTATGCAGGTAATAGCAAAAGGAAGTAATGCAAGCTGTGTAAAGTTACAGTAGATTGCAATAGGAGCACATAGGTATAGGGGCAACACAAACCATATACTCCAAAAGTGGAATGCGAACCACGAATGGACCCCAAACCTATGTGAGCTTGTAGAGGGTCGCTGGGACTGTAAGAAAACAGTGAGGGTTAAAAAAATAACCCACCCCAAGACCCTGAAAGGTAGGTGTAAAGTGCACCTACTACCCCCACAGAACACAGAAGTCGTGATAGGGGGATTCTGCAGGAAGAACAAACACCAGCAATGTAACAACAGTGGATTTCCGGACCTGAGTACCTGTAAGACAAGGGGACCAAGTCCAATAGTCGCGACAGTGTCGAGAGTGGGCAGGAGCCCATGAAATGCCAGCTGAGGGTGCAAGGAAGCTGCCACCCATTGGAAGAAGCTTGGAGTTCTGCAAGAAAGAAGAGGACTAGGAACTTCCCCTTTGGAGGATGGATGTCCCACATCGTAAAGAAGCTTGCAGAGGTGTTCTCTTGCAGAAAGACCGCAAACAAGCCTTGCTAGCTGCAAGGGTTGCGGTTAGGGTTTTTGGGTGCTACTGTGGCCCAGAAGGGACCAGGATGTCGCCACTTGGATATGGAAACAGAGGGGGCACCCAGCAAGTCAGGGAGCCCTCACAGAAGCAGGCAGCACCCGCAGAAGTACCTGAACAGGCACTTAGAAGAAAAGTGAACCGGAGTCCACCGAAAGTCACAAAAGGGAGTCCCACGACACCGGAGGAAAACTCAGAAGGTTGTGCACTGCAGGTTAAAGGGCCAGGGATCCAGGCTTGGCTGTGCATGAAGGTAATCCGGAAAGAGTGCACAGGAGCCGGAGCAGCTGCAAATCACGCGGTACCCAGCAATGCAGTCTAGCGTGGGGAGGCAAGGACTTACCTCCACCAAACTAGGACTGAAGAGTCACTGGACTGTGGGAGTCACTTGGACAGAGTTGCTGAGTTCCAGGGACCACGCTCGTCATGCTGAGAGGGGACCAGAGGACCGGTGATGCAGTCTTTTGTTGCCTGCGGTTGCAGGGGGAAGATTCCGTCGACCCACAGGAGATTTCTTCAGAGCTCCTGGTGCAGAGAGGATGCAGGCTACCCCCAGAGCATGCTCCACCTGGAAACAGTTGAGAAAGCCGGCACGATGAAGCGATACAAGGTTGATAGTAGTCGTCTTGCTACTTTGTTGCGGTTTTGCAGGCGTCCTGAGCAGCCAGCGATCGATCCTTTGGCAGAAGGTGAAGAGGGAGATGCAGAGGAACTCTGGTGAGCTCTTGCATTCGTTATCTGGTGAGATCCCCAAAGCATAGACCCTAAATATCCAGAAAAGGAGGTTTGGCTACCTAGGAAGGAGGATTGGCTACCAAGAGAGGTAAGAGCCTATCAGAAGGAGCCTCTGACGTCACCTGCTGGCACTGGCCACTTAGAGCAGTCCAGTGTGCCACAGACACCTCTGTTTCCAAGATGGCAGAGGTCTGGGACACACTGGAGGAGCTCTGGGCACCTCCCCTGGGAGGTGAAGGTCAGGGGAGTGGTCACTCCCCTTTCCTTTGTCCAGTTTCGCGCCAGAACAGGGCTGGGGGATCCCTGAACCATTGTAGACTGGCTTATGCAGAGATGAGCACCATCTGTGCCCATCAAAGTATTTCCAGAGGCTGGGGGAGGCTACCCCTCCCCAGCGTTCACACCTATTTCCAAAGGGAGAGGGTGTGACACCCTCACTCAGAGGAAGTCCTTTGTTCTGCCTTCCTGGGCCAGGGCTGCCTGGACCCCAGGAGGGCATAAACCTGTCTGAGGGGTTGGCAGCAGCAGCAGCTGCAGTGGAGACCCCGGACAGGCAGTTTGGCAGTACCCGGGTTCTGTGCTAGAGACCCGGGGGATCATGGAATTGTCCCCCCAATGCCAGAATGGCATTGGGGGGACAATTCCATGATCTTAGACATGTTACATGGCCATGTTCGGAGTTACCATTATGACGCTGTACATAGGTAGTGACCTATGTACAATGCACGCGTGTAATGGTGTCCCCGCACTCACAAAGTCCGGGGAATTTGCCCTGAATGATGTGGGGGCACCTTGTCTAGTGCCATGGTGCCCACACACTAAGTAACCTTGCACCCAACCTTCACTAGGTGAAGGTTAGACATATAGGTGACTTATAAGTTACTTAAGTGCAGTGGTAAATGGCTGTGAAAAAACGTGGATGTTATTTCACTCAGGCTGCACTGGCAGGCCTGTGTAAGAATTGTCAGAGCTCCCTATAGGTGGCAAAAGAAATGCTGCAGCCCATAGGGATCTCCTGGAACCCCAATACCCTGGGTACCTCAGTACCATATACTAGGGAATTATATGGGTGTACCAGTATGCCAATGTGAATTGGTAAATTTAGTCACCAGCCTGTTAGTGACAAATTTGGAAAGCAGAGAGAGCATAACTACTAAGGTTCTGGTTAGCAGAGCCTCAGTGAGACAGTTAGGCATCACACAGGGAACACATACAGGGCACATACTTATGAGCATTGGGGCCCTGCCTGGCAGGGTCCTAGTGACACATAGACTAAAACTTCATATATACAGTGAAATATGGGGGTAACATGTCAGGCAAGATGGTACTTTCCTACACAACCCCCCCCCCCCAAACGAAGGACAATAAGACTAGCCATGACCTGATGAGTCTTCATTGTCTAAGTGGAAATATCTGGAGAGTCCATCTGCATTGGAGTGGGTACTCCCAGGTCTATGTTCCACTGTATAGTCCATTCCTCGTAGAGATATGGACCACCTCATCAATTTAGGATTTACACCTTTCATTTGTTTTAGCCAAAGTAGAGGTTGGTGGTCTATCTGAACAATTAAGTGAGTGCCAAACAGGTGTGGCCTCAACTTCTTCAGTGTCCAGACCACAGCAAAGGCCTCCCTCTCTATGGCAGACCAACGCTTTTCTCTATGGGTCAACCTTCTGCTGATAAAAGCAACTGGTTGATCCTGGCCCTCAGAATTCAGTTGTGATAAGACTGCCCCTACCCCTAATTCAGATGCATCAGTTTGAACAATGAATTTCTTGGAGTAACATGGGCTTTTTAGGACAGGTGCAGAGTGCATGGCCTGTTTGAGCTCCTCAAAAGCTTTCTGACAGCTAGCTGTCCATAATACCTTCTTAGGCATTTTCTTGCTACTGAGATCATTAAGAGGGGCTGCTCTGGAACCATCATTATTGATGAATCTCCTATAATACCCTGTGAGGCCTAAAAAGGCTTTCACCTGGGTCTGTGTTGTAGGGGGCACCCAATCCATGATAGTTTTGATTTTCCCCTGTAGTGGTGCAATCTGTTCTCCACCAACCAGGTAGCCCAGATAATCCACTTTCCCCTGCCCTATCTGGCACTTTGAGGCCTTGATAGTGAGGCCTGCCTTTTGCAGGGCCTCCAAAACTTTCCATAGGTGGACCAGGTGATCATACCAGGTTGAGCTAAAGACAGCAATATCATCAAGATATGCTGCACTGAAAGCTTCCAACCCTTGCAGGACTGTGTTCACCAACCTCTGAAAAGTGGCAGGTGCATTTTTCAAACCAAAGGGCAGTACTGTGAATTGGTAGTGCCCTCCAATGGTAGGAAATGCAATCTTGGGTTTAGCATCTTCTGCCAATCTAATCTTCCAATACCCTGCAGTTAGATCAAACGTGCTTAGATACTTGGCAGAAGCCAATGTATCAATGAGCTCATCTGCCCTGGGTATAGGGTGAACATCAGTTTTGGTTACCTGATTGAGCCCTCTGTAATCTACAGAAACCCTCATCTCTCTCTTTCCATCTTTGGTGTGAGATTTAGGTACAAGCACCACTGTGCTAGCCCAGGGGCTTTCAGAAGTTTCAATCACCCCTAAATCCAACATTTTCTGCACCTCTTGTTTTATGCAGTCTCTGACATGGTCAGGCTGCCTATAAGTTTTACTTTTGACAGGCAGGCTGTCTCCAGTGTCAATTGTATGTTCACACCAGGATGTTGTACCTGGTACAAGTGAAAAGAGGTCTGAAAACTGGCTTAGGAGATTGATGCAGTTGTCTTTCTGTTTTGCAGTCAGACAATCTGCTAAAACTACTCCCTCCATTAAGGCATTTGCTTCAGTGGTGGAGAAGAGATCAGAGAGAGGGTCACTCTCTTCTTCCTGTACCTCATCTGTTGCCATGAGCAGGGTGAGATCAGCCCTGTCATGGTAGGGTTTCAGGCGGTTGACATGAATCACCCTAAGGGGACTCCTGGCAGTGCCCGGGTCTACCAAATAGGTAACCTCACCCTTCTTCTCAACAATTAGATGGGGTCCACTCCATTTGTCCTAGAGTGCTCTTGGGGTCACAGGCTCCAATACCCACACCTTCTGTCCTGGTTGGTACTGGATCTGGACAGCCTTCTGGTAATGCCATTGCTTTTGCAACTCCTGGCTGGCCTGAAGGTTTTTACTGGCCTTTTTCATATACTCAGCCATTCTGGATCTTAGGCCAAGTACATGGTCCACTATGTCCTGTTTAGGTGCTTTTAAAGGTTGTTCCCAACCCTTCCTTCACAAGAGCAAGTGGACCTCTTACAGGGTGTCCAAAGAGGAGTTCAAAAGGGCTGAAGCCCACTCCTTTTTGGGGTACCTCCCTGTAAGCAAAAAGGAGGCAAGGTAACAGGACATCCCATCTCCTCCTGAGTTTTTCAGGGAGTCCCATTATCATACCTTTGAGAGTTTTATTAAACCTCTCAAACAGACCATTTGTTCGTGGATGGTAAGGGGTGGCGAACTGGTACGTAACACCACACTCCTTCCACATTGCTTTTAGGTATGCAGACATGAAGTTGCTACCTCTGTCTAACACCACCTCTTTAGGAAAACCCACCCTGGAAAAGATTCCCAGGAGGGCCTTTGCCACTGCAGGAGCTGTAGTGGTCCTTAAAGGTATGGCTTCAGGATATCTTGTGGCATGGTCCACTATCACCAACATAAATCTATTACCTGAAGCAGTCGGAGGGTCAAGGGGGCCAACTATGTCAACCCCTACCCTTTCAAAGGGCACCCCAACCACTGGAAGTGGAATTAGAGGGGCCTTTGGAGTGCCACTAGTCTTGCCACTGGCTTGGCAGGTCACATAAGACTTCCAAAAATCTTTGATGTCCTCTGACATATGAGGCCAGTGAAACAAGGGGACAAGTCTTTCCCAAGTTTTTGTCTGGCCCAAATGCCCAGCCAAAGGAATGTCATGTGCTAGGGTGAGAAGAAACTCTCTGTACTGCAGGGGAAAGACCAATCTCCTGGCTTCTCCAGGTTTAGGGTCCCTTGACTCTGTGTACAAGAGGCTATCTGTAGGAAAGTACCATTTTGCCTGGCATGTTACCCCCATTTTTCACTGTATATATGGTGTTTTAGTTGTATGTGTCACTGGGACCCTGCCAGCCAGTGCTCATAAGTGTGCCCTGAATGTGTTACCTGTGTTATGACTAACTATCTCACTGAGGCTCTGCTATCCAGAACCTCAGTGGTTATGCTCTCTCATTTCTTTCCAAATTGTCACTAACAGGCTAGTGACCAATTTCACCAATTTACATTGGCATACTGGAACACCCTTATAATTCCCTAGTATATGGTACTGAGGTATCCAGGGTATTGGGGTTCCAGGAGATCCCTATGGGCTGCAGCATTTCTTTTGCCACCCATAGGGAGCTCTGACAATTCTTACACAGGCCTGCCACTGCAGCCTGAGTGAAATAACGTCCACGTTATTTCACAGCCATTTACCACTGCACTTAAGTAACTTATAAGTCACCTATATGTCTAACCTTTACCTGGTAAAGGTTAGGTGCAAAGTTACTTAGACCCTGGCACTAGCCAAGGTGCCCCCACATTGTTCAGGGCAAATTCCCCGGACTTTGTGAGTGCGGGGACACCATTACATGCGTGCACTACACATAGGTCACTACCTATGTGTAGCTTCACAATGCTCGCTCCGAATATGGCCATGTAACATGTCTATGATCATGGAATTGCCCCCTCTATGCCATCCTGGTATTGTTGGCACAATCCCATGATCCCACGGGTCTCTAGCACAGACGTGGGTACTGCCAAACTGCCTTTTCAGGGGTTTCACTGCAGCTGCTGCTGCTGCCAACCCCTCAGACAGGTTTCTGCCCTCCTGGGGTCCAGCCAGGCTTGACCCAGGAAGGCAGAACAAAGGACTTCCTCAGAGAGAGGGTGTTACACCCTCTCCCTTTGGAAAAAGGTGTTAAGGCAGGGGAGGAGTAGCCTCCCCCAGTCTCTGGAAATGCTTTCATGGGCACAGATGGTGCCCATTTCTGCATAAGCCAGTCTACACCGGTTCAGGGACCCCTCAGCCCTGCTCTGGCGCGAAACTGGACAAAGGAAAGGGGAGTGACCACTCCCCTGACCTGCACCTCCCCTGGGAGGTGTCCAGAGCTCCTCCATTGTGCTCCAGACCACTGCCATCTTGGAAACAGAGGTGCTGCTGGCACACTGGACTGCTCTGAGTGTCCAGGGCCAGCAGGTGACGTCAGAGACTCCTTCTGATAGGCTCCTTCAGGTGTTGCTAGCCTATCCTCTCTCCTAAGTAGCCAAACCCTCTTTTCTGGCTATTTAGGGTCTCTGCTTTGGGGAATTCCTTAGATAACGAATGCAAGGGCTCATCAGAGTTCCTCTGCATCTCTCTCTTCACCTTCTGCCAAGGAATCGACTGCTGACCGCGCTGGAAGCCTGCAAAACTGCAACAAAGTAGCAAAGAAGACTACTGCAACTCTGTAACGCTGATCCTGCCGCCTTCTCGACTGTTTTCCTGGTGGTGCATGCTGTGGGGGTAGTCGGCCTCCTCTCTGCACTAGAAGGTCCGAAGAAATCTACCGTGGGTCGACGAAATCGTCCCCCTGCTACCGCAGGCACCAAAGAACTGCATCACCGGTCCCCTGGGTCTCCTCTCAGCACAACGAGCGAGGTCCCTTGAACTCAGCAACTCTGTCCAAGTGACTCCCACAGTCCAGTGACTCTTCAGTCCAAGTTTGGTGGAGGTAAGTCCTTGACTCCCCACGCCAGACTGCATTGCTGGGAACAGCGTCTTTTGCAGCTGCTCCGACTCCTGTGCACTTTTCCAGGATTTCCTTTGTGCACAGCCAAGCCTGGGTCCACAGCACTCTAACCTGCATTGCACGACCTCCTGAGATGTCCTCCGGCGGCGTGGGACTCTCTTGTGCAACTTCGGGTGAGCACCATTTCACGCCACTTCGTAGTGCCTATTTTGGCACTTCTCCGGGTGCTGTCTGATTCTGAGAGGGCTCCTTGTCTTGCTGGACGCCCCCTCTGTCTCCTCACACAACTGGTGACATCCTGGTCCCTCCTGTGCCGCAGCAGCATGCAAAAACCCTAAACTGCAAGCTTGCAGCTAGCAAGGCTTGTTTGCGGTCTTTCGGTGGGAAAACACTTCTGCATGACTCTTGACAACATGGGACATCCGTCCTCCAAAGGGGAAGTTTCTAGCCCTTGTAGTTCCTGCAGAATCCTCAGCTTCTACTTCCTAGTAGTAGCTTCTTTGCACCCACAGCTGGCATTTCCTGGGCATCTGCCCACTCTCGACTTGATCGTGACTTTTGGACTTGGTCCCCTTGTTCCACAGGTACTCTAGTCTGGAAATCCATCATTTTTTCATTGCTGGTGTTGGTCTTTCCTGCAGTATTCCCCTATCACGACTTCTGTGCTCTTTGGGGAACTTCAGTGCACTTTGCACTCACTTTTCAGGGTCTTGGGGTGGGCTATTTTTCTAACCCTCACTGTTTTCTTACAGTCCCAGCGACCCTCTACAAGGTCACATAGGTTTGGGGTCCATTCGTGGTTCGCATTCCACTTTTGGAGTATATGGTTTGTGTTGCCCCTATCCCTATGTGCTCCCATTGCATCCTATTGTAACTATACATTGTTTGCACTGTTTTCTAATACTATACTGCATATTTTTGGTATTGTGTACATATATCTTGTGTATATTTGCTATCCTCATACTGAGGGTACTCACTGAGATACTTTTGCATATTGTCATAAAAATAAAGTACCTTTATTTTTAGTATATCTGTGTATTGTGTTTTCTTATGATATTGTGCAAGTGACACTAGTGGTACTGTAGGAGCTTCACTCGTCGCCTAGTTCAGCCTAAGCTGCTCTGCTAAGCTACCATTATCTATCAGCCTAAGCTGCTAGACACCCCTATACACTAATAAGGGATACCTGGGCCTGGTGCAAGGTGTAAGTACCCCTTGGTACTCACTACAAGCCAGTCCAGCCTCCTACACTATCTTCCCAGTATACCCTATGACTGTCACTGACATCCCCATTTTGCTGCTTGACAGCTTGCTGTCTGAGACCCTCTAATGTGGGACAGGTTTGCTGTGCCACACTCAGCTGTTCCCTGGCACGCCCCTCTCCACCCAAAAGCTCAACAGTGTCTTCTGCCAGCTCCTCTGGTGTAGGTTCTGCACAGGGAGATAATTCCTCTTCCTCAAAATGGGAATCATCTGTAGAGGGAGGGATAATGGGTTGGGATTTACCTTTCTTACGCCTAGCTTTAGGGAGCACTTGGTCCATTGTTCCAGGATCCAAGTTACCCTGTCCTTTTTGCTTTTTGGCCTGAGCCCTTGTCAAAGCAAAAATATGCCCAGAAATGCCCAGCATTGCTGCATGAGCCTCCAACTCCACTTCTGCCCAAGCTGATGTCTCCAAATCATTTCCTAGTAGACAGTCTACAGGTAAATCTGTGGCGACCATAACTTTCTTTGGACCGGTAATCCCCCCCCCCCCCACCCCCCCATTTGAGATTCACAAGAGCCATGGGGTGGCTAAGAGTGTTGTTATAAGTGTCTGTCACTTGGTACTGCTGACCATGTAGGTGTTGATCAGGGTGGACCAGTTTTTCTATCACCATAGTTACACTGGCTCCTGTGTCCCTGTAGGCCTCAACCTCAACACCATTGATTAGGGGAAGTTGGTTGTACTTACCCATATTAAGGGGACAAGCAACCAAGGTGGCAAAATCAATGCCACCATCAGAGACTTAAACAGCCTCTGTGGTTTCCCTAACAAGACCAACCCCAACTACATTGCCAATAGTGAGCCCAGCTATACCCTTTGATTGGCTGTTAGTAGTAGATTTCCCACCACCACTGCTATTACTAGGGGCACTAGAATTTGCATCAGGGGTTGTGGTGGTGGGAGGTTTGGTGTTTTTCTTTGGACAAGGGGAATCACTTGCACAGTGGCCTTTGACTTTGTACCAAATAACACCAAGGCTTTTTTGGTTTATTATTAGAAGAGGATTTGGACCCACCACCCCCAGAGGATTTTTGTGGGCCTGATGAACACTCAGAATGTTTACTTTTGTCCCCACCCTTCTCAGAAGACTTGCCATCCTTCTTCTTTACATCCTTGTCACACCTTGTATGAATTTTTCTGTTCACCCTTGTTCTGACCCATTTGTCTGCCTTCTTTCCCAATTATTGGGAAGAGGTCAGATCAGAGTCCACTAGGTATTGGTGCAACAAGTCAGACACACAATTGTTTAGAATATGCTCTCTCAGAATAAGATTGTACATGCTTTCATAGTCAGAACATTACTGCCATGCAACCACCCTTCCAAGGCCTTCACTGAACAGTCCACAAAATCTGTCCAGTCTTGAGAAGATTCTTTTCTGGTGTCTCTGACCTTAATCCTGTAATGTTCAGTGGTTAAGCCAAATCTATCCAAGAGTGCATATTTCAAAACCTTGTAGTTATTGGCATCACTTTCTCTGACAGTAAGGAGCCTATCACTACCCTTTCCAGTGAAAGATAGCCACAAAATATTAGCCCACTGCCTTTGAGGGACCAACTGTACCATACAGGGCCTCTCAAGTGCAGCAAACCACTTATTAATGTTATCCCCCTCCTTGTAAGGGGGGACTATCTTGTGCAGATTCCTGGAATCTTGCTCTCTAACAGGATTGCTATCAGAAATACTGCTGCTGCCACCAAGGGGAACTAACCCCAACCCATGTCTTTCCATTTCTATGTCTAGGGATTCCCTATCTAAGGCCAGCTGCTGCTGTTTAAGCTTCAGTCTGGTCTCTTCAACCCTCAACCTTTTGAGTTCCCTTTCTAACAAGTTATCCTCAGGGTGGGTGGGTTGGGAATGTTTAGACACAGAGGAAATGTGTGAAGCTTCAGAGGGAGACCTGTCCCTAACTGTCTGGACCCTAGTAACCTGGCCTCTAGGGATGAAAGATGCCCTACTGTTGTGGGAGCCTGTATCACTACCAATATCACTAGGTGCCCTGCTAGGGGGCAGGACATTGTAAGAACCCTCCCCAGCTTTCTCATGGAACTCCCCTGAGTCAGACTGGGAAGCTTCCCCATTTTCTAGCCTCTCATGAGATGGTCCAGACTGGTTCTGGTCATCTACAACAAGCATGTTAAAGAGAAACTCTTTTGTAGGATTCTTACCTATACTCAAACCTCTTTCCAGGCAGAGACCCCTTAAACTTTTGTAGTTTAAACTCTCATATGTTACATTAACAGTTTTGGGCATGGGCTCTACAACAGAAAAGGTTTAATGATAGTGAGAGAAAAAGTTTTAGAACTTTGGAAAGCACAGAAAAAAAACTTTTTCAAACTTTGGGAAATCTTTTAGAAGTTTTCAAAACTTTTCAGAAACTTTGTTAAAAGTTTTAGAATAGAAAAGTAAACTTTTTTGGTTAAGTGTACATATACTGAACTATTTGGTTTATGATTCTCTTATGAAAAGTACCAAATGACAAAGTGGTAAAGCAGTTGCAAGTACTTATCCCACCGCTGCACCACCAATGTAGGAGGCTGGCCTGGCTTATAGTGGGTACCTTGTGGTACTTACACCCTGTGCCAGGTCCAGTTATCCCTGGAATAAAGGTGTTTCTAGCAGCTTAGGCTGATAGAGGGTAGCTATGGCAAAGCAGCTTAGGCCGAACTAGGAGACATGCAAAGCTCCTACTATACTACTTATATCATATAGCACAATATCATAAGAAAACACAATACTCAGACTTACTAAAAATAAAGGTACTTTATTTTTATGACAATATGCCAAAAGTATATCAGTGAGTACCCTCAGTTAGAAGGTAAGTAATATACACAAGATATATGTACAAAAACCCAAAACAGGTAAGTAACAATAAGAAAAGTAGTGCAAATAATGTAGAATCACAATAGGACGCAATAGGTAGACTTAGGTCTGGGGCAACACAAACCATATACTCCAAAAGTGGAATGCAAATCACGAATGGACCCCAGACCTATGGGAGCTTGTAGAGGGTCGCTGGGACTGTAAGAAAACACTCAGGGTGTCCAAGATACCCCACCCAAGACCCTACAAAGTAGGAGTAAAGTTACCCTACTACCCCCAAAAGGACACAATAGTCGTGATAGGGGGATTCTGCAAGAACCACAAGCACCAGCAAAACACTGAAGACGGATTCCTGGATGTGAGGACATGCAAGGCAAGGTAACCAAGTCCAAGAGTTGCAATAGTGTCCGGGGGGGCAGGAGCCCAGGTAACCCCGGATGAAGGTGCAAAAGGGCTGCCTCTGGGTGGAAGAAGCAAAATATTCTGCAACAACGAAAAGGGCTAGGAACTTCTCCTTTGGATGGAAGATGTCCCAAGGCGTGCTGGATGTTGCAGAAGTGTTTCAATGCAGAAATACCGCAAACAAGCCTTGCTAGCTGCAAGGGTCACAGTAGAGGTTTTTGGGTGCTGCTGGGGAAAAGGAAGGACCAGGATGTCACCTGTTGGAGGAGGAGACAGAGGGGGCGCTCAGCAGCTCAGAGAGCCCCCGCAGAAGCAGGCAGCACCCACAGAAGTACTGGAGCTGGCACTTAGAAGATTTGTGAAATCAGAGTCACAAAAGGAGGGTCCCACGACGTCGGAGTCCAACTTAGAGGGTTGAGCACTGCAGGACGGAGTGCTGGGGACCCAGGCTAGGCTGTGCACAAAGGAATCCTTGGAGAAGTGCACAGAAGCCGGAGCAGCTGCAAATCACACAGTACACAGGTTTGCTGTCTGGTGTGGGGAGGCAAGGACTTACCTCCACTAAACTTGGACTGAAGGATCACTACTGGACTGTGGGGGTCACTTGGATCTAGCTCCTGTGTTCCAAGGACCACGCTCGTCAGGATGAGAGGGGACCCAGAGGACTGGTGTTGCAGTTTTTTGGTGCCTGCGTTAGCAGGGGGAAGATTCTGTTGACCCACGGGAGATTTCTTCTTGGCTTCCAGTGCAGGGTGAAGGCAGACAGCCCTCAGAGCATGCACCACCAGGAAACAGTCAAGAAAGCCGGCAGGATGAGACGCTACAATGTTGCTGGTAGTCGTCTTGCTACTTTGTTGTGGTTTTGCAGGCGTCCTGGAGCAGTCAGCGGTCGATCATTGGCAGAAGTCAAAGAGGGAAGTGCAGAGGAACTCTTGCATTCGTTATCTAAAGAATACCCCAGAGGAGAGACCCTAAATAGCCAGAAAAGGAGGTTTGGCTACCAGGAAAGGAGGATTGGCTACCAAGAAATGTAAGAGCCTATCAGAGGGGGTCTCTGACGTCACCTGCTGGCACTGGCCACTCAGAGCAGTCCAGTGTGCCCCCAACACCTCTGAATCCAAGATGGCAAATGTCTGGGACACACTGGAGGAGCCCTGGGCACCTCCCATGGGAGGTACTGGTTAGGGGAGTGGTCACTCCCCTTTCCTTTGTCCAGTTTCACACCAGAGCAGGGCTGGGGGATCCCTGAACTGGTGTTGACTGGGTTATGCAGAGATGGGCACCATCTGTGCCCATCAAAGCATTTCCAGAGGCTGGGGGAGGCTACTTTTCCCCAGCCCTTCACACCTATTTCCAGAGGGAGAGGGTGTAATACCCTCTCTCAGATGAAATCCTTTGCTCTGCCTTCCTGGGCTGGGGCTGCCCAGACCCCAGAAGGGCAGAATCCTGTCTGAGGGGTTGGCAGCAGCAGCAGCTGCAGTGGAAACCCCAGAAAGGCAGTTTGGCAGCACCCGGGTTCTGTGTTAGAGACCCGGGGGATCATGTAATTGTCCCCCCAAAACCAGAATGGTATGGGGGTGACAATTCCATGATCTTAGACATGTTACATGGCCATGTTCGGAGTTACCATTGTGACGCTATACATAGGTAGTGACCTATGTATAGTGTGTAATGGTGTCCCTGCACTCACACAGTTCGGGGAATTTCCCTTGAATGATGTGGGGGCACCTTGGCTAGTGCCAGGGTGCACACACTAAGTAACTTGGCACCCAACCTTCACTAAGTGAGGGTTAGACATGTAGGTGACTTATAAGTTACTTCTGTGCAGTGAAAAATGGCTGTGAAATAATGTGAATGTTATTTCACTCAGGCTTCAGTGGCAGGCCTGTGTAAGAATTGTCTGAGCTCCCTATGGGTGGCAAAAAAAGGCTGCAGCCCATAGGGATCTCCTGGAACTCCAATATCCTGGGTACCTCAGTATCATATACAAGGGAATTATATGGGTGTACCAGTGTGCCAATGAGAATTGGTAAAATTAGTCACTAGCCTGCAGTGACAAATTTAGAAAGCAGAGAGAGCATAAACACTGAGGTTCTGGTTAGCAGAGCCTCAGTGATACAGTAAGGCACTGTAGGAGGCTGGACTGGCTTGTAGTGAGTACCAAGGGGTACTTGCACCTTGCACCAGGCCCAGTTATCCCTTATTAGTGTATAGGGTGTCTAGCAGCTTAGGCTGATAGATAATGGTAGCTTAGCAGAGCAGCTTAGGCTGAACTAGGAGACGTGTGAAGCTACTACAGTACCACCTAGTGTCATATGCACAATATCATAAGAAAACACAATACACAGTTATACTAAAAATAAAGGTACTTTATTTTTATGACAATATGCCAAAGTATCTTAGAGTGTACCCTCAGTGAGAGGATAGGAAATATACACAAGATATATATACACAATAGCAAAAATATGCAGTATAGTCTTAGAAAACAGTGCAAACAATGTATAGTTACAATAGGATGCAATGGGAAAACATAGGGATAGGGGCAACACAAACCATATACTCCAAAAGTGGAATGCGAACCACGAATGGACCCCAAACCTATGTGACCTTGTAGAGGGTCGCTGGGACTATTAGAAAATAGTGAGAGTTAGAAAAATAACCCTCCCCAAGACCCTGAAAAGTGAGTGCAAAGTGCACTAAAGTTCCCCTAAGGACAAAGAAGTCGTGTTAGAGGAATAATGCAGGAAAGACACAAACCAACAATGCAACAACTGTGGATTTCCAATCTAGGGTACCTGTGGAACAAGGGGACCAAGTCCAAAAGTCACAAGCAAGTCGGAGATGGGCAGATGCCCAGGAAATGCCAGCTGCGGGTGCAAAGAAGCTTCTACTGGACAGAAGAAGCTGAGGTTTCTGCAGGAACAAAAAGGGCTAGAGACTTCCCCTTTGGTGGACGGATCCCGCTCGCCGTGGAGAGTCGTGCAAAAGTGTTTTCTCGCCGAAAGAACGCCAACAAGCCTTGCTAGCTGCAAATCGTGCAGTTAGCGTTTTTGGACGCTGCTGTGGCCCTGGAGGGACCAGGAGGTCGCAAATTGGACCAGGAGAGAGAGGGGACGTCGAGCAAGACAAGAATTCCTCTCAGCAGCAGGTAGCACCCGCAGAAGTGCCAGAAACAGGCACTACGAGGATGTGTGAAATGGTGCTCACCCGAAGTCGCACAAAGGAGTCCCACGTCGCCGGAGACCAACTTAGAATGTCGTGCAATGCAGGTTAGAGTGCCGTGGACCCAGGCTTGGCTGTGCACAAAGGATTTCCGCCGGAAGTGCACAGGGGCCGGAGTAGCTGCAAAAGTCACGGTTCCCAGCAATGCAGCCCAGCGAGGTGAGGCAAGGACTTACCTCCACCAAACTTGGACTGAAGAGTCACTGGACTGTGGGGGTCACTTGGACAGAGTCGCTGGATTCGAGGGACCTCGCTCGTCGTGCTGAGAGGAGACCCAAGGGACCGGTAATGCAGCTTTTTGGTGCCTGCGGTTGCAGGGGGAAGATTCAGTTGACTCACAGGAGATTTCTCCGGAGCTTCTGGTGCAGAGAGGAGGCAGACTACCCCCACAGCATGCACAAGCAGGAAAACAGTCGAGAAGGCGGCAGGATCAGCGTTACAGAGTTGCAGTAGTCGTCTTTGCTACTATGTTGCAGGTTTGCAGGCTTCCAGCGCGATCAGCAGTCGATTCCTTGGCAGAAGGTGAAGAGAGAGATGCAGAGGAACTCGGATGAGCTCTTGCATTCGTTATCTAAAGTTTCCCCAGAGACAGACACCCTAAATAGCCAGAAAAGAGGGTTTGGTTACCTAGGAGAGTGGATAGGCTAGCAACACCTGAAGGAGCCTATCACAAGGAGTCTCTGACGTCACCTGGTGGCACTGGCCACTCAGAGCAGTCCAGTGTGCCAGCAGCACCTCTGTTTCCAAGATGGCAGAGGTCTGGAGCACACTGGAGGAGCTCTGGACACCTCCCAGGGGAGGTGCAGGTCAGGGGAGTGGTCACTCCCCTTTCCTTTGTCCAGTTTCGCGCCAGAGCAGGGCTAAGGGGTCCCCTGAACCGGTGTAGACTGGCTTATGCAGAATTGGGCACATCTGTGCCCAAGAAAGCATTTCCAGAGGCTGGGGGAGGCTACTCCTCCCCTGCCTTCACACCATTTTCCAAAGGGAGAGGGTGTCACACCCTCTCTCAGAGGAAGTTCTTTGTTCTGCCATCCTGGGCCAGGCCTGGCTGGACCCCAGGAGGGCAGATGCCTGTCTGAGGGGTTGGCAGCAGCAGCAGCTTCAGTGAAACCCCAGGAAGGGCAGTTTGGCAGCACTAGGGTCTGTGCTACAGACCACTGGGATCATGGGATTGTGCCAACTATGCCAGGATGGCATAGAGGGGGCAATTCCATGATCATAGACATGTTACATGGCCATATTCGGAGTTACCATTGTGAAGCTACATATAGGTAGTGACCTATATGTAGTGCACGCGTGTAATGGTGTCCCCGCACTCACAAAGTTCAGGGAATTGGCTCTGAACAATGTGGGGGCACCTTGGCTAGTGCCAGGGTGCCCTCACACTAAGTAACTTTGCACCTAACCTTTACCAGGTAAAGTTTAGACATATAGGTGACTTATAAGTTACTTAAGTGCAGTGTAAAATGGCTGTGAATAACGTGGATGTTATTTCACTCAGGCTGCAGTGGCAGGCCTGTGTAAGAATTGTCAGAGCTCCCTATGGGTGGCAAAAGAAATGCTGCAGCCCATAGGGATCTCCTGGAACCCCAATACCCTGGGTACCTCAGTACCATATACTAGGGAATTATAAGGGTGTTCCAGTAAGCCAATGTAAATTGGTAAAAATGGTCACTAGCCTGTTAGTGACAATTTGGGAAGAAATGAGAGAGCATAACCACTGAGGTTCTGATTAGCAGAGCCTCAGTGAGACAGTTAGTCACTACACAGGTAACACATTCAGGCACACTTATGAGCACTGGGGCCCTGGGTTACCAGGGTCCCAGTGACACATACAACTAAAACAACATATATACAGTGAAAAATGGGGGTAACATGCCAGGCAAGATGGTACTTTCCTACACAACCCCCCCCCCCAAACGAAGGACAATAAGACTAGCCATGACCTGATGAGTCTTCATTGTCTAAGTGGAAATATCTGGAGAGTCCATCTGCATTGGAGTGGCTACTCCCAGGTCTATGTTCCACTGTATAGTCCATTCCCTGTAGGGATATGGACCACCTCAACAATTTTGGATTTTCACCTTTCATTTGTTTTAGCCAAAGTAGAGGTTTGTGGTCTGTCTGAACAATGAAGTGAGTGCCAAACAGGTATGGCCTCAACTTCTTCAGAGCCCAGACCACAGCAAAGGCCTCCCTCTCAATGGCAGACCAACGCTTTTCTCTAGGGGTCAACCTCCTACTAATAAAAGCAACAGGTTGATCCTGGCCCTCAGAATTAAGTTGTGATAGGACTGCCCCTACTCCTAATTCAGATGCATCAGTTTGGACATAGAATTTTTTAGAGTAACAAGGGCTTTTCAGGACAGGTGCAGAGCACATGGCCTGCTTCAGCTCCTCAAAAGCTTTCTGACAGTTTGCTGTCCATAATACCTTTTTAGGCATTTTCTTGGATGTGAGGTCATTAAGAGGGGCTGCAATGGAGCCATAGTTCTTAATGAACCTCCTGTAATACCCAGTGAGGCCTAGGAAGGCTCTCACCTGAGTCTGAGTGGTAGGGGGAACCCAATCAATAATTGTTTGGATTTTCCCCTGTAGTGGTGCAATCTGTTCCCCACCAACAAGGTGTCCCAGATAAACCACCTTACCCTGCCCTATCTGGCACTTTGAAGCCTTGATAGTGAGGCCTGCCTTTTGCAGGGCATCCAAAACATTCCATAGGTGGACCAGGTGATCATTCCAGCTGGAGCTAAAGACAGCTATATCGTCCAAATATGCTGCACTGAAGGCTTCCAGCCCTTGCAGGACTGTGTTCACCAACCTCTGAAAAGTGGCAGGTGCATTTTTCAAACCAAAAGGCATTACAGTAAACTGGTAATGTCCTCCAATGGTTGAAAATGCAGTCTTAGGTTTAGCATCTTCTGACAATTTAATCTGCCAATACCCTGCAGTCAAGTCAAAAGTGCTTAGATACTTGGCAGATGCCAGTGTATCTATGAGCTCATCTGCCCTGGGTATAGGGTGAGCATCAGTTTTGGTTACCAAGTTGAGACCTCTATAGTCTACACAAAACCGCATTTCCTTCTTTCCATCTTTGGAATGGGGTTTTGGTACCAGTACCACAGGAGAAGCCCATGGACTGTCAGAGTGCTCAACCACTCCTAGTTCTAACATTTTCTGGACCTCTTGCTTTATGCAGTCCCTGACATGGTCAGGCTGCCTATAGATCTTACTTTTGACAGGCAAGCTGTCTCCAGTATCTATAGTGTGCTCACACCAAGAAGTGGTACCTGGCACAGTAGAGAAGAGTTCAGAGAATTGATCTAGGAGATTTATGCAATTGTCTTTCTGCTCAGCAGTAAGACAATCAGCCAAAACTACACCTTCCACCAGAGCATCTTGTTCTGTGGAAGAGAAGAGATCAGGTAGAGGATCACTGTCTTCTTCCTGTTGTAGGAGGCTGGACTGGCTTGTAGTGAGTACCAAGGGGTACTTGCACCTTGCACCAGGCCCAGTTATCCCTTATTAGTGTATAGGGTGTCTAGCAGCTTAGGCTGATAGATAATTGTAGCTTAGCAGAGCAGCTTAGGCTGAACTAGGAGACGTGTGAAGCTACTACAGTACCACTTAGTGTCATATGCACAATATCATAAGAAAACACAATACACAGTTATACTAAAAATAAAGGTACTTTATTTTTATGACAATATGCCAAAGTATCTCAGAGTGTACCCTCAGTGAGAGGATAGGAAATATACCCAAGATATATATACACAATAGCAAAAATATGCAGTATAGTCTTAGAAAACAGTGCAAACAATGTATAGTTACAATAGGATGCAATGGGGAAACATAGGGATAGGGGCAACACAAACCATATACTCCAAAAGTGGAATGCGAACCACGAATGGACCCCAAACCTATGTGACCTTGTAGAGGGTCGCTGGGACTATTAGAAAATAGTGAGAGTTAGAAAAATAACCCTCCCCAAGACCCTGAAAAGTGAGTGCAAAGTGCACTAAAGTTCCCCTAAGGACAAAGAAGTCGTGTTAGAGGAATAATGCAGGCAAGACACAAACCAGCAATGCAACAACTGTGGATTTCCAATCTAGGGTACCTGTGGAACAAGGGGACCAAGTCCAAAAGTCACAAGCAAGTCGGAGATGGGCAGATGCCCAGGAAATGCCAGCTGCGGGTGCAAAGAAGCTTCTACTGGACAGAAGAAGCTGAGGTTTCTACAGGAACGAAAAGGGCTAGAGACTTCCCCTTTAGTGGACGGATCCCTCTCACCGTTTAGAGTTGTGCAGAAGTGTATTCCCGCCAAAAGATCCCCAACAAACCTTGCTAGCTACAAATCGTGCGGTTAGCGTTTTTGGATGCTGCTGAGGCCCAGGAGGGACCAGGAGGTCGCAAATTGGACCAGCAGAGAGAGGGGACGTCAAGCAAGACATGGAGCCCTCTCTGAAGCAGGTAGCACCCGGAGAAGTGCCAGAAACAAGGCACTACGAGGATGCATGAAATGGTGCTCGCCGAAGTTGCACAAAGGAGTCCCACGTCGCCGGAGACCAACTTAGAAAGTCGTGCAATGCAGGTTAGAGTGCCGTGGACCCAGGCTTGGCTGTGCACAAAGGATTTCCGCTGGAAGTGCACAGGGGCCGGAGTAGCTGCAAAGTCGCGGTTCCCAGCAATGCAGCCCAGCAAGGTGAGGCAAGGAGTTACCTCCACCAAACTTGGACTGAAGACTCACTGGACTGTGGGGGTCACTTGGACAGAGTTGCTGGATTTGAGGGACCTCGCTCGTTGTGCTGAGAGGAGACCCAAGGGACCAGTAATGCAGCTTTTTGGTGCCTGCGGTTGCAGGGGGAAGATTCCGTCGACCCACGGGAGATTTCTTCGGAGCTTCTGGTGCAGAGAGGAGGCAGACTACCCCCACAGCATGCACAAGCAGGAAAACAGTCGAGAAGGCGGCAGGATCAGCGTTACAGAGTTGCAGTAGTCGTCTTTGCTACTATGTTGCAGGTTTGCAGGCTTCCAGCGCGGTCAGCAGTCGATTCCTTATCAGAAGGTGAAGAGAGAGATGCAGAGGAACTCGGATGAGCTCTTGCATTCGTTATCTGAAGTTTCCCCAGAGACAGAGACCCTAAATAGCCAGAAAAGAGGGTTTGGCTACCTAGGAGAGAGGATAGGCTAGCAACACCTGAAGGAGCCTATCACAAGGAGTCTCTGACGTCACCTGGTGGCACTGGCCACTCAGAGCAGTCCAGTGTGCCAGCAGCACCTCTGTTTCCAAGATGGCAGAGGTCTGGAGCACACTGGAGGAGCTCTGGACACCTCCCAGGGGAGGTGCAGGTCAGGGGAGTGGTCACTCCCCTTTCCTTTGTCTAGTTTAGCGCCAGAGCAATGCTAAGGGGTCCCCTGAACCGGTGTAGACTGGCTTATGCAGAATTGGGCACATCTGTGCCCAACAAAGCATTTCCAGAGGCTGGGGGAGGCTACTCCTCCCCTGCCTTCACACCATTTTCCAAAGGGAGAGGGTGTCACACCCTCTCTCAGAGGAAGTTCTTTGTTCTGCCATCCTGGGCCAGGCCTGGCTGGACCCCAGGAGGGCAGATGCCTGTCTGAGGGGTTGGCAGCAGCAGCAGCTGCAGTGAAACCCCAGGAAGGGCAGTTTGGCAGTACCAGGGTCTGTGCTACAGACCACTGGGATCATGGGATTGTGACAACTATGCCAGGATGGCATAGAGGGGGCAATTCCATGATCATAGACATGTTACATGGCCATATTCGGAGTTACCATTGTGAAGCTACATATAGGTAGTGACCTATATGTAGTGCACGCGTGTAATGGTGTCCCCGCACTCACAAAGTTCAGGGAATTGGCTCTGAACAATGTGGGGGCACCTTGGCTAGTGCCAGGGTGCCCTCACACTAAGTAACTTTGCACCTAACCTTTACCAGGTAAAGGTTAGACATATAGGTGACTTATAAGTTACTTAAGTGCAGTGTAAAATGGCTGTGAAATAACGTGGACGTTATTTCACTCAGGCTGCAGTGGCAGGCCTGTGTAAGAATTGTCAGCGCTCCCTATGGGTGGCAAAAGAAATGCTGCAGCCCATAGGGATCTCCTGGAACCCCAATACCCTGGGTACCTCAGTACCATATACTAGGGAATTATAAGGGTGTTCCAGTAAGCCAATGTAAATTGGTAAAAATGGTCACTAGCCTGTTAGTGACAATTTGGAAAGAAATGAGAGCATAACCACTGAGGTTCTGATTAGCAGAGCCTCAGTGAGACAGTTAGTCACTACACAGGTAACACATTCAGGCACACTTATGAGCACTGGGGTCCTGGGTTACCAGGGTCCCAGTGACACATACAACTAAAACAACATATATACAGTGAAAAATGGGGGTAACATGCCAGGCAAGATGGTACTTTCCTACACAACCCCCCCCCCAAACGAAGGACAATAAGACTAGCCATGACCTGATGAGTCTTCATTGTCTAAGTGGAAATATCTGGAGAGTCCATCTGCATTGGAGTGGCTACTCCCAGGTCTATGTTCCACTGTATAGTCCATTCCCTGTAGGGATATGGACCACCTCAACAATTTAGGATTTTCACCTTTCATTTGTTTTAGCCAAAGTAAAGGTTTGTGGTCTGTCTGAACAATGAAGTGAGTGCCAAACAGGTATGGCCTCAACTTCTTCAGAGCCCAGACCACAGCAAAGGCCTCCCTCTCAATGGCAGACCAACGCTTTTCTCTAGGGGTCAACCTTCTACTAATAAAAGCAACAGGTTGATCCTGGCCCTCAGAATTAAGTTGTGATAGGACTGCCCCTACTCCTAATTCAGATGCATCAGTTTGGACATAGAATTTTTTAGAGTAACAAGGGCTTTTCAGGACAGGTGCAGAGCACATGGCCTGCTTCAGCTCCTCAAAAGCTTTCTGACAGTTTGCTGTCCATAATACCTTTTTAGGCATTTTCTTGGATGTGAGGTCATTAAGAGGGGCTGCAATGGAGCCATAGTTCTTAATGAACCTCCTGTAATACCCAGTGAGGCCTAGGAAGGCTCTCACCTGAGTCTGAGTGGTAGGGGGAACCCAATCAATAATAGTTTGGATTTTCCCCTGAAGTGGTGCAATCTGTTCCCCACCAACAAGGTGTCCCAGATAAACCACCTTACCCTGCCCTATCTGGCACTTTGAAGCCTTGATAGTGAGGCCTGCCTTTTGCAGGGCCTCCAAAACTTTCCATAGGTGGACCAGGTGATCATCCCAGCTGGAGCTAAAGACAGCTATATCGTCCAAATATGCTGCACTGAAAGCTTCCAGCCCTTGCAGGACTGTGTTCACCAACCTCTGAAAAGTGGCAGGTGCATTTTTCAAACCAAAAGGCATTACAGTAAACTGGTAATGTCCTCCAATGGTAGAAAATGCAGTCTTAGGTTTAGCATCTTCTGACAATTTGATCTGCCAATACCCTGCAGTCAAATCAAAAGTGCTTAGATACTTGGCAGATGCCAGTGTATCTATGAGCTCATCTGCCCTGGGTATAGGGTGAGCATCAGTTTTGGTTACCAAGTTGAGACCTCTATAGTCTACACAAAACCGCATTTCCTTCTTTCCATCTTTGGAATGGGGTTTTGGTACCAGTACCACAGGAGAAGCCCATGGACTGTCAGAGTGCTCAACCACTCCTAGTTCTAACATTTTCTGGACCTCTTGCTTTATGCAGTCCCTGACATGGTCAGGCTGCCTATAGATCTTACTTTTGACAGGTAAACTGTCTCCAGTATCTATAGTGTGCTCACACCAAGAAGTGGTACCTGGCACAGTAGAGAAGAGTTCAGAGAATTGATCTAGGAGATTTATGCAATTGTCTTTCTGCTCAGCAGTAAGACAATCAGCCAAAACTACACCTTCCACAAGAGCATCTTGATCTGTGGAAGAGAAGAGATCAGGTAGAGGATCACTGTCTTCTTCCTGTCCCTCATCAGTTGCCATGAGCAGGGTGAGATCAGCCCTGTCATAGTAGGGTTTCAGGCGGTTGACATGGAGCACCCTAAGGGGACTCCTGGCAGTGCCTAAGTGTAGGAAAGTACCATCTTGCCTGGCATGTTACCCCCATTTTTCACTGTATATATGTTGTTTTAGTTGTATGTGTCACTGGGACCCTGGTAACCCAGGGCCCCAGTGCTCATAAGTGTGCCTGTATGTGTTACCTGTGTAGTGACTAACTGTCTCACTGAGGCTCTGCTAATCAGAACCTCAGTGGTTATGCTCTCTCATTGCTTCCCAAATTGTCACTGACAGGCTAGTGACCATTTTTACCAATTTACATTGGCTTACTGGAACACCCTTATAATCCCCTAGTATATGGTACTGAGGTACCCAGGGTATTGGGGTTCCAGGAGATCCCTATGGGCTGCAGCATTTCTTTTGCCACCCATAGGGAGCTCTGACAATTCTTACACAGGCCTGCCACTGCAGCCTGAGTGAAATAACGTCCACGTTATTTCACAGCCATTTTACACTGCACTTAAGTAACTTATAAGTCACCTATATGTCTAACCTTTACCTGGTAAAGGTTAGGTGCAAAGTTACTTAGTGTGAGGGCACCCTGGCACTAGCCAAGGTGCCCCCACATTGTTCAGAGCCAATTCACTGAACTTTGTGAGTGCGGGGACACCATTACACGCGTGCACTACATATAGGTCACTACCTATATGTAGCTTCACCATGGTAACTCCGAATATGGCCATGTAACATGTCTATGATCATGGAATTGCCCCCTCTATGCCATCCTGGCATTGTTGGTACAATTCCATGATCCCAGTGGTCTGTAGCACAGACCCTGGTACTGCCAGACTGCCCTTCCTGGGGTTTCTCTGCAGCTGCTGCTGCTGCCAACCCCTCAGACAGGCATCTGCCCTCCTGGGGTCCAGCCAGGCCTGGCCCAGGATGGCAGAACAAAGAACTTCCTCTGAGAGAGGGTGTGACACCCTCTCCCTTTGGAAAATGGTGTGAAGGCAGGGGAGGAGTAGCCTCCCCCAGCCTCTGGAAATGCTTTGTTGGGCACAGAGGTGCCCAATTCTGCATAAGCCAGTCTACACCGGTTCAGGGACCCCTTAGCCCCTGCTCTGGCGCGAAACTGGACAAAGGAAAGGGGAGTGACCACTCCCCTGACCTGCACCTCCCCTGGGAGGTGTCCAGAGCTCCTCCAGTGTGCTCCAGACCTCTGCCATCTTGGAAACAGAGGTGCTGCTGGCACACTGGACTGCTCTGAGTGGCCAGTGCCACCAGGTGACGTCAGAGACTCCTTGTGATAGGCTCCTTCAGGTGTTAGTAGCCTTTCCTCTCTCCTAGGTAGCCAAACCCTCTTTTCTGGCTATTTAGGGTCTCTGTCTCTGGGGAAACTTTAGATAACGAATGCATGAGCTCAGCCGAGTTCCTCTGCATCTCCCTCTTCACCTTCTGATAAGGAATCGACCGCTGACCGCGCTGGAAGCCTGCAAACCTGCAACATAGTAGCAAAGACGACTACTGCAACTCTGTAACGCTGATCCTGCCGCCTTCTCGACTGTTTTCCTGCTTGTGCATGCTGTGGGGGTAGTCTGCCTCCTCTCTGCACCAGAAGCTCCGAAGAAATCTCCCGTGGGTCGACGGAATCTTCCCCCTGCAACCGCAGGCACCAAAAAGCTGCATTACCGGTCCCTTGGGTCTCCTCTCAGCACGACGAGCGAGGTCCCTCGAATCCAGCGACACCGTCCAAGTGACCCCCACAGTCCAGTGACTCTTCAGCCCAAGTTTGGTGGAGGTAAGTCCTTGCCTCACCTCGCTGGGCTGCATTGCTGGGAACCGCGACTTTGCAAGCTTCTCCGGCCCCTGTGCACTTCCGGCGGAAATCCTGTGTGCACAGCCAAGCCTGGGTCCACGGCACTCTAACCTGCATTGCACGACTTTCTAAGTTGGTCTCCGGCGACGTGGGACTCCTTTGTGCAACTTCGGCGAGCACCGTTTCACGCATCCTCGTAGTGCCTGTTTCTGGCACTTCTCCGGGTGTTACCTGCTTCAGTGAGGGCTCTTTGTCTTGCTCGACGTCCCCTCTCTCTGCAGGTCCAATTTGCGACCTCCTGGTCCCTCCTGGGCCCCAGCAGCGTCCAAAAACGCCAAACGCACGATTTGCGTGTAGCAAGGCTTGTTGGCGTCCATCCGGCGGGAAAACACTTCTGCACGACTCTCCAAGGCGTGGGGGATCCATCCTCCAAAGGGGAAGTCTCTAGCCCTTGTCGTTCCTGCAGTATTCACAGTTCTTCAGCCTAGTAAGAGCTTCTTTGCACCAACCGCTGGCATTTCTTGGGCATCTGCCCATCTCCGAGCTGCTTGTGACTTTTGGACTTGGTCCCCTTGCTCCACAGGTACCTTCAGACAGGAATCCATCGTTGTTGCATTGCTGATTTGTGTTTTCCTTGCATTCTCCCTCTAACACGACTATTTTGTCCTTAGGGGAACTTTAGTGCACTTTGCACTCACTTTTCAGGGTCTTGGGGAGGGTTATTTTTCTAACTCTCACTATTTTCTAATAGTCCCAGCGACCCTCTACAAGGTCACATAGGTTTGGGGTCCATTCGTGGTTCGCATTCCACTTTTGGAGTATATGGTTTGTGTTGCCCCTATCCCTATGTTTCCCCATTGTATCCTATTGTAACTATACATTGTTTGCACTGTTTTCTAAGACTCTACTGCATATTTTTGCTATTGTGTATATATATCTTGTGTATATTTCCTATCCTCTCACTGAGGGTACACTCTAAGATACTTTGGCATATTGTCATAAAAATAAAGTACCTTTATTTTTAGTATAACTGTGTATTGTGTTTTCTTATGATATTGTGCATATGACACTAAGTGGTACTGTAGTAGCTTCACACGTCTCCTAGTTCAGCCTAAGCTGCTCTGCTAAGCTACCATTATCTATCAGCCTAAGCTGCTAGACACCCTATACACTAATAAGGGATAACTGGGCCTGGTGCAAGGTGCAAGTACCCCTTGGTACTCACTACAAGCCAGTCCAGCCTCCTACATTGGTTGTGCAGTGGTGGGATAAGTGCTTGAGACTACTTACCACTCTTGTCATTGTACTTTTCATAAGAGAAAAATATACAAAACAAGGTCAGTGTATATACACATAGCCAAAAAGTTTTGCATTTCCTCTTTTCACTCTTTTCTAAGTGCTGAAAAGTACTTCTAAACTTTCAAAAAGTTCTTAAAAGTTTAAAAAGTTTTTTTCTGTCTTTCCAAAAAGTTCTGAAAACTTTTTTATCTTTGTCTATCACTTTAACTCTCTCTAAAAAATGTCTGGCACAGGCCAAAAAGTTGAACTGTCCAAACTTGCATATGATCACCTTAGCTGGAAAGGAGCAAGGAGTCTCTGCATAGAGAGAGGTTTGAGTGTAGGGAAGAATCCTTCCTTAGAACTGTTAATTAATATGCTTAGAGTACAGGATAAGGCCATAAGTGCCCAATCTGTAGAAAAAGTAGCTAATGGTTCTCAATCTGATCCAGGGACTCCCCCAGGAAAAGGTTCTGGAAAGAAAATTCTCAGCCTGCCCATTACTAGACAGTCTAGCATAGTTGGTACAGAGGTTGAATCACATCATACTGATGATGTGCTCTCACATTATACTGGTAGCCAAGCTGTTAGGGTGCCCTCTGTAAGGGACAGGTCTCCTTCTGTTCATTCCCATCACACCTCTGTATCTAGAAATGTCCCTCCCACCCACCCTGATGACAGATTGTTGGAAAGGGAGCTCAATAGATTGAGAGTGGAGCAAACCAGACTGAAGCTCAAGAAGCAACAGCTGGATTTGGATAGACAATCTTTAGAAATAGAGAGGGAAAGACAGAAAATGGGTTTAGATACCCATGGTGGCAGCAGCAGCATTCCCCATAGTCATCCTGCAAAAGAGCATGATTCCAGGAATCTGCATAAGATAGTTCCCCCTTACAAGGAGGGGGATGACATTAACAAGTGGTTTGCTGCACTTGAGAGGGCCTGTGCTGTACAGGATGTCCCTCAAAGGCAGTGGGCTGCTATCCTATGGCTATCATTTACTGGAAAAGGTAGGGATAGGCTCCTTACTGTAAAAGAAAATGATGCTAACAATTTCCAAGTTCTTAAGAATGCACTCCTGGATGGTTATGGCTTAACCACTGAACAGTACAGGATCAAGTTCAGAGATACCAAAAAGGAGTCTTCACAAGACTGGGTTGATTTCATTGACCAGGCAGTGAAGGCCTTGGAGGGGTGGTTACATGGCAGTAAAGTTACTGATTATGACAGCCTGTATAACTTAATCCTGAGAGAGCATATTCTTAATAATTGTGTGTCTGATTTGTTGCACCAGTACTTGGTGGACTCTGATCTGACCTCTCCCCAAGAATTGGGAAAGAAGGCAGACAAATGGGTCAGAACAAGAGTGAACAGAAAAGTTCATACAGGGGGTGACAAAGATGGCAACAAAAAGAAGGATGGTAAGTCTTCTGACAAGGGTGGGGACAAATCTAAAAATGAGTCTTCATCAGGCCCACAAAAACACTCTGGTGGGGGTGGTGGGCCCAAACCCTCCTCTAATCAGAACAAGGAAAAGAAACCATGGTGCTATTTATGTAAGATAAAAGGCCATTGGACAACAGATCCCAGTTGTCCAAAGAAAGGCACCACAGCTCCTACCACTACAACCCCTACTGCTACACCTAGTGTCCCTACTAATAGCAGTGGTGGTGGGAGCAAACCTACTAATAGCCAATCCAAGGGAATAGCTGGGCTCACTTTTGGTAATTTAGTTGGGGTTGGTCTGATTAGGGAGACCACAGAGGCTACTTTAGTCTCTGAAGGGGCTATTGACTTAGCCACTTTGGTTGCTTGCCCCCATAACTTGGAGAAGTACAAGCAACTAACCCTAATAAATGGTGTTGAGGTCCAGGCCTACAGGGACACAGGTGCCAGTGTCACAATGGTGATTGAGAAACTGGTGCACCCTGAACAACACATACTTGGACACCAGTACCAAGTAACCGATGCTCACAACATAACACAAAGCCACCCCATGGCTGTTGTAAATCTCAACTGGGGGGGGGTATCTGGTCCAAAGAAAGTTGTGGTAGCTTCAGATTTACCTGTAGACTGTCTATTAGGGAACGATTTGGAGACATCAGCTTGGTCAGATGTGGAGTTGGAGGCCCATGCAGCAATGCTGGGCATCCCAGGGCATATTTTTGCTTTGACAAGGGCTCAGGCCAAAAAGCAAAAAGGACAGGGAAGCTTGGATCCTGGAACAATGGACCAAGTGCTCCCTAAAGCTAGGGCTAGTAGAAGCAAACCACTTCCTACTATCCCTCCCTCTACAGTGGATTCTAATTCTGAGGAAGAAGAATTCCCTCCCTGTGCAGAACCTACACCAGAGGAGCTGGAAGCAGACACTGCTGAGCTTTTGGGTGAAGGGGGGCCTGCCAGAGAGGAGCTGAGTGTGGCACAGCAAACCTGTCCCACATTAGAGGGTCTCAGACAGCAAGCTGTCAAACAGGCTAATGGGGATGTCAGTGACTCACACAGAGTTTACTGGGAGGACAACCTCTTGTACACTGAGCAAAGGGATCCTAAACCTGGAGCTGCCAGGAGATTAGTGATTCCTCAGGAGTACAGGAAGTTCCTCCTAACACTGGCACATGACATTCCCTTAGCTGGGCACCTGGGTCAAATGAAAACTTGGGACAGATTGGTACCACTGTTTCATTGGCCTAGGATGTCTGAGGACACAAAAGATTTTTGTAAGTCCTGTGAAACCTGTCAAGCCAGTGGCAAGACAGGTAGCACTCCAAAGGCACCCCTTATCCCACTGCCTGTGGTTGGGGTTCCCTTTGAAAGGGTAGGGGTTGACATAGTTGGCCCCCTTGACCCTCCTACTGCTTCAGGCAATAGGTTTATCTTAGTGGTAGTGGACCATGCCACAAGGTATCCTGAAGCTATTCCTTTAAGGACCACTACAGCTCCTGCAGTGGCAAAGGCCCTCCTGGGAATATTTTCCAGGGTGGGCTTCCCAAAGGAAGTAGTATCAGACAGAGGAAGCAATTTCATGTCTGCATACTTAAAGGCCATGTGGAAGGAGTGTGGTGTAACTTACAAGTTCACAACACCCTATCATCCACAAACAAATGGACTGGTGGAGAGATTTAATAAAACTCTCAAAGGCATGATTATGGGACTCCCTGAAAAACTCCGCAGGAGATGGGATATCCTTCTACCATGCCTCCTTTTTGCCTACAGGGAGGTACCCCAGAAAGGAGTGGGCTTCAGCCCCTTTGAACTTCTTTTTGGACACCCTGTTAGGGGTCCACTCACACTTGTAAAGGAGGGTTGGGAACAACCTTTAAAAGCTCCTAAGCAGGATATTGTGGACTATGTACTTGGCCTCAGATCAAGGATGGCTGAGTACATGAAAAAGGCCAGTAAAAACCTTCAGGCCAGCCAAGAGCTCCAGAAGCAATGGCATGATCAGAAGGCTGTTTTGGTTCAGTACCAACCAGGGCAGAAAGTGTGGGTCTTGGAGCCTGTGGCCCCAAGAGCACTCCAAGATAAATGGAGTGGTCCACACACAATTGTTGAAAAGAAGGGTGAAGTCACCTACTTGGTTGACTTAGGCACTGCCAGGAGTCCCCTTAGGGTGCTCCATGTCAACCGCCTGAAACCCTACTATGACAGGGCTGATCTCACCCTGCTCATGGCAACAGATGAGGGACAGGAAGAAGACAGTGATCCTCTACCTGATCTCTTCTCTTCCACAGAACAAGATGCTCTTGTGGAAGGGGTAGTTTTGGCTGATTGTCTTACTGCTGAGCAGAAAGATAATTGCATAAATCTCCTAGGACAATTTTCAGAACTCTTCTCCATTGTGCCAGGCACCACTTCTTGGTGTGAGCACACTATAGATACTGGAGACAGTTTACCTGTCAAAAGTAAGATCTATAGGCAGCCTGACCATGTCAGGGACTGCATAAAGCAAGAAGTTCAGAAGATGTTGGAACTAGGAGTGGTTGAGCACTCTGACAGTCCATGGGCTTCTCCTGTGGTACTGGTACCAAAACCCAATTCTAAAGATGGAAAGAAGGAAATGAGGTTTTGTGTAGACTATAGAGGTCTCAACTTGGTAACCAAAACAGATGCTCACCCTATACCCAGGGCAGATGAGCTAATAGATACACTGGCATCTGCCAAGTATCTAAGCACTTTTGATTTGACTGCAGGGTATTGGCAGATCAAAATGTCAGAAGATGCTAAACCTAAGACTGCATTTTCTACCATGGGAGGACATTACCAGTTTACTGTAATGCCTTTTGGTTTGAAAAATGCACCTGCCACTTTTCAGAGGTTGGTGAACACAGTCCTGCAAGGGCTGGAAGCTTTCAGTGCAGCATATTTGGATGATATAGCTGTCTTTAGCTCCAGCTGGGATGATCACCTGGTCCACCTTTGGAAAGTTTTGGAGGCCCTGCAAAAGGCAGGCCTCACTATCAAGGCTTCAAAGTGCCAGATAGGGCAGGGTAAGGTGGTTTATCTGGGACACCTTGTTGGTGGGGAACAGATTGCACCACTTCAGGGGAAAATCCAAACTATTATTGATTGGATTCCCCCTACCACTCAGACTCAGGTGAGAGCCTTCCTAGGCCTCACTGGGTATTACAGGAGGTTCATTAAGAACTATGGCTCCATTGCAGCCCCTCTTAATGACCTCACATCCAAGAAAATGCCTAAAAAGGTATTATGGACAGCAAACTGTCAGAAAGCTTTTGAGGAGCTGAAGCAGGCCATGTGCTCTGCACCTGTCCTGAAAAGCCCTTGTTACTCTAAAAAATTCTATGTCCAAACTGATGCATCTGAATTAGGAGTAGGGGCAGTCCTATCACAACTTAATTCTGAGGGCCAGGATCAACCTGTTGCTTTTATTAGTAGAAGGTTGACCCCTAGAGAAAAGCGTTGGTCTGCCATTGAGAGGGAGGCCTTTGCTGTGGTCTGGGCTCTGAAGAAGTTGAGGCCATACCTGTTTGGCACTCACTTCATTGTTCAGACAGACCACAAACCTCTACTTTGGCTAAAACAAATGAAAGGTGAAAATCCTAAATTGTTGAGGTGGTCCATATCCCTACAGGGAATGGACTATACAGTGGAACATAGACCTGGGAGTAGCCACTCCAATGCAGATGGACTCTCCAGATATTTCCACTTAGACAATGAAGACTCATCAGGTAATGGCTAGTCTTATTGTCCTTCGTTTGGGGGGGGGTTGTGTAGGAAAGTACCATCTTGCCTGGCATGTTACCCCCATTTTTCACTGTATATATGTTGTTTTAGTTGTATGTGTCACTGGGACCCTGGTAACCCAGGGCCCCAGTGCTCATAAGTGTGCCTGTATGTGTTACCTGTGTAGTGACTAACTGTCTCACTGAGGCTCTGCTAATCAGAACCTCAGTGGTTATGCTCTCTCATTGCTTCCCAAATTGTCACTGACAGGCTAGTGACCATTTTTACCAATTTACATTGGCTTACTGGAACACCCTTATAATCCCCTAGTATATGGTACTGAGGTACCCAGGGTATTGGGGTTCCAGGAGATCCCTATGGGCTGCAGCATTTCTTTTGCCACCCATAGGGAGCTCTGACAATTCTTACACAGGCCTGCCACTGCAGCCTGAGTGAAATAACGTCCACGTTATTTCACAGCCATTTTACACTGCACTTAAGTAACTTATAAGTCACCTATATGTCTAACCTTTACCTGGTAAAGGTTAGGTGCAAAGTTACTTAGTGTGAGGGCACCCTGGCACTAGCCAAGGTGCCCCCACATTGTTCAGAGCCAATTCACTGAACTTTGTGAGTGCGGGGACACCATTACACGCGTGCACTACATATAGGTCACTACCTATATGTAGCTTCACCATGGTAACTCCGAATATGGCCATGTAACATGTCTATGATCATGGAATTGCCCCCTCTATGCCATCCTGGCATTGTTGGTACAATTCCATGATCCCAGTGGTCTGTAGCACAGACCCTGGTACTGCCAGACTGCCCTTCCTGGGGTTTCTCTGCAGCTGCTGCTGCTGCCAACCCCTCAGACAGGCATCTGCCCTCCTGGGGTCCAGCCAGGCCTGGCCCAGGATGGCAGAACAAAGAACTTCCTCTGAGAGAGGGTGTGACACCCTCTCCCTTTGGAAAATGGTGTGAAGGCAGGGGAGGAGTAGCCTCCCCCAGCCTCTGGAAATGCTTTGTTGGGCACAGAGGTGCCCAATTCTGCATAAGCCAGTCTACACCGGTTCAGGGACCCCTTAGCCCCTGCTCTGGCGCGAAACTGGACAAAGGAAAGGGGAGTGACCACTCCCCTGACCTGCACCTCCCCTGGGAGGTGTCCAGAGCTCCTCCAGTGTGCTCCAGACCTCTGCCATCTTGGAAACAGAGGTGCTGCTGGCACACTGGACTGCTCTGAGTGGCCAGTGCCACCAGGTGACGTCAGAGACTCCTTGTGATAGGCTCCTTCAGGTGTTAGTAGCCTTTCCTCTCTCCTAGGTAGCCAAACCCTCTTTTCTGGCTATTTAGGGTCTCTGTCTCTGGGGAAACTTTAGATAACGAATGCATGAGCTCAGCCGAGTTCCTCTGCATCTCCCTCTTCACCTTCTGATAAGGAATCGACCGCTGACCGCGCTGGAAGCCTGCAAACCTGCAACATAGTAGCAAAGACGACTACTGCAACTCTGTAACGCTGATCCTGCCGCCTTCTCGACTGTTTTCCTGCTTGTGCATGCTGTGGGGGTAGTCTGCCTCCTCTCTGCACCAGAAGCTCCGAAGAAATCTCCCGTGGGTCGACGGAATCTTCCCCCTGCAACCGCAGGCACCAAAAAGCTGCATTACCGGTCCCTTGGGTCTCCTCTCAGCACGACGAGCGAGGTCCCTCGAATCCAGCGACACCGTCCAAGTGACCCCCACAGTCCAGTGACTCTTCAGCCCAAGTTTGGTGGAGGTAAGTCCTTGCCTCACCTCGCTGGGCTGCATTGCTGGGAACCGCGACTTTGCAAGCTTCTCCGGCCCCTGTGCACTTCCGGCGGAAATCCTGTGTGCACAGCCAAGCCTGGGTCCACGGCACTCTAACCTGCATTGCACGACTTTCTAAGTTGGTCTCCGGCGACGTGGGACTCCTTTGTGCAACTTCGGCGAGCACCGTTTCACGCATCCTCGTAGTGCCTGTTCCTGGCACTTCTCCGGGTGTTACCTGCTTCAGTGAGGGCTCTTTGTCTTGCTCGACGTCCTCTCTCTCTGCAGGTCCAATTTGCGACCTCCTGGTCCCTCCTGGGCCCCAGCAGCGTCCAAAAACGCCAAACGCACGATTTGCGTGTAGCAAGGCTTGTTGGCGTCCATCCGGCGGGAAAACACTTCTGCACGACTCTCCAAGGCGTGGGGGATCCATCCTCCAAAGGGGAAGTCTCTAGCCCTTGTCGTTCCTGCAGTATTCACAGTTCTTCAGCCTAGTAAGAGCTTCTTTGCACCAACCGCTGGCATTTCTTGGGCATCTGCCCATCTCCGAGCTGCTTGTGACTTTTGGACTTGGTCCCCTTGCTCCACAGGTACCTTCAGACAGGAATCCATCGTTGTTGCATTGCTGATTTGTGTTTTCCTTGCATTCTCCCTCTAACACGACTATTTTGTCCTTAGGGGAACTTTAGTGCACTTTGCACTCACTTTTCAGGGTCTTGGGGAGGGTTATTTTTCTAACTCTCACTATTTTCTAATAGTCCCAGCGACCCTCTACAAGGTCACATAGGTTTGGGGTCCATTCGTGGTTCGCATTCCACTTTTGGAGTATATGGTTTGTGTTGCCCCTATCCCTATGTTTCCCCATTGTATCCTATTGTAACTATACATTGTTTGCACTGTTTTCTAAGACTCTACTGCATATTTTTGCTATTGTGTATATATATCTTGTGTATATTTCCTATCCTCTCACTGAGGGTACACTCTAAGATACTTTGGCATATTGTCATAAAAATAAAGTACCTTTATTTTTAGTATAACTGTGTATTGTGTTTTCTTATGATATTGTGCATATGACACTAAGTGGTACTGTAGTAGCTTCACACGTCTCCTAGTTCAGCCTAAGCTGCTCTGCTAAGCTACCATTATCTATCAGCCTAAGCTGCTAGACACCCTATACACTAATAAGGGATAACTGGGCCTGGTGCAAGGTGCAAGTACCCCTTGGTACTCACTACAAGCCAGTCCAGCCTCCTACACTAAGTCAACTAAATAGGTGACTTCTCCCTTCTTTTCAACAATTGTGTGGGGACCACTCCATTTATCTTGGAGTGCTCTTGGGGCCACAGGCTCCAAGACCCACACTTTCTGCCCTGGTTGGTACTGAACCAAAACAGCCTTCTGATCATGCCATTGCTTCTGGAGCTCTTGGCTGGCCTGAAGGTTTTTACTGGCCTTTTTCATGTACTCAGCCATCCTTGATCTGAGGCCAAGTACATAATCCACAATATCCTGCTTAGGAGCTTTTAAAGGTTGTTCCCAACCCTCCTTTACAAGTGTGAGTGGACCCCTAACAGGGTGTCCAAAAAGAAGTTCAAAGGGGCTGAAGCCCACTCCTTTCTGGGGTACCTCCCTGTAGGCAAAAAGGAGGCATGGTAGAAGGATATCCCATCTCCTGCGGAGTTTTTCAGGGAGACCCATAATCATGCTTTTGAGAGTTTTATTAAATCTCTCCACCAGTCCATTTGTTTGTGGATGATAGGGTGTTGTGAACTTATACGTTACACCACACTCCTTCCACATGGCCTTTAAGTATGCAGACATGAAATTGCTTCCCCTGTCTGATACTACTTCCTTTGGGAAGCCCACCCTGGAAAATATTCCCAGGAGGGCCTTTGCCACTGCAGGAGCTGTAGTGGTCCTTAAAGGAATAGCTTCAGGATATCTTGTGGCATGGTCCACTACCACTAAGATGAATCTATTGCCTGAAGCAGTAGGAGGGTCAAGGGGGCCAACTATGTCAACCCCTACCCTTTCAAAGGGAACCCCAACCACAGGCAGTGGAATAAGGGGTGCCTTTGGGGTGCCACCTGACTTGCCACTGGCTTGACAGGTTTCACAGGACTTACAAAATTCCTTTGTGTCCTCAGACATCCTAGGCCAATGAAACAGGGGAACAAGCCTGTCCCAAGTTTTCATTTGTCCTAGGTGCCCAGCTAAGGGAATGTCATGTGCCAGTGTTAGGAGGAACTTTCTGTACTCCTGAGGAATCACTAATCTCCTGGCAGCTCCAGGTTTAGGATCTCTATGCTCAGTGTACAAGAGGTTGTCCTCCCAGTAAACTCTGTGAGAGTCACTGACATCCCCATTAGCCTGTTTGACAGCTTGCTGTCTGAGACCCTCTAATGTGGGACAGGTTTGCTGTGCTACACTCAGCTCCTCTCTAGCAGGCCCCCCTTCACCCAAAAGCTCAGCAGTGTCTGCTTCCAGCTCCCCTGGTGTAGGTTCTGCACAGGGAGGGAATTCTTCTTCCTCAGAAGTTGAAACCACTGTAGAGGGAGGGATAGTAGGAAGTGGTTTGCTTCTACTAGCCCTAGCTTTAGGGAGCACTTGGTCCATTGTTCCAGGATCCAAGCTTCCCTGTCCTTTTTGCTTTTTGGCCTGAGCCCTTGTCAAAGCAAAAATATGCCCTGGGATGCCCAGCATTGCTGCATGGGCCTCCAACTCCACATCTGACCAAGCTGATGTCTCCAAATCATTCCCTAATAGACAGTCTACAGGTAAATCTGAAGCTACCACAACTTTCTTTGGACCAGTAACCCCCCCCCCAGTTGAGATTTACAACAGCCATGGGGTGGCTAAGTGTGTTGTTGTGAGCATCGGTTACTTGGTACTGGTGACCAAGTAGGTGTTGTTCAGGGTGGACCAGTTTCTCTATGACCATAGTCACACTGGCACCAGTGTCCCTGTAGGCCTGAACCTCAACACCATTTATTAGGGGTAGCTGCTTGTACTTATCCATATTAAGGGGACAAGCAACTAAGGTGGCTAAATCAATAGCCCCCTCAGAGACTAACACAGCCTCTGTGGCCTCCCTAACAAGGCCAACCCCAACTAAGTTACCAATAGTGAGCCCAGCTACTCCCTTGGATTGGCTATTAGTAGGTTTGCTCCCACCACCACTGCTATTAGTAGGGACACTAGGGGTAGCAGTAGGGGTTGTAGTGGTAGGAGCATTGGTGCCTTTCTTTGGACAACTGGGATCTGTTGTCCAATGGCCTTTTATTTTACATAAATAGCACCATGGTTTCTTTTCCTTGTTCTGATTAAAAGAGGATTTGGACCCACCACCCCCACCAGAGTGTTTTTGTGGGCCTGATGAAGACTCATTTTTAGATTTGTCCCCACCCTTGTCTGAAGACTTACCATCCTTCTTTTTGTTGCCATCTTTGTCACCCCCTGTATGAACTTTTCTGTTCACTCTTGTTCTGACCCATTTGTCTGCCTTCTTTCCCAATTCTTGGGGAGAGGTCAGATCAGAGTCTACCAAGTACTGGTGCAACAAATCAGACACACAATTATTAAGAATATGCTCTCTCAGGATTAAGTTATACAGGCTGTCATAATCAGTAACTTTACTGCCATGTAACCACCCCTCCAAGGCCTTCACTGAATGGTCAATGAAATCAACCCAGTCTTGTGAAGACTCCTTTTTGGTCTCTCTGAACTTTATCCTGTACTGTTCAGTGGTTAAGCCATAACCATCCAGGAGTGCATTCTTAAGAACTTGGAAATTATTAGCATCATTTTCTTTCACAGCAAGGAGCCTATCCCTACCTTTTCCACTAAATGATAGCCATAGGATAGCAGCCCACTGCCTTTGAGGGACATCCTGTACAACACAGGCCCTCTCAAGTGCAGCAAACCACTTGTTAATGTCATCCCCCTCCTTATAAGGGGGAACTATCTTGTGCAGATTCCTGGAATCATGCTCTTTTGCAGGATGACTATGGGGAATACTGCTGCTGCCACCATGGGTTTCTAAACCCAACTTCTGTCTTTCCTTCTCTAGTTCAAAAGACTGTCTATCCAAATCCAGCTGTTGCTTTTTAAGCTTCAGTCTGGTTTGTTCCACCCTCAACTTATTGAGTTCCCTCTCTAACATTCTGTCATCAGGGTTGGTGGGAGGGACATTCCTAGATACAGAGGTATGATGGGAATGAACAGAAGGAGACCTGTCCCTTACAGAAGCCACCCTAACAGCTTGGCTAACAGAAACATTACTACCAGTATGGTGAGAATAAATGCTTTTGTTATGATGTGAGACAACACTATTTGTATGGTGTGGCTCATCATCATTACCAACTATGCTAGACTGTCTAGTAATGGGCAGGCTAGGAAGTTTCTTTCCTGAATCTTTTCCTGGGGGAGTCCCTGAATCAGATTGGGAACTATTAGGTACTTTTTCAACAGATGAGGCACCTATGGCCTTATCCTGTTCTCTAAGCATGTTAAGTAACAGTTCCAAGGAAGGATTCTTCCCTACACTCAAACCTCTCTCTATACAGAGACTCCTTGCTCTTTTCCAGCTAAGGTTGTCATATGCAAGTTTGGACAGATCAACATTTTGGCCTGTGCCAGACATTTTAAGAGAGAGTTAAGGTGATAGTAAAAGATAAAAAGTTTGTCAGAGCTTTTAGAAAGACAGAGAAAAAACTTGTTAAACTTTTTAGAACTTTTTAGAAAGTTAGAAGTACTTTTCAGCACTTAGAAAAGAGTGAAAAGAGGAAATGCAAAACTTTTTGGCTATGTGTATATACACTGACCTTGTTTTGTATATTTTTCTCTTATGAAAAGTACAATGGCAAGAGTGGTAAGTAGTCTCAAAGCACTTATCCCACCACTGCACAACCAATGTAGGAGGCTGGACTGGCTTGTAGTGAGTACCAAGGGGTACTTGCACCTTGCACCAGGCCCAGTTATCCCTTATTAGTGTATAGGGTGTCTAGCAGCTTAGGCTGATAGATAATGGTAGCTTAGCAGAGCAGCTTAGGCTGAACTAGGAGACGTGTGAAGCTACTACAGTACCACTTAGTGTCATATGCACAATATCATAAGAAAACACAATACACAGTTATACTAAAAATAAAGGTACTTTATTTTTATGACAATATGCCAAAGTATCTTAGAGTGTACCCTCAGTGAGAGGATAGGAAATATACACAAGATATATATACACAATAGCAAAAATATGCAGTATAGTCTTAGAAAACAGTGCAAACAATGTATAGTTACAATAGGATGCAATGGGGAAACATAGGGATAGGGGCAACACAAACCATATACTCCAAAAGTGGAATGCGAACCACGAATGGACCCCAAACCTATGTGACCTTGTAGAGGGTCGCTGGGACTATTAGGAAATAGTGAGAGTTAGAAAAATAACCCTCCCCAAGACCCTGAAAAGTGAGTGCAAAGTGCACTAAAGTTCCCCTAAGGACAAAGAAGTCGTGTTAGAGGAATAATGCAGGCAAGACACAAACCAGCAATGCAACAACTGTGGATTTCCAATCTAGGGTACCTGTGGAACAAGGGGACCAAGTCCAAAAGTCACAAGCAAGTCGGAGATGGGCAGATGCCCAGGAAATGCCAGCTGTGGGTGCAAAGAAGCTTCTACTGGACAGAAGAAGCTGAGGTTTCTGCAGGAACGAAAAGGGCTAGAGACTTCCCCTTTGGTGGACCGATTCCTCTCGCCGTGGAGAGTCGTGCAGAAGTGTTTTCCCGCCGAAAGAACCCCAATAAGCCTTGCTAGCTACAAATCAAGCGGTTAGCGTTTTTGGATGCTGCTGAGGCCCAGGAGGGACCAGGAGGTCGCAAATTGGACCAGCAGAGAGAGGCGACGTCGAGCAAGACAAGGAGCCCTCTCTGAAGCAGGTAGCACCCGGAGAAGTGCCAGAAACAGGCACTACAAGGATGCGTGAAATGGTGCTCGCCGAAGTTGCACAAAGGAGTCCCACGTCGCCGGAGACCAACTTAGAAAGTCGTGCAATGCAGGTTAGAGTGCCGTGGACCCAGGCTTGGCTGTGCACACAGGATTTCCGCCGGAAGTGCACAGGGGCCGGAGTAGCTGCAAAGTCGCGGTTCCCAGCAATGCAGCCCAGCGAGGTTAGGCAAGGACTTACCTCCACCAAACTTGGACTGAAGAGTCACTGGACTGTGGGAGTCACTTGGACAGAGTTGCTGGATTCGAGGGACCTCGCTCGTCGTGCTGAGAGGAGACCCAAGGGACCGGTAATGCAGCTTTTTGGTGCCTGCGGTTGCAGGGGGAAGATTCCGTCGACCCACGGGAGATTTCTTCGGAGCTTCTGGTGCAGAGAGGAGGCAGACTACCCCCACAGCATGCACAAGCAGGAAAACAGTCGAGAAGGCGGCAGGATCAGCGTTACAGAGTTGCAGTAGTCGTCTTTGCTACTATGTTGCAGGTTTGCAGGCTTCCAGCGCGGTCAGCAGTCGATTCCTTATCAGAAGGTGAAGAGAGAGATGCAGAGGAACTCGGATGAGCTCTTGCATTCGTTATCTGAAGTTTCCCCAGAGACAGAGACCCTAAATAGCCAGAAAAGAGGGTTTGGCTACCTAGGAGAGAGGATAGGCTAGCAACACCTGAAGGAGCCTATCACAAGGAGTCTCTGACGTCACCTGGTGGCACTGGCCACTCAGAGCAGTCCAGTGTGCCAGCAGCACCTCTGTTTCCAAGATGGCAGAGGTCTGGAGCACACTGGAGGAGCTCTGGACACCTCCCAGGGGAGGTGCAGGTCAGGGGAGTGGTCACGCCCCTTTCCTTTGTCCAGTTTAGTGCCAGAGCAGGGCTAAGGGGTCCCCTGAACCGGTGTAGACTGGCTTATGCAGAATTGGGCACATCTGTGCCCAACAAAGCATTTCCAGAGGCTGGGGGAGGCTACTCCTCCCCTGCCTTCACACCATTTTCCAAAGGGAGAGGGTGTCACACCCTCTCTCAGAGGAAGTTCTTTGTTCTGCCATCCTGGGCCAGGCCTGGCTGTACCCCAGGAGGGCAGATGCCTGTCTGAGGGGTTGGCAGCAGCAGCAGCTGCAGTGAAACCCCAGGAAGGGCAGTTTGGCAGTACCAGGGTCTGTGCTACAGACCACTGGGATCATGGGATTGTGCCAACTATGCCAGGATGGCATAGAGGGGGCAATTCCATGATCATAGACATGTTACATGGCCATATTCGGAGTTACCATTGTGAAGCTACATATAGGTAGTGACCTATATGTAGTGCACGCGTGTAATGGTGTCCCCGCACTCACAAAGTTCAGGGAATTGGCTCTGAACAATGTGGGGGCACCTTGGCTAGTGCCAGGGTGCCCTCACACTAAGTAACTTTGCACCTAACCTTTACCAGGTAAAGGTTAGACATATAGGTGACTTATAAGTTACTTAAGTGCAGTGTAAAATGGCTGTGAAATAACGTGGACGTTATTTCACTCAGGCTGCAGTGGCAGGCCTGTGTAAGAATTGTCAGAGCTCCCTATGGGTGGCAAAAGAAATGCTGCAGCCCATAGGGATCTCCTGGAACCCCAATACCCTGGGTACCTCAGTACCATATACTAGGGAATTATAAGGGTGTTCCAGTAAGCCAATGTAAATTGGTAAAAATGGTCACTAGCCTGTTAGTGACAATTTGGAAAGAAATGAGAGAGCATAACCACTGAGGTTCTGATTAGCAGAGCCTCAGTGAGACAGTTAGTCACTACACAGGTAACACATTCAGGCACACTTATGAGCACTGGGGTCCTGGGTTACCAGGGTCCCAGTGACACATACAACTAATACAACATATATACAGTGAAAAATGGGGGTAACATGCCAGGCAAGATGGTACTTTCCTACACAACCCCCCCCCCAAACGAAGGACAATAAGACTAGCAATGACCTGATGAGTCTTCATTGTCTAAGTGGAAATATCTGGAGAGTCCATCTGCATTGGAGTGGCTACTCCCAGGTCTATGTTCCACTGTATAGTCCATTCCCTGTAGGGATATGGACCACCTCAACAATTTAGGATTTTCACCTTTCATTTGTTTTAGCCAAAGTAAAGGTTTGTGGCCTGTCTGAACAATGAAGTGAGTGCCAAACAGGTATGGCCTCAACTTCTTCAGAGCCCAGACCACAGCAAAGGCCTCCCTCTCAATGGCAGACCAACGCTTTTCTCTAGGGGTCAACCTTCTACTAATAAAAGCAACAGGTTGATCCTGGCCCTCAGAATTAAGTTGTGATAGGACTGCCCCTACTCCTAATTCAGATGCATCAGTTTGGACATAGAATTTTTTAGAGTAACAAGGGCTTTTCAGGACAGGTGCAGAGCACATGGCCTGCTTCAGCTCCTCAAAAGCTTTCTGACAGTTACTGTCCATAATACCTTTTTAGGCATTTTCTTGGATGTGAGGTCATTAAGAGGGGCTGCAATGGAGCCATAGTTCTTAATGAACCTCCTGTAATACCCAGTGAGGCCTAGGAAGGCTCTCACCTGAGTCTGAGTGGTAGGGGGAACCCAATCAATAATAGTTTGGATTTTCCCCTGAAGTGGTGCAATCTGTTCCCCACCAACAAGGTGTCCCAGATAAACCACCTTACCCTGCCCTATCTGGCACTTTGAAGCCTTGATAGTGAGGCCTGCCTTTTGCAGGGCCTCCAAAACTTTCCATAGGTGGACCAGGTGATCATCCCAGCTGGAGCTAAAGACAGCTATATCGTCCAAATATGCTGCACTGAAAGCTTCCAGCCCTTGCAGGACTGTGTTCACCAACCTCTGAAAAGTGGCAGGTGCATTTTTCAAACCAAAAGGCATTACAGTAAACTGGTAATGTCCTCCAATGGTAGAAAATGCAGTCTTAGGTTTAGCATCTTCTGACAATTTGATCTGCCAATACCCTGCAGTCAAATCAAAAGTGCTTAGATACTTGGCAGATGCCAGTGTATCTATGAGCTCATCTGCCCTGGGTATAGGGTGAGCATCAGTTTTGGTTACCAAGTTGAGTCCTCTATAGTCTACACAAAACCGCATTTCCTTCTTTCCATCTTTGGAATGGGGTTTTGGTACCAGTACCACAGGAGAAGCCCATGGACTGTCAGAGTGCTCAACCACTCCTAGTTCTAACATTTTCTGGACCTCTTGCTTTATGCAGTCCCTGACATGGTCAGGCTGCCTATAGATCTTACTTTTGACAGGTAAACTGTCTCCAGTATCTATAGTGTGCTCACACCAAGAAGTGGTACCTGGCACAGTAGAGAAGAGTTCAGAGAATTGATCTAGGAGATTTATGCAATTGTCTTTCTGCTCAGCAGTAAGACAATCAGCCAAAACTACACCTTCCACAAGAGCATCTTGATCTGTGGAAGAGAAGAGATCAGGTAGAGGATCACTGTCTTCTTCCTGTCCCTCATCAGTTGCCATGAGCAGGGTGAGATCAGCCCTGTCATAGTAGGGTTTCAGGCGGTTGACATGGAGCACCCTAAGGGGACTCCTGGCAGTGCCTAAGTCAACTAAATAGGTGACTTCTCCCTTCTTTTCAACAATTGTGTGGGGACCACTCCATTTATCTTGGAGTGCTCTTGGGGCCACAGGCTCCAAGACCCACACTTTCTGCCCTGGTTGGTACTGAACCAAAACAGCCTTCTGATCATGCCATTGCTTCTGGAGCTCTTGGCTGGCCTGAAGGTTTTTACTGGCCTTTTTCATGTACTCAGCCATCCTTGATCTGAGGCCAAGTACATAATCCACAATATCCTGCTTAGGAGCTTTTAAAGGTTGTTCCCAACCCTCCTTTACAAGTGTGAGTGGACCCCTAACAGGGTGTCCAAAAAGAAGTTCAAAGGGGCTGAAGCCCACTCCTTTCTGGGGTACCTCCCTGTAGGCAAAAAGGAGGCATGGTAGAAGGATATCCCATCTCCTGCGGAGTTTTTCAGGGAGACCCATAATCATGCCTTTGAGAGTTTTATTAAATCTCTCCACCAGTCCATTTGTTTGTGGATGATAGGGTGTTGTGAACTTATACGTTACACCACACTCCTTCCACATGGCCTTTAAGTATGCAGACATGAAATTGCTTCCCCTGTCTGATACTACTTCCTTTGGGAAGCCCACCCTGGAAAATATTCCCAGGAGGGCCTTTGCCACTGCAGGAGCTGTAGTGGTCCTTAAAGGAATAGCTTCAGGATATCTTGTGGCATGGTCCACTACCACTAAGATGAATCTATTGCCTGAAGCAGTAGGAGGGTCAAGGGGGCCAACTATGTCAACCCCTACCCTTTCAAAGGGAACCCCAACCACAGGCAGTGGAATAAGGGGTGCCTTTGGGGTGCCACCTGTCTTGCCACTGGCTTGACAGGTTTCACAGGACTTACAAAATTCCTTTGTGTCCTCAGACATCCTAGGCCAATGAAACAGGGGAACAAGCCTGTCCCAAGTTTTCATTTGTCCTAGGTGCCCAGCTAAGGGAATGTCATGTGCCAGTGTTAGTAGGAACTTTCTGTACTCCTGAGGAATCACTAATCTCCTGGCAGCTCCAGGTTTAGGATCCCTATGCTCAGTGTACAAGAGGTTGTCCTCCCAGTAAACTCTGTGAGAGTCACTGACATCCCCATTAGCCTGTTTGACAGCTTGCTGTCTGAGACCCTCTAATGTGGGACAGGTTTGCTGTGCTACACTCAGCTCCTCTCTGGCAGGCCCCCCTTCACCCAAAAGCTCAGCAGTGTTTGCTTCCAGCTCCTCTGGTGTAGGTTCTGCACAGGGAGGGAATTCTTCTTCCTCAGAAGTTGAAACCACTGTAGAGGGAGGGATAGTAGGAAGTGGTTTGCTTCTACTAGCCCTAGCTTTAGGGAGCACTTGGTCCATTGTTCCAGGATCCAAGCTTCCCTGTCCTTTTTGCTTTTTGGCCTGAGCCCTTGTCAAAGCAAAAATATGCCCTGGGATGCCCAGCATTGCTGCATTGGCCTCCAACTCCACATCTGACCAAGCTGATGTCTCCAAATCATTCCCTAATAGACAGTCTACAGGTAAATCTGAAGCTACCACAACTTTCTTTGGACCAGTAACCCCCCCCCAGTTGAGATTTACAACAGCCATGGGGTGGCTAAGTGTGTTGTTGTGAGCATCGGTTACTTGGTACTGGTGACCAAGTAGGTGTTGTTCAGGGTGGACCAGTTTCTCTATGACCATAGTCACACTGGCACCAGTGTCCCTGTAGGCCTGAACCTCAACACCATTTATTAGGGGTAGCTGCTTGTACTTATCCATATTAAGTGGACAAGCAACTAAGGTGGCTAAATCAATAGCCCCCTCAGAGACTAACACAGCCTCTGTGGCCTCCCTAACAAGGCCAACCCCAACTAAGTTACCAATAGTGAGCCCAGCTACTCCCTTGGATTGGCTATTAGTAGGTTTGCTCCCACCACCACTGCTATTAGTAGGGACACTAGGGGTAGCAGTAGGGGTTGTAGTGGTAGGAGCATTGGTGCCTTTCTTTGGACAACTGGGATCTGTTGTCCAATGGCCTTTTATTTTACATAAATAGCACCATGGTTTCTTTTCCTTGTTCTGATTAAAACAGGATTTGGACCCACCACCCCCACCAGAGTGTTTTTGTGGGCCTGATGAAGACTCATTTTTAGATTTGTCCCCACCCTTGTCTGAAGACTTACCATCCTTCTTTTTGTTGCCATCTTTGTCACCCCCTGTATGAACTTTTCTGTTCACTCTTGTTCTGACCCATTTGTCTGCCTTCTTTCCCAATTCTTGGGGAGAGGTCAGATCAGAGTCCACCAAGTACTGGTGCAACAAATCAGACACACAATTATTAAGAATATGCTCTCTCAGGATTAAGTTATACAGGCTGTCATAATCAGTAACTTTACTGCCATGTAACCACCCCTCCAAGGCCTTCACTGAATGGTCAATGAAATCAACCCAGTCTTGTGAAGACTCCTTTTTGGTCTCTCTGAACTTTATCCTGTACTGTTCAGTGGTTAAGCCATAACCATCCAGGAGTGCATTCTTAAGAACTTGGAAATTATTAGCATCATTTTCTTTCACAGTAAGGAGCCTATCCCTACCTTTTCCACTAAATGATAGCCATAGGATAGCAGCCCACTGCCTTTGAGGGACATCCTGTACAACACAGGCCCTCTCAAGTGCAGCAAACCACTTGTTAATGTCATCCCCCTCCTTATAAGGGGGAACTATCTTGTGCAGATTCCTGGAATCATGCTCTTTTGCAGGATGACTATGGGGAATACTGCTGCTGCCACCATGGGTTTCTAAACCCAACTTCTGTCTTTCCTTCTCTAGTTCAAAAGACTGTCTATCCAAATCCAGCTGTTGCTTTTTAAGCTTCAGTCTGGTTTGTTCCACCCTCAACTTATTGAGTTCCCTCTCTAACATTCTGTCATCAGGGTTGGTGGGAGGGACATTCCTAGATACAGAGGTATGATGGGAATGAACAGAAGGAGACCTGTCCCTTACAGAAGCCACCCTAACAGCTTGGCTAACAGAAACATTACTACCAGCATGGTGAGAATAAATGCTTTTGCTATGATGTGAGACAACACTATTTGTATGGTGTGGCTCAGCATCATTACCAACTATGCTAGACTGTCTAGTAATGGGCAGGCTAGGAAGTTTCTTTCCTGAATCTTTTCCTGGGGGAGTCCCTGAATCAGATTGGGAACTATTAGGTACTTTTTCAACAGATGGGGCACCTATAGCCTTATCTTGTTCTCTAAGCATGTTAAGTAACAGTTCAAAGGAAGGATTCTTCTCTACACTCAAACCTCTCTCTATGCAGAGACTCCTTGCTCCTTTCCAGCTAAGGGGATCATATGCAAGTTTGGACAGATCAACATTTTGGCCTGTGCCAGACATTTTTAGAGAGAGTTAAAGTGATAGAAAAAGAGAAAAAAGTTTTCAGAACTTTTTAGAAAGACAGAAAAAAACTTTTTAAACTTTTTAGAACTTTTTAGAAAGTTTAGAAGTACTTTTCAGCACTTAGAAAAGAGTGAAAAGAGGAAATGCAAAACTTTTTGGTTATGTGTATATACACTGACCTTGTTTTGTATATTTTTCTCTTATGAAAAGTACAATGACAAGAGTGGTAAGTAGTCTCAAAGCACTTATCCCACCACTGCACAACCAATGTAGGAGGCTGGACTGGCTTGTAGTGAGTACCAAGGGGTACTTGCACCTTGCACCAGGCCCAGTTATCCCTTATTAGTGTATAGGGTGTCTAGCAGCTTAGGCTGATAGATAATGGTAGCTTAGCAGAGCAGCTTAGGCTGAACTAGGAGACGTGTGAAGCTACTACAGTACCACTTAGTGTCATCTGCACAATATCATAAGAAAACACAATACACAGTTATACTAAAAATAAAGGTACTTTATTTTTATGACAATATGCCAAAGTATCTTAGAGTGTACCCTCAGTGAGAGGATAGGAAATATACACAAGATATATATACACAATAGCAAAAATATGCAGTATAGTCTTAGAAAACAGTGCAAACAATGTATAGTTACAATAGGATGCAATGGGGAAACATAGGGATAGGGGCAACACAAACCATATACTCCAAAAGTGGAATGCGAACCACGAATGGACCCCAAACCTATGTGACCTTGTAGAGGGTCGCTGGGACTATTAGAAAATAGTGAGAGTTAGAAAAATAACCCTCCCCAAGACCCTGAAAAGTGAGTGCAAAGTGCACTAAAGTTCCCCTAAGGACAAAGAAGTCGTGTTAGAGGAATAATGCAGGCAAGACACAAACCAGCAATGCAACAACTGTGGATTTCCAATCTAGGGTACCTGTGGAACAAGGGGACCAAGTCCAAAAGTCACAAGCAAGTCGGAGATGGGCAGATGCCCAGGAAATGCCAGCTGTGGGTGCAAAGAAGCTTCTACTGGACAGAAGAAGCTGAGGTTTCTGCAGGAACGAAAAGGGCTAGAGACTTCTCCTTTGGTGGACCGATTCCACTGGCCGTGGAGAGTCGTGCAGAAGTGTTTTCCCGCCGAAAGAACCCCAATAAGCCTTGCTAGCTACAAATCAAGCGGTTAGCATTTTTGGATGCTGCTGAGGCTCAGGAGGGACCAGGAGGTCGCAAATTAGACCAGCAGAGAAAGGCGACGTAAAGCAAGACAAGGAGCCCTCTCTAAAGCAGGTAGCACCCGGAGAAGTGCCAGAAACAGGCACTACAAGGATGCGTGAAATGGTGCTCGCCGAAGTTGCACAAAGGAGTCCCACGTCGCCGGAGACCAACTTAGAAAGTCGTGCAATGCAGGTTAGAGTGCCGTGGACCCAGGCTTGGCTGTGCACACAGGATTTCCGCCGGAAGTGCACAGGGGCCGGAGTAGCTGCAAAGTCGCGGTTCCCAGCAATGCAGCCCAGCGAGGTGAGGCAAGGACTTACCTCCACCAAACTTGGACTGAAGAGTCACTGGACTGTGGGAGTCACTTGGACAGAGTTGCTGGATTCGAGGGACCTCGCTCGTCGTGCTGAGAGGAGACCCAAGGGACCGGTAATGCAGCTTTTTGGTGCCTGCGGTTGCAGGGGGACGATTCCGTCGACCCACGGGAGATTTCTTCGGAGCTTCTGGTGCAGAGAGGAGGCAGACTACCCCCACAGCATGCACAAGCAGGAAAACAGTCGAGAAGGCGGCAGGATCAGCGTTACAGAGTTGCAGTAGTCGTCTTTGCTACTATGTTGCAGGTTTGCAGGCTTCCAGCGCGGTCAGCAGTCGATTCCTTATCAGAAGGTGAAGAGAGAGATGCAGAGGAACTCGGATGAGCTCTTGCATTCGTTATCTGAAGTTTCCCCAGAGACAGAGACCCTAAATAGCCAGAAAAGAGGGTTTGGCTACCTAGGAGAGAGGATAGGCTAGCAACACCTGAAGGAGCCTATCACAAGGAGTCTCTGACGTCACCTGGTGGCACTGGCCACTCAGAGCAGCCCAGTGTGCCAGCAGCACCTCTGTTTCCAAGATGGCAGAGGTCTGGAGCTCACTGGAGGAGCTCTGGACACCTCCCAGGGGAGGTGCAGGTCAGGGGAGTGGTCACTCCCCTTTCCTTTGTCCAGTTTTGCTCCTGAGCAGGGCTAAGGGGTCCCCTGAACCGGTGTAGACTGGCTTATGCAGAATTGGGCACATCTGTGCCCAACAAAGCATTTCCAGAGGCTGGGGGAGGCTACTCCTCCCCTGCCTTCACACCATTTTCCAAAGGGAGAGGGTGTCACACCCTCTCTCAGAGGAAGTTCTTTGTTCTGCCATCCTGGGCCAGGCCTGGCTGTACCCCAGGAGGGCAGATGCCTGTCTGAGGGGTTGGCAGCAGCAGCAGCTGCAGTGAAATCCCAGGAAGGGCAGTTTGGCAGTACCAGGGTCTGTGCTACAGACCACTGGGATCATGGGATTGTGCCAACTATGCCAGGATGGCATAGAGGGGGCAATTCCATGATCATAGACATGTTACATGGCCATATTCGGAGTTACCATTGTGAAGCTACATATAGGTAGTGACCTATATGTAGTGCACGCGTGTAATGGTGTCCCCGCACTCACAAAGTTCAGGGAATTGGCTCTGAACAATGTGGGGGCACCTTGGCTAGTGCCAGGGTGCCCTCACACTAAGTAACTTTGCACCTAACCTTTACCAGGTAAAGGTTAGACATATAGGTGACTTATAAGTTACTTAAGTGCAGTGTAAAATGGCTGTGAAATAACGTGGACGTTATTTCACTCAGGCTGCAGTGGCAGGCCTGTGTAAGAATTGTCAGAGCTCCCTATGGGTGGCAAAAGAAATGCTGCAGCCCATAGGGATCTCCTGGAACCCCAATACCCTGGGTACCTCAGTACCATATTCTAGGGAATTATAAGGGTGTTCCAGTAAGCCAACGTAAATTGGTAAAAATGGTCACTAGCCTGTTAGTGACAATTTGGAAAGAAATGAGAGAGCATAACCACTGAGGTTCTGATTAGCAGAGCCTCAGTGAGACAGTTAGTCACTACACAGGTAACACATTCAGGCACACTTATGAGCACTGGGGTCCTGGGTTACCAGGGTCCCAGTGACACATACAACTAAAACAACATATATACAGTGAAAAATGGGGGTAACATGCCAGGCAAGATGGTACTTTCCTACACAACCCCCCCCCAAACGAAGGATAATAAGACTAGCCATGACCTGATGAGTCTTCATTGTCTAAGTGGAAATATCTGGAGAGTCCATCTGCATTGGAGTGGCTACTCCCAGGTCTATGTTCCACTGTATAGTCCATTCCCTGTAGGGATATGGACCACCTCAACAATTTAGGATTTTCACCTTTCATTTGTTTTAGCCAAAGTAAAGGTTTGTGGCCTGTCTGAACAATGAAGTGAGTGCCAAACAGGTATGGCCTCAACTTCTTCAGAGCCCAGACCACAGCAAAGGCCTCCCTCTCAATGGCAGACCAACGCTTTTCTCTAGGGGTCAACCTTCTACTAATAAAAGCAACAGGTTGATCCTGGCCCTCAGAATTAAGTTGTGATAGGACTGCCCCTACTCCTAATTCAGATGCATCAGTTTGGACATAGAATTTTTTAGAGTAACAAGGGCTTTTCAGGACAGGTGCAGAGCACATGGCCTGCTTCAGCTCCTCAAAAGCTTTCTGACAGTTTGCTGTCCATAATACCTTTTTAGGCATTTTCTTGGATGTGAGGTCATTAAGAGGGGCTGCAATGGAGCCATAGTTCTTAATGAACCTCCTGTAATACCCAGTGAGGCCTAGGAAGGCTCTTACCTGAGTCTGAGTGGTAGGGGGAACCCAATCAATAATAGTTTGGATTTTCCCCTGAAGTGGTGCAATCTGTTCCCCACCAACAAGGTGTCCCAGATAAACCACCTTACCCTGCCCTATCTGGCACTTTGAAGCCTTGATAGTGAGGCCTGCCTTTTGCAGGGCCTCCAAAACTTTCCATAGGTGGACCAGGTGATCATCCCAGCTGGAGCTAAAGACAGCTATATCGTCCAAATATGCTGCACTGAAAGCTTCCAGCCCTTGCAGGACTGTGTTCAACAACCTCTGAAAAGTGGCAGGTGCATTTTTCAAACCAAAAGGCATTACAGTAAACTGGTAATGTCCTCCAATGGTAGAAAATGCAGTCTTAGGTTTAGCATCTTCTGACAATTTGATCTGCCAATACCCTGCAGTCAAATCAAAAGTGCTTAGATACTTGGCAGATGCCAGTGTATCTATGAGCTCATCTGCCCTGGGTATAGGGTGAGCATCAGTTTTGGTTACCAAGTTGAGACCTCTATAGTCTACACAAAACCGCATTTCCTTCTTTCCATCTTTGGAATGGGGTTTTGGTACCAGTACCACAGGAGAAGCCCATGGACTGTCAGAGTGCTCAACCACTCCTAGTTCTAACATTTTCTGGACCTCTTGCTTTATGCAGTCCCTGACATGGTCAGGCTGCCTATAGATCTTACTTTTGACAGGTAAACTGTCTCCAGTATCTATAGTGTGCTCACACCAAGAAGTGGTACCTGGCACAGTAGAGAAGAGTTCAGAGAATTGATCTAGGAGATTTATGCAATTGTCTTTCTGCTCAGCAGTAAGACAATCAGCCAAAACTACACCTTCCACAAGAGCATCTTGATCTGTGGAAGAGAAGAGATCAGGTAGAGGATCACTGTCTTCTTCCTGTCCCTCATCAGTTGCCATGAGCAGGGTGAGATCAGCCCTGTCATAGTAGGGTTTCAGGCGGTTGACATGGAGCACCCTAAGGGGACTCCTGGCAGTGCCTAAGTCAACTAAATAGGTGACTTCTCCCTTCTTTTCAACAATTGTGTGGGGACCACTCCATTTATCTTGGAGTGCTCTTGGGGCCACAGGCTCCAAGACCCACACGTTCTGCCCTGGTTGGTACTGAACCAAAACAGCCTTCTGATCATGCCATTGCTTCTGGAGCTCTTGGCTGGCCTGAAGGTTTTTACTGGCCTTTTTCATGTACTCAGCCATCCTTGATCTGAGGCCAAGTACATAATCCACAATATCCTGCTTAGGAGCTTTTAAAGGTTGTTCCCAACCCTCCTTTACAAGTGTGAGTGGACCCCTAACAGGGTGTCCAAAAAGAAGTTCAAAGGGGCTGAAGCCCACTCCTTTCTGGGGTACCTCCCTGTAGGCAAAAAGGAGGCATGGTAGAAGGATATCCCATCTCCTGCGGAGTTTTTCAGGGAGACCCATAATCATGCCTTTGAGAGTTTTATTAAATCTCTCCACCAGTCCATTTGTTTGTGGATGATAGGGTGTTGTGAACTTATACGTTACACCACACTCCTTCCACATGGCCTTTAAGTATGCAGACATGAAATTGCTTCCCCTGTCTGATACTACTTCCTTTGGGAAGCCCACCCTGGAAAATATTCCCAGGAGGGCCTTTGCCACTGCAGGAGCTGTAGTGGTCCTTAAAGGAATAGCTTCAGGATATCTTGTGGCATGGTCCACTACCACTAAGATGAATCTATTGCCTGAAGCAGTAGGAGGGTCAAGGGGGCCAACTATGTCAACCCCTACCCTTTCAAAGGGAACCCCAACCACAGGCAGTGGAATAAGGGGTGCCTTTGGGGTGCCACCTGTCTTGCCACTGGCTTGACAGGTTTCACAGGACTTACAAAATTCCTTTGTGTCCTCAGACATCCTAGGCCAATGAAACAGGGGAACAAGCCTGTCCCAAGTTTTCATTTGTCCTAGGTGCCCAGCTAAGGGAATGTCATGTGCCAGTGTTAGGAGGAACTTTCTGTACTCCTGAGGAATCACTAATCTCCTGGCAGCTCCAGGTTTAGGATCCCTATGCTCAGTGTACAAGAGGTTGTCCTCCCAGTAAACTCTGTGAGAGTCACTGACATCCCCATTAGCCTGTGTGACAGCTTGCTGTCTGAGACCCTCTAATGTGGGACAGGTTTGCTGTGCTACACTCAGCTCCTCTCTGGCAGGCCCCCCTTCACCCAAAAGCTCAGCAGTGTCTGCTTCCAGCTCCTCTGGTGTAGGTTCTGCACAGGGAGGGAATTCTTCTTCCTCAGAAGTTGAAACCACTGTAGAGGGAGGGATAGTAGGAAGTGGTTTGCTTCTACTAGCCCTAGCTTTAGGGAGCACTTGGTCCATTGTTCCAGGATCCAAGCTTCCCTGTCCTTTTTGCTTTTTGGCCTGAGCCCTTGTCAAAGCAAAAATATGCCCTGGGATGCCCAGCATTGCTGCATGGGCCTCCAACTCCACATCTGACCAAGCTGATGTCTCCAAATCATTCCCTAATAGACAGTCTACAGGTAAATCTGAAGCTACCACAACTTTCTTTGGACCAGTAACCCCCCCCCAGTTGAGATTTACAACAGCCATGGGGTGGCTAAGTGTGTTGTTGTGAGCATCGGTTACTTGGTACTGGTGACCAAGTAGGTGTTGTTCAGGGTGGACCAGTTTCTCTATGACCATAGTCACACTGGCACCAGTGTCCCTGTAGGCCTGAACCTCAACACCATTTATTAGGGGTAGCTGCTTGTACTTATCCATATTAAGGGGACAAGCAACTAAGGTGGCTAAATCAATAGCCCCCTCAGAGACTAACACAGCCTCTGTGGCCTCCCTAACAAGGCCAACCCCAACTAAGTTACCAATAGTGAGCCCAGCTACTCCCTTGGATTGGCTATTAGTAGGTTTGCTCCCACCACCACTGCTATTAGTAGGGACACTAGGGGTAGCAGTAGGGGTTGTAGTGGTAGGAGCATTGGTGCCTTTCTTTGGACAACTGGGATCTGTTGTCCAATGGCCTTTTATTTTACATAAATAGCACCATGGTTTCTTTTCCTTGTTCTGATTAAAAGAGGATTTGGACCCACCACCCCCACCAGAGTGTTTTTGTGGGCCTGATGAAGACTCATTTTTAGATTTGTCCCCACCCTTGTCTGAAGACTTACCATCCTTCTTTTTGTTGCCATCTTTGTCACCCCCTGTATGAACTTTTCTGTTCACTCTTGTTCTGACCCATTTGTCTGCCTTCTTTCCCAATTCTTGGGGAGAGGTCAGATCAGAGTCCACCAAGTACTGGTGCAACAAATCAGACACACAATTATTAAGAATATGCTCTCTCAGGATTAAGTTATACAGGCCGTCATAATCAGTAACTTTACTGCCATGTAACCACCCCTCCAAGGCCTTCACTGAATGGTCAATGAAATCAACCCAGTCTTGTGAAGACTCCTTTTTGGTCTCTCTGAACTTTATCCTGTACTGTTCAGTGGTTAAGCCATAACCATCCAGGAGTGCATTCTTAAGAACTTGGAAATTATTAGCATCATCTTCTTTCACAGTAAGGAGCCTATCCCTACATTTTCCACTAAATGATAGCCATAGGATAGCAGCCCACTGCCTTTGAGGGACATCCTGTACAACACAGGCCCTCTCAAGTGCAGCAAACCACTTGTTAATGTCATCCCCCTCCTTATAAGGGGGAACTATCTTGTGCAGATTCCTGGAATCATGCTCTTTTGCAGGATGACTATGGGGAATACTGCTGCTGCCACCATGGGTTTCTAAACCCAACTTCTGTCTTTCCTTCTCTAGTTCAAAAGACTGTCTATCCAAATCCAGCTGTTGCTTTTTAAGCTTCAGTCTGGTTTGTTCCACCCTCAACTTATTGAGTTCCCTCTCTAACATTCTGTCATCAGGGTTGGTGGGAGGGACATTCATAGATACAGAGGTATGATGGGAATGAACAGAAGGAGACCTGTCCCTTACAGAAGCCACCCTACCAGCTTGGCTAACAGAAACATTACTACCAGTATGGTGAGAATAAATGCTTTTGTTATGATGTGAGACAACACTATTTGTATGGTGTGGCTCATCATCATTACCAACTATGCTATACTGTCTAGTAATGGGCAGGCTAGGAAGTTTCTTTCCTGAATCTTTTCCTGGGGGAGTCCCTGAATCAGATTGGGAACTATTAGGTACTTTTTCAACAGATGAGGCACCTATGGCCTTATCCTGTTCTCTAAGCATGTTAAGTAACAGTTCCAAGGAAGGATTCTTCCCTACACTCAAACCTCTCTCTTTACAGAGACTCCTTGCTCTTTTCCAGCTAAGGTTGTCATATGCAAGTTTGGACAGATCAACATTTTGGCCTGTGCCAGACATTTTTAGAGAGAGTTAAAGTGATAGTAAAAGATAAAAAGTTTGTCAGAGCTTTTAGAAAGACAGAGAAAAAACTTTTTAAACTTTTTAGAACTTTTTAGAAAGTTAGAAGTACTTTTCAGCACTTAGAAAAGAGTGAAAAGAGGAAATGCAAAACTTTTTGGCTATGTGTATATACACTGACCTTGTTTTGTATATTTTTCTCTTATGAAAAGTACAATGACAAGAGTGGTAAGTAGTCTCAAAGCACTTATCCCACCACTGCACAACCAATGTAGGAGGCTGGACTGGCTTGTAGTGAGTACCAAGGGGTACTTGCACCTTGCACCAGGCCCAGTTATCCCTTATTAGTGTATAGGGTGTCTAGCAGCTTAGGCTGATAGATAATGGTAGCTTAGCAGAGCAGCTTAGGCTGAACTAGGAGACGTGTGAAGCTACTACAGTACCACTTAGTGTCATATGCACAATATCATAAGAAAACACAATACACAGTTATACTAAAAATAAAGGTACTTTATTTTTATGACAATATGCCAAAGTATCTTAGAGTGTACCCTCAGTGAGAGGATAGGAAATATACACAAGATATATATACACAATAGCAAAAATATGCAGTATAGTCTTAGAAAACAGTGCAAACAATGTATAGTTACAATAGGATGCAATGGGGAAACATAGGGATAGGGGCAACACAAACCATATACTCCAAAAGTGGAATGCGAACCACGAATGGACCCCAAACCTATGTGACCTTGTAGAGGGTCGCTGGAACTATTAGAAAATAGTGAGAGTTAGAAAAATAACCCTCCCCAAGACCCTGAAAAGTGAGTGCAAAGTGCACTAAAGTTCCCCTAAGGACAAAGAAGTCGTGTTAGAGGAATAATGCAGGCAAGACACAAACCAGCAATGCAACAACTGTGGATTTCCAATCTAGGGTACCTGTGGAACAAGGGGACCAAGTACAAAAGTCACAAGCAAGTCGGAGATGGGCAGATGCCCAGGAAATGCCAGCTGTGGGTGCAAAGAAGCTTCTACTGGACAGAAGAAGCTGAGGTTTCTGCAGGAACGAAAAGGGCTAGAGACTTCCCCTTTGGTGGACCGATTCCTCTCGCCGTGTAGAGTCATGCAGAAGTATTTTCCCGCCGAAAGAACCCCAATAAGCCTTGCTAGCTACAAATCAAGAAGTTAGTGTTTTTGGATGCTGCTGAGGCCCAGGAGGGACCAGGAGGTCGCAAATTGGACCAGCAGAGAGAGGGGACGTCGAGCAAGACAAGGACCCTCTCTGAAGCAGGTAGCACCCGGAGAAGTGCCAGAAACAGGCACTACAAGGATGCGTGAAATGGTGCTCGCCGAAGTTGCACAAAGGAGTCCCACGTCGCCGGAGACCAACTTAGAAAGTTGTGCAATGCAGGTTAGAGTGCCGTGGACCCAGGCTTGGCTGTGCACAAAGGATTTCCGCCGGAAGTGCACAGGGGCCGGAGTAGCTGCAAAGTCGCGGTTCCCAGCAATGCAGCCCAGCGAGGTGAGGCAAGGACTTACCTCCACCAAACTTGGACTGAAGAGTCACTGGACTGTGGGAGTCACTTGGACAGAGTTGCTGGATTCGAGGGACCTCGCTCGTCGTGCTGAGAGGAGACCCAAGGGACCGGTAATGCAGCTTTTTGGTGCCTGCGGTTGCAGGGGGAAGATTCCGTCGACCCACGGGAGATTTCTTCGGAGCTTCTGGTGCAGAGAGGAGGCAGACTACCCCCACAGCATGCACAAGCAGGAAAACAGTCGAGAAGGCGGCAGGATCAGCGTTACAGAGTTGCAGTAGTCGTCTTTGCTACTATGTTGCAGGTTTGCAGGCTTCCAGCGCGGTCAGCAGTCGATTCCTTATCAGAAGGTGAAGAGAGAGATGCAGAGGAACTCGGATGAGCTCTTGCATTCGTTATCTGAAGTTTCCCCAGAGACAGAGACCCTAAATAGCCAGAAAAGAGGGTTTGGCTACCTAGGAGAGAGGATAGGCTAGCAACACCTGAAGGAGCCTATCACAAGGAGTCTCTGACGTCACCTGGTGGAACTGGCCACTCAGAGCAGTCCAGTGTGCCAGCAGCACCTCTGTTTCCAAGATGGCAGAGGTCTGGAGCACACTGGAGGAGCTCTGGACACCTCCCAGGGGAGGTGCAGGTCAGGGGAGTGGTCACTCCCCTTTCCTTTGTCCAGTTTAGCGCCAGAGCAGGGCTAAGGGGTCCCCTGAACCGGTGTAGACTGGCTTATGCAGAATTGGGCACATCTGTGCCCAACAAAGCATTTCCAGAGGCTGGGGGAGGCTACTCCTCCCCTGCCCTCACACCATTTTCCAAAGGGAGAGGGTGTCACACCCTCTCTCAGAGGAAGTTCTTTGTTCTGCCATCCTGGGCCACGCCTGGCTGTACCCCAGGAGGGCAGATGCCTGTCTGAGGGGTTGGCAGCAGCTGCAGTGAAACCCCAGGAAGGGCAGTTTGGCAGTACCAGGGTCTGTGCTACAGACCACTGGGATCATGGGATTGTGCCAACTATGCCAGGATGGCATAGAGGGGGCAATTCCATGATCATAGACATGTTACATGGCCATATTCGGAGTTACCATTGTGAAGCTACATATAGGTAGTGACCTATATGTAGTGCACGCGTGTAATGGTGTCCCCGCACTCACAAAGTTCAGGGAATTGGCTCTGAACAATGTGGGGGCACCTTGGCTAGTGCCAGGGTGCCCTCACACTAAGTAACTTTGCACCTAACCTTTACCAGGTAAAGGTTAGACATATAGGTGACTAATAAGTTACTTAAGTGCAGTGTAAAATGGCTGTGAAATAACGTGGACGTTATTTCACTCAGGCTGCAGTGGCAGGCCTGTGTAAGAATTGTTAGAGCTCCCTATGGGTGGCAAAATAAATGCTGCAGCCCATTGGGATCTCCTGGAACCCCAATACCCTGGGTACCTCAGTACCATATACTAGGGAATTATAAGGGTGTTCCAGTAAGCCAATGTAAATTGGTAAAAATGGTCACTAGCCTGTTAGTGACAATTTGGAAAGAAATGAGAGAGCATAACCACTGAGGTTCTGATTAGCAGAGCCTCAGTGAGACAGTTAGTCACTACACAGGTAACACATTCAGGCACACTTATGAGCACTGGGGTCCTGGGTTACCAGGGTCCCAGTGACACATACAACTAAAACAACATATATACAGTGAAAAATGGGGGTAACATGCCAGGCAAGATGGTACTTTCCTACACCTGTCCCTCATCAGTTGCCATGAGCAGGGTGAGATCAGCCCTGTCATAGTAGGGTTTCAGGCGGTTGACATGGAGCACCCTAAGGGGACTCCTGGCAGTGCCTAAGTCAACTAAATAGGTGACTTCTCCCTCCTTTTCAACAATTGTGTGGGGTCCACTCCATTTATCTTGGAGTGCTCTTGGGGCCACAGGCTCCAAGACCCACACTTTCTGCCCTGGTTGGTACTGAACCAAAACAGCCTTCTGATCATGCCATTGCTTCTGGAGCTCTTGGCTGGCCTGAAGGTTTTTACTGGCCTTTTTCATGTACTCAGCCATCCTTGATCTGAGGCCAAGTACATAATCCACAATATCCTGCTTAGGAGCTTTTAAAGGTTGTTCCCAACCCTCCTTTACAAGTGTGAGTGGACCCCTAACAGGGTGTCCAAAAAGAAGTTCAAAGGGGCTGAAGCCCACTCCTTTCTGGGGTACCTCCCTGTAGGCAAAAAGGAGGCATGGTAGAAGGATATCCCATCTCCTGCGGAGTTTTTCAGGGAGACCCATAATCATGCCTTTGAGAGTTTTATTAAATCTCTCCACCAGTCCATTTGTTTGTGGATGATAGGGTGTTGTGAACTTGTACGTTACACCACACTCCTTCCACATGGCCTTTAAGTATGCAGACATGAAATTGCTTCCCCTCTCTGATACCACTTCCTTTGGGAAGCCCACCCTAAAAAATATTCCCAGGAGGGCCTTTGCCACTGCAGGTGCTGTAGTGGTCCTTAAAGGAATTGCTTCAGGATATCTTGTGGCATGGTCCACTACCACCAAGATAAATCTATTGCCTGAAGCAGTAGGAGGGTCAAGGGGGCCAACTATGTCAACCCCTACCCTTTCAAAGGGAACCCCAACCACAGGCAGTGGAATAAGGGGTGCCTTTGGGGTGCCACCTGTCTTGCCACTGGCTTGACAGGTTTCACAGGACTTACAAAATTCCTTTGTGTCCTCAGACATTCTAGGCCAATCAAACAGGGGAACAAGCCTGTCCCAAGTTTTCATTTGTCCTAGATGCCCAGCTAGGGGAATGTCATGTGCCAGGGTTAGGAGGAACTTTCTGTACTCCTGAGGAATCACTAATCTCCTGGCAGCTCCAGGTTTAGGATCCCTATGCTCAGTGTACAAGAGGTTGTCCTCCCAGTAAACTCTGTGAGAGTCACTGACATCCCCATTAGCCTGTTTGACAGCTTGCTGTCTGAGACCCTACAATGTGGGACAGGTTTGCTGTGCCACACTCAGCTCCTCTCTGGCAGGCCCCCCTTCACCCAAAAGCTCAGCAGTGTTTGCTTCCAGCTCCTCTGGTGTAGGTTCTGCACAGGGAGGGAATTCTTCTTCCTCAGAAGTTGAATCCACTGTAGAGGGAGGGATAGTAGGAAGTGGTTTGCTTCTACTAGCCCTAGCTTTAGGGAGCACTTGGTCCATTGTTCCAGGATCCAAGCTTCCCTGTCCTTTTTGCTTTTTGGCCTGAGCCCTTGTCAAAGCAAAAATATGCCCTGGGATGCCCAGCATTGCTGCATGGGCCTCCAACTCCACATCTGACCAAGCTGATGTCTCCAAATCATTTCCTAGTAGACAGTCTACAGGTAAATCTGTGGCTACCACAACTTTCTTTGGACCAGTAACCCCCCCCCCAGTTGAGATTAACAACAGCCATGGGGTGGCTAAGTGTGTTGTTGTGAGCATCGGTTACTTGGTACTGGTGACCAAGTAGGTGTTGTTCAGGGTGGACCAGTTTCTCTATGACCATAGTCACACTGGCACCAGTGTCCCTGTAGGCCTGAACCTCAACACCATTTATTAGGGGTAGCTGCTTGTACTTATCCATATTAAGGGGACAAGCAACTAAGGTGGCTAAATCAATAGCCCCCTCAGAGACTAACACAGCCTCTGTGGCCTCCCTAACAAGGCCAGCCCCAACTAAGTTACCAATAGTGAGCCCAGCTACTCCCTTGGATTGGCTATTAGTAGGTTTGCTCCCACCACCACTGCTATTAGTAGGGACACTAGGGGTAGCAGTAGGGGTTGTAGTGGTAGGAGCATTGGTGCTTTTCTTTGGACAACTGGGATCTGTTGTCCAATGGCCTTTTATTTTACATAAATAGCACCATGGTTTCTTTTCCTTGTTCTGATTAAAAGAGGATTTGGGCCCACCACCCCCACCAGAGTGTTTTTGTGGGCCTGATGAAGACTCATTTTTAGATTTGTCCCCACCCTTGTCTGAAGACTTACCATCCTTCTTTTTGTTGCCATCTTTGTCACCCCCTGTATGAACTTTTCTGTTCACCCTTGTTCTGACCCATTTGTCTGCCTTCTTTCCCAATTCTTGGGGAGAGGTCAGATCAGAGTCCACCAAGTACTGGTGCAACAAATCAGACACACAATTATTAAGAATATGCTCTCTCAGGATCAAGTTATACAGGCTGTCATAATCAGTAACTTTACTGCCATGTAACCACCCCTCCAAGGCCTTCACTGAATGGTCAATGAAATCAACCCAGTCTTGTGAAGACTCCTTTTTGGTCTCTCTGAACTTTATCCTGTATTGTTCAGTGGTTAAGCCATAACCATCCAGGAGTGCATTCTTAAGAACTTGGAAATTATTAGCATCATTTTCTTTCACAGTAAGGAGCCTATCCCTACCTTTTCCACTAAATGATAGCCATAGGATAGCAGCCCACTGCCTTTGAGGGACATCCTGTACAACACAGGCCCTCTCAAGTGCAGCAAACCACTTGTTAATGTCATCCCCCTCCTTATAAGGGGGAACTATCTTGTGCAGATTCCTGGAATCATGCTCTTTTGCAGGATGACTATGGGGAATACTGCTGCTGCCACCATGGGTTTCTAAACCTAACTTCTGTCTTTCCTTCTCTAGTTCAAAAGACTGTCTATCCAAATCCAGCTGTTGCTTTTTAAGCTTCAGTCTGGTTTGTTCCACCCTCAACTTATTGAGTTCCCTCTCTAAAATTCTGTCATCAGGGTTGGTGGGAGGGACATTCCTAGATACAGAGGTATGATGGTATTGAACAGAAGGAGACCTGTCCCTTACAGAAGCCACCCTAACAGCTTGGCTAACAGAAACATCACTACCAGTATGGTGAGAATAAATGCTTTTGCTATGATGTGAGACAACACTATTTGTATGGTGTGGCTCATCATCATTACCAACTATGCTAGACTGTCTAGTAATGGGCAGGCTAGGAAGTTTCTTTCCAGAATCTTTTCCTGGGGGAGTCACTGGATCAGATTGAGAACCATTAGCTACTTTTTCAACAGATGGGGCACTTTTAGCCTTACCCTGTTCTCTAAGCATGTTAATTAACAGTTCTAAGGAATGATTCTTCCCTACACTCAAACCTCTCTTTATGCAGAGACTCCTTGCTCCTTTCCAGCTAAGGTGATCATATGCAAGTTTGGACAGATCAACATTTTGGCCTGTGCCAGACATTTTTAGAGAGAGTTAAAAGTGATAGAAAAAGAGAAAAAAGTTTTCAGAACTTTTTAGAAAGACAGAAAAAAAACATTTTAAACTTTTAAGAACTTTTTGAAAGTTTAGAAGTACTTTTCAGCACTTAGAAAAGAGTGAAAAGAGGAAATGCAAAACTTTTTGGCTATGTGTATATACACTGACCTTGTTTTGTATATTTTTCTCTTATGAAAAGTACAATGACAAGAGTGGTAAGTAGTCTCAAAGCACTTATCCCACCGCTGCACAACCAATGTAGGAGGCTGGACTGGCTTGTAGTGAGTACCAAGGGGTACTTGCACCTTGCACCAGGCCCAGTTATCCCTTATTAGTGTATAGGGTGTCTAGCAGCTTAGGCTGATAGATAATGGTAGCTTAGCAGAGCAGCTTAGGCTGAACTAGGAGACGTGTGAAGCTACTACAGTACCACCTAGTGTCATATGCACAATATCATAAGAAAACACAATACACAGTTATACTAAAAATAAAGGTACTTTATTTTTATGACAATATGCCAAAGTATCTTAGAGTGTACCCTCAGTGAGAGGATAGGAAATATACACAAGATATATATACACAATAGCAAAAATATGCAGTATAGTCTTAGAAAACAGTGCAAACAATGTATAGTTACAATAGGATGCAATGGGAAAACATAGGGATAGGAGCAACACAAACCATATACTCCAAAAGTGGAATGCGAACCACGAATGGACCCCAAACCTATGTCACCTTGTAGAGGGTCGCTGGGACTATTAGAAAATAGTGAGAGTTAGAAAAATAACCCTCCCCAAGACCCTGAAAAGTGAGTGCAAAGTGCACTAAAGTTCCCCTAAGGACAAAGAAGTCGTGTTAGAGGAATAATGCAGGAAAGACACAAACCAACAATGCAACAACTGTGGATTTCCAATCTAGGGTACCTGTGGAACAAGAGGACCAAGTCCAAAAGTCACAAGCAAGTCGGAGATGGGCAGATGCCCAGGAAATGCCAGCTGCGGGTGCAAAGAAGCTTCTACTGGACAGAAGAAGCTGAGGTTTCTGCAGGAATGAAAAGGGCTAGAGACTTCCCCTTTGGTGGACTGATCCGTCTTGCCGTTGAGAGTTGTGCATAAGTGTTTTCCTGCCGAAAGAGCGCCAACAAGCCTTGCTAGCTGCAAATCGTGCGTATAGCGTTTTTGGACGCTGCTGTGGCCCTGGAGAGACCAGGAGGTCGCAAATTGGACCAGGAGAGAGAGGGCACGTCGAGCAAGACAAGGAGCCCTCTCAGAAGCAGGTAGCACCCGGAGAAGTGCCAGAAACAGGCACTACGAGGATGCGTGAAACGGTGCTCACCCGAAGTCGCACAAAGGAGTCCCACGTCGCCGGAGACCAACTTAGAACGTCGTGCAATGCAGGTTAGAGTGCCGTGGACCCAGGCTTGGCTGTGCACAAAGGATTTCCGCCGGAAGTGCACAGGGGCCGGAGTAGCTGCAAAAGTCGCGGTTCCCAGCAATGCAGCCCAGCGAGGTGAGGCAAGGACTTACCTCCACCAAACTTGGACTGAAGAGTCACTGGACTGTAGGGGTCACTTGGACAGAGTCGCTGGATTCGAGGGACCTCGCTCGTCGTGCTGAGAGGAGACCCAAGGGACCAGTAATGCAGCTTTTTGGTGCCTGCGGTTGCAGGGGGAAGATTCCGTCGACCCACGGGAGATTTCTTCGGAGCTTCTGGTGCAGAGAGGAGGCAGACTACCCCCACAGCATGCACAAGCAGGAAAACAGTCGAGAAGGCGGCAGGATCAGCGTTACAGAGTTGCAGTATTCGTCTTTGCTACTATGTTGCAGGTTTGCAGGCTTCCAGCGCGGTCAGCAGTCGATTCCTTGGCAGAAGGTGAAGAGAGAGATGCAGAGGAACTCAGATGAGCTCTTCCATTCGTTATCTAAAGTTTCCCCAGAGACAGAGACCCTAAATAGCCAGAAAAGAGGGTTTGGCTACCTAGGAGAGAGGATAGGCTAGCAACACCTGAAGGAGCCTATCACAAGGAGTCTCTGACGTCACCTGGTGGCACTGGCCACTCAGAGCAGTCCAGTGTGCCAGCAGCACCTCTGTTTCCAAGATGGCAGAGGTCTGGAGCACACTGGAGGAGCTCTGGACACCTCCCAGGGGAGGTGCAGGTCAGGGGAGTGGTCACTCCCCTTTCCTTTGTCCAGTTTTGCGCCAGAGCAGGGCTAAGGGGTCCCCTGAACCGGTGTAGACTGGCTTATGCAGAATTGGGCACATCTGTGCCCAAGAAAGCATTTCCAGAGGCTGGGGGAGGCTACTCCTCCCCTGCCTTCACACCATTTTCCAAAGGGAGAGGGTGTCACACCCTCTCTCAGAGGAAGTTCTTTGTTCTGCCATCCTGGGCCAGGCCTGGCTGGACCCCAGGAGGGCAGATGCCTGTCTGAGGGGTTGGCAGCAGCAGCAGTGAAACCCCAGGAAGGGCAGTTTGGCAGTACCAGGGTCTGTGCTACAGACCACTGGGATCATGGGATTGTGCCAACTATGCCAGGATGGCATAGAGGGGGCACTTCCATGATCATAGACATGTTACATGGCCATATTCGGAGTTACCATTGTGAAGCTACATATAGGTAGTGACCTATATGTAGTGCACACGTGTAATGGTGTCCCCGCACTCACAAAGTTCAGGGAATTGGCTCTGAACAATGTAGGGGCACCTTGGCTAGTGCCAGGGTGCCCTCACACTAAGTAACTTTGCACCTAACCTTTACCAGGTAAAGGTTAGACATATAGGTGACTTATAAGTTACTTAAGTGCAGTGTAAAATGGCTGTGAAATAACGTGGACGTTATTTCACTCAGGCTGCAGTGGCAGGCCTGTGTAAGAATTGTCAGAGCTCCCTATGGGTGGCAAAAGAAATGCTGCAGCCCATAGGGATCTCCTGGAACCCCAATACCCTGGGTACCTCAGTACCATATACTAGGGAATTATAAGGGTGTTCGAGTAAGCCAATGTAAATTGGTAAAAATGGTCACTAGCCTGTTAGTGACAATTTGGGAAGAAATGAGAGAGCATAACCACTGAGGTTCTGATTAGCAGAGCCTCAGTGAGACAGTTAGTCACTACACAGGTAACACATTCAGGCACACTTATGAGCACTGGGGCCCTGGGTTACCAGGGTCCCAGTGACACATACAACTAAAACAACATATATACAGTGAAAAATGGGGGTAACATGCCAGGCAAGATGGTACTTTCCTACAGGCACCACACAGGGAACACACATAGGGCACATACTATGAACACTGAGGTCCTGCCTGGCAGGATCCCAGTGACACAAGGGCTAAAACAAACATACATACAGGAAGGAAGGAAGGAAGAGACAGGGTCTTGTACACTACAAAGACTTTCCTTTGTACTTTCCTTTGCCTACTTCAAAGGCATAAATGAGAATAAGTATTGGGATGCTGACCCCACAACTTTAAATTACTTCTAGATCAAGAGGAACCTCTGCCTTGGAGAAGAGCTTGATGCTTGAGGAGGACCTGCCACTCCACCTGCTGCTTTGCTGTGCTGGCCTGCTGCTGCTTCTTCTGCCTGAAGAGGGAAAAGACTGGTCTTTGCTTTATGAGCACCTGTTTGTGAAGTTTCTGTAAGGGCTTGGACTGAGCTTGCCCCCTGTTCTGAAGTCTCAGGGACATCAAAGACTTCATCTGCCAGTGCCTGGTTCTTATGATGAGAGTCCTGACTTGCTAAGTGGTGCCAAATACAGTCCCTGGGCGCATAGAGGTAGAAGCTGGTAACCTGTGGGGGAAAATCCACACACCGATGTGTGCTTGTCAGAAATATCGATGCAGAGCCTGTCCCCATGCTGAAAATTCTACGCAGCACCTGCCTCACAGCTGGAGAAAATCAACACAGCACCTGTTCTCAACACGGAGCCTTCGTACAGCATGTAGGAATTTTCCATGCATCGACCCTGGGTGTCACAATCTTCAACATCACTGCATAGACCTGAAGCTGCTTCTCTGGAAATCGACTCATCCCTTCCCTGCGAGGAAAAGAATCGATGCATCACTTACCCGGTGGAGAAAGAATTGATGCATGGCTTCACTTGTGAGTTAGGAATCTACACATTGCTCGCTTTTCCGATGCAGATTTATTTTTTAAGCATACCAGGTACTTTGTGCTAAAACAACGCACCCATTGATTTCTATGGATTAAGACTCTTTTTACTTTAAAAATTCATATCTTTGCTTCTATTTGTTGGATTTTTGTCATTTTAGGTCTTGTTTGATTAAGATAAATATTGACTATTTGTCTAAACTGGTGTGCAGTCCTTTTGTGGTGTTTTCACTGTGTAACTGTGTGCGTTTGTACAAATACTTTACACATTGCCTCTGAGATAAGCCTGACTGCTTGTGCCAAGCTACTGAGGGGATGAGCTGTGTATCTACCTTACCCTGACTAGAATGACAGCCCCTACTTAGACAGGTTGTAAACTGAATGTCAACTAGAGACCCCATCTCTAACACTTACAGACTTTTTCGAAGCTCTCAGTTCGCAGTCCATCTTCCAGGTTACTATGCTTTGGTATCTGATTCTAAAGTAAGGAATCTGCGGCTAGATGTCTCTATCAGATGAACAAGTTACTTACCTTTGGTAAAGTATTTTCTGATAGAGACAGGATCTAGCCTCAGATTTCTCAATGACCCTCCCATCCTGCCCCACTCTGTGAATGGAGTTCTCTTTGGTCTCAGAGATTTCATTATGGAAATCAACCCATGAATTAAGAATTTGGTGATTATTTGACACAAAGGTGTCTTTGTACTGTTTCGATAGTCAGTTTCTATGTGTTGGACCACATTTTGAGCTCAGAAAATAGCCACTTAAGAAAATGATGTCAGCGTGTCGGCGAGGAAGTTATATGGACTCTGCTAATGTCACATCTGGTGGACCACATTGATATGGAGTCGTGCAATGCCATCTACTGAAAGGTTTTGAGATCCAGGCTTGCACCTGGGGAAGATTCTAAAGTAAGGAATCTTCAGCTGGCTCCTGTCTCTACCAGATAATGCATTACTGAAGGTAAGTAACTTGTTCATTAATGCACCACCGCCACCTCCCTGGGGCTAATCATGTAAATTAAGGGGGGCGCCCCACGGCTGAAATATAAGAATGAAGAAGTTCTGTTGCGGGCCCCCTGCCCTGGGGACCCCAACTTCGGTGGGGGCAAATACAACATTGGAGGGGGCCACGCGGACCCCTCAAGGAACCATAGATGGCTGTGGGGACCGCCACCCACCCAGGTCCGGCTCATGCTTTGTCCTTGGTGCCCACCCCAGGACTTAGCTGTTTTCTGTGACATGGCAGGGCTTTGACAGCTCTGGCCAAGTCAGAGGAAAAACTCTGGTTGCAGGAAGGGAGAGCTGTCAAACAGCTCTCACTTGCTGGAAGTGGAGGTTTCCTCTTTTTCCCTGCCTGCAGAGATGGTCCTTTCAGACCTGGTGGCTTTTTGAAAGCTAAGGTTAAAGCTTTGCATAATAGCTCTGTCACTTTGGCTAGCTTTTGCAAAGTGAAAGGTGTTTTTGCCAACAGGACTGAACCATTTGTATATAGGAGAAGTGGGAGCTTTCTATTACCCCACATTGGGACTTGGCCGTAGTTGCCACAAATGTGTACACTGAACGCACAGTAGGCACCGTTCACCGGCCGAGGGACATGCTGTCTCTTTGTTCTATCAGGATCCATATTGACTTTTTTTCATCTTTGAGTAACACATTTGTGGTACAGGTTATTGTCTTGAAGAAGTCTCCTATTATGGACGAAACACGTGTCGGGTGAATCTCCAATCCGACTTACTTTGATGAATACAAATAGTCATAAATTTCAGGAATAATACGATATGTAAAATTAATGTAGAAATAAGTTGGGTTCTATGTAAACTGATGTTTTTCCATTAAACTAGATGACAGTGTTCTTCTTATTCAATGTATATGTCAAATTAAAGCACAGTAAAATATTTCTCTATACTATTGATTCTTAACTATTCATATATCATTATCCGAGTGCTTCTTTCACAAGATGGACCTGGTGTGGCTTGATGTCAAGTTCCTCAATTATTTTCCATAGTTTCCTTCGATTCAGGAGGACAAAGGTGATAACAAGTCAAAGAATTCATCATGTATGGAGCCTCTCTTACACAGGGTTTATTTCTCAAGTACGTATTGCATTATGTAACACGATCTGCTGTTAAAAGGCATGTCACAAAAGTTCCCTGCTGGAACATAATCATCGGCACATCTTCGATCCACTCTTGCCTTCTGCATTAATTACACTCATGAGTTTAATAACATGTCGGGCTCTGTACCAGTCCTTTATAGTATAATTGCACTAATAATTTTGTTGTGTCAGGAGGGCAGAAATGTCAAGCTGATTACGCAATAAGTGATGACTGTTCCTGTGGAACCATCATAACTGTAGATGTTTAAAGCATTCGCTCGGTATCAGGTTAGGGCCTGGTGCTTTTTCTTTCTTCCTTTTTATAGCTGCTTGATGGACCTGTTGGGATAACAGCCATTCTGGATTATTTTGATGTTATGATTGTCTGATAAATCAATCAACAGTCCCAAGGCACTGGGGGGAAGGGGGCGGATCAGTTGAAGTACCAGGTTTATGGGGGTCATTACAACCCTGGCAGTCAAAGACCGCCAGGGTTCTTTTGGCGATTGCACAGCCAACAGGCTGGCTCTGCCGGGGTCGCACTGCTGGGGCCGGCGGTTTCCCGACACATTTGCCCCGGTGGTGATGTCCAGGGGATTACGAGTTCCCGACTGCCAGCCTTTTCCTGGTGGCTTGAACTGCCAGGAAAAAGCTGGCAGTACGGGGAGTCGCGGGGCCCCTGATAGGGCCCCATGCAGCTTTTAACTGTCTGCTATGCAGACAGTGAAAAGCGCAACGGGTGCAACTGCACCCGTCGCACGGCCGCAACACCGCCGGCTCCTGTGTTGCGGCCGTGATCCCCACTGGGCCGGCCGGGAAGAAACCAGGTTTCCGCCCGCCAGCCCAGCGGGGATCTCATAATCACCACGGCGGGAGTGCAGCTGCATTGGCGGCCGCCCGGCGGTCAGATCTTGGTCATAATGAGGGCCTATATGTCTTCCTGAACTGGATCAGCGGGTGGGAT